>NC_083722.1:78320621-78945621 GCF_028564815.1 Eubalaena glacialis
ACTTACTGAGAGGCATGCTCTGTACTGAGCACCTTAGCTGCAGTATCTCACTTACCACTACCCGGTGTGTTGCAGGCAGCAGGTAGGGACTGCCGTCCTCCACAACGTCCTGTGAGAGAATTCCAAACCAACCTCGCACACTCTGTTCTAGGGTCAGGTCTGGCGTGTTAAATGGGGTGAAACTCAAATGCATGACTTTAGGTGCTGGTGGACGGTTTCCTGAAAAACAAGTGAGAAGGGAGTTCCCACTAAGGCTCCCACCTAAGGCTCTGTGAAACACTTTCCTATCCCTCTGGTCCCCTTTCACCCTGCTACTGACCTGTACATTCCCCATTGTCCCTGTCCTGAATCATTTCCAGGCTCTTTTCAGAACCATTGGGGAGCCTCGGAGTGTGGCAGGCCTGGACTTGCCTCAAACTTCTGTGAGTGCCAGCTCGGTGGTCTGGGGAAAAGCGTTTCATGCTCTGAGTCTCAGTCTCCCCATCTGTAAGGTGTGAAGGGTCATTTTGGGCATTAGCAGAGGTAAGGGTGTGGGCCCGGCGCAGCATCCATACCTTGGGACAGATGATTGCTACGCGCTGACTCCTCATGCCAAACTGTCTCCAGCTCCTGCTCCTGGGTGTGGGGGCGGGGGTTCCATGTGGCCCTGCCCAAGCCCAGCACACACTTGCCCTTCCCTTCAGCACTGTTTGCAGGATGACGTGCAAATCATCACAAACCGACACAGACTCCTGCCCTCTTTCACTGGCCTCCCCTTTCCACCTACTCCGGGTCATGAGACCAGGACTCTGACTCCCTGAATGCCTACCCCTGGGCTCTGCCCTCCCCCCAGCCTGCTCTCCTCTTGCAGAGCTAGGCTTCCCCTTTCCTGACAGCGCAGCTTCCTAGAGCCTGGTCTTGCCCTCTGGCCTCAGCCCTCCTCTCCAGAACAGTCACCTGTCCTTCTTTTATGTCCCCATGGTTTGCTGCTTTCCTTTTCACTGGGCTCTCTCCCCCTTGAACTTGGAGGCGGGGGCTGTGTTTTCTTCATCCCCTTTGGAACTTAGCAGAAGGGCTGGAATAGAAAAGATCTTCCACAGATGTTTCTTGAACCTGCGTCACTATATGAGTACTTTAGTCCTACGCTACTATAGGTCATGACAAACAGATTGCTGGGTTTCTTTTTTCTGCTTTTGGTTTGTCAATTCTACTTCTCTGTGCATTTGATTTTTGGGGGGTGGGGTTCCCTTTGAAGACAGTAGTCTTAGATGTATGTCTAATGAGATAATACTACTTTCAGGGTCTTTTAATATGTTTGCATTTTTTATTATCTCTTTTTCCAGAATAATAGAAATCAGGATGGAGGCTTGCAATTGGTAGGAGCTGAATCTAGGCTAGAGGAATTCTAAAAGGAGGGGCCAGGGCAGTAAAGGACAAGGCAGGAGCAGAAATGATATACTAACAGTGTTTTCTTTTTTCACCTGGTGTCTCGACATTTGTGAAATGTCACAGTAAATAGTAGAGAGTCAGAGTTTGTAGGTGATTTGTTTTTCTTTTCTTTTCTTTTTTTTTTGATGACTTAGAGGGAATTGAAGGTCATTCCTATGCTAACATCACAGTTAGGTGCTTACTTTCTGATCTGTATTTTGATTGGGAGGGAGGGACCATCTTCAGCACTCTGGAAATGACAGCAGTGAATGTTGCAGCCTGGGCTCATGGTCAGATGTGTTCCAGTGGGGAAAGTAGTTAAGAACCACTATCCCTGGACTGACTCAATCAGCCATGCTATGCCACAGGTCCCCAAGAATGAGAAAGAGATTGCTTTGCTGAGGAAATGCAGGTAGGGCCTTCAGGATTTTGGGAAAACAGGGGAGACACACAGAGAGTCCTGCAGTCGGTCCTGGGCTCCTCAGCAGCCCTCCCCGGCATGCGCTGGGTTGGTCAGGGGCTTGTTCAGGGGCGTGGGGTCTGGGTGTGAGTGTGATGTGCGGTTGTTGCCTTGATGCTGACCCTTGCCACCACAAGGGCTCAGGCTATGCTGTTTGCTCATCTGTTAAGTACTCATTATGGTAACACCTATTTCATAGGGTTTGTGAGGATTAAATGAAAACAATATATATTAAATCTTTAGCCCTGTGGCTAGTGGGTGGTAAGAGCTTACTAAGAGTGACTTTTGTTAGTACTGTTATAAGAGTGATGATAGTGTAAAGCCCACAATGGCATGGCCTATGCCTGGGAGTATCTATGACACTGAACAAATTGACATTCTTTTTCCTCCTGCACCTTGGAAACCCTTTTATCACTGGAGTTGTACATCAAGAAATTCAATGAACAGAAAACAGTGTGGAGCCAGAGTTGCTTGGGGTTGGGAAGCCCATGAGTATCTTCTGCATACAGCCAGTCCCTGATCCTTGCGCCCATCTTCCCCCTGCTCATCGTGCTTGGATTGGGGGGGGCGGGGGCAGCTCTTTGTGTTCATGTCCTTCTGCTCAGCTGCCAAGAACCTTGGTGTCATTGTCAGTTAAATGCCGTAGGGTTTGAGATAACACTCTTTGCTTTCCTTTTGTATGGGACCCAGGGCTTTCAGAAGTCTCTGGGGGCCTCAGCTGTTTGGTGAGCCTCCTCTTGCAGGGGAGAGAGGGAGTAAAGGAACTCTTCCTGTTCACTTCTCACTTTCTTTCCCTTCTTCCCAGCTCCAAGCTTAGGGACTCTTCTGTCCAGAACACACTAGCCATTGTCCTTGGAGACACTCACCTGTGCATTAGTCCACCCATGTCCCCGTGTCTCAGTTTCCTTCCTCTAGGTAACATTTATGTGGTCTTTATGACGTGCAGGCACAAGCATGATCTAATATAATACAATTCTACCCACAACTCAGTGAAGTAGAAACAATTATTATTCCCATTTTCCAGATGAGAAAACTGAGGCTTAGAGACTGGTCAGCATGACTCAGCTAGTAAAATGGGCAAGCCAGCATTGCATCCCCAACACTGCCTTCAGCACCTCCTGGATACCCTGCCTCTTTAGACTCTGTCCTACATGCCACTACATCCACCGCCCTGTGGCTGTGCCCACATGTTCAGTTAGCTGTGTCCTACCTGTTTATGTGCACACTTCACGTGTGAGGCAAATGGAAGACCCTTTTTTTGTCAAATCGTGCTGTTTTCTTCCCACCATATGGAAATCTATCATAAATGAAAACGCGTCTTATTTTGCATAAACACTCACAGTCTCTTCCCCTGATCAAAATAAATGTTGCAGCAGAAAGTCGTTTTAAAAATGTAAAGCAAATTCTGTATCAGAATGTCAGTATGTCCCAGTGGCTCACGTGTTGAGGATATTTCTGTCAGAGATGAGGCGGTTCCACATTTAATCCTGCAAACCTGCCGTACCAAAGTGCACATGAGACCAGTGAGTAAGGAAGCAGTGATTCAACATGCAAAAAGGCTCTTTGCCTCACCAGAAAGATCACTGTAGTAGGTTTAGGAGAAGTGAATTCTTCCTCTGTAGGGACTGGAGTGGCGTTTGCAGAGTTGGGTTCTGGGGACACCACTATCATGTATTTATTTTTATTTTTATTTTTTAAATTTATTTTTGGTTACATTGGGTCTTCGTTGCTGCGCGTGGGCTTTCTCTAGTTGCGGTGAGGGGGCTACTCTTTGTTGTGGTGTGCGGGCTTCTCACTGCGGTGCTTCTCTTCTTGTAGAGCACGGACTCTAGGCACGTGGGCTTCAGTAGTTGTGGCATGCGGGCTCAGTAGTTGTGGCTCATGGGCTTGGTTGCTCCGCGGCATGTGGGATCTTCCTGGACCAGGGCTCGAACCCGTGTCCCCGGCATTGGCAGGCGGATTCTTAACCACTGCACCACCAGGGAAGGGAAGCCCCTCATGTATTTATTTAATAGATGTTCACAGAGCTCCTCTGGTGTGGCAGACATTAGGCATTCGGGGTGGTGATGAATGAGCAGACGCTGCCTGTGCTCTCGTGACATTTCTAGGCCAGCAGGGAGGCAGATGGGGAGTAATCACACCACTGAGCATTTAATGCAACCAGAAGGAGTGCAATGGAGGGAGCTTTGGTCCAGCGAGGGTGTGTCCCAGAGCATCTCAGCCTGGACCAGGGGTGAACCAGGGGTGAGGGACGGCCATGGTCTGAGGACGTTTTCCTGAAGAAGATGAGCTTGCCTGACGCTTGAAGGGAGGGTAGGAAATAATTTAGCTAAAGGCTGCGGCAGGGCTGGGAGTATCCCAAAGAGAGATCATGTTGCACAAGATGTCGGTAAGCAGTCCTTGAAAGAATGTTTTGGGATGAAATAAGGGAAGGAGGTGCCATGTAAAGTCTGTCACTCTTGGCAGTCCATTGTGTCCATGAGATATTCAAGGAATTGGAGTTTCTATCAGACAGAAAGATATTTAATTATATGAGGCAGCTTTCCCCAAACTTATTTGATTAGGGCGTCCTTTTATCCTGGAACAACCACTAACATCTCAGAAGGAGTTGGTGTTCCTGGGACTCGGAGACTCAGAACTGTAGCTCCATGTGTTCAGGTGATAGGTCTCAAGGGTATGCCAATAAGTGACCAAGATGTAGAGGAAAAGCTAAGGATGTAGAAGAAAATGCATAGTACAATGCATGAGAGAGAGAGAGAGAGAGAGAGAGAGAGAGTGTGTGTGTGTGTGTTTGAAGGATATACATAAATGGTTGAATATACTGAATACTTCTAGAGGGATGTATAGGAAATTAAAGTACCTACCTTCCACTTTCTACCCTTCTGTTCAGTTCGAATGTGTTACCAGGGACATGTGTTGCTTTTTTAGGAATTAAAAACAAAAGAACAAAAGAACTTGATTTACAAAAGCTACTCAACTACAAGTAATTTTCAGGTACACATCTATTTGATGAAAGGAAACACATCTGTGTGTACACTGCTAATGGCTTTCCACTTGCTAGTCCTTTCAGCTTGTGGTGGATGTGGCTGACTGGTTTTGTTGGAGGTAGGAGGACCATGGAGTAAGTCGTTCATCTGCAGACACTGCCTTTGCTGGAGATGGTATTTAGTGTCATCTTGTGTCCCTATGGTGGCAGCAGTTATTTTCATACAAACGATGTTGGCCTGGGAAAAGAGAATTGGTTTCCTTCTAAAGTGATTCCGTGATGCTTCAGTCACCCACTGATGGGTATCACATACATGGGGAAGCCCTGCCTCAAATATGAAGAACATTCTGCACTTGGGAAAGAATATCTCAGTGTTTCCAAGAGTCACATTGATAGAAGTGAGGTTTTCTATTCTCCAGCCAAAGGCAGGCAGCTGAGCAGTCTTGCTGTGCTCTCATCGGCACTGTCTCAGGTACCTTGCAAGAGGGCTTTTTATGAAGCAGCTGTTCCTGAGCCTCATTGGACCCTCTGGAGGTGAGGGGTCGTCTGACGGAGGCCCAGGACTAAGGTATCTGGTCCCTTCTGCTCTACGCCCTGTCTCAGGCCCCCTCCTCATGCCTGGCCTGCATCTTCACTACCTGAAGAGTGTTGGCAGCACGGGTGGGCTGTGAGGATAGGACACCAGCTTTCAGGTGTATCTCTGTTCAGTGCTTACCAGTTCCTCCAAATGCCTGCTTGTGAATCCTGTGACACCCCAAAATTCATGCCTCATATATTTCAGGTAGAGTTCTAGTAAGAACAGTGTGGTTGCCTTATTTTCCAAGATGTCATTCTCTGCACAGTGTGGGCAGCTCCATTTTGTTATCTCTAAAGGGCCACCATCATGCATTCTCTCTCCATTCTGAAGTGGGAGAGTCACTTTTGAACATTGCTGATCTTTTCTCTTTTTCTCCCTCTTACTCCGTGGCAGTAGGACAGCCCCTGAGTGGTCTCTGCCTCAGTAGCTGCTCCTGCACTGTCTCATACCTACGTTGGTAGATATTTTCCTAGCTCCATACTCAGATAAATGCAATACACTGTGACTTTATCTTTTGGCAGGTGCATTGATCCACATCTTAGAGAGACTGAAGGCATAGAACTCTACATGATGGAACTCAGACTGGAGTTAAAAGTCTTCTGGCTCCAAATCTGTGGTTTTCCCACTAGAGCTTTGAAGCAGAGCCTCTGCAGTTGAGTCCACGTGGGCTTGTCCTCCCTTGGGTCTGCTTTATTCAAAGCCCAGTGATGGGTGCCGGGAAGTTGGACCGTTCTTGTCCTTCAGAGACTTTTCTGGGCTGGGTTTTCATGTATTCACTGCCATCAAAGGCAGAGTGAAAGAGGGGAAATAGCAGAACCGAGTGCCTTGGGAACCCAGGTGAAGAGGTGCCTGCGATGGGCCATCAATGGGAAGATAGTGGGGAGGTTTCCTCAGCTGGTACGGGAGCCCTGAGAAAAGGCAGACCTGGCTGAGCCCTCCCTCCTAAGGTGCGCAAATAATTGGGTGGCAGTGGTTTGCTTTTTCCTAAACCAGACTTTAAAGACTGACTAGAGGCTCTTTGCTTAGTAAGTTTTTACAGTGTTCTGGAATATGCTCTTGGATTTCAAGAATAGGTTGTCATACTCTCTGCTCTTATCTCTGTTGTTTTCTTAAGTTCGTTGTTAGCACCTGTCTCAGGATCCTTCCCCACCCGTCACTTATCAGTGGAATATCTCCCTTTTGAGACAGAATATCCCAGTGTCTTAAATGCATCCATTTATAAGGATTTTATTCTTTTCCTATTTGCCAGTTTACTCTCCTTTTTTCAAAGATGACTTGAAGCGGGTGTACTGAAAGTGGCCAGATCAACTTTGTTCCCATCCCCACACCAGGCCAAATGGTCTTTTCTTCTTTTGTCCTTCCTGCTCTACCGTCTCTTGAACTGAGTCCAGCAAACAGCTGAGTGATATTCATATTCATTCATATTCATTCATCCCAAAGGCACTGTTTTTTAAGTACAGTTTGGGGCTACTGTGTTGAATGAAAAGAAGGATACTAAAGAACAGAACTGTCAGTTTTGTGAGTAAGAAACACTGAACTCACAGAGAAGCTTCATTTTGTTCACTCTTTTTGAGGGAAAAATCCAGCAGGTATCAACATAAAATCCACCGAGACGCTCCTGTCTCCTAAGGGATAGCAATAGATAATCAAGACAGCAGCCGCCCCATGTGGGCTGACCGTGGGGAGGTGCTGTGGTGAGTGCTTCATCTACACCGCCTCCCTGGATGCCCTCAGCACCCCCATGAGCAGGAGGTAATCAGATCTGGTGGGTCAGTGGATGGGCTCTGAAGCCAGACAGCCTGAGTTAGAATCAAGGCGCCACCACTCAGCCGTGTGTGATTTCAGGCAAAATACTTAGCCACTCTGTGTCTCAGGGGAGAATAACTGTACCCAACTCAATTTGTGGAGTTTTTTTGTGGACTAGATGAGAGAGAGACAGAGACAGACAGACAGACACTCTGGCATATCAGAGGGCTCATAAAGTCTTCGCCACCATTATTGCCATTGCGCACCCATTTTATGGATGAGAAGACTGAGGCTCAGGGAGGTTAAGTTACTTGTCCAAGTCTGAATTCAGATGCAGGTCTGCCTGACTCCCAAGTCAGTTGCCTTATCTGCCATGCTTTAATGAGCAACGAGAGCCTCCCAGGAGAGGGAACCTCAGAGAAGCCTGGCACCCTGGCTGTTCCTCACTCACGATGAGGGTCAGCTGGTTATAACCAGATCAGAGTGTCGCCATGGCTAGTTCTTAATGACAGTTCCTGCTGCCAGGACCACCCTCCAGCCAGGAAGCATTGGTGTGGCTGAGTCAGTGGCTCGAATATTGAAACAATGTGTGTCCTTGGTGAATAGCCACTGCTCCAAGGCCCCCTCCCCAGTGCCCCTGGTCCACCCCAGTATGTCCTTACAACTAAGGGCTTGGCATCGCAGGTGGGCCCTGCTGCAGGGCTGAGGCTGATGTGCATTATAGTTGCTTAGCACCTGCCATACAGGTTGCAGACACAGTATTGCCCAGGTGTAGCGGTGCTGCATTCTGTTGGCTACAATTTAACAAGGTGCATTGGCAGTGACCTCAGGGTGGGTAAATGTGTCTGCTCTCTGCTCCTGGGGCTCTGACCCTTCTCTGAGCAGAATCCTGAGAACCTCGCAGTGGGCCCAGGCCTTCTGCCTCCTCTCTCCTGGCTCTCCATGCACTCCATGGCTTCCTGGCCTTGGTCTCGCATTCCTGCAGCTCCGCCACTCTGCTTGGTCCACACACCTTCGGAGCTGGCTGAGGAGACCTCCGGGGCTTTCTCATGGCTAGTGGGCCAGGACCCACCTTGGCCCAGGAGTGAGCCTAGGGTTGCCCCAGGCATCCTGGCAGCACGAGGATGGCTATGTACATCCCAGCTTTGTATCCCTTACAATCCCTGGGGTTCTCATATGGAGGTTAGAAAGGCCTGGCATCCTTCTAACAAAACACAACAGGCTTCCATAAATGTCCTGGGGGGAGTCTTTCCAGGAGGTGACTGGGTCTGTGGAGACTTCTTTGTTTTAAACCAAGGTGGGTGGGGTGGGGGGTAGACTCTCTCACTGCCCAGTGTAGAGCCAGCACTAAGGCTGCTGTGTATCCTGGGGGGTTTTGAGTGAAGGCCTGGGGTCCACTCCCCACTCCTCCACCTGCTGGCTGTCAGACTGATCAAGTTGTAAACCTCTGTGAGAGTTAGTCATCTTCTGTCAGGCCTGGGATCCCAGTGGCAGGATGGGGGAGGCTATCTGGGAGAATGGTAGGATGGAGCAAGGAAAAGAGTGATAGAGGGAGAGAGAGAGAGTGAATGCGGACAAAGGAGGGAGGGCAGGGAGGGGGAAAGGGGAAGAGAGGAGGGAGGGGCTCCTCTGGGCCTCAGCCACTGGCTAGTTCCTTCTGTGACTGGTATTATTGATCATCTGACTCCAGAAACACTCTCCACTTATCCTGACACATTTCATTCTAGAGTTTTGGATTTCTTTCCCTCTGTAGCTCATTCTAAGAAGTTCACTGAAGAAGATTTGACTAGAAGTTATTTCAGCTGTCGAGCTAGGAAATATCTTTTGACACTTTTTCACCTTTTTATTTTTCCCTCCCAAGTCTCACTTGAGTTACTAAAAAAGGAAACAGGACGGGGGGTTTGGTGGTTATTTTTTACTTATACAGGAAAAGCCATCTTCATCCGTCAAATTCAGAGTCACATAAAATATTTGAAAATGACATTTATTAGCTGATGTTAGGAATTAACAAGTACATTGTCACTTGAGTACAGAAAAGGACTCGGGGGATGAGGGTGGAAAATTAATGAACCTTCCTGGGTGCAGGGCCCTAATGCCGCCCGCACAGAAGACAGGGTGATGAGTGGCTCCCCGTGGGTCTGCAGGCAGGGACCTCTGCATGCTAGCTTTCATCGCAGGACGGGTGGTGAGAAAGGAGACACCGGCACACATCTGCGAAGTGTCTGTTGTGACGATGAGTTGTTCCACACGTGCCAAGTTCATCACTAAAGAAAGATGCTCCTCAGGGACCGGGTAATAAATTAGAGGTCCGTCTCCAGGTGCTAACAGCAGTGACTCTTGCCAAGGAAGGAGCACTCTTCACAGAGGTGGGACTGGACCTGGATCGCCTTCAGCCCAGATGCAGTCAGGTGCACACTCCCCTTCACCTGCCAGGATCTCACTGTGTTCTTGGTCATACATAACAGCATTTGAAAGGCAGGCATGGCCATGGAATCAAAATCTTCATGGAATCAAAATCTAAAGACCAGCAGACCCACACCAGAGCAAATTCCAGATGAAGAAGTCAGACCTTTGAACAGTGGGAGTCTGCTCTGAGCTTTGGCCCCTTTTCAGACAACTCGGCAGCAGAGATAATATGCTTTTCCCATTTTAAGCAGCCCCCTTTTCTTAATAAATAGCTTAGTCATAGGAAACACGTAATGCACTTTCAGGTTGTGCCAGAAAGAGCTTTATCTTCCATTTCCAGGCCTGTGGCATATATTTCTGTATAATGAATGACCAAGCTAGGAGGAATTGTTTCAGAGATTCTCTATCTCTGCAAGGATGTGGTTTATATTAGCTCAGCTGACAGAAATCTAAGTCAAATATTCTGTTGACAAAGGATGGAGACCAAGATCCGATTTTAAATGGGGAGTGATTATTAACTTGGTTGGTGAGAAGTACAACCATGTGCTGGCACTGAATGGCTTAAGTCAAGGCTACTAGGGGCTTGTCCAGCCTCAGATGGAGGTGGGGAGATACCTGGGGCCAAGGCAATGCCAGCCAAAACGCAAAGCAAGGTGTTTGAACAAATCTGTAATGTTTTGGTGTGTCTGAGTTGAAAATAAAAACACTAAGATGTGGGACTGCAGTACTGTGGAAGTTGAAATGGTGAAGTGGTGAGGAGGCTGGGTTCTTAAAAGTATAGTTGAAATTCTTAATGGTTCCAGTAACTCTCCACATAGATATTTAAGAGGACTGGGATTGCTTACATGTGCAACAGTTGATATTTCACAAGTGCCTTAGTGCAGTCTGCCCACCTTTTCTCACATGGTAACACGCTAGGATACCAAGAAGAGGCACTTCTCCGTCCTGAGAGCCTGAAAGGTCTGGCCCAGCAGTGGAGGGCTGGCCTTAGTGTTTAGTCTTGGAGGCAGATGAGGCAGGGGCTTCACACAGCTAACTTGTCAGTGTATTTGGCCCAAATACAGCAGTTCAC
This sequence comes from Eubalaena glacialis, assembly GCF_028564815.1. NCBI lineage: Eukaryota > Metazoa > Chordata > Mammalia > Artiodactyla > Balaenidae > Eubalaena > Eubalaena glacialis. The sequence continues at coordinate 78,331,276 of NC_083722.1, forward strand.
AAAGTCCAGAACTGATTCATTTCATAGCCAGCATAATGAAGATGTAAAGGAACCAGAGTAACTATTTGCGCTGTAGAGAGAGAGCATGGGGAGAGTCCAGGCAGCAGAGGGTGGGGAAATGGTTTTCATCTCAGTCTACTTACTGATTAAAATCACTCAGAGCTTCTTTTTTTAAAACAGGTATGTTAAGATATAATTCACATACAACACAATTTGCCTAAAGTATATATAATTCAGTGGTTTTTAGTATATTCACAGATATGTGCAGCCATCCCCACAGTCAATTTTAGGACATTTCATCACCTCAGAAAGAAATCCTGTACCCTTTAGGGATCACCCACCTAGCCCCCCATTCCTCCCAGCCCTAAGCAACCAATAGTCTACCTTCTGTCTCTATAGATTTGCCTTTTTTAGACATTTCATATAAATGTAATATAATATGTCATCTTTTGTGACTGGCTTATTTTACTTAGCATAATGTTTTCAAGATTCAACCACGTTGTAGCATATATCAGTATTCATTCCTTTTATGGCTGAATAATATTCCATTGTAGGAATATACTACATTTTATTTATGCATTCATGAGTTGATGGACATTTAGGTTGTTTTCACCTTTTACTATTATGAATAATACTGCTCGAAATACTCATGTACAAGTTTTTTGTGGACATATGTTTTGATTTCTCTTGGGTGTATACCTAGGAGTGGAATTGCTGGATCATGTGGTAACTCTGTGTTTAACCATTTGAGGAACTGCCAGATTATTTTACAAAGTGGTTGCAACATTTTCCATTCCCACAGCAATGGATGAGGGTTCTGATTTCTCCACATCTTGCTAACATTTGTTATTATCTGTTTTTATTGGTTATAGCCATCCTAGTGTGTGAGAAATGATATCTCATTGTGGTTTTTTTTTTTTAACATATTTATTAGAGTATAATTTCTTTACAATGGTGTGTCAGTTTCTGCTTTATAACAAAGTGAATCAGTTATACATATACATATGTCCCCGTATCTCTTCCCTCTTGCATCTCCCTCCCTCCCATCCTCCCTATCCCACCCCTCTAGGTGGTCACAAAGCATCGAGCTGATCTCCCTGTGCTATGTGGCTGCTTCCCACTAGCTATCTATTTTACGTTTGGTAGTGTATGTATGTCCATGCCACTCTCTCACTTTGTCCCAGCTTACCCTTCCCCCTCCCCGTATCCTCAAGTCCATTCTCTAGTAGGTCTGCATCTCTATTCCCGTCTTGCCCCTAAGTTCTTCTGACCATTTTCTTTTTCTTTTTTTTTTTTTTAGATTCCATATATATGTGTTAGCATATGGTGTTTTTCTCTTTCTGACTTACTTCACTCTGTATGACAGTCTCTGGGTCCATCCACCTCACTACAGATAACTCAGTTTCGTTCCTTTTTATGGCTGAGTAATATTCCATTGTATATATGTGCCACATCTTCTTTATCCATTCGTCTCTTGATGGACACTTAGGTTGCTTTCATGTCCTGACTATTGTAAATAGAGCTGCAATGAACATTGTGGTACATGACTCTTTTTGAATTATGGTTTTCTCAGGGTATATGCCCAGTAGTGGGATTGCCGGGTCGTATGGTAGTTCTATTTTTAGTTTTTTAAGGAACCTCCATACTGTTCTCCATAGTGGCTGTATCAATTTACATTCCCACCAACAGTGCAAGAGGGTTCCCTTTTCTCCACACCCTCTCCAGCATTTATTGTTTCTAGATTTTTTGATGATGGCCATTCTGACCGGTGTGAGATATCTCATTGTAGTTTTGATTTGCATTTCTCTAATGATTAATGATGTTGAGCATTCTTTCATGTGTTTGCTGGCAATCTGTGTATCTTCTTTGGAGAAATGTCTATTTAGGTCTTCTGCCCATTTTTGGATTGGGTTGTTTGTTCTTTTGATATTGAGCTGCATGAGTTGCTTGTATGTTTTGGAGATTAATCCTTTGTCAGTTGCTTCATTTGCAAATATTTTCTCCCATTCTGAGGGTTGTCTTTTGGTCTTGTTTATGGTTTCCTTTGCTGTGCAAAAGCTTTTAAGTTTCATTAGGTCCCATTTGTTTATTTTTGTTTTTATTTCCATTTCTCTAGGAGGTGGGTCAAAAAGGATCTTGCTGTGATTTATGTCATGGGGTGTTCTGCCTATGTTTTCCTCTAAGAGTTTGATAGTGTCTGGCCTTACATTTAGGTCTTTAATCCATTTTGAGTTTATTTTTGTGTATGGTGTTAGGGAGTGTTCTAATTTCATTCTTTTACATGTAGCTGTCCAGTTTTCCCAGCACCATTTATTGAAGAGATGTCTTTTCTCCATTGTATATTCTTGCCTCCTTTATCAAAGACAAGGTGACCCTATGTGCATGGGTTTATCTCTGGGCTTTCTATCCTGTTCCATTGATCTATATTTCTATTTATGTGCCAGTACCATACTGTCTTGATTACTGTAGCTTTGTAGTATAGTCTGAAGTCAGGGAGCCTGATTCCTCCAGCTCCGTTTTTCTTTCTCAAGATTGCTTTGGCTATTCGGGGTCTTTTGTGTTTCCATACAAATTGTGAAATTTTTTGTTCTAGTTCTGTGAAAAATGCCAGTGGTAGTTTGATAGGGATTGCATTGAATCTGTAGATTGCTTTGGGTAGTAGAGTCATTTTCACAATGTTGATTCTTCCAATTCAAGAACATGGTGTATCTCTCCAACTATTTGTATCATCTTTAATTTCCTTCATCAGTTTCTTATAATTTTCTACATAGAGGTCTTTTGTCTCCTTAGGTAGGTTTATTCCTAGATATTTTATTCTTTTTGTTGCAGTGGTAAATAGGAGTGTTTCCTTAATTTCTCTGTCAGATTTTTCATCATTAGTGTATAGGAATGCAAGAGATTTCTGTGCATTAATTTTGTATCCTGCTACTTTACCAAATTCATTGATTGACTCTAGTAGTTTTCTGGTGGCATCTTTAGGATTCTCTATGTATAGTATCATGTCATCTGCAAACAGTGACAGCTTTACTTCTTCTTTTCCGATTTGGATTCCTTTTATTTCTTTTTCTTCTCTGATTGCTATGGCTAAAACTTCCTAAACTATGTTGAATAATAGTGGTGAGAGTGGGCAACCTTGTTTTGTTCCTGATCTTAGTGGAAATGGTTTCAGTTTTTCACCATTGAGGACGATGTTGGCTGTGGGTTTGTCATATATGACCTTTATTATGTTGAGGAGAGTTCCCTCTGTGCCTACTTATGGGAGGGTTTTTTATCATAAATTGGTGTTGAATTTTGTCAAAAGCTTTCTCTGCATCTATTGAGATGATCATATGGTTTTTCTCCTTCAATTTGTTAATATGGTGCATCACGTTGATTGATTTGTGTATATTGAAGAATCCTTGCATTCCTGGGATAAATCCCACTTGATCATGGTGTATGATCCTTTTAATGTGCTGTCGGATTCTGTTTGCTAGTATTTTGTTGAGGATTTTTGCATCTATGTTCATCAGTGATATTGGCCTGTAGTTTTCTTTCTTTGTGACATCTTTGTCTGGTTTTGGTATCAGAGTGATGGCGGCCTCGTAGAATGAGTTTGGGAGTGTTCCTCCCTCTGCTATATTTTGGAAGAGTGTGAGAAGGATAGGTGTTAGCTCTTCTCTAAATGTTTGATAGGATTCGCCTGTGAAGCCATCTGGTCCTGGGCTTTTGTTTGTTGGAAGATTTTTAATCACAGTTTCAATTTCAGTGCTTGTGATTGGTCTGTTCACATTTTCTATTTCTTCCTGGTTCAGTCTCAGAAGGTTGTGCATTTCTAAGAATTTGTCCATTTCTTCCAGGTTGTCTATTTTATTAGCATATAGTTGCTTGTAGTAATCTCTCATGATCCTTTGTATTTCTGCAGTGTCAGTTGTTACTTCTCCTTTTTCATTTCTAATTCTATTGATTTGAGTCTTCTCCCTTTTTTTCTTGATAAGTCTGGCTAATGGTTTATCAATTTTGTTTATGTTCTCAAAGAACCAGCTTTTAGTTTTGTTGATCTTTGCTATTGTTTCCTTTATTTATTTTTCATTTATTTCTGATCTGATCTCTATGATTTCTTTCCTTCTGCTAACTTTGAGGGTTTTTTTGTTCTTCTTTCTCTAATTCCTTTAGGTGTAAGGTTAGGTTGTTTATTTGAGATGTTTCTTGTTTCTTAAGGTAGGCTTGTATAGCTATAAACTTCCCTCTTAGAACTGCTTTTGCTGCGTCCCATAGGTTTTGGGTCGTTGTGTTTTCATTGTCATTTGTTTCTAGGTATTTTTGGATTTCCTCTTTGATTTCTTCAGTGATCTCTTGGTTATTAAGTGGTGTGTTGTTTAGCCTCCATGTGTTTGTATTTCTTACAGATTTTTTCCTGTAATTGATATCTAGTCTCACAGCCTTGTGGTCAGAAAAGATACTTGATACGATATCAATTTTCTTAAATTTACCAAGGCTTGGTTTGTGACCCAAGATATGATCTATCCTGGAGAATGTTCCATGAGCCCTTGAGAAGAATGTGTATTCTGCTCATTGTGGTTTTGATGTAAATTTCCCTGATTACTAAGAATTTCAAGCATCTTTTCATGTGCTTATTGGCCATTTGTATATCTTCTTAAGAGAAGTGTCTACTTAGATACTTTGTCCATGTTTTATTGTGTTATTATATTTTTTATTATTGCGTTGTAAGAGTTCTTCATATGTTCTAGGTACAGGTTACATGATTTGTTTATTATATATCAGATATATGATCTACAAATATTTTATTCTGTTCTGTGGGTTGTCTTTTCATTTTTTTGATGGTGTTCTTTGAAGCACAAAAGGAATTTTATTTTGTTGAAGTCCAATTTGTCCATTTTAAAAACTTTGTTTATGACAACTTTGTTGTCATAGCTGAGAATTCATTGCTTAATCTAAGTTCATGAAGATTTAGCCGTATGTTTTCTTCTAAGAGTTTTATGGTTTTAGCTCTGACACTGAGGTCTTTGATCCAGTTTTAGTTCATTTTTTTTTATGGTTTGTGGTAAAGGTCCAACTTTATTCTTTCGCATGTGAATATCCAGTTGTCTCAGCACAATTTGTTTCAAAAGACTATTCTTTCGGCTATTGAATGGTCATGGTATCCTTGTGAAAAATCATTTCACCATAGACACACAGGTTTATTTCTGGACTCTCAATCCTATTCCATTGATCTATATGTCTCTCCTTATGCTAGTCTTGATTACTGTTGCTTTGTAGTAAGTTTTGAAATTGGCAAATGTGAGTCCTGCAACTTTGTCCTTTTTCTAGATTGTTTTGGCTATTCTGGGTTTCTTGCAGTTCTAAATGAACTTCAGAATCAACATATCAATTTCTACAAAGAAGTCAGCTGAGATTTTTATAGAAATCTGTTGATTGCCGTGGAACGTATTGCAGTTTTGACAATATTAAGTCTTCTAGTCTGTGAGCATGAGATATTTTCCCATTTATTTGGATCTTTAATTTCTTTCAGTGAAGTTTTGTAGTTTTCACAGTATAGGTTTTGCATTTCTTTGTTAAATTTATTCCAAAGTATTTATTATTTTTGATGCTATTGTAAATGAAATTATTTTCCTAATTCATTTTTGGGTTGCTTATTGCAGGTATATAGAAATACAGTTGATTTTTATATACTGATCTCATATTCTGCAATATTGCTGAAGTCGTTTATTAGTTCTAATAGTTTTTTTTTTTTAGTGGATTTTTTAGGATTTTCTGTGTACAAGTTCACGTCATCAACAAAGAGATAATTTTATTTTGACCTTTACAGTCTGGATTCTTCCTCTCTCTCTCTCTCTCTCTCTCTCTTTCTCTCTTATCACCCTGGCTAGAACCTTTACTACAATGTTGAATAAAAGTGGTGAAAGCAGACATTCTTGTCTTGTTCCTGATTTTAAGGGAAAGCATCCAGTATTTCACCACTAGATATGATGTTAGCTATAGGTTTTTTGTAGAAGGCCTTTATTAAGTTGAGAAAGTTCTCTTCTATTCCTATTTATTTAGTGTTTTTTTTTATTACTATTATTTTTTAAATCATGGGCAGTCCTTCCTTCCCTTCCTCACCTCCTCACAAAAAGAGTCCAGACCAGGCTTCCTGTGTCTTCAAAGTAAAATAGGAAAGTTGAACACAATTAATATAATATTAACATTTTAGAAGCATTTACTTACTATGTGTCAGGCAAAGTGTTTTAAATATACATCCCCTTTAGTCTTCACAGCAACCCTATGAAGATCAGCTCTGTTTTTATCCCCATTTTATAGGTGAAGAATCCGGAGAGGGTGTGGAGAAAAGGGAACCGTCATACACTGTTGGTAGGAATGTAAATTGGTACAGCCATTTTGGAAAACAGTATGGAGGTTCCTTAAAAAACTAAAAATAGAGCTACCATATGATCCAGCAATCCCACTTCTGGAAAAAATGAAAACTCTAATTTGAAAAGATACATGCTCCCCCAATGTTCATAGCAACACTATTCACAATAGCCAAGACATGGAAACAACCCAAGTACCCATCAACAGACGATTGGCTTAAGATGTATATGTATATACACAATGGGATATTACTCAGCCATGAGAAGGAATGAAATATTGCCATTTGCAGCAACGTGGATGGCCCTAGAAAATATTATATTTAGTGCATTAAGTCAGAGAAAGACAAATGTTATATGATACCACTTTTATGTGGAATCTAAAAATAATACAAATGAATCTATATACAAAACAGAAACAAACTCACAGACACAGAAAACAAACTTATGGCTACCAAGGGGAGAAGATGGGAGGGAGGGACAAATTAGGAGTATAGGATTAAGAGATACAAACTACTATACATAAAATAGATAAGCAACAGAGATTTACTGTATAGCACAGGGAATCATATTCAATATCTTGTAATAATCTATAATGGAATATAATCTGGAAAAAAAACTCTGAATCACAAAATAAAAAAAGAATGAAGCTCAGCAACATTGAAAAACTCTCCCAGTGTCATACAGCCCCTTGATATACTCAACCTATGCAATATTGCCTGAATGTGAAATTCTTTGTGGGAAATGGACACCTGGAAGATTGTGCTGTGTTGGCTGGCCTGCGAAAAAAATAGATGTGTCCTTTTGTGGTCCATTCCCCAGACACGTACTCTAGCACTGCCTAGATGGGCCCAGGTAGGTTTAACCAGCCAGAGAATACTTTGCTCCTGTGTGTAATCCTGAGGGGATAGATCCCCTTTTGCTTTATATAACACAGAATTCAGTATACCAGAATTAAAGCCCTTTAAAAGCCTATAGAACAGAGGCTGGCAGCTGCAGTGGTGTTCAAGATGTTTGCTCTGCCTTGTGTTCTGGTCGAGGATGGATTATCAAAAGCTGTGGGGACAGGTGACATGCTCTAGTAGTTGGTCTGATTCTGATTTCTGCATTCTATACCTTCCAGAAGAGGATTTTTACATACCTGCTTGTGGTAGATTATCATCTCTGCATACCCGTTGGGGATAAACCTGGACTGGGAGTTCCAGTGCTTCAGAATTACAGGTATACTTGGCCCAACTGCCTCTTGGATGAAGTTGATAGGGGGGTATGATAGAAGGATATTCAAAGCTCCCTTTAAGTGGCAAATTGAAAAACCCTACTTAATAAAAAAAATGGAGGTGGTTCATCACATTTCAGTCTCATTTTGAGCTGCTTCTATACCCTCAGAAGATTTTTTTTCCCCTGTGCAAGCAAAACTTTTGATTACTGTGGGCATTTATCAACTTTGAGTGAATATGCTTGTCTCTGAGCATGGCAGTGAGAGCCAGCCTCTGGAAATGTCATTTAGAGGAGGACAGCATCACTTGCTGTTCCGCAGAGCTCAAGAGAAGCAAAGTTAAGTGCATTTCTGTGAAGTCGAAAGTGGGAATGTCAGAAGTCATCATTCAAATGCAGGCAGAAGGGTTGGCTAGTCACTGAGGAACTTGAATTGCTGGGGTGGGACCCTGTCCAAGAGGACTTTGAGGCAAAGGAGGTAATATTAGAAATTTGCAACATTGGCAAATGTAGGAAAGGGAATTTTGGTCCACTTGTTTGATTGTCTCCGTCAATTTCCCTGTTCAAAACTTAAAATCCTTCGACAGGTGATCAGAGTGCATGGAACTAGCAGACCCCGAGCTGCCTCCTTTGTCAGTCCATCCTCAGGCTGTCAGTGCCTTTTCTCTCTGATGTGCCCGTCCTGCCTTTCTGACCTCATTTTCTACCTGTGCCGTCGTGTTCCCCCCAGTGCAGGGTGGCCTTGTTCTGTCACTTGTGTGAAGATACCCATTTTCTCCTCATAGTCTCTGCAGATTGCACTCCCCCTCCTGGCAGCTCCTCCATGCTTTCTCCTGTCTGTCTACATCCCATCTACTTTCAAAGCCACCTAGCCTCCTGTCGGGCTCAGCCGTGTTCCTGCAAGCCTCCCGTATCCTGATGACCTTCTCCTCAGAGCACTTGCACGGCTTGTTGGTGGAATCATGCAATCCAGGGCTTACTTACTTTTTTTTTTCTAATTTTTTAAAATTGTGGTAAATATAAACATAACATGAAGTATATTATCTGAACTGTTTTAAGTGTACAGCTCAGTGGTTAAATATATTCATATTTTTGTGCAACCCTATCACCACTATCCACCTTCAGAATGCTTTTCATCTTGCAAAACTGAAACTCTCTACCCATGAAACAGTAACTCCTCATCTCTCCTCCTCCAAGACTGGCAACCACCTTTTAAAAAAATTTTCTAAAAAAAAAAAAAAAAAAAAATTTTCTAAGGTTTTGACTACACTAAGTACCTCATCTAGGTGGAATTGTACAGTATTTGTCTTTTAGTGATGGACTATTTCACTTAGCATAATGTCCTCAAGGTTCATCCATGTTGTAGCATAATTCATAATTTCCTTCCTTTTTAAGGCTGAATAATATTCCACTGTATTTATAGACCACATTTGCATCATTCTGATGGTGCTGGTTTCTAGCCAGGTTGTGTCATGGGCTGATGCTGTGTTTTCTGTTGAGCTCAGTGTCATGACCACGAAAAGATGCTACGTTAAGTATGAGCGGCCGTATCAGGCTCAGAACATCGTAGTTCTAAGTTACTTAGAAAAGAAGGACCATGGCGTATGTTGCTTGTCCTCAAGTGGTTTGGAAAGGAAAATCATGTGTGTGTATGTGTGTTGTGTTTTGTATGTATCTCTCTAGGGAAAGTGTGCAAATGTTAAAGCAAATGGGATAAAGCGTTAGCAGTGGGAGAATCTAGAAGGGAATACAGGTATTCTTCATGCTGTTTTTATTCCTGCAACTTTTCTGTAGGCTTGAGAATGTTTCCAAATAAATGGACTGTGTCCTGAGCTGGTAAACTGGCCCGAGTCAACATTCATATCAGGCCTCACTGCCCAGCTAACAGTAGAAGCTTCCAGGTGGACAGGTTACCTGTCAGGATGTTGAGTAATGTCTGGTGTGACCAGAACCTCCGCTGATCAATTTGTCATTGTCAGATCTGAACTCATTCTTGACTGGAGAGCAGATGAAGTGGCCACCAGGCAGAATGGCCAAAGCAAAGGGGACTAAACAGTTATTTGTTGGAAAATTAGAAGTTTCAACTTACAGAGACTCTCTTGGAGATTTCATTGCTGAGAGCTATTTACACATGAGTATTTATGGTTGTACTTTATGTATTCCATCGAAAAATGTGGGCTTTCCACTGAATTACCATAGAGCAGAAAAAAAAATTATTAAAAACATCCAGTTTTCCAAATCTACTCTAATCCTATAGTACAAAGCTAATAAAAACTTGCCAAGCTGATGCTGGCATGTTGCGTGCACTAACTTCATTGCTGAATGTGGTGGGGTTGGGGAGCCGATGGGAGAGATGGGCAGTTCCCAGTGTTACAGATGATGACCCTGAGCCTTCAGACTATGTGTGAGTTGCTTTATTTTCTTCTCTGCCCTTTTCTGTACTTTCTGGATTTTCTACAGTGAACACTCTTTAAAGATCACGTGGATGTGTTTGGGAAAATTATCTAGTTAGGCCAGGCCACTTTCCATTTGTGTGTGAGATATGCAGAGAGTGAGCAGGACAATCTCAAGGACAGTTTGGACTCACCCCACCATAGATCATCCAAGCTCCCGTGATTGAAACTCCTTCAGAAACCAGCCATGCCAGCAGACTGGTAATGAATGAGTGTGTTCTCCACAGGTAGCCGGATGTCCTGATGTCACTTTCGTTTCCATGGCTCACTTTATTGCTGCTTTGTGAGCCAGCTTAGGGTAGATGGCCAGTGTATAGGCTGACCCTGGGCCAGCACAGAACGCCACATGTGTGGGAGGGGAGACCCTGGGAGGGAACCGGAGGAGATGAGGACCCTGGGCATTTCTGGAAAGGACCTTTCCCTGTCTCTTTCTCTCATTTGCTTTTTTCTTACTCTGGTAGAACACTGAAGTCTTTTCTGTTATTGTTATTATCAATATTACAAGAGCAGCTGCCATGCATTGAGTGTTCACAGGTGCCCTGCATCGTGTTAACTCTGGGGAAGCACATAAGCTCACTCACCTGTGAAATGGGGCTGTTACTACCACACCTCAGTGAGAGAGTTTCTAGGCATTCATAGCTGTTCCCTCTAGGGAAGACTGGCTTTATTCTAACACACTTAGCCAGTGTTCTGAGGAATTGGCTGTCATTCTGCACTGTTTTGTTTTCATTCCCCTTGGCCATCATACAAAGATGCACAGGATTCTCAGGGTCCTCAATCTGGTTCTGTTCAAGGCACACCCATGTGTGTACGAGATCCCAGGCCCACCTCTCTTAAAGCTGGCCCTTTATTTGTGCCATGGGACCTGAAGTGCCCACGTTCTGCCTGTATGACTTTTTAAATTTTGAACTTTTGGAAATGTGACCCCAATAATTTACTTATTCTCTTTTTGGATTGGTTTGTGTCAATAAAATGTGGTCTAGAAGACGTACCTAGTGGCTCTGCTACTAACAGTGCGAACTTGGGCTTATTACTCAGCAACTTAAGCTCAGTTTCCCCATCTGTAAAATACAAATTACACTAGCACCCACCCTAGAGTTGTTTTGAGGATCAAATCTCTTACTATACGTAGATGTCTTAGAGGAGTTCCTGCTACATCCTGAGTGCTCACTACTGCTGACTTGGTTCATGGCCCACTATCTTTTAAAGGTGTCGCTTTGGGCATATTATTTAAGGTCTCTAGTGCCCCAGGCTCCTCATTTGTAAATGGGCACAGAGGACCTATATCACAGAAGATTAAGTGACCCAAAGCATGGAAAGTGCTTATTCGGCAAGTGGAAAGAGCATATATGTGGCCAGTGTCATTATTTTTAGGGAGATGTGTTTTTAAAATTGAATTCATCTTTCTCTTTTCTTGTGTTAATTCCTTCTCAAATAAAGCCTAGTGAACGGTTTATGGTGCCTTTTCCAGGGCCATCAATATTGCTTATATTATGTTGTATTGTGTGTGTGTGTGTGTGTGTGTGTGTGTGTGTGTGTGTATGATGTGAGTGCATGTGGAATGGTTTCTTTTGCTACTTGGGTATTTGTGTAGTTTGCACCCTGTTTCCATCTCAAAACTGGCATCTCTTTGCCCTCCTTTTCTTTGCCTTCCCTGACCAAAGACGTCTCAATTCAAGTTAACTTCCACACGGACACACATGTAGGATGGTGCTTACATGGGTTAAGCGTGTGTGCATGCTTTAGATATTTAGTTCTCTTTCCAAAGTTTTGAAATTGGTTAACTCGAGGGTGGAGCAGGCAGCTCACAGAGTGTGAGCGTGAGGGGTCTCCTCCTTTTGTTTAAGTAAATTGTGAAGAAAGAAATACATTAAACTGTGAGACCGATGAGATGAGATGAGATGTGTTAGCAAACATTCTCAGAGTCCACCAGTTTGTGGCCGGGCATCTCAGGACCAGGCATGACAACCTGCCAGGAGCCAGCTCTGCTGCTGGGCTGGAAGAGATGAACCCCCATCAGTGTAACTCAGAAGGAGAAAAAGAGGTGAGCCTGGAAACCCTCTGGGTAACAGTGAAATTACCGCTGACTCAATTTGCAGTCATCTTGGAAAGGACAAGCTGCTGTCTCTCCCCTGGTGAATTTCTGCAGAGCACAAATTCTGCAAGTGAACCTCATCTCTGTCCCTAATCAAGTGGCGGCTGGGCTATTGAACATGGTGATTGTCCCAATTGTCCTTTTCACTTGGCTTGTGAGGCAGAGCTGGAGTCTTGGCAGTTCTTGGAAATAATGACCTCATACAAGAACATCCAATTTAGTAGCAGCTTCAGGCTCCCGGTGCCTTCATAAGCAGAAGTGTTTGCATTTCTCCCCTAGTCAACAGATTGTTTACGGGTACATTTTCACCTAGAGTAACAAACAGTAGTGAACTGTGAAGCTGCTGCTGAGTTTTATCTATAATTGAAATACTAAAGGTAAGACTAAATATAATTTGCTGTTATCTCCCCTAAGATACCAAGGGTCTTTTGAGTTTGTTCAATGCTATTTTAAGAAATTAAATGATCCAACCAGTTCCCTGGTTGCCTAGTGGTTAGGATTCTGGGCTTTCACTGCCGTGACCCGGGTTCAATCCCTGGTCAAGATACTGAGATCCTGCAAGCTGTGTGGTGCGTCTCCCCCCGCCAAAAAAAAAAAAAGAAAAAGAAGTTAAATGATCCTTTTCACCTACTCATGCTGTCTCATAAAAAGATGAAAAATTACCTAACAGGACTCCTAACCTAGTCATTTTCCAAAAACATACATTTTAAAACAACTGAATTGAAGAACATTTTAGTGGGTTGAATGATGTTCCCCTCAAAAATTCATGTCCATTTGGAACCTCAGACTATGACTTCATTTGGAAATAGGGTCTTTGCAGATATTATCGGTTAAGGATCTGGAGATGAGATTGTACTGGATTTTGGGGTGGGCCCTAAATCCAATGACCAGTATCCTTAAGAAGAGAGGAAGGCACACAGAGACAAACATAGAGGAGGGCCATGTAAATATCGAGGTAGAGACTGGAGTTATGCTTAGACAAGCCAAGGAATGCCAGGGATTGCCAACAACCACCAGAAGGTAGAAGAGAGGCATGGGGCAGTTTCTCCCTTGGAGGCTCCAAAAGAAACCAGCCTTGCTGACACCTTGATTTTAGACTTCTGGCCCCCAGAAGTGTGAGAGAAGAGATTTCTGTTGTGTTAAGCCACCCAGTTGGAGGAGTCTGTTATGGCTGCCCAACACACCAGCCAGGGTTCCTCTGAGTCCCAGTAGACAGTTTCATATAGGACTGCAGGGGGAGGTGAAGGCATCCAGGTCATGAAAAACAGAGAAAGGCTGAGGAACTGTCCTGATTTAGAGGAGACTAAAGAGACAGGACAACTGTTGTAATGTGTGGTTCTGGATCGGATCTGGGCCTGTGGATGAAATTTGAATAAGATTTGTAGATTAGGTGCTAATATTGTATGAGGTGTGGTTTTGATTATTGGACTGTGGTTAAGTAAGAGGTTAACATTTGGGGAAGCTGGGTGAAGGGTATATGGGATTCTTTTTTTTTTTTTTTACAATTTTTGCAAATGTTTTGAAGTCTGAAAGTATTTCATAATGAAAATTTGAAACAGAGATACTGTTTGTTTATAGGAGAAAGATGAGAGAGAAAGGTTTGGGGGGATCATTTGTGCATGCCAAGAACGGCGAGCTGGTGAACTGGCTAATGTGTATACATTTCTGTAGTGAAAACACAGGATTTGTTTCTCTGTTCACCAACACTTTTCTCCTTACACTTGTGAGGAAGTTATATTCATTTATTTTAAAGCAAATCCCTCCAAATACTCTGAGTACTGAAAATGTCACTCATGAAAACAGACTCCTTTACGTCTCCCCATTTTCAACGGAATGCTGTATTGCTGTTACAGATGAGGGTGATGTATATGTCTTGGGAAATTGATAAATGGAACAAAAAGGAAGCGTTTAAGTTGTAAAGGAGTGCATACTGCACAATTTCATTTTATACAAATAAAATGTGTGGAGAAGGGAATAGATGGCTTTAACATCAGGATGTAAACAATGGTTATCAACAGGATTAGGGTGGTTTTAATTTTCTCCCTGATCATTTGATTTTTTCAAATATTGAGGATATTTTTGTTAATTATGAGAAGTTATTTTTTAAGGGAAAGAATAAGACTATTTTTAGAGGGTGATTTCCACTCTCTCCCCCAGAAAAGAGCTCTATGTTTGGTCTAAGATAAAAAGCCCCAAGTGGAATCTTCTTGCAGAATTCATTTATTATTCCACTCTCTCACAATGTGGGACCAAGGCTTGAGCCATGTTACTGTTCTCAAAGGTGGCCAGCGTGACAGCAGAGCCTGTTTTGGTGGTCTAGTCAGAGTCTGAAATATCCAGCTGAGGAATAGTCCTTGGCTCAAGACGTCAAGATTTTTTTTTTTGAAACACTGTCTGCATTTTGTTTATCAAAAGATCTTTCGTATGTTTCTCTTTGGCACAATTAAGTAGATTTTAGAATTTGCAGTTGTGGGTCCATAATATATTCATCTCAAGACGCCTTTGTGCATCTGTTATGTATTTCCATATTGTTTTTGCTAATAGTTTTGGAGAGATTTTAAGCATTTGAACCTTTTTTCCCCCTTGCTTTAAAGACAATGGCTGGAGAAAGTTAAGGACTCAGAAAGTTATTAATTTTTTTGTACGACTATGTGCACTGTAGTCTACTACTTTTAAGACGAAAGGGCCCATTTTTTCTTGTCCTTCTTCTCTTTCCTTTTCTTCTTATATAGTCTGTGTTACTCAGAAGGATTGGATTGACCCTCTGCTATGAATTTGTACTGATCCCATATGCTAATTAACTATGTCTTATCTTAATTCAATTGTAAGAGAAAAGATCTCCATATATACATGGTAAATACATAATATGTTTTAGAGAACAAATATTGAACAACTTTAAATTAAATTAAATATTTATTTTAAGTAACATGTTTTCTCTTAAACAATTCTACCTTTGATGATGAACAATAGTTCTGAAACAAACTTTATTATCCTCTCTTCACATCTTTTCTTGTTCTTGCTGTGGAGTCCACCCATCTCCTGACCTCACAGTGACCAAGCTAGCCTTTTTTATTTTGACCTTGTAAACTTTGACTTGGCATCATGGATGGTCCTTGCTTTGGGACATTCCATGAGTAACATAGCTTTCAGTTCTTACACACACACTTTGTTATATTCTAATCATGTAAATGCTATTGAAATAGCAGCAACTTTAAATTTACGTGCCCTTTAATTCACATACAAAATAGAACCAAGCGGGGCTTCCCTGGTGGCGCAGTGGTTAAGAATCCGCCTGCCAATGCAGGGGACACGGGTTCGTGCCCCGGTCAGGGAGGATCCCACATGCCGCGGAGCGGCTAGACCCGTGAGCCACAACTACTGAGCCTGCGTGTCTGGAGCCTGTGCTCCGCAATGGGAGAGGCCGCGACAGTGAGAGGCCCACGCACCGCGATGAAGAGTGGCCCCCACTCGCCGCAACTGGAGAAAGCCCTCGCACAGAAACGAAGACCCAACACAGCCAAAAATAAATAAATAAATTAATTAATTAAAAAAAAAAATAGAACCAAGCTATTTAAAAATAATCAAACAGACCAAGGGGTGAAATCATGGCAGATTAAATAAGAAAGCTGAATTCGATAGTATCTGCATAGATGGCTTGTCTTCTTTCTAGTTAACTGCTGAAATAAAATTAGTCATCAAATGTGTTAGGACTTCAAAATGTTACTGGAGTTTTGATTTACTCTACTTCTGGCCGTTTAAAATATGTTTGAAACTGTTTAATCAAACTGATTAAATAAACCACCATCACTATATAAAAGTTTTAGCATCTTTATTGCTAGAAGACCTTTCTGAATAAGTGTTTCCACAAATAAGAAAATAATAAAGTTTGGACTACTAAAATTTT
The DNA here is from genome assembly GCF_028564815.1 of Eubalaena glacialis. Lineage (NCBI taxonomy): Eukaryota > Metazoa > Chordata > Mammalia > Artiodactyla > Balaenidae > Eubalaena > Eubalaena glacialis. The sequence goes on from NC_083722.1 coordinate 78,347,287, forward strand.
TAAGAAAAGATTTGTCAAACCTTGACTTAAAAGCATGCTCTTATTAAAACAATTCCAGCTAAAATCTCTAAGTAGCTCTGTCCTTGAAAGTTTTGGAGATCAGCTTCCATTTCTGAAGGCCCGTCCTTGTCATACATCATTTTCGTAGCAGCTGGCTTCTTGCTTGGTGAAGTTCCTGTTAAATATGTATGGCCTTGTTGGTTTTATTTTAGTAGCAATAACATTTTTTTTTCTTTTTCATTGTTATTTGTAGCATGTAATCTTCTGAACTTGCAGCATTATTTCCCGCAAAGCACTTCTTTCTCTCTTCTTTGAATTTTTTGCTTTGCATCCCAAGAGATCTATCTTTTGCATTAAACTTTCCTTGATAAACTTTCTTCTATCTGCCATGCACTTTTAGAACACTGAACAGACTTCTTGTACACCGGTGTGGTATGGAAATGCTTCACTTGGAAAATGATCCTGCCAGATTTAAATTATTTAGCGGAATTAGTGCTTGGTGAAATCCCGAGTCACGTGGGTTTTGTGGCCTCTGAGATGACTCTTTGGGTGTTTGTGACCATATTGGAAACTTGGAGGAGATGTTTCTGGTTTGGCACCCTCTCTTTCCTCTTCCCGCCAGTGCCACTCTGAATTTCTTTCAGAAACCCATCTTTCATGGCTGCTGGGCTTGAAATCAGACCCAAGACTTAGCATGTTTAAGCCAATCAGTCAGCATGCCTCATTCCACTCTTGTTTTGGTTAGCTCAGGGATGGGTGTACAATGCCCAAAGTCAATAAAAGTAAGGAGACATCTGAAGGTCTCACATTGTACCTGTGAGTATGGTGGGAAAAAGTTTGATGACTGCAAGTGCTGCAGCAATCCTGTGGCCCCATAAGGGGAAACGTTGGAGATGCTGGGGCAAGGGTTGTAGGGTGAAAGGCCGGGATGTGTGAGAGGAAGGGTCTGAGGATGGAGCCAGCTCAGTCGGACACAGAAAGACAGAAACCACAGCCTTGGTGAAACCATTGGCAATCTCTGGACCAACCTACCCTTGAAGCCGTTTCTACCCCTAATCTTTTTAGTTCTATGGGCCAGTATTTTTAAAGGTATTTTAATTTGGCTCTTTGGTTCCTTAAATTGGAAAGATTCCCAGCTTGAAGAAGTAGAGGGTGTATCGACATAATTACAGTAGCAACAGTCTTAAGTAGCATCCAGTTAAGCAATTTAGTGGATTAATTAATGTTTTCCATTTCTTCTCCCATCAATAAAACACTTTGGCTGATGTCTGGAGCATGCTGAATGTCCATAGCTAGCCAACTGCCCCCAGTACTTAAAAGGCCATGGCCTTACATACAGTGATTGGCGAAGTGTTAAAAGAAGGTGTTATGTATTATTATAAAAATGATTCCTTGCTCTAATTCTTTTTGGTTATACACATCGTGATCACATCAGAGATCTCTCTCTCTCTCTCTCTCTCTCACACACACACACACACACACACACACACACACACACACACACACACAGAGTCATTCGGTTCCATTCCCTGTGGAATGGGGTGAGTTATAAATGGAGTGTCCATCCATTCTGTTCTGCCAACAATATACCTACTTACACTAATTATCCCTATGTATTAATAAAAATACCCCCCCCTCAAAAGTGATCCAGTTTGGATAATAAATTATGTGCTCATCTAGTTACAAATCATGGAATAGAATTAAACCTATGCCCTTTGATTTTTCACAAGCTTATGTGACAAGAGGAGGGGACCATCAAATACCCATCCTTGCCACTCAGGATCTAGTGTGCATTAGCCGCTGAAGGTCCATAAACTCAATCATTTGGTCTCAATTAATTGGGCCCAACTGCTGTTGTTCAACAAGCCAAAAAAATAGTTGATATAAGCATTTGTGGGGTGAATGAGGTCTGGTGGAAAGATGGCTGGAACATCCTTGTTAATAATTCTTGGCCAACATTATTGGAAGCTGGTATTATTCCTAGTGGATATCATGCTCTTTGGGAGCAGTTTGAACTTGCCGTGGTACAGTTGGGCTGCGGGTGGGGAGAGCTTACGACCAGAGGATCTTCGCATGAAAATGAGCATCAAAAGCAAATTCCTATAATGTTCTAGCCATGTGAACCCAGTCCCCTGGTGCCATATCCATCAAAACCACCTTGGCATGAAATTGGCTTCCTCCACAGAGCTGCGTGAGGGGGTGGATCTTCCCCGCAGTTTATTTGCAGAGAACATTGTCTGCTTCTTAGAGCATCTTTCTGCCCTTTCTCAGGCCTACTTCTGACTCCTGTTTACATGTTTCTAGTGGTGTCAAGCTAGAAATGCCCTTGGCTATGTGACCACAACTACATTTTCTTATTCTTGGGGCTGCATGCCTTCAGGGGTTTGTCAGTTTCAGAGCTGGAAGACATAGAGGATATATCATTTATATTTTATTAAAGAAAAACCACAGTTTTCTTTATACAAGGAATGTGTTCACATTTCACCTGCCATCCTACACCCTGGTGTAGATACTGTTAAAGTTGAGATGTGAGTTACTTAGGCAGGAAACTGGGAAGAGGTGATGAGCATGGCAGCTTTGAGCCACTGGAGCTACATTTCCCCAGCCCCAGTCATTCATGGGCCACACTCATGTCTTCATCTGTTTCTGCCCAATGCCTGTTTGATTACTTGATGCTTTTCTTTAAACTGACTCACTCTTTATTTTCACCTAAATAAATTTAGCCTCGTTCTGAGCAATAATCTGAGTACCCATGGGTTTGATGTGTTGCTTAAAATTACTCTAACATAATGAAGTACACAAAGGCTAAAGTCTTTAAAAGTTCCTTTGTGTTCTACCTGAAAGTACTTACCTAGGATGGCATGTGGTGTGTGTGTGTGTGTGTATGTGTGTGTGTGTGTGTGTGTGTGTGTGTTTTGAGAAGGGAGTGAGGGCAGGGCATAAGCCCCTTTCCATCCATGGTTCAAGGAATAAGAGATTAAAATTTTATTCTGCTATTTCAATGGCTACTTGTAGCTCAGATATCTGGCAGCAGCATTCCAAATTTGGAAAAGGGTGCTTCTTTTCTGGGAATTTAAAAGTAAATTAAGGCATAAAAGACCCATTACTAGACCTGGTCATTCTGATCCCCAAACCCAGGCCATTCGCTAGACAATTGCCTTTCCTCACCCCACTGCACCCACTTACAAAGACCAAGGCTTCCAGCATCTCTAAGGATGACGAGATCCTGGTACAAAGACGAGAACATGTCTACACCTCCATCACCATGACCATACCCATCCTGCCACCACTGAGTGGCCTGTTAAATCGATGACAGTGTAGATATGGGCAGGACTTGCACTGAGACGCAGATCAGGAGTTCTGTGGTCCTCCTCAAGGCTCAGCTCAAATCTTCCTTCTGCTGTGCCTCTTCTTCCAGCTGGCTCATATTTCCTTCTTCCTCACTCAGAACTCACCTTTCATCCATATCCACCCCATCTTTCCTACCCACAAGCCAATTTTTCAGGCTGGTACCCTGTGACATCTCTTAAAAGCAGTGCAGAATACTAATTCCCTTCCGTGCCCCAACCCGGGCCTCTCTCAGAAGCCAGACTCAAGGCTGCATGTCGTCTCTCCGTATAAATCTCAGAGCAAATGCAGGAGAGTCAGCTCTCTGCCTTTGGGTGTTAAAAACAAACAGCGAAGTTACACTTAGCTCTGTTTCCCTTTTTGAATGTCCACAATCCACTTATCTCCCTGTCTGTGGCTTCTGGGCCCGCTGCATGGTGATATGCTACCCTGTTTCCTCTGCAGCCCTCTGCTCCCTCGGCCTCCAATTCAGCTCCTTCCTTTGTCCAGCCGCAGTTCTGTGTCTTCACACCAACAGTATCCCTGACAGCTCCTTAATTGCTACACGCGTTTGTACAGTTCCCTAGCAATTATATTTCAGACCCTGTCAGGGTACCTGCTAGCCTCGGGGCTGTGTTTATATTAAATATCAATAAAGAGCTGATAGCATCAGTGCAGATGGCAGGCTCACAAAATCATATTTTACTGGGAGCCACAAGATGGAAGGGAGGAATGTTTAAATTCCTTTCTCTCTTCTGAAAGTTTGGAATGAGAGGAGACTTTCTGAGTGAATATCAGGAATGGGTTCTTACCAAATAATGACAGCTATAGGTTCTGTACTCTAGCTGGGAGTTGTCTTTTTGTGTGTGTGACTTGTCATAACATCAATTTTCTCCAGAATTGTTTCTTTGTGCGCTTCCCCCACGCCCCCCACCATGGAACACAGGACAAGCCTTCAAATACCCTAGGTAATTTTAAATGCTTGTTGACTGAATGGGTACGTTTATTTGGCTTTACTTTGAGTGGGGTGGGTGTGTGTGTGTTTAGGACAGAGGCCTGGGACTAAGTGTCTCTGAGCCCCACCCCACCCTCTCCCCATACCCCCTGCACTGCCTCTTCCGAGGGACACTTTCACTTTAGGCGAAAGGACAGCCTAGCCCATCTCAGGCTGTGTAGCTTTTTCCCAACAGGACCTCGGTTCTCCCACCCTTCAGAAATAGTATGCGCCTTCCCAGGAGCTGTGAGCATGACAGTGAATGAGGCATGTAGGGCAGCTGGCACCGTGTGAGCCCATAGCAGTGCCCAGAAAAAGTCTTGCTGAAGGTTTCCAACACCCAAATGTGTGGTCAAGGATTTCTTTTTCTTGTGGTTCCCACTCTTTCATGCTGCTTATGAATAACTTCTATCAATTAGGGACACACTGCAAGAACAGCTGGCTGGGATGTACATTCTGAGGACTGTTGCAACAGAGAAATTGGTGTTTGCAAATCTGTGACAATCCAGCTGTTGGAGGACAAACTCTTCCCTGTTTCCATCAGTAGATTTTCCCATTTGTGTGCCATCTAAGAAGCATGCCAGCTCCCCTTGGGTGAACTCTCCTAGGATGCAGTACTCTGAAGCACTGTCCTCCAGGCTTCCTACTGTTGAGGACGCCCTGCTTGGATGCTGGGACGATGCAGAAGAGAGCTTCTACCTCTGGAATAAATGCCTGCCTTCAGAGTGCAAAACTTGTTTGGTGAGCTTGTCCTCTCTACACCAGTGGCTCCTCTCACTCTGCCACCCTAGTGCAGGCACCATCCTGTCCCCCTGGAAGGACAGTAGGAGCCTCTAAACAGTCCCTCCACCCCCACTCTCCTGCCTCTGCTTGGTTGCTCTCCAAATGGCAGGAGTGTGTACCTGCCCTCTCTTCAAACCCTCCAGGGGCCTCCATTGTTCCTGAGATTGCCAGCAGACTGCAGCCCAGGGTCTTCAAGGTCCTGCTAAGTTCTCATCCCTGATCCCTCCCACCCAAGCTTTTTGTCCTCTGAATTCCAGGTATTTAAACTTGCAGTTGGCAATGCCAGGACCACTCTGCACCCGCACCCCCGGCCCCACTTTTAATGCCTATTCATTCCTCAAATTCCAGCTTGATCAATAATGTGTTAGGAAGACCTTGCTTAAGAACATGTTCCCCAACATCATGTTTTGCCCCTTCTGATACTAATCATAACTGTAATCTTATACTTAATTCGATAATTATTGGGTTTTCTGCTTTCCCCAATGGACTATACATGCCTTTGAGTTAAAGGCTTTGCCTGGTTTTCCCCACTGCTTTGTCCCCAAATCCTAACACAGTGCCTGGCACACAGTAGTCATTCAGCAGGTATTTTCTGAATGAATGAATAAATGCATACTACATCCGGTACAGGGGCTAAATGCTTTGGAGAATGTTAGAAAATATGACATGATTTACACACTTTAAATGGGTTGTACAATGGCAGTAGGAACAGCTACTATAAATGAAACAAGAAAAGAAAAGCCTCAATAAGATTGTCCAGGGTGGGGATGTGGGTGTAAGTTGGGAATTGGAGGAGAAGCAGATTTGAAAATGGATCCTGGGCCAGACCAGAGCATCTTAGAGCACTGGGCAGTGAGATGTAGTCTCTGAGTGATGGGTTAGCAGAAACTACTGAAACTTCTGGGTCAGGGTGTACGATCTTGCCTTGGAATTCAGCACAGATTTGCAATCAGGATGCCAGGTTCCAGAGAGTCGCAGCAAGGGTCTTGCAAGGCTGGTGTTATTCTAGTACTTGTTGGTGGGAAAGGGGTGGCTGTGCTCACCCCATCTCTGAACCTGTCCAAGGTGAGTTTTATTCCCTTTCTAACCAGAGCAAAACCTCAGGGAGGAAGTAGGCTTTGATTCTTCAGCTCTTTGTTAGAGACCTCAAGGGAGACTCAGTTAATGGGACAAGATCACATATCAAATGAGGTGTTTTAAATTAGTGATACCAGCTTAACTACAGCTTATCAGATGCCACTTTAGAATCCAAAGCCGCATGAGATATGCTTATCTTCACTCTAGAGTGTCTTATCCAAGATTTTATGCCTTGTAAATGTCCCCTCTGCAAGCAGCCCCCAAATCCAAATGCTGATGGTGATGAAAGAGCTTCACTGTGGCTCTGCAGCAGAGACCCCAAGGGGGATGCATTAGGGGACCCTTGCAGATGGGCTCTACCTTATCTTTATCCACCACGTCCTCTTCAACTCACACACATGCCTGGAGCATTAGGTGTGAAGATGCTGTCAGGGTCTCCAAGAAAGCTTGATCCCAGCCCCCTCCTCCAGGGACCACCCACTTCATTTATTTGTTGACAGCTGGGGGCAGACAGCCTGCTCTGAGCCACGTGTTACCTTGACTGCACCTCCCATGCCACCTTTTTCCCCCCACCCCTTACTATCTGGTGAGTAGTAGAGTTCGAGGCCTCCATTCCAGTCTTCTTCCATCTAATAGCTTGGACACAACATGCAATTTAGCTAATCTCTACCTTGGTCAGGTGATGTACTGGGGCAATGGACTTCAATGCTCTGAGGATCAGTTTCCTCATCTGTCAAATAGGGCTAGGAAGAGTAGTTTGTAACTGTCCTGCATAGTACATGGCACATTATAAATGTGCCAGAAATGGCAATCTCTGCTGCTATCAGTATCATTATTATTTTGATTTCTATCACATAATTTTCTTTTTCTTAGTATCTCTGACAAAGACTTAGGAATGGTTTATTCCAGGGGGATAAAGAATGACAAGGAGGAAGAAATGCAAGTTTCTCCACAAAAATTTAAATATGTTAAGGGAGGAGGACTATTTAAAGTTGATATATTTAAGGCGAAAAATCCGAACAAACAAGTTCCATCACTGACATGAAATCCCACTGGGGAATGAGCTCCTGAAGTCTAGCACATCGAGGCAATGGGCTGAGAGTCTAAGGTACCCTCTAGGTTTTGCCAAGCTGGTAGCTGTGTTCCCCACTCACTTTGCTTCCCAGCTCCATCCAGAGTGGTTCAGCACTGGGCCATGAGTATTCCTCATCCCTCTCTTCCCAGGACTGCCAGAAAATGCCTCCAGATTTGGGAAAAGCAAGCTGCATTTAATATCTAGCACATCACTAAGTTTAGAGGAAGGGTAAATGTTTTGCTAATAAATCTATTTTATAATTCAACACACATTAAGGGCTATTTTCCAATACATATTAAGTGCTTGATAATTAGCATCAAAAGTATTCATTATTTAATCTATGATCTATTTAGAATGAACGAGAGACGTCATTTGCTTGCTGAAATGGGAGACATGAAACCTCTCCAGCCATTCTCCTCTTGAATCTGGTCCAGCATGCGGGGCTGAGGAAAACTGCGTCGACTCAGTGCCCCCAGTAATCCCTGTGCTGGTGTAATTTTATATCCAGGAGACACACACCTTCAAAGACCTTTAGGAAAGCCCAAGATCCTTCCTCCAGCTTGTTCAAGGCAGGAAATAAATACCTTCTTTACAAGGGCCATACTTTAAAACCCAGTTGAACATGAATTCAGCCCCTTCCCTTCAAACAATGGCTTTTGGGTAACAGTAGTTTGTAATTCAATATTAGCCTATAATTGTTCATGTATGCTCAGATTTTCTAGAAATGGACCCATATTTTGTGGTAGAAAATGGCAAGTTTAAATTAATACAGTGCTGCTAATTCACTGGAGAATAAATGATATTGAGAAAAAAGATGAAGGGAGTATCAGGTAACTTTGAGGTCTGGAGAGGAAACTCAAATACTAAGGCATCCATAAAGATCCTGATTGTTTGAAGGGTGTGTCCTGGAAAAAGGAAGTAGGCTATGCTGGCAATAGATTTCAGAAGAAAAGAAATTTGATTTTTGAACCATGAATAAAAGCGTGATGGGCCTTGGCACTGGTGGAGCACAGATTACGTCTGTTAGAAAATGTATACTTGGCAGGAAACTTTGCTGATCTGCTAAAATCCTCACCATGGCCTGCCCACCTCTCCAGCCCCATCCTGTAACTCTCTCCTTTGCTCACAAGGCTCCAGTAATACTTGTGGCTTTGTTGTTTTGTTCCCTAAGACATGGGTTTCTTCCCAGCTCCAGACTTTAGAACTTGCTGTTCTCTTTGCCTAGAAAGTTTTTGCTGGCCAAGGGGGTGTTGAGCTGATGCCTTCTTAGCATTCAGGGCTCTCCTCAAGGAGGTCATCTTTGACCGCCCAATTTGAGTAACTCCCCTTTCCCCAACTAATCACACAGGGTAACTCTCAAGCCTACCATCCCTTTTACTTGTCTTCATCACACCCATTTCTATTTGGAATTCTCATTTCTTTTCCCTTGTCTCCCCTTCTCAGACTGAAATGTCAGCTTCACGATCTATCTGGTTCAGTGCTGAATGCCTGAGATAGTAGGTGCTCAATAAATATTAATCGAATGAACAAATGGAAGAATCATCAAGAGTGCCTGACCCTGATAATTTGAGGAAGGGAGGAAGACACATAGGTAGAGCCTTACCTGGATGGTCCTAGGACAGCTGGACTGCCCTGGGTGGGGAGTCGGGGGCTCACTATAGAGCTGCAACTGGTGATGTACCCTCCTGGTGGAGCCCTCCTGCTGCTGGGCACCTATGTGCCTTGTACCACCAACTTTTGAGGGAGGGCTGCTCTCATTTGCCTTCCACAGATGGAGACATTGGGACACAGGAAAGTTAAGTCACAAGTCCAAAGCCATTAGCTAACAAGTGTTGAGTGAGGTCTCAAACCTGGGATCCCAGCTCCAGAGCCCAAGTTCCAGACTGGTGACTGCAATGTTGGGGTGCTGCCCAGAGGCACGCTGCAGAGAACAGGGAGGAAAGTTGGGTGTCTTCTTGGAACCTTATTTATTTGCTAAGACATGGAGCAAATAATGGCCAGTATGTATGGAGTGTTTTGTATGTGCCAGTTGCTGTGCTAAGTGCTCTACATACATTAATTTGCTTGAGGCTGATCATCTCAGATAGGTCACAGGAGGATGGAACTCAGGACTGAAACGCGATGGCTACTCATTCACAGAAATAGAACTAAAAGGAAATGTGTGTGCATGTGTGTAAGGGGGAGTGTGCAGAGAGAACGTTAGCCATCTGCAACATCAGGTGACCCCTATGTAGCAAAGTGCAAGCTTCAGAGGAAAGCACAGATGAGAGCAGTTACTGGGTGGAAATAAAAAAGGAAGCTACAAATATGATTTTTTGATGGATTGTATGATGTATTATAAAGACAGAGCAGGGATGTGTGAGTGCTTTTCAGATACAAATTGCAAATTGATCAGAAAGGTGGTGTGGGACTCTTACTCTCTAAACTTCTGCTAGTAGTCTGTTTTACTAAAAGCTGAACGTCTGATAAATTTTTGACTGGCATTGGAGGTAATTTAATCTCTCAGAAGGTAGAGGAAACAGGAGGAAGAATTGCTATTCCTGGACTTGATGTTGACCAATATGAATCATAAGTTGATGCATAATGGACAGGAACATTGGGAAAATGACCATGTTACGTGGAGTTCACTTTATTGAGCAGAGAGGCTGGGCATTGACACAACACTAAACATTAAGGGAAATGATTTTAGTCCAGTTTGTTGCACTACAGGTAGGACCCATTGAAAGAGGTCAGGAAGAATTGTAAGCTCATAAAATTACAATGCAGGGCTTCCCTGGTGGCGCAGTGGTTAAGAATCCGCCTGCCAATGCAGGGGACACGGGTTCGAGCCCTGGCCCCGGAAGATCCCACATGCCGCGGAGCGGCTGGGCCCGTGAGCCACAATTACTGAGCCTGCGCGTCTGGAGCCTGTGCTCCACAACGAGAGAGGCCGCGATAGTGAGAGGCCCGCGCACTGCGATGAAGAGTGGCCCCCACTTGCCGCAACTGGAGAAAGCCCTAGCACAGAAATGAGGACCCAACGCAGCCATAAATAAATAAATAAAATTTAAAAGAGATAAAAGAAAATCAATAATTAAAAAAAAAAAATTACAATGCAGACATGAAAATTTGAATTGTTCCCATAAAGAAGAAAAGGGAGAAGGCCTTTAAACGTCCTTCACTAGGAAAAAGGCCTGCATCTATTAAACTCAGATTTTAAAAACAGTACATTAACAACCATAGAATATGGGTATATTGTATAGGATAATTAAGAGAGTATGAGTACATGTAATGGGTTGAATAGTGGCCTCTAAAGGATATGTCCAAGTCCTAACCTCCAGTACATCCTTCAAATGTGACCTTATTTGGAAATCGAGTCTTTGCAGATGTAATTAAGCTAAAGATTTTGAGATGAGCTCATCTTGAATTTAGGGTGGACCCCAAATCCAGTGACTGGTTTTCTTAAAGAAAAAAGAGAGGGAGATTTGACACAGAGACCCACAGAGGCCAAGTGAAGATGGAGGCAGAAATCGGAATGATGTGTTTATAAGGCAAGAAACGTCAAGGGTTGCTGGCGACCACCGGAAGCTAGGAGAGAGGCATGGAACAGATTCTCCCTCAGAGCCTCCAGAAGGAACCAATCTTGCTAACACCTTGATTTTGAACTTTTGGCCTCTGGAATAAATTTCTGTTATTTTAAGCCCCCACCCCCACCCCAATTTGTGGTAATTTCTTACAGCAGCCACAGGAAGCTAATACAGTCCATTAAACCCCTTAGATTATTTTAACTAGACCATATTTTTTAGTGATTCTACTTCCCTTATTCATCATACCCTGGGAAAACCGAAGCCCTCTTTTCTTAAAGAGACATAATTTCAGAGCAATATGTGGTATCCAAATGAAGTGGATGAAATGATCCTCAGGCACTACAGTTCTTTCTCATTTCTGAAGGTGCTCACAGTTCCCAGAGGGAGGAACAATCTTAGGTTACTAGGGCCATCTGGAGATATGGGCAGCCTTTTACTACCCCCAGAGAAATCATGCTCAAGAAAAAAGTATTGTCTAACTGGAAACTGGTCAACTCCTTAACATGTTGAGACAGAGAGCCAGTGAAATGGAATTTTTGCTTCTAATTGTGGAAGGTTTTTATAATTGAAGTTATTGATGGAAGAGGCAAGAACCGTGGATTTTTCACTGTCATTATTGTATTTGCACCTTTGTGGATTAATTTAAGTGGCTTTCGTAGCAAAGAGTGAGTCACAGTAATTATTGTCAAGCTTGGACAGGAACAATAAAGAACTCCATTTTCCAGGATGGTGAGGATAGTCTTACTCAAAATTACTTTACAGGAAAAAGTTGACTTGATCATTTTCACTCTCCCAGTCTATGATGTGGTTTATTATAGTTTACAAGAGTTAGAGCATTTGCCCTTGAGATGAGAGTTAGAATCCCAATTGCCTGTTGAATCTGGGTAAGTGGTCTGAAAGAATGAGACAGGCTGGAGCTAAGACAGTAAGACAAGGTGCCCTGTCTGTCCACTGGGTCAGGCGTCATATCGTGGCTCTGTCTCATCCTCCACATCTTGTGGGCAGCCAGCTGGCAAAGGGCAGGCAGCTGGGGAGGAGGAGTGGCTAGCACAGTGCCAAAAGTGAGTTTCCTTGCAGTGTACCTAATTTACAGAAGCATTTCTAGAGTTACTTTTTTCGGTGGCTTGCTGTGCAACTTACGGGCTGGACTGATGGAATCTGTCCCCATACCCCGTGTCTGCGTAGTATGGAGGGATCTTTGGAATGAGGACGCCACAGTGGGGTTACTGTGATTCACAGTTCCACAGGGAATTCTGGTGAGGGTGCTGGACTCCAGGGGAATGGACTAGCTCCATTGATGACTTTGTGAATGCCTATGGCCATTAGTCCCTTTCTGTCAATGTGTTTTACCTTCCAAACAGGCCAAACAATTGGGTATTATTATCCCCATTTTACAAATAAGGAAATCACAGATAAGAGGCTTTGCCGTTTGCTAGTTTGGTGTTTTAGGAAAGAACCTGACCTCCTGGTGCTCCGTTTCCCCTTGTATAGCATGGAGAACATCAGTGGACCTGCTATGCAGGGCTGTGGTGGGGGTGACAGGAGTGAAGATGAGCACAGTGCCTGCCTTGCAGGAAGGACTCAACAAAGGTTCCTCCTCCTCCTCCTCTTCCTGATTATTAACATGCTCATCCTGTTGTCATCCTTACCCTCATCATACTGGGACTGGACAATTATCTATACTCTTGCAACAAAATTTTGCTGAGTGTTGCATTATTTTGAAACAGAATCTTCCAAGGTTAAAAAAAAGTGGACAGTTAAAGAGTATCCTCAGTGATCCACCATGCTTTGATCAGTATGCAAGAAATATATATTTTCTGTCTTCGTCTTCACTCTTAATTCTCATCCGTGGACAAAAGACAAGGGGTTGTCTTTGGGCTCCCAAGGGTGAGGAAAAGACATTTGCTCATGGGATGACAGGGTAGAGAGTAGATAGTTGTCTGGAATTGGAGAACAGCCTTTTATTCATCAATCCATCCATCCATCAATTCATCCATTCATCTCTTTATCCATCCATACATTTTTGGAGTTTCTGCCACGTGCTGGTCAAAGGTGTGCAGCAGGAGATCAAAGCAAGATTGTTCCTGCCCTTATGGACCTCTTAATCTGCTGAACAAAAGAGGTAGAGAGATTTAGTTATGTAATTCCAATTTACTTATTTATTTATTTTTAAAGCAGACTTTTAAGTTAGAGGTGGAGAGAATTGGAACAGGGCTGCATTGGCTGAGGTGACTGCAGTGACAGAAAACACATTTTTCCTGTTTTCAATGCTGAGTTCTGACTCAGGAGCCGAAAAGTAGAACAGAATGCTAAGAAGGTCTCTCTGCTTTCTCAGGAACTATTTGCTCAGCCAGATTGAAAGTTACCCAAAAAGGGATGTGCCTTTCAAATAAGGAGTCATCAGTAGAGGCTCCTGGGTGGCTTAGAGGGCTCAGGCAGGATGGGGAAGCTCTAATGTATGGAATTCCCAGGAGCTAAACATTTCGGGAGCTATATTACTTTCTTCACAGCTTCCTGCAGGATGGGTCCCATGGTGATATCTGCCAGCTACGTGGGATGCCAGCTGGGGTTCTGTTTCACTTTGGTTTGTAACATTCCTCTTCTCTCCCCCGCCCCCACTTTTTTCCCCAGATCCAGCAATTGTCAATGGGGTTTATTGGTCCGAATCCCTAAACAAAGTTTTTGTAGATAACTTTGATCGTGACCCGAGTCTCATATGGCAGTACTTTGGAAGTGCAAAGGGCTTTTTTAGGCAGTATCCAGGTGAGTATCCCTGCATTGAGAATTATGATTCAAGTTACTGATCCTGTGATATTTTCCTTTAGGGTTCAGGGTCAACAATTTTTTCCCTTCCCTTAGAAGAAAATGAAAGATTAAGTTCAAATCTGTTAAATCTGTTGTCAGGGTGCAGGACAGGAATGCAGTGTGGCATCTGCATACGTGTGCACACCCACATTTGGATCTACATGTGGTTTCAGCATCTTCCTCAATAGAGTAATTCATAGAGCCGCCACCTAAAGTGAGGAATCGGAGTGTGAAAAGTATCATATTTCATCTTTCTGGACAAGAGGTTGCTTTTATTACTATTACTACTATTACTATTATTGTTGTTATTATTACCAGGGAAAGGAGCAATCCATAATCGGCTGAGTTAAATTCTGACTGAAAAATGTAAGAAATGGAAACATTTGAGCTTAGGTTTCCCTACTCTAAAGCTGACTGCTCCTAGAGGGAGAGGATGAAATGGCCAAAGCACTACTGACATCAGTGCCACCAAGAGCACCTTCAAATGAATGTGTTTGTCAGAGTTTGTCCATCATGACTTTGGAACAAGTGTTCCTTCTAGGGTCTTCCCAGGCCTCTGCTTTGCAACAGGAATTTAATTCTGGCTTGGTTTGAATTGTAATTAAAAAAGGAAGTTTTAATTTTGCTTACAAGTTGTGAAAACAGGACTCCAGGCTGCAGTTGTGCCAACATCACAGCTGTAGAAATTAACAAGCTCAACCTAAAAGAAGGAAAAAAACGCCCTGCATAATCTTGGAGCAATTAAGTGGAGTCTTTTATGTTTTCATTAAGTAAGGCTAGGCACCTGATGTCTTCCCACTTTGAGGCACAGAGACTGCCAGCCTCTGCCTTCAGGAGTTGTTTGCCCTGCACTTAGCATCTGTCCCCTGAGACTTGCCTTCCAAGTGCATGCTTTGCCAGATTATTCAACATTTCCCGAGAGCTGTGTTCAGCAGGGCATGCATGACTCCTCCTGGAGCTCACAGAAATTTAAACAATAAGCATTCTATTAAAGATAACATTATAATAAACAGTGGTCTATTAAAGTTCCAGTGTCACCAAATTGCAATCTGCTTTGATACACTCAACAGAGAGTAAATTTAATGCAGATGTTGTGAAAACAGAGCATGGTGGGGGGCTGATCCATCAGGGAAGCCACAAGGACATCTTACCACGTGGCATTTGGATGAAGGTGGAGCAAATAAGAAGAAACCACAGATCATCTGTTGTCTCCACCAGCAGGAAGTCTTCAAACTAAATTGAAAGTTTCACATTTGAAATCTGATAATAGAGATGTATTAGTCGTCTTGGGCTGCCGTAACAAAACACCACAGACTAGGTGGTTTAAACAACAGACATTTATTTCTCATTGTTCTGGAGGCTGGGAAGACCAAGATCAAGGTGCTGGCAGATTTGGTTCTTGGTGAGACTCCTCTTTCTGGCTTGCAGACGGCTGCCTTCTTCCTGTGTCCTCACATGGGAGAGAGAGGAAGCTTTGGTGTTTCTTACTCTTCCTGGAAGGGCACTAATCCCATCATGGGGGTTCCACGCTCATGACCTCATCTAAACCTAATTGCCTCCCAAAGAAAATTACCTCTCAATACCAGAACATAGGGGTTCTTCAACCTATGAATGTTGGTGGGACACAAACATTCAGTCCATAACAAAAGAAAATCCTCATAAAGCGTTTCTCTAATTGGAGAGATTAATTTATGTACAAGATTTTTATCAGTCAGAATCAGAATAGTTGACTCAGAAATGCTTACAGTTCTTTTATGATATTGGTGGCAGAGTTCTGACTTTGTAAAATTTCTGCATATTTTCTTTGTGAATAAAGACATAGGTCACAGTCCTCCAAAGGGCTTCACTGCCCTGATACATGTCAGTGCTCACTCAGTGCTTGGTTCTGAACAGAGAGTACACCTCTTGTTTCTTGGACATAAAATGATTGTTAGATGAGGGATCCATGGGCTTTTATTGCTAGGATTTTTTTTTTTTCTTTTTAGGATGCTTCTTTTCATGTTTAGAGTGGTACAATAGTATGAATCAGTGGTAAGTGTAAATGTCGTAAGCAGAAGGGACGTTCCTTCATTCTTACGTAAGTGTGTCCTGGGTTCTTGCTTTGTTCCAAGCACTGTGTGAGGCCCTGAGGATAAAATGGTGAGCTAAGCAGAAAAGGTCACTGCCCTCGCGAAGCTTCCTCTTGTGGGGAAGTGCATTCATCAGAGATATTGGTTGCCAGGGGCAGAAACCCAGTTCCAACAAGCTCTAGCAAGGAACACATTCATTGAATCACCTGACTTTCAGGTGATGCTGAGTTAGGCCCTGCTCTGTTGGCCCTACTCTTCATTTTCATGTACCGAGAAGATTATGAAGACATATGTTGCCTTAGATGAAATTAATTTCCCCCCAATATTAGTTTATAATGCCTTTGGGAGAGAAGCAATAGTATATAGGAATATTGCACAATATTTTACATTTAATCAGATTTGAGCATTTGAGTCTGCAGTAGAGATTTTGACATTATTTTCAGTTTCACCTGTGGATATGCTGAATGTTCTAGGGACCTTGTCCTATGAAAGCTGAGGAAGGCAGGCTAGGCATCACTGATGCGGGTCATGAAGTCTGGAGTGCCGCCGAGAGAAGGCTGAATGGCAGTGAAAGCTGCTGCTGAACTGCATTGTTCCTTTTATCTTGAGATTCATGCCCCAGCCAGCCTGGGTGGGATCCCATGAGGCATTTGACACTTCCGGAAATGATACGGCTCCTGAGGGTACTCCTTGGTTAAGTGACAGTTCCTTGGATCTCAGAGATTTAAGATGAACCAACTATTATTTCTCTGGGATTTGATTACTTGAACATTTTCAAAATATCTGTGTGTACAAAAAATTATGTACTAAAATGCTGAAATGTCCTAGGAGAGATAGTACCATCTGGGACAGGGTTTCCTGAAGTTTGTCTCCTAAATCATTTTGTTGTGAGATTCTTGGGAAAGGAAAGGCTCAATGGTCAGATTAGTTTGGTAAATGCTGCCTCTTGCTGCCCCAGCAGCAGAGGTTCAAGACGAACATAAGCAGATTAAAGGCCCTCAGATGTTCCTCCCATGGCATGGAAACCAGTTTTACTTTTATACACTTAACTCACACTAACATACAGAAAATTCTCATGGAACCTCCTTATACTGCCTGTGTAAGGAAGAGAATGGTGGCATGGGATTTGGGAGATCAAGTCCCAGTCCTAACTAGAAATCTCAGGAAAATCTGTTGAACTTTCAGAGCCTTGGAGTCCCTGCTATGAAATGAAGATTTGGGCCCAAAGGTTAGGTGTGGGTGAGATGATCCTCCAGGGCCCATACAGCCCTGTCTTTGAGTCAAAGTGTGACCTTTATTGTTATATCCAGGGCAGCTGTGCCTAGAACTGTGTTGAGGTACTGTCTTCATCCCCTTAGTGTGTACCTCCTGTCCTGACCAGGAAGGGCATGGGCCTCCTGGTTCCTGCTGTCACCCAGGCTCTTTCCTTGGTATAGACATCCTCTCTGCACAGCCACACCAGCCTTCCTTCAGCTCCTTGAACTTGACATGCTCTTCTCATACCTTGGCAGACATGGTTCTCTGTGCCCGGGGGTAATCTTCTTTACCCTGTGGCCACCCCTCACTTTTGTTTTACAAGTCCTACGTGTTTTACATGTAGTGGGTTGAATAGCGTCCCTCCAAATTCATGTCCACCTGGAGCCTCAGATGTGACCTTTCATGGAAATAGATCTAATATAGCTGGGATGTGATCATACTGGATTAGGATTACATCCAATGTAACTGGTGTCCTTATGAGAAGGGAGGACATACAGACACAGAGGGAAGACAGCCACGTGAAGACGGAGTAAGAAATTGGAAAGATGAGCTACAAGTCAAGGAACACCAAGCATTGCTGGGAGCCACCAGAAGCTAAGAAGAGGCAAGGAAGGATTCTTTCCCTAGAGCCTTTTTGAAAAGCACCAAGTTTCAGCAGTGCATGGGTGGAGTTACAAGCCCATTTGCAGGGAAAGGACCTCAATCCAAAAGGAGAGCATTGAGTGTCATTAATTCCTTCTTCCTAGGCCCTGGCCTAAATGCTAGGACAGTAAAACAGAATTGCATGTTTTCTCCCCCAGTGGAGCACTTGGTGATAAGGCTGTGATGGAGGAAGGGTGGCAGAGTAGGGGTGAGGTGGAGGATGATCAGATATGGTTGTGGTCTAAGAACACTGGCCACAATTCAACTCAAGGAATGTCCACTGAATGTCTACCGTGCGTCAACACATTAAAAAAAATTCTCTTCATTTGAACTCAAACCAGTTCTTTGTGGAATTACACATTGGAACATTACCTAGCCTCACTATATATATAATTTCATTATGTGTGAAGACTGTCATCCTAGCTGTACTTGGCTTTATACAAATGTAGTATGTCAGATGTTTTTAAAATAAATTGCATTCTTCTCCTTTAGTGTACAATATATTATGTCACTTTTATTTTATCTTCATTACCTAATAACCTTCAATTGGCCATGGCTTCTCATACTTCTGTTTTCCGATTTGTTACAAAGAACCTTTAAATTAGGTCCATTTGCACGTGGGAAATGTAGGTACAAGGAGGACAAAACAAAATGACTCTTTGGTTTACAAGCTGCCATCTCATGATTATCTCTGGAATAATTTAGTGATGTTATCTTAAGCACGTGCCTATTATTAGCCCAGTGTGGTCCAGAAAACTGGCCCTTATTAATTGGAAAGGAGAATCTCAATGCTACAATCAAAGTCAGGATTTTCTCCTGTGAAAATAATTTTTCTGTTTTATTTTCTTAACTCCAAAATCTGTGTTTCTAATCCTCCATCCCTGAGCAGTACTGATGGTTGAAAACAATGATTTTCTATCTTATTTTTAGGCAGCAAACACTTTTCTTTTTAAATGAAAGTTTATTCATAAAGATTAAGTTGTAAATAGAGAATGTGAACCTTGGACATATCCTGACCAGTCTGCAAGCCATGAGACTAAGGATGCTGGATCCCATTTTACGTAAGGAGAAAACCCCCCAGGCTTCAAAGACTGAAATTCAAATTTTATTATGCAGTATAGTTAGGGCCATTTTATTTCATTTCAGCGTAGAAGGCCAAGACAAAACAGAACTGAAAAGAGAACAGACTTATGTATATTCTGAGATGGAAACATATTGAATGCTTTCTACCCCCCGTGCCCTAGACATTACCTATCTGGGTCCAGAGACGGGGCCTGACTCTGCCCAGAGATCCATGAATGATGCAGCCAGGTCCAGCAAGTTGAAGGACAGTGAGAAATGACCTTGGCTAACTTTATCATTAGCCATGGGAAGGGGCTGGAGTCATGTCCTTTCTTGATGGACAGCGGGTTACTAAAGATGTCACCACTCTCTAGCAGATCTTGGAGTGCCTGAGCTAAGGCCGTGTTTGCTATGGTGTTCCAGCCCTAAAGCACCTTCCCAGAGTTGGTGATGGAGCATGTGATGAGCTCTAGGGTTGGTGTTTGCATGTGATTTTTCACCCTGTTCATTCAATCAGCAAAGCAGAGCAGCCTTGAAATGCTGTGAATAAATATTTGAAGTTTCTGGGTTTCTTATAACTCCATTTTTCTTCTAGGGATTAAATGGGAACCAGATGAGAATGGAGTCATTGCCTTTGACTGCAGGAACCGAAAATGGTAGGAAACGGTCAAACCTCTTATTTTTTAAAAGAGAAAACTTGCAGAGAGATTCAGGATTCATTTTTACTTAATTTTCCTCTGATCTAGGTACATCCAGGCAGCGACTTCTCCAAAAGACGTGGTCATTTTAGTGGATGTCAGTGGCAGCATGAAAGGGCTCCGTCTGACGATCGCAAAGCAAACAGTCTCATCTATTTTGGATACGCTGGGGGATGACGACTTCTTCAACATAATTGCCGTAATTGCAGCTGTTTTGTGCTTTCTTTGCACTTTGAGTTCATGTGATCTTTTATCAGCAAGCAGTTAACATTCTTATTGCTTTTGTATACATAGCATTAGATGCCCTAGGATGAGGTCTCATTAGTCCCACGTGAGTTCTCTGAATCGTGGTATTGGAGGGCTTTCGGGGACTGGGAAAGCAGTTGAGCACATTTTTTCTCACCTGGCACTCAGGCACTATTATCTGGAAGAGTAGCACCAGATTTAGTTTTCCTGGAGAACCAACCCTTTCAGAACCTTGGGGAATTAGACCTAGCGAGATTTTCCTTAAACTACTAGATTTTCTCATGTGGAAATTAATTTTAAGCTAGGTTAGTCTCATGGCAATGATAGTAATAGTAATCATGATGGTAAGACAACGAAAATGTAGAGAGCAGTTTAAGGCTCATAGAGTACTTTATCTCAGCTTCAGAAACAAAAGTGGCATTTATTAAGTGCCTACTCTGTGCCATTTACTTACTCTTCATATTGGTATTATCTTCATTCCTCACAGGAGCTGTAGCATGTAGGGGGTGGTTTTGGCATTTTCTCAAGTGAGGTTGCAGGGATTGAGAGTGTCAGTAACTTGCGGAGGTCACAGAGCTGGGAAGTGGGAGATCCGGGAACCAAGCCGGGCATGAACACACTGCCTGGGCAGGAGCACTAATTCAGGAGTCCATCTCCAGTTCTTTTTCCTCTTCTCCCCCGTTCTCTGGTATGAGTCTCATCATGTCCCTTATTTCCCTCCCACTCTTTTCCAAAGATGATAGCCACAATGAGCCTGGTTGTTTTCCTTGAATGCTTAGCTGGGTGCTCCTGTGTGATGGTCACCTGTGCTTTTCCACATCACCTCTATCTGGGACACAGAGTGGCTGCAGCAGGCAGTGGAGGCAGTGTGGTGAGAGGACAGAGCTTGGCTTCAGGGATGGGACTTAGTTTTGAATCCTAATTTGGCCACATACAATGCCGCGTCTTGGGGTGAACCACTTGAGTCTGTGCCTCAGCCTGCAGCTGTGATGCAGGTGCAGTCACATCGCCCCCAGGGTCCCTGCCAGGATAACCCAAGCTGGTACACAGGAGGCCAGTGTTAGGGTATGAAAGAAGGGCTGCTATTTGAAGAATGAGTGGCATGGACATGCTCCAAGAATGCTGTTCCTGTGTCTGCATGGCTTCTCCGGGCCCCTGAGCAGAGTGTGTCATCATGGAACCCTATTTCTGGGCAGCCTTCTGCATGAGCATAACATCCACTTTTATTCACTGGGCAGAGGGCATGGGTATTGAAGTGACACTGGGCTTGCAGAGGGGATTGCTTCGATTAGTGTCCTGCCAGCTTCTGATGAGACTTGGAGCAAAAAGGCACAACAGCACAACAGCAGGGCACCATGATTTAATAGCTTCAGATTTTAAAAAGCCCTAAAGAAGAAAAGGAAGAGAATAATAAATTCCGTGGGAACAGAGGTTGGTCTTGTTTATTCACTGAACTATCCCCAGTGCCTAGGACAGTACCTGGCAAATAGTAATTTAAATCCTTGTTGAATGAGTTATACCAGCAGCTGCTTTCCATGGAGCACCACTGCCAAGTGTCCCAGTGTAGATGATCTCATTGGATCTTCACCCGAGCTCTGTACCGCGTAGCCTGGAGACAGAGGCGCCAGGAGGTAGCAGCTACTGCCTTTAGGTCACACACTCAGAAAAAGTGGCACAGTGAGGACTCAGAAACTGTCTAGGTTCCCCTTGTCCTGTTTCCTGAGCAGAAGTGAAGAAAATGTAGTTGAACCACTCAACCATCTTACTGTGAAACTGTATGGCCTCAGGCATAGCTCTTTGAAGGAGATTTTTCAGACAGAACTTTGGGTTTCCAAATCAAGAAAAGTTACTTTAGTTACCAGGCTCATTGTGAATATGTGAAGAACGTGGGCTGATCCCCACACATCCTGAAGCGTTTACAGATAAGAAGCAGCTAATTTGGGACTATCTTTCTTATTAATCTTTAATTACTCATTACAGAAGTATCAGAAATTTGCATAATAAGAAGAGCTAGCTAATTACATTGTGAATCCTTTATCAGTCAGGATTTATTGTTCTGTTAACAAAACCAATCGATTGAAATAATCTCTGTAAATTCATTAAGATATACAAACAGTGTCAACTCAATAATGAAGAGAGGGTGATTAAGATAATTAAAAGTAGACATGCCAGTTATTATAGAACAGTTAAGGAAAAAAATTTTTTTTTACCCCAAATTGGCCCCTTATATAAAGAAACCCATTAGAGGGCCCATTAACCCTCACTGTACATCTGTTTGTTAGTTTTCAACATAAATGATCAGCTTCAAGACTATTTACATAATTATTTCGACAACTAGAAAGATACTCTGAACTTTTTCATTTGAAGCCTCTATAGTAAAATCATGAACTCTATTCCCTTAATGGGATCAAATATGTTTGAATTTATATTAAAAGCCTGAGGTCGTAAAAGGAACCACTAATTAGCAGTAACTCTAATGTATTGATTGCTTTTAATATAGGCAACATATGTAAAAATTTTAAACAACTCAGAAATGTTTCCATTCCCTTTCCATTTGGCACATATTCTTCCAAATTTTTCTGTATATATATGAACACATATTTTTCCCACAAAAATAGAATCCTATTTTACAGACTATTCAGCAACTTGCTTCTATACTTGTATCAAGTGTATCTGAAGAACAGAGCATTCCATCCTCTATAGTTGGCATTAATTTTTTAACCAGTCCCCCTTTGCTGGACACTATGCTGTTACTAATGTCTTTTCTACTCAAGAGTGCTACAGTGAATGGACTCGTACATATATTTTTGCAGGATTGGGTGTGCTTCTGTTGAATAAACTCTAGAAGTGAAATTGTTGCACTCAAGGAGGGTCTGCACAGAGTTAGGTATTATCAGAATGTCCACTAAGCAGGGTACAATGTTTGCATACTTAGAAACTGTATTAGTCAGCTCCATCTGCCATAACTAAATACCACAGACTGAGTGGCTTAAGCAACAGAAATTTATTTTATCCCAGTTCTAGAGGCTGGAAAGTCCAAAGTCAAGGTCTGGCAGGACTTGGTTTCTGGTGAGAATTCTCTTCCTTGCTTGCACATAGCCACTTTCTTGCTGTCTGCTCACGTGGCCTTTTCTCCCTGTGCTTATGCAGAAAGAAAGAGAAAGAGGGCAAGCTCTCTCACATCTCCTCTTATCAGGGTACAATCCCATCACAAGAGCCCTACCTTCATGACCTCATCTAACTGTAATTACCTCCCAAAGGCCCCATCTCCAAATACCACCACACTGGGGGTTAAGGGCTTCAACATATAAATTAAGGGGAGGACACAAACATTCAATCCGTAACAACAATATTTTGAGGGTCCTAAATAGTAGATTTGTAATTGACAAGTCTTCATTTACATTCCCTTGAATTGTCTCTTCCAACCCTAAGTGTGTTTCACCAGTTTTGCCTTGCCAAATTGTGGTGGTGGTTTTTTCCTCCATCTCCTTTTCCTATTTCCACAGTGGCAAAATTGCTGTAGTAATGTGATGTACATTTTTCCTCCATCTGTCTAAAATGGTCACTTGCCCCCATCTAGAGGGAGACCCCACTGCAGGCTCTTGTAAGTGCAGGGGGCTGGGATATTTGAAACTCCATTCAGAATGCCCTGCAAATCTGTTTGAATGCATTGTTCTAGTTGGCTGGATTCCATTTACGGGAGAGGACATTATCATTTCACCCTTCATTACACTGTCAGTTTTCTCTTGCTTGCTGGGTAGATGTTTGAGGAGACATTTCAGTGTTTTAGAGAGAAAGTAAAAAATACAATCTTTATTTTTAATGTTGGAAGCTCTTGTACATTGTAGGTTTTTTGTTTGTACAAATCTAATTCATCGTTGCCATTTGATTTTCAGTGCTGTAATGGGGAAGGGAGGAAAAGAATTTAAATGGTGGAAAAGACTTTCCTTGCCCATTCTAGCCATTTTTGCATGTTTGTATTAACTTCATTGCTAAGTGCATCTTATAGTGTATTCTGAAAAGTGTCCAATCCATATCTTTCCAGAGAATAAACATGAAAAGATCATGTTAAAACTTGTTTTAGTTTTCCTGAACAGGATATTGCAAAATCAATCTAAGACCAATGAACTAAATGATTGAATTATGAAAGAATAGTTGAAATATGAGAGTGATTTTGTGCAGTTGAAGTTAAAATTTAAGATCAGACCACTGGTGCATGAAGAGAGATGTCTCTGACAAGAGAAAAGCCATATTTTTCTGATTCACTTTGAAGTCTAACTCCAAGCCATGCATTAAATTAACAATATTATCATAAAAATGAGGGTGCTAATTCTGTTCCCTGCTGAAGTTAGAAAAATGATTTTACAGAAGCCTAAGCCATGCATTAAATGAACACAGTATTAACTGGGCTGATATTGTTAAATCAATTTAAATGCCTCCTGTAGCCCGTGTTTGTGCAGAGTTGAATAGAGAAGAGCATCATTTGTTAGTTCAACCCAGAACTTTCTGGTGCCCTGGTTTTAATTTGCAGAATTTTCTTTAGAACCGTTTCTCCAGTGCTTTGCCTGCTGTGGATTTGCTTTTTAAAGTAATCGATTCCGTATTAAAAGTATGAGGATGGTATTTTCTTTCGGTGCTCATTTTTTCTGTACTGCTAATTACGTCCAGTCGTGTTTCAGATTACACAAGAAGCTTTTGTAATGCAAAAGATCCCTGGGATGCCTTGTGTTGGTGAAAATATTGTGGATTCATCTGCTTCATTACATAAACTCTACCCATTTTCATTCTAAAGGTTATTTAATCAAAAGTGCACCAATAAAACCATAAAAATATTTAATGGAGTTCCAGCAATTCTACATCAGATTCTTGCATTGTATGAGCATGCCAGTATTTTAATTCTATATATATATGTGTGTATATATATATATATTTTTTGTGGAACTTAGGCTTCTCTAAAACGTATGCATTTACTTCCTTTACTTTTTGTTTATTACCTGTTTTTCAAAGAGGCTAGAGATTCTTATCATATTAGTTTATTTATTTTTTTGTCTTTGTGTCAACTATTTTTTTTTCTTCTCTTCGCTTTGTTTCTAATCTTTTCCATCAGTGATCTTCAGTTTTGCCTTTCATTTCTTTGTTCTGGTTATTTATTTATTCAACAAATACTATTGAGTGCTAAGAGTTAAGTACTGAGGCTGCTTTTGTAGATAAGGAAGACAGGTTGTCTTCCTGCATGGACTTTGAGGTTTTGTGTGTATGTGTGTGCTTTGGATGTGGATGCAACCAGGAAGCAGGTGCTCACAGTCGAGTGTGGACAGAGCAGTCTCAGAGAGGGTTGGGTCGGGGCGGGGAGGCTTAGAGAGCACAAAGCTGGAACATGCAGCCAACGGGGGGCTCAGTGATGGCTTCTTGGAAGAAGCGATGACGAAGTGAACACTTTGAGATAAGTAGGCATTAGCCAGGCATATGCAATGAGGTAGGGCAGGAAAAAGGAGAATAACAATTGAGGAGGAAAGTGCTATTTTCAGGTTGTAGTAAGTTCTCTCCCACCCCCAGGAAGTACAGGCCTGGCTGGCTTGACCGAAAGGAGTTCAGTGACTGGACATAGTGGAGTGGGGGTGAATGTGGGAGGCAGAGAGAGTGGGTAGGTGGGGGTGATGGGGAAAAGAATGGTACTGGATTGAGAGGGGCGGTCCAGATCAAGCAAGTCTGGTCAGCCACGTAGAGGAACTGGTACATCCCCTGAAGGCAGTGGAAGACATGGAAGGAGTCTCTGCTGCAGGGTGACGTGTCCACATGTTCCCTAAAGTCTCTCCCTTCTTCATGAGGTCTTTCCTCGTTATCCTTAAAGGCAACTGTTGATCTTCTTTTGTTAGGCCTGAAAGCTGCATTGCTTTCATTAATCATGTCCAGCTTCCAACGTTAAGCAGGGTTCAGAATCCCCAGTATCATCCAGAGCCCAGCCAGCTGTCCTTTGCTCTCCAGTCTCTGGGCTGAGATTTACATGAACCAACATGTGACACTGTTCTACACCAATGCCGAAGCTTGCATGAATCTTGGTGGGTGAGCCCAGCCCATTTGTTCTTTGTTTTTAGATTCTTCTCCCAAAAGTTCTGGCCATTCATTGAATGAAACTTGGCTTTCCTCATTAAAATTCCCATTGAGGATTTTGCTGTGTCTTTAAAATGCGAGATGTTGGGAGTACTTCCAGAGATTGGGCAAAAGGAAAGAAAAGGCAGATGGTGATGTATTCTTTGCTGTCGGAGCCTAGAGTTTGGTGGTTGGCCTGAATAGCATGGGTTTCTCTTGAGGCTTTTTTTTTTTTGGATGGACCATGGCAACATCACAAATAAGCACTTTTTTGTCATGAAAAGGAAAAGCAAACATTATTGAGCACATTCTTTTACTAATAAAAGTAAGAAAAAGTGGTCCATGATCACTCCACAGTGATGATCATGTGCAAATTTAGCCAGTGTTTGATATCCCTGACACATGGCAGGTGCTTGGTTAATATTCAGGGAGCAAACGAACAAAGGGTTTCATGGCAGATACCTTCCCGGCTGGTATTTGGCAGTAGGCTGGCAGCTCTGTCTTGGCTCCCTGTCTGCCAAAGACCCAGGTGATTGGGAGGGTTCAGAGTGTGGCCTGGGGTGGGGCAGTGTACAGCCACACAATGTGGTGGTTTCTGTCTCAGGTATTTAGAAAGTCACATGTGCCTACTGAAGCAGCGCTTCTCTCCAACGAATGCAGTCTGTGCTCTCTGCAGAGGTCAGGGGTACGTGAGCCCTGTTCCCAAGAGTAAGTCATGGCCATCGCCCCAACACCCCCTTCCTACTTAGCAAGTACCAGCTGTCAGTCTTTCTGTGTAGCACACAGCACACTCACATAAATATTTTCTTTCTTGTGCTCGTACACCCAGACACTTTCTTACATGCGGCTTCTCTGTTGACTCTTTACTGAACCATCTCATTTCATCCTCACGGTGAGTTCGTTAGAAAGATGCAGTTACAATCCCCATCCCCCCAGTACGAACACTGACACCCAAAGAGTGGAGATGCTTTGGCCAAGGTCACCCAGCTAGTGTGTGTCCGAGCCCAGATTTGAACCCACCCGTTTGTCGCAGTTGCTTTAGCTCTACTGCTCTACCCTTGTGTGAATCAGAGGAGAAGAGCCAACCAGCCAGGAGAAAGGGAGAAGAAAACTGACAGTGACTGAGGCCCTGAGTCTACGTGGTAGATTCTAAGCTCTTTAAAGGGTGAAAGTTCTTTGTCCATCTCCTCACCACATGTTTAGTGGGTTGGCTAGACCATCTCTAGGGCTGCCTGGGCTCTCTCCTATCCTGCTAAGATACTCCTCCCATTTCCCAGAAACTTGCAGGAAGGACTAAAATGTTTGGGGAGAGTAGGGGGTGGTTGAGTGCCTCCCTGGGGTTCACTCTTGGTAGTGGGAGGGAGCAAAAACAAATGGCAGAAGAACATTGCATCTGGCTAATGATGGTGTGCATTGCATCCTTTTCTATTAGACCATTGATATCTGATTGTTTAAGTAGGGATGAAGGAGAGCTGAAGGAGGCCATTGTATCTTAGGACTAGAGGTGACCAGATCTTCAGTTGTAAATTGACTTGGCCATCTCACATTGTTTCACAAAGTGGAAATCTAGGGGCCATCCATTAAAATGCAGAAATGGGAAGGTTTCCAAAAGGAGAACTGCTAGGAGCCTGGGAGTAGTTCTACATGCAGGGCACCCTTGGTGTCCCCCTCTGGAGGAATGCTGGGTAGCGTGGTGAGCATACACAGCCCATGGGCCTCTTTGGCACAGCTGCTTGGTGTGCACCATTCCCTCACACAGACGGCTGAGCCCCGTTCCCTTTGGTGATACAGTCCAGATTGCTCAGCATAGTTTTGTCCTGATGCAGTCAAGGGAAATTAGTTAACTGCAAGCTTGGATGATGCCACTAACAAGCTGGCGGGGGTTCAGAAGAGCAGATTCCTCCACTGTGGCCAGGGCTTGCACAGTGACGGCGAGCATGGTTTTGATTACTGCACATGTTCCTCCCTGATGAGGGCAAGAACTTCTTGGTCTTCTTTACTTGTAAGCCCCTCTCCGGTCCCCCACATATACAGGCCTTTACATAACAAAGCAGTTTCAGGTATTTTGCCTCATTGGATCCTCACAGGGGCCCATGGAGGGTAAACAGAAGATGAATTAGCACCTTATGCATATGACCTGGGATCAGAGAGGTTTAGTGACTTCCCCAAGGCCACACACTGAGTGTATGGCAGGGGCGGGACTTGGACCCAAGTGTCCTGACTCCTACCTCAGAGTATAGAACCCCAGGAATCAACATTGTGAATGTGTATCGGGTAGAATGTAGATAAAGTTTTAAAATTTACCTGGAAAATGGAGTTGGAAAGTTTTGGGCTGCAAGTTACAGAACAATTGAATAAAAGTTGCTTCAGTATATAGGTGTTTCATAATCTCATGGAAGAAGCCTCAAGGAGGGCAGCTGCAGTTTGGTACAGTGGTTCAACAGTGTCAACAAGACCCCACATTGGCTCTATCTTCCTGCTCTGTCTTCCTTGAGCCTTGCTCTCCATTCTTAACCTTGTCAACCTTTGCAACCTCATGGTTGCAAAATGGCTGCTGCAGCTCCACAATAGCATCTCAAGAGGGAAGGAAGGCAGTGGATGTAGAAGAGTTTTCCTTTAATGGCAAGAAAAAAATTTCATTGAAACTGCCCAGAAAACTACCCCTTATGTTTCATTGGCTGGGAATGGATTACTTGACCACCCACAGCTGCAAGACATGCTATGAAAGCCTGTATCCAACAGAACGGGACCAAATAGTTGTGATTGCCTAAGACTGATTATGCTTCAGGAATGAAAGGAATTAAGCTTTAGGAATGGGCATATTATCACCCTGAACCAAATCAGTCAGTGAGGGAGGTGGAGGAGGGGAAAAATGGCTGGGTTTTTTTTTGTTTTTGTTTTTTCCCCAGCAACTTCCAGTGTCAGTTTTATATGCACTGAGAGTTTTGTTTATTTTATTTTATTTTGGCCACACTGTGCGGCTTGCAGGATCTTAGTTCCCCAACCAGGGTTTGAACCCAGGCCCTCAGCAGTGAAAGTGCGGAGTCCTAACCACTGGACTGACGGGGAATTCCCTGGACTGAGAATTTTGGAGAAGCATTTCTTCAGGTTAGACTGTGCAGTTGCTTCCTGGATCCTGAGATGACATTCCATTTGTCGACAGCTGATTTCAGAATTGCATAAATCTATTTTTTCTCCATGCCTCATCTCAGCTCTAAGTCCACTGAGCTATAATTTTTCTGATGGTTTTATGTGACTAAAAACAAAGATGAAAGAGGGAGGAAAAGTCAGATTGATAGGAAACATAGGCTTAGGGGCCAGAGAGGAGAAATTGGGGGCTCTGAGGTCCTGGGGTCAGTGGTTGGGAGGTCAAACTGCTTGGGTTTGAATCTGGACTCCACCCCATGTACTCCTCAGTGACTTTGGGTAAGTTGATCATCCTTACTCGGCCTCTGTTTTCCCATCTGTAAAGGGGGAGTGATTGGACGTACTTAACTACCTGAGGTTGAGGTATCCTGTGAATGAAGTCTAGCCTGTGTCTAGGTAAAGGAAATGCTCACCAACAGTTAGTTGCAAATATTAGTGTCATCACTACCCGTACTTGCTATTAAACATCTTGGTAGGTGAAACCTGATACATCTTAGTCACTGTTGCAGCAGCTGCCAGTCTGGTCCTCTGCAGTCTGTCCCTGCAGTGTGTCTAGAGTAGTTGTCCCAAGCTGATCTCTTTATTTCACCCACTCCCCTGCCCACAGCCTATGGTTCTCACTGCCTCTAGGCTTAAAGTCCAAACTTCTTAGCCAGACTTTGCTTGCAGGCTGGCCCTGTGAGAGATGGTTTTGGTGCCTTCCCTCTGGAGCTCTGGGCTGGGCCTTTGGTCCCTAAAGTGGAAATGCCATGATACTCTCTCATTGAACAATTTGTTCCCCAGTACCTACTCTGGGTCCAGACCTGTGCTTGTCTCAGGGAATACACTGAGGAACCAGACATAGACCCTACTGATGTGGTCCCACATTGTGATGAAGGATCCAGGCACCAGGCAATTAAAATTTTGGAATAGATAGGAGCGGAGCCTCTCTTGCAACAGAGGCAGCTTCCCAGAGGAGGCAGGAGTGAGGTGGCCCAGAGGATGAACAGGCGTAAGCAGGGAGATGCCGAAGGAGGGCTTGAGGCAGAAGGCCCAGTTGTGGAAGGCCTGAAGGAAAAGATGGGTCATCTCAGAGGACAGAAAGGGAATTAGGGCTGGCTGGTGCCGAGTTTATGGGGAGGGCTAATGAGTGAAGATGCTAGAAAGGTCAACAGGGCCGAGTGGCCAGAGCCCTGCCAAGCCCTGGGAAGGTTCCTCTGCAGAGCAGTGGGGAGCTCTGAATGGCATTGACAAGAGGGGGCATGATTAGATTTGTGTTTGGGAATGTCCCAATCTAGCTACAGTGCAGAGAACCATGCTTGATGAGAGAAATTAAAATAAGACCACTCAAATTTTCTCTTCCTAGCTGTGAACTTTGGACAAAAACAAGCTTTCATAATCTGGGTATTCTGGAATCAAAAATGATGGGAAGGCTGGCATTGGCCTGTGTGGACAGTGGTGTCACTGGGCATGTGCAGTGCTCTGACCAACACCTGCAAAGCCTCTTATAGGGGAACATCCAGGCCCCTCCTTTCCAACATTCTGTACTCACTCACATGTGACCCGCACATGGGTTCCGTAGCTTCATGAAACCAAAGGCAGAGCTGGAGCCCTATCCGCCCAAGTTTGGAGTGCTCTTTATTTATTTATTTTGCCTCACCATGCGGCTTATGGGATCTTAGTTCCCTGATCTGGGATCGAACCTGTGCTCCCTGCAGTGGAAGCACAGAGTCCTAACCACTGGACCGCCAGGGAATTCTGTGGAATGCTCTTTAGATCTCAGCTGGACCATGCACTGTTAACCATGCCCCGGGAGCCCCTATGTTTGGAGTCACCCCTGAAGGATTATCAGTTAACTGTGTACACCCTGAACACTGCCATCTACCAATATGTGCTCTACAAGTTTCCCCCTCAAACAAGAAATGAATAAAGTATGTCTTTGCACTTAAGCACAATTTTTTTGTAGGGGCACTGATTGAGAAAGTCACCTTATGTAAATGAAATGAGCCTGTGATCGTGCTGCTTTTTTGTTTGTGTGTGTGTATCCTTAAATTATTGTGTACCCTTTAAATGCTTAATTAAGTGTTTTCTCTTGGCTGTTTTTCCCTTTGCAGTATAACGAGGAGCTTCACTACGTGGAACCTTGCCTGAATGGAACGTTGGTGCAAGCTGACAGGACAAACAAGGAGGTAGGGCCTGCCGCTGGACGGGTGCATCAGGGGTCATGGCACACCCATCTCCCTCACAGTGATCAATTACAGTAATTCTGTCCTAGTATTTAGAAACTCACCAAATGTACTGCCCTTTCATTTAGGGCCTTGGAACCCCAGTGTGTAGAACATTTATGAAGAGGCCCAAATAAAATCATGAAAGTAAAATACTTATATTGAGTTCAGATGCTCGCTAGTTCTGAAACAATCACATTGATTTTCTTTTTCTTTGCTCTAAGCACATCCTGTGTTGTGCTTTTCACCCATATTGACACCATTGAAAGAATATGGCTCTTGCTGTAATTTCAAAGAAAGTTGAACCCACTTGTTATATCTCTTCTTGCACTTAATAAAATTGATTAAATAACTGTTGGGGTAGATATTGGGGTAACTTGACTCCTGGATTAGAAGGTAAGCTTTACAAGGATAGGGACAGTGTCACTCTCTGCTGTATCCTTAATGCTCCGAGCATTGCCTGCTTCATAAATATATTGCCTGGAACAAAAGGAAGATATGTTAATGGAGGAACTTAGGAAATGGGATACAAGTTTCCTTTCCAGTTGGAGCATTCTTGGAAAATTTGCACAGTGGATTTCTATAAAATTCTGTTTTCCTTTGGCCACCCTTAAATCTGTCAGTACAACCATCACAGCCACCACCAATCACCCCTACAGGGCCAAATGACAATTTAGGTTGAAAGTGTAGCTGTGGCTGTGACAATGTCACACGTCCTGGGACTCATAGCTATCATTACTCACATTGTTTTGTTGTACCTGCCATGTGGGTACAATAAAATAATGCTCCTCCCCTGGAGAGCAGATCCCCGTGAGGTGACTGAGGACAATGGCCAAGGTAGCTCTCTGTGATGTACTGTGCATGTGCTGGGAAGAACCTCTGGCCCAAATGGGTAGGGAGTGCCATTGGTGCTATCCTAGATGCAGGTGGTAGAAGTTTGGGCACCTCTGAGGGAGTGAACAATAGAGGATTGGGAGAAATGCACTAGAACTGGAACACGGAGTGAGAAGGACAAATTATACCAGAGTTAATGTCCAAACTTCAATCTGAGGGGGAAGCACCACTATAATCAGCTTTGCTTTTAGGAGAGAGAAACAAGTACATTATAGTTCAAAGAACAAGTGTATCCACGGAATGTTTGTTCATGGTCATTTTTTCGGCCAAGGTAGGAAGAAAATAACAAACTTACAGCCAGATTTCTCTAGAGACTTTCTCTTTGTTCGGCCATTGCCTGGCTCTAGAGTTCACCCCCTTCCCAATTTTGTAGCATTGGTATATCTCCCAGAACCTTAAATAGGTGTCCACTGATGGTGCTTACAACATTAAATAGAAAAGATGCTTAAAATGCTTCCTTCAGGTGGCTTCCCCGATGAACAAGGGCAGTGTGATATTTGGAGATATGAAGTCTAATGAATGAAAAACTTGTTAGAGAAAGTGAGCTAAGAATTTATTTAAAATCTCCTTTGAACTTATGAATGTTGAAGATTGAAGTCATTTGTATTAAGACTAATCCAGACTTTTTATTCTGCCAGTATGGAGTAGCCATATTTTAATCACATCCCTCCCCTTACAACTGAAAAATCCTGGACGTAACCCCACAAACGAGTATAGGAAGACCTGCAAGGTAGAAAGAAGGGGAACTGCCTAGACTTAAAGACATGGAGGTGAGTTCCCTGGGTTTTTTATTGATTCCCATAGAATCAATATCTGTTCTATAATAGAATCTGTTCCCAAATAGAGCACTCCAGAAGCTTCCCACCTGGGCCAACAACAGGCATAGACAAAAACAAACAAACAGAAAAACAAACTTCCAAGAAAAGCCTGTTTCCTTTAGTCAAAGGACCAGGGAAAGAATGGCCTAACAATAAAATCCTTTTGTGACAGTACCTTTCCTATTCCAGCCAAACACCAATGGAGCGACCAATAGACCAGCTGTCCACAGTTTCAGCAGGGCTAAACAGGAAGTTGATCTTCCACCCCACCCACAACCACTTGGTCCTTGTGCCACACCTCAACAGAGAGATTGACTGCGAAGAAAACTGATTAAATAGGACCCAGAGTCTCACTGTATATAATCCAAAATGCAATTAAAAATTCCTTGTCATCCCAAGAACAAGAAAAGTCACAACATAAATGTAAAAGACAATCAACAGACGCCAATATTGACAGGAATCAGATGTTGAAATTAAAATTAAATTTAAAATTAAATTAAAAAAATTTTTTAAAAATTAAATTGTTTCAAAAGCAATTAAGAATTCTCTTTTTCAATTATTTTTCAAATAAATGAAAAAATATAAAATCTCGGTAAAGAAATAGAAGTTATAAAAAGGAGCCAAGTGCAAATTATAGAACTGAAAAATACAGTCACCAAAATAAAAAGCTCACTGGATCAGCTCAATTGTAGAGTGGAGATGACAGCAGATAGAATTAGTAAACTTCAGGACAGATCAATAGAAATTATCCAGCCTGAGCAACAGAGAGAAAATAGATTGGAACAAAATGAATAGCATCTCAGGGACATGTGGGACAGCAAAAGGGCTAGCATTCATGTCATAAAAGTCTCAGGAGATGAGAGAGTGGGACTGGATAGATATTTGAAGATATATTGGCTGAAAACCTCCCCAAATTAGTGAAAGGCATAAACATGCATGTTCAAGAGGCTGAGTAAATTCCAGATAGGATAAATCCAAGTAAATCCATGGGAAGACATTATAATTAAATATAATTACACAAGGAAAAAAAAGTGATATCCACCAGAGAGAAATGACACATTATTTAAATTACCAATTTGAATAACAGCAGATTTCTCATATGAAACAATGGAGACCAGAAGGAAGTGGCGTTGCATTTTTCAAGTACTGAAAGAAATGAACTGTCAACCTAGGATTCTATATTCAGTGAAAATACTCTTCATGAATGAAGGAGAAATAAAGACATGCTCAGAAGGAAAACTATGAGAATTTGTTGCCAGCAAACCTACCCTTAAAGAATGGTTGGAGAATTTCTCCAAACAGAAGGGAAATAACAGAAAAAGGCTTGAAACTTCAGAAAGGAAAGAATATAGGGACTTCCCTGGTGGTCCAGCGGTTAAGACTCCACCCTCCCAGTGCCGGGGGCCCAGGTTCTATCCCTGGTCAGGGAACTAGATACGGCGTGTGAATGCCGCAACTAAGAGCCCGCACATGGCAACGAATATCCCATGTGCTGCAACTAAGACCCGGTGCAGCCAAATAAATTTAAAAAAAAAAAGGAAAGAATATAGAAATGGTTAAATATAGAAGTAAGTATGATATAGTATCTTAATTCTCAGGAGATTTTTAAAAAATTTTATTGAAGTATAGCTGATTTACAATGTTGTGTTAATTTCTGCTGTACAGCAAAGCGACTCATTTATACATATTCTTTTTCATATTCTTTTTCTTTTTCATACTCTTTTCCACTATGGTTTATCACAGGATATTAAATTATAGTTCCTTGTGCTGTACAGTAGGACCTTGCTGTTTATCCGTCCTATATATCATAGATTGCATCTACTAATCCCAAATTCCCCATCCTTCCCTCTCCCATACCTCCCCCCTTTGGTAACCACAAGTGTGTTCTCTATGTCTGTGAGCCTGTTTTCGTTTCATAGATAAGTTCATTTGTGTCGTATTTTAGATTTCACATATAAGTGGTATCATATGCTATTTGTCTTTCTCTTTCTGACTTACTTCACTTATTATGATAATCCCTAGGTCCATCCATGTTGCTGCAAATGCCATTATTTCATTCTTTTTAATGGCTGAGTAATATTCCACTGTGTGTGTGTGTGTGTGTGTGTGTGTGTGTGTGTGTGTGTGTACCACATATATACCACATCTTTTTGTTTTGAATTTTATTTTATGCTATTTTTTTATACAGCAGGTTCTTATTAGTTATCTATTTTATACATATTAGTGTATATATGTCAATCCCAATCTCCCAATTCATCCCACCACCACCACCCCCTGCTTTCCCCGCTTGGTATCCATATGTTTGTTCTCTACATCTGTGTCTCTATTTCTGCCTTGCAAACCAGTTCATCTGTACCATTTTTCTAGATTCCACATATATGTGTTAATATATGATATTTGTTCTTCTCTTTCTGACTTACTTCACTCTGTATGACAGACTCTAGGTCTATCCACGTCTCTGCAAGTGACTCAATTTCATTCCTTATTATGGCTGGGTAATATTCCATTGTATATATGTACCACATCTTCTTTATCCATTTGTCTGTCGATGGGCATTTAGGTTGCTTCCATGACCTGGCTATTGTAAATAGTGCTGCAATGAACATTGTGGTGCATGTGTCTTTTTGAATTATGGTTCTCTCTGGGTATATGCCCAGTAGTGGGATTGCTGGGTCATATGGTAATTCTATTTTTAGTTTTTTTAAGGAACCTCCATACTGTTCTCCATAGTGGCTGTATCAGTTTTTACATTCCCACCGACAGTGCAAGAGGTATACCACATCTTCTTTATCCATTCATCTGTCAATGGACATTTAGGTTGTTTCCATGTCTTGGCTATTGTAAATAGTGCTGCTATGAACATAGGGGTGCATGTATCTTTTCAAATTATAGTTTTGTCTGGGATATGTCCAGGAGTGGGACTGCTGGATCATATGGCAACTCTACTTTTAGTTTTTTGAGGAACCTCCATACTATTTTACATAGTGGCTGCACCAGTTTACATTCCCACCAGCAGTGTAAGAAGGTTCCCTTTTCTCCACACCTCAGGAGATTCTTAAATCATATTTGATAGTTGAAACAAAAATTATAGCATCATCTGATGGTGCCCAACGTTTGTTGAGGAAATTCTTAAGACAACTATATTTGAAAGTGTGGAAGATAAAGGGACCTAATTAGAAGTAAGATTTCTACATTTCACTGTAAGTGATAAATGCTAATACCAATAGACTGTGATAAATTACATATTTATATTATAGTACCTAGAGCAACCATTAAGAAAACAATAAAAAGAAGAATACTTAAAAAGTAACTCACAGAAATGTAAGAAAAGAGAAATAGAAATGAGAAACAGAGGAAATGAACAGGAAAAAGAGATAAAGTGGCAGACTTAATCCCTAACATATCACTAATTATCTTAAACATAAATGGTCTAGGCACACCAATTGAAAGATAGAGATTGGCCAAGTAGATTTTAAAAAAATGACCCAACCATATGCTTACTACAAGAAATTTGCTTCTAATACAATGACATAGTTATGTTGAAAGTAAAAGGATGGGAAAAGATATACTATGCAAACATTAAAAAATAGAAGTGACTATATTAATATGAGGTAAAGTCATCTTCAGAGCAAAGAAAGATACTAGAGACAAAGAGAGACAGTACATAATGATAAAAGGGTCAATCCACCAGGAAGAAATAACAATTCTAAATATGTTTGGACCAAACTACAGATCTTCAAAACACATGAAGCAAAAATTAAAAGAGTTGAGAGTAGAAATAGAAGAACTTACAGTTATAGTTGGGGACTTGTACACTTCACAGTCATGAATTGCTAGACTATTAAACTGAAAATCGGCAGGGATATGGAGGAACTGAACAACACCATCAACCAATAAGATACAGATACCATTCATAGAAGGCTTTACCCAACAACAGCAGAATATACATTCTTTTCAAGTACTCATGGAACATTAGCCAAGATAAAACAGATCCTGGGTCATAATACAAACCTCAACAACTTTGAAAGAGTTAAAATGATAGAGTGTTTTTTATAATTATAATGGAATCAAATTAGAAATGATTAACATAAAGACATCGGAAGAATCTCTAAACATTTTGAAATTAAACAATATACTACTAAATAATTCATGGGTTAAAGAGGAAGTCTTAGAGGAAATTTTAAAAATATAAAAGTGAATGAAAATGAAAAGACAGTGTATCAAAATATGTGGGACAAAGCTATTACAGTATCCAGAGGGAAATTTATAACACTGAATTCTTATATTAAAGAGGAAAGCCTCAAATTAATAATCTAACTTCCTAACAAAAGAAACTAGAAAAAGGAGAGCAAAATAAACCCAAAGCAAACAGAAGGAAGGAAATAATAAAGAGCAGAAATTAATTACAGGCATACCTCATTTTATTTTGCTTCAGTTTATTGCACTTTGCAATAATATTGTGTTTTTCACAAACTGAAGGTTTGTAGCAACCCTGCGTCAAGAAAGTCTATTGCCACCATTTCCTCAACAGCATGTGCTCACTTCATGCCTCTGTGTCACATTTTGGTAATTCTCACAATATTTCATACTTTTCCATTATTACTATATTTGTTATGCTGATCTGTGATCAGTCATCTTTGATGTTACTATTGTAATTGCTTTGGGATGCTACAACCTGGGCCCATATAAGATGGCGAACTTAATCAATAAATGTTTTGTGATTTAATGCAATTCCTGTCAATTACAGCAAGGTTTTTATAGACATAGACAAGAGTATTCTAAAGTTTACATAGAAAGGCACAGGGCCTAGAATATTAAACAATCTTGAAAAAGAAGGAAGTAGGAGGAATCAATTTACCCAATGTTAAGGCCTATTACATAGTTACAGTAATTAAGACAGTGTGGTATTGATGGAGGAGTAGACGTATAGATCAATGGTGTAGAAGAAAGAACACGGAAATATACCCACACAAATATGCTCAACTGATTTTTTATAAGAGTGCAAAGACAATTCAATGGAGGACAATATCTTTTTCAACAAATAGTGCCAAAGCAATTGAACATCCATAAGGAAGAGGAAACAAACAAAAATTTAACCTTGGCTGAAACACTGAAACTTAAACAGAATTTAACTCAAATGGATCAAAAACTTAAATGTAAAATGTACAGCTATGACACCCTTTGAAAAAAAAAGAGAAAGTCTTCAGAAAATCTAGGGCTAGACAAAGAGTTCTTAGGCTTGACACCAAAAGCTCAATCCATAAAAGGAAAATTTGATAAAATGGATCTCATTGAAATTAGAAAAAAACCCTTTTCTATGTGAAAGACCCTGCTGAAAGGATGAAAAAATGTGTGGTTTGCAGATACCTTCTCCCAAGATATAGTTTGGAACTAGCAATCTATATGAATATACTAACTATATGTAAACCACGTATAGATAGAGTACAAGTATATAAAGAATACATAAATAATGCCAACTCAAGAGTCCAAGCATAATTAGAAAATGGGCAAAAGACATGAAGAGACATTTTGTTGAAGAGGATATACAAGTGACCAGTGAGTTCATGAAAAGATATTCAACATCATTAGCTAGGGAAATTGAAACCCCAATGAGATATCACTACACACCTATTGGAATGGCTAGAATAAAATAAATGAATAAATAATAAAAAACACCAAATGCTGGCTAGGTTGTGGAAAAACTGGATCACTCATACCATACACTGCTGAAAGGAACATAAAATGATACAACCACTTTGGGAAACATTTGGCTGTTTCTTATAAAACTAAACATGCAATTACGATGTGACCCAGCAGTTGCACTCTTGGGCATTTATCTCAGATAGATGAAAACTTGTGTTCACACAAAAACCTGTACACAGATGTTCATAGCAGCTTTATTTGTAGAAGCTAAAAACTGGAAACAACCCGGATATCCTTCAGTAGGTGAATAGTTAACAAGCTATGATATATCCATATTATGAAATACTACTTAGCAATTTTAAAAAAAGAGAACTATTCATACCCACAATAACTTGGACAAATCTTTGAATATTTGGGGAATTATCCTGAGTGGAAAAAGCCAATCCCAAAATAATATATACTGCATGATTCCATTCTTATAACATTCTTGAAATGACAAAATTATGGAAGCGGAGAACAAATTAGTGGTTGCCAGGGGTTTGGGTTGGGAGTGGGGAGAGGTCAGTGGTTATAAAATGGCAGCATGAGGGAACCTTGTTGTGATGGGATTGTTATGTATCTTGACTTTATCAGTGTCAATACCCTGATTGTGATATTCTATCACTATATACTATACAGATAGTGTATATATATATATCACTTTATCCTGTAGTTTTGCATCATGTCAGTGGAAGAATACTAGGTAAAAGGTATAAGGCATTTCTCTGTGTTATTTCTGACAATTGCATGTGGATCTATACTTACCTCAAAATAAAGAGTTTAATTAAAAATATTATGAAGTATACAAGTTGATCTTAAAAAGGGGCTTTATCAAATTAGTGCAAGCAGTTGAACAATGTGTGTTAGGTTGCTTTAGTTGTCTTAAAAAAAGGTGCTGATTGTAGCTCAGTTTCTAATGGCAAGTGATTTCAGTGTTCTTACCTCAAATCTCAGAAGACAAAGCATTTATTTTTCATTGGAATCTTGGGATATTTTAAGCAAAGATGAGCTCTTTTGGCTAATTTCAACCAATTTCCATTTGTATCATCAAATAGATGTTAGGCCACATACATTAAGGACTCGCATTGTGGATGTGACACAGACTAGCAAATTCATAAAAAGCAAAATGACAATTTACATCACCTCACCTGACTGCAAAGTCCTGGGGCGGAAAAGTCTGCACCCAAGGCCTTGAACATGGTGTCAGGAGTCATCCCCACTCCCTCCAGTGCCTCCCCTATGTGTCTTCTTATGGACTCTGATTCTGCAAGGTTAGGTGCACATTCTGGATCCATAATTGCATCTCCAGTGGCTGGAGCAGCCCAGCCAGCAGCCTGGTCCCAGTGTCTACAGCTGTGGCAAGGAGGCAGGCCTGTGTTGGACAGACCTGCTTGGTTTTCCAGAAGGAAAAGACTGGGCAACTAGGTCAGTACCTATGAGGTTGATGCTCAGTAGAACCATGAATGAATGAATGAATGAATAGATAAGCCACCTGGGAGAGGATTCTGGTTGAAAAAATTTTTTTTTTCATTTCAGTAGAAGACCCACAAAACACTGAAAACCAAAGCATGAAATGCATTACATTTTAATATAATCAGGATAACCTGAACTCGATTGTGAGTGAAATTATCTGATTCCAGGGTTGATATTCCTCACTACTCTGTCTAGTTCAGTCCAAATCCCTTGAATGGCAGCTTTGAAGCCATTTTCTCATGTTCTTTGTGAAATAGGAATGGGGATTATGACCTTCTGTATAAACCTGTGTACAATGGGCAGTGTGCCTGCACGTTGATGCCAGCCTTCCATCCTGTGAGTTAAATAATTCTGACTAAAATGTGCCAAATCCTTTGGGATGTTTCATTCTTCACTCAAAATATCCATATATATCCTGACAAGTTCTCATAACAGCCAAATATCATGTCTTTCTTACCTTTTCATCTTATGATGATTTCCCTGGTGGCCACTGTAATGCTACTTGCAGTTAATGAAAGGGTATGAAAGGGCTTCTAGAAGGTGACATCTGGGATTATTATGTCATGTACCTTCAGTCCAATGACAGTTAACTCTGGTTTCCCAATATTTAGGTGACCTCCTGAAAAATCAAAACTGGATAATTTTAATTAAAACAGAGTTTGATAAAATTCATCTTAAAAATTTGAAAGAGGAGTGAGAGAATCTTGATGTCTTGAAATAAAAGAAAATGTTAGGGCAAAAACACTGGCCTTGGACAGACCAAATAGTCCTGTTTCACAGATTTCCTGTGATTTTGCTTGACATGGCCCATGATACATCATCCCTGAACAAGTGATCTTGAGATTCTATTAAGTTTTTGTTTTTGTCTTTCAAAGTATTGTTTACTGTCTAGAGAGAATTTTGCTTTGCTGCTTTATGTACCAAATAACGGAAATATTCTTTCTTTAAAGAAAGAGTAACCATGACAGATTGGTTGAGCCTGGAGTTTAAATATAGAATTCAAATGAGTAAACTCTCGTCCTAATCTACTTCAGACCTCCTGAACCGTTCATCAGACCTTAAAATGAACCTCCTGTGGTCTCTCTTGGGGGAGGGAGGAAGATTAGTGATATGGTTTTTCTCTGGTTTTATAATGAAGATGTTCTGAAATCCACTGAATTTCATGGCTCTGTTCAAGATTCATTTGTATTTGCTGCAAAATCAACCAATCTTAGAAACCCATGTCACTCTCATCTTCCTCCACAGTTTTGATCTTTTCCCACGGGATCAGGAGACACTGAACTTCCATGAATTAACAAAATTACACATCAGAGTTGCTGGATTTTCCCCAGTATTGTTTCTTCCAGCCTGAACTTTGTCAAAAGAGTCATCCTGGATTCTAACACTTCCCACTTCCCATGGCTTTATGGGCATCCAGTGTACAGATGGGTATACATTGTACAGATTTGCCAGTGTTACAGGAGTGAGGGCTATGTTATGAACTGTAAGCAGAAAGTAGCCCTCTGCACACTGGTGAATGTTGCCTGCCCAAACACCAAGGGAGACAAAATTGCACAGAGAACAAACACTAACCCATTTTTATTCAATTCAGAATTAATAAAAGGTAGTGAGAATTGCATTGCTTTAAAAAATGTCACAGTACATTTAAAAATACAGAGAAAAATTTGGAATAACTTAAATGTAAATAAATTTTTCTAGATCCAAAATAACACAATGAGCTCTAAACAAGAATAAGGTGGGTTTACGTATATTACCACAAAAGAGTGACGATGGTCTATAGTTAGGTGAACTAAAAGCATGACGTTGTACAGCAGATCTCTAGAACTTATCTTGGAATATTGAATTATTAGGCCCTTCCTCATTAAGTCTTCCATCATATGCCTCCTGTTTGCCTATCCATTCTCCTCTTTTGCTATTATGACATTTCCCCCCAGCCCTGCCCTCCATCATCCTTCTCTCTCTCCCTCCTTCCTTCCCTCTTTCTTTCCTATTCCAGCCATATTAAAATTCCTATAGCCTAGAAGTCATTGTGCACCCTCTTGAAACCTTACATGTGTTCTGTTTTCCCTGTTTGGAACATACAACTTTTTTCCTTCCTATTCTCCCACATCTCTTTTGCCCAATTAACTTTTTCATCCTCTGAGCTCAGATAGAATAACAGTGCCCTCTGTGGTTTCCCCATGATGCCACGTGGCGATCTGGTTTCTCTCTGCCCTTCCCACTAGCCAGGGCCTCCTGGTTGATTTTGTATTCACCACTGTTTCTACTGCATCCAGCATAGGGCCGGGCTGTGCATAAAGAGCACTGAATGGAGGAAGGAAGGAGCACATCGGATCAAGTCAGTCTCCTGATCAAAGCCCTCCCAAGGTTTCCTATTCCACCTAGAATGAAACCTAACCTTCTTTTCAGTGAGGGCTATGCCTGCCGACCACTCTACGCTCTTTCTTCATCCACTCTGGGCATGGAGTTCATTTCTTTGTCATCCCGCTCTACGCCATGCCCACTCCCACCTCCTAAGGGCCTCAGCACTAACTCCTCCTCCTGAAAGAAGTAGAAGCTTTACTTTTTGGTTAGATCTCAGCCCAGAGGTCACCTTCTCTGACCCCTGCTCCATGTTACCCTGCTCTGACTCATGTGAGCCCTTGTGACAGATGTTCCTTTCTTTTTATTTACTTGTTCATTTGTCTGTCTCTCACCCACAACCTGAAAGATCTCTCTGCGGACACTCATACTCTGTGTTTTATCACTGCTGCCTCTCTTAGAAGGAGACCTTGCCCATCAAAAG
This sequence comes from Eubalaena glacialis, assembly GCF_028564815.1. Taxonomy (NCBI): domain Eukaryota; kingdom Metazoa; phylum Chordata; class Mammalia; order Artiodactyla; family Balaenidae; genus Eubalaena; species Eubalaena glacialis. Next base: position 78,389,981 of record NC_083722.1, read on the forward strand.
CGCTCAGATATTACTGACTAAATAGGTGAATGAATGGAGAAAGGAATATTCATTTTCTCATCCTGCTATAGTTTAACATGAAGTCTTAGGTCTTGAGAGTAAAAGAAAAAGCTAGAGGTAGGCAAACTGACAGTTGAAAAATGGGAGCTGATAGTCTAATTTTGGGGGGGGCGGGGAAAGACCAAAACCGGTTTAGATAAAATAGCTGGGAGTACATAAGCAACGTCAAGAATTTTGATAAAAGCTACAGCAATATATCTATATCCACCAGAGTTACTGTTCAGCATGACAATTTTGAGTTATTGGGGTGAATTTAATTTCAGATCAATAGTCTCTATTTTGGAGAGAGAAGAGTAATATTAGAGGTGGAAATGCCTAACGGTTAAGAACCAAATTAACATGGCTGTGAGTTTGGCCAAGGTGACCAGCTGTGGAGCAGTGTGTGTGTCACCTCACCTCTGTAAGCTGCCTTTTCCTTCCCATCCACAGGTGAGCATCCACTGTCCCCTTCCTTCCTGTACTATCACATAGGACTCTGGGAAAGTTTAACGGGAGAATGGCATTAGGGTGTTTTGCAGGGCCAGCATCTTAACAAATTTGAGTAATTGATTATTCACTTAAGTAATAATGATAATTAATGATATCTTAAGAGGTTTTTCTGCCCCAAATGTTAACATGTAGAAAGATAGAGTATTTAGAGTACAGGAGCCTAAACTGCAGTAAACTGCAGTTCTCAGAACAAGCCACTTCCCAGAGCATCTCTCCCAGAGAGACCAGCCCTTCTGCATGAAGTTCTCATGTGCATATATACCACCAAGCTATCCACCTTTTGACATTTTTAATGGAAACACTCAAACCATTAAGCTAGAATGTGCTGTCCATGATTTCACAAATATTTAGTTAACAATCATGGGAATTGTACCTTGCAATGTGGCACAGAAACAGTTCAGCACTTGGATGCACACATGTCCTGGGCCATCAGTAAATATAACAATCTGTGAGTAAAATGTGACTGACCCAGAGCATCTGGGCTACCCTAGAGACCACTTCAGGCACTTATAAAAATAATACTGTCCATGACTGTAGTCTAGGTTTTTGACCAGCATCTAATGTCCAAGAAACCCCTGTCTTACACTAAAACCCGAGTTTTTTTTTTTTTTTTTTTAATTTATTTATTTATGGTTGCGTGTGTCTTCGTTTCTGCGTGCAGGCTTTCTCTAGTTGTGGCGAGTGGGGGCTACTCTTCGTTGCTGTGCGCAGGCTTCTCATTGCGGTGGCTTCTCTTGTTGTGGAGCACGGGCTCTCGGCACGCAGGATTCAGTAGTTGTGGCACGCGGGCTCAGTAGTTGTGGCTCATGGGCTCTAGAGTGCAGACTCAGTAGTTGTGGCTCACGGGCTTAGTTGCTTCGTGGCATGTGGGATCTTCCCAGACCAGGGCTCGAACCTGTGTCCCCTGCATTGGCAGGCAGATTCTTAACCACTGTGCCACCAGGGAAGTCCCAAAACCCAAGTTATTTTTATGGCAGGTGTCACTGATGGGAAGATAGAAAAGAAAGTAGAAATGGCAAGAGGTCCTGCAGCACATTGTAAAATCCTGCCTTGTTGAGTGGCAGGTGCAGCCACCTTAGCTATTCTGCTGTAACCTTCTAGAACACTGTGAATGTCAGGGTAATGGGAACCCAGTCATGCCTCCCTCACACCTCGGTTGCGACTCCTTACTTTCCAAAGCCTCGTCTTCTCTCTCCTTTCATTGGATCATCACTAACTCTGGGAGAGGAAGTCACATCCTGCAATCTCATATTTTATATTAGATGAAATGAATCTAGGGCGACTTGATCAGAATAAAAAACTATTAGGAGCAGCCTTATTAAATTGCTATTTTTGTAGGTTAAAAAAATGGTCTGATAGTTCAGCATTTCTCTTATGTGTTACGGCCAGTCCCTGTTAATTGGGAGGCGACCTCAGGTGTAACACATTAGCCTATATGCTCCCAATAGGTTGTACAGCTGATTCAATTAATCACTATTAAATGTATAAATTAACTGTACAGGAGCCTAAAAGCAAATAAAGTAACTAATTAATAAGAAAAAAACCAAAAACAACCTGGTCATCAGAACAGTGGACTTTCATATGCAGATTACCGCAGCAGTGTGGGAAAGCAGCCCTTAGGTCTGCCCTCTAACTTCAATTATTTCTGAGGGATTAAACCTGTTACTTTTGCCAAACATGGTTAAAATGAGCTATGAGAAACCCCCTGAAGGTTTTAATGCCACGTGACTTCACTCTGTGCTCGTTCCTTAGGTCTGGGCCTGGATGCCAGACCATCTGAGGATTAATTAGCACACTGGCCACAGGGGCAGAGCCTGGGGACAGCAGGGAGCTGCCAGGGTCTCTGCCTCAGCTGCATCACTGAGCCTGGGGAGGATCATCCAGATGCCAGGCCCAGACCCTCTGCTCTGCCTGCCAAGGCCCTGGTGGTGTAAGCCAGCTGGCACAGAGTGTGCACAACCCGCGAGTTTGCGGCCAGTTAGTTGCGCGAAACACTTTAGAATCAGGGGTTGGCGCGGAAGGCATTTCTCAGGAAGGAGCTGTTGTCTGACCTGAACCTTGCCAGCTCTGCATTCTCAAGCAGTGTCTGATACAGCCTGTCCCCTCCCTGGGGGAGTGAGGTACAATGGCACACTTGGGTAGAAGACCCAAAAACTAACAGAAGGAAGCTCCTGCAGCCTTGCTCCGTTTACACATTGTTTGTGCCCTGTTGCTAATTGAAGATCAGTCTCCTCTCCATTAAACGCGTTCAGTGCACAAAGCAGAAGGTGTTTTCGCTTGTGTAGCTGCCTCTTCTTATCTTTAGAGAGAGAAGATGTTCTTCTATCTGTAATACTTAAAAGACTTGCTTTATGTCTAGCAGCTTTCTAGGGTATTTGCCTCAAACTCTTGCTGGGTTGAGCTGGATTGACCTCATTTAGCAGCTAGCTGGGTCTTGGAGGAGAGCATCTAGCACAAATCGCTGTGCCTTGGTTGAAACTGATATCTCATGATCATTCCACTAGGGTAGTTAGAAAGTTGCATTCCTGGCTTTTTCTCAAGGACTGGTTTGGTTTTGGGAACTACAGACTGCCGAGTACCCAAGATAATGGGGTATGCTGTGAGGCACTGAGGGAGCTGCCTCATAAATGGAGCCTCCTGCTGTACTTGTTTTTGGCTTTCCTTCCTTGCCAGCTGTATGAGCCTCCCACACCATGGCTTCATCGTGTGTACATCTAATGAGCCGTGCATGGAAGCTGCAGGTCTTAGAAGGGGCAGTTCACTGAGTGCAGCTCTGACCCAATGTCTGGAGCCCTCCCTGTCATTCTGCTCCCAGGATGCTGCACTGGACCTCCTTGCCCAGAGGTTTCTTCACTCAATTTTGTTGATAATCAAATGTTTATCTATCTATCTATCTATCTATATTTTTTGATGATGCCCAGATCGTGTACCCAATGTCTTACACTTGGATTTGTGTGATCCAGAGTAGCTGACCAAGACCACTCACTCACATTTTCATCATGGACATATCATGTTGGATGAGACTGGTCACATTTGGCTAAAAGCATTTTGACTTAAATAATTTCTAAATTCCCATTCTGGTCATCAGGTGGTGAATGATTAAAACTTGGCAGCTGGGCCTAAGAATCCCAAGAACAATATTAAACAATGTGTAGATTCCTAAGCCCGTTGGAGATCTACTGGATTAGAATCTGTCAGCTTGGAGCCCCAGAATGTTTTTTAACAAGTTTCCGGGTACTTCTGTTGTGGTCCGTCCATGAACCTACTATTAGACATCATTGGGATCTAGTATACCCCAAAACTTTTGCTCCAGTCACCCCACAGAAATTAGCGATTCTCCTTGGATTTTTTTAGATGTGGAAGCTTCATGAGCATGTACCTTCTGATCTCTCATTACTGTTTCCATTCCAAGCCTTGGGAGCCTGATTTAAATGTATGAGTTATTTTTGGAGTTAAAATATTAAATATTTTTATGGTTAGGAGATGCCTTCTAAAACTCTTCATTTTTCCTGATATTTGACACCAGCTAATTTTAATAGCTGGCTTATCAAACTAATAGCTGTGAAGGACTCTGTGTACAGTTCCCAGTTAAGGATAAAATGCTGTGTTCTTGTTTTAGCCTTTTAGGACACTGGGAAATAAAACCAGGCATTGATGAACATGCGTAGACATTTATGTAGAGACAAAAGTCTGTGAATGGAGACAGTCTTCTAATAACAATGCCAAGTTCCTGTCCCTATGTCTGCCCCAAGCCAAGCTGACATCAGGACTGGCTAAATAATTTGCAGGGCCTAGTGGGAAATGAAAATGAGGGGCCGCTTGTCCAAAAATTAAGAATTGCAAGGTGGTGGCCGCAGATCATTAAACCTGGGCCCTTCTAAACTTGGGTTCCTGTGCGAAGCCAACCCTGGAATTGGTCTCATTTATTAGCTCTGAGAATAAATATTTCCTCTTTTTTTACCTGTTTATAAGATGGCTTCAAAAGAACATCTACATAATAATAAGAAGAAAAGAGTTCTGAATTACTGTACAAAGTTTTGAGGTAGGTAGACTGAGTTTTAGGGTTCTGTCTTTTTTTTTTTTGAACCAGTGTTAAATTTGTTTCTACTTCACTTGTGGTGATGTGAAAGTTTATCTGACCACTAGAGGAGGTATATCTCTTCTTTACTACCACCCCAGAAGGAGCTTCCATTGGGATCTTTTAAAAAACACCAGCCGCATAATCTGAGATTTCAAACTGGAGTTGAAGCAGTGCAGTGCCTGCTGTTGTTTAGACATTTCCATTGTCTGAAGTTGAAGGTTTTTGTGGGTGGTCCCCCTCTGTTCGGTGTCACTATCAACAAACGTGGGGAAAGAAGAAATAACCACAGATGAGGACAAGCTTCAATCAGCTCTGCCTTAATCAGCGAGTCGGTTGCATTTGTAGCACAGGCAGAATCAATTAGGTAGCTGGGCTAGGAGACAGCACTGGCCCTGCCATCCGCCCAGCCCGGAGAATGTAGGTAGGTGGCTCCACCGAAGAGGAAGAGAGGCTGTCCCTGGCCTCCTCCTAAACAAGGCTCCAAGACTGCTTATTTCACCCAACTGTTTTCAGTTCTTTTATCTTCCAAGAATTCCTCCTATCTGCCAGGCTCTCTCTGCCTCATCTATCCACTCTCTTCCTTTCTTTCAAGGGCCTGCCCCTCTGAGGTGTCATTGTGTGAGTTTTTCTGGTTCCCTTGAAGGCAGGGACCATCTCTTCCACTGTCCCTACTGCTCCAGGTCAAGAGTCAAGCACCCAATGGGCACTTGATAGCATGTCTGTCTGTCGTATGGAGCAACCTGGTATTTCTGCAAATTGAAAGATGGCTTCAAGGCTGATTCCAAAATTTGGAATTCTTCCACAAATGTAGACATGCTAGGAAGAGGGAGCTCATCTACAGCATTGAGGCTTTGTCTGTGTAATGATGCTTTCATTTTTAACATTTCTTATTATACAAAATAATAAAGAATGTTGATAGGCAAAAGGAAGAAAATTTTAAAAGTCACATGTAATCTTACCAAAAGAACCCACTATAATGCCATTGTGTTTATCCTGAAGGCTGTGATATCAGATATATGTGCTTTAAAAAAAGGTGGATTGTAACTTCTTTAAATGTCTTTTAAAATTAATAGCAAGTTGTGATAACCCTTGTAGTCCCTGAAATATTCTTCTACAATATTTTAGATGGCTACAGAGCATTTCAACCTCCTTATTGTTGAAAATATAGTTTGCTTTCCTTTTTTTTGCTTTTATAAATAATGCTGTAATGAGCATCTGTATATAAATATTTGCGTATTTGCTTGATTAATTCCCTATAATAAATTCATAGAATTGAACTTGGGTCCAATCATATTTAACTTTTGCATTCATATAAGGCTTTTTGTATATTTTAGTTTGTCCATTGATTCAACAAGTATTTGAGTGTCTGCCTTGGGCTCGCTAGGCACCGTAAGGGTGTTGGGGCCATAATGTGAGCAAGATAAATGAAGTCCTTTCTCTCATGGAGATGCCAACTATAAATATACATCTCTTCATAGCTGAAGTTTCCAGAGCTTGGCATTGTGTTTGGAATGAACTAAAGCTGTGACTTCTGTCTGGTCTCGTATACTACAGTTGATGAAAGCCTCCTTCTTCCAGGAAGCAAACTTGAATCAAATCAAGGTTTTTATAAAGTTTATGAACTTGGACCTTCAGAAATGTCAGAAAGATGTGAAGAGTGAGGCCTGCCTGTTTACACACACACAACGGCATCTTGCCAAGCGAGACACAAAGCGAGTGCTTCTGTCCAAGTAGCATTTGGACTGTGGCTTTCCTCAGTCTCTGGAAGGTTCTCAGAGTTGGCTCCCTCAGAGGCCTCACAAGGAGGATGATGAACTGATACGGCAGGGAGTCCTCCTGGACCCCGCCTTGCCCTGCTGTGCAAAGCTTCTGTGGAGGCACCGGTTCCACTTCAGGTATTTCCAGATTGCAGGGAATATCCAATTCTGGGCTCATCATCATCATCTTAACATGGGATAGTTAGTGCTTCTGCCACTGAAATGAGGTTGTAGCTCAACTGACTACCTGGTATGAATTAATACTCATTGTTCATATCCAGGAGATCCATCTTGTCTCCAATTTGGCGCTAGTATTAAACAGCTGCTACCTCCAGACACTTCAATTTGTAATATACACCGTTAAGGAGAAACGGGGACTGACTCAGACACAGTTCTATCAGGTCTGTACTTTCTCCCCCAAATTGCAAACATCTGGACCTGCCTCTTTAAAACCAGCTTTATTGGGCTATTGTGTTTTCACGTTTGAGAAACACAATCTCACAGTCTGCCTTCCCCACCGGAATCTAATGACAGTCTAATTCACTTTGAGGTAGTGGTGTCACAAGATATGTACAAGTGCTTCTCTCTGCAGCATGTAGAGGGGGAGCACACGTAGTGAGGAGATAAGAAACAAAGGGTAGCTTTCCCCAGGAAAAAAAAATCACAATGTGTCCCTAAAGAGTTAGAGAAAAGGGTTTCTGGAAAATAGGTGGTCCAGGGGGTGGTTTGAGACCTAGCAGAAAGAGTGTACCCAAGACAGAAGAGAAGGTAATACTGATGACCATAGTATTTATTGGGTGCTTTATATACATCAGCCTCAGCTTAAGTACTCATGCCCTAGGTCCGTGACACATGTGCCCAAAAGATGGTGTAAAATTAAGCCAGGGGATTTCTCAGACTCCACTGGAGCATGGGAGAATTATCCCAGGGTTGGGGATGAAGGAGGGTTTGTTGTCAGGAGGAATTACATCATGATGAAGAGTCCATATTTATATGAAATCATCTCGTGGCCTAGTATCAGTCAGGTCGGAAGGCAGGAATGGAGATCCTCTGGGTCTCTGACAAACAACCTGCTGCAGTTTGGGTTTGGAGCTTGTTGGTGATGCGACCATTGCAATGTGTGAAGGCTTTTTTGGAAATTTCCATGAGGAGTTTGGCGTCAGAATGAGACAGACATGATCACTGGGACACTGCTCCTCTATTCAGTCTGATTTTATATTGACATGAGCAGTATCCCTATTTTAGGAGAAGGCGAGTGGCACCATGTCTGTTACTCATACAGCTGAAGATTGGAGAGCTTCCACAGAGCACTCATACCTTTAGCTCCTTAATTTTAGTTTGTCACCTGGTGGCCACAATACAAAGTAACCTAACAAAGCCAAGCATGTTTGATGAACACCTGCTCTCTAGCTATCTATCAGAATTCTGCACTCCCTGGGCACTGACAGATGCTAGGTGTGACCCAGGCAGCAAGAAACAGGGACCTGCACACTTCCCATATCTCCTTTGCTCACATGCACAATCTTGTTCCATTGGATCTCATCAAAAAACATAGATTCAACAGTAAAATTATTAAGAATTTCAAGATAGTGACAGTGTAGCATTAAACCAAGCATGGGCCCTTTGAGCATGGGGCGCTGTGTGGCTGCATACGTCATGTACCCATGAAACCAGCCCTGCATGAGATCCCTAGGGCTCTGTATGCTGCATCTTGTCAGGGACGTCGAGAGCTGCACCCTGTGTATTGGAAGGGGCCGATTGCATGTGGGTTTAGATATGGGGCTCTGCACTTTGAAACCCACCTTCCTCTTACTTGCTCTGCCATCCTGGGCAAGTATTTCACCATTCTAAGTCTCCATTTGCCTAAGTGTAAAATAGGAACCTAATAGTACATTTCAGGGGTGTTTAGGAGGATCAAGTGAGGTTATGGGTGAAAAATACCCAGTGCCCAGCACATAGTTATCATCCGGCCAGTGCTGGCTGCCGTTGGAGGAACTGGGTGAGGCAATTTCTGAAAGCCTTCCCATGGCTGCAGCAACCCTTGTCCAGAGGTAATGGGCACAAAATTTGGGTCTGCTGAACTCAAGTGACCTGGATGGGCATCATTGATAGGTGGTTGTTAGCCTTTCCCCCAAGTAACCCCAGCCAGGACCACTGGCTCTCAATGACTCTGTGGATGGGGAATTGTTTTGTCTCCCGATGGCCACTTTTTATATTAATCCCCTGCTTTTAATTGGGAGGACTCAAACATTCCATTATAATTACATAGGAAAAAACATGATTGCTATTATCACAGAGAGAGTTATCAGTATTGATTCAACTAAATCAAATGCTGGTGGAGGGAGAGGGTTGTTTCGCCAGGACCCTCCACTGGCCTGGATGTTGTGACTGTTTCACAGAGATAAGCGGCCTCGCCGTGCCTGCTGGCATCGGGCATAGGCAGCCGTGGCGCTCGTGCTGGTTCATCTCCCCAGGCTTTAAGCTGCACTAATTGCTTTGGAAGCGAGGCCTTCTCCTGAGCAGCAGCATATGCTGCATGAGTGCCTAAAGCAAAGATAAAAAGCCAGCCGCCTCCTCCTTTATTGAAGTTTAATAATAAAATGGAACTGTCACCATTCCCAATAAATTGTTTATTTTAATTTAGAAAAATAATGGAAACTGGCCACCTTCTGGCACACAGTTGTTGAGGACTGTTTTCCTGGCTTGGCTAATTCTGAACCTCCTGTTCTTTGGTAGCTTGCTTTGAAAGACACTGAGGCCTTGGTGTCAGTAAAATCAACCACGCGTCTCTCCATTTAATAAAACCTGGCCCTTAAAGGGTGAAATAAGTCATTTTTCAAGGTGGATTAGACTGTAAAGTTGTAAACCAGGAAGTTGGCATAGGTGTTTAAGGTGTAAAGTTTTGCAGGATTTTTTTTCAAATATTTCTTTTAGCAAATATGAAATTAAAGTAGTCTCACATGTTTCTGTCATTGCAGTTCTTTCAGATGACTTTTCCTGTAATAATAGTGAGAGGTCAGCTTGATACCTCTTGCATTAAGAGGGAAAGGAAGGCATAGATGAAGGAAGTATCTTTACTAAGGCTTGTAGAGGGGGTGAGTGGCAGAGTGGGAATTGGAATTCAAGACACCTGGCTCCTGCTTGCTGCTTCTAAGGCACTGATGCTCTCACTTTTCTACCCAATACACAGAAGCTTTCCCATCCCCATTTCATAGGGAGCAAAACTGAGGCCTGAAAGCCAAAGGTTCTTGCCTCGGGGTGTCATAGCCGGTAAGTGGACTAGCCAGAACTAGGACTCAGTCTCTTGAATCCCAGTTCAGTTTTATTCTTGCAAAGTCCATGGGGTCTAACATATAAGTTGCTAACATACAAGTATAATATGATTGCATTAAATATAAACATTTTTGATCTCACAGTAAGTAGCCACACCTGAGAATAGGAAAAGAAATCTGTATTGATAAGAAGGCTGCAGGGCAGTCAGCCAGGCCCCTTCGTTCCCTTTCAGACACTACCCTTGGAGTGCACACAATTAGAGTTCATCTTCAGCAAGTTACTCCAGGCCATGGGGAGCAAAAGCCATGGCTGTTCCATCCATGTGCGCCACGAGTGTGCTGTGTAGGAAGTGCCTGTCTTTGTCTGGCATGGGCACTCAGACGATGTGCAAAGCAGGCAATGCAATGCCAGTGATTAAGAAGGGGAGGAGGAGGGCATAGATGAGATGAGAAGGATCATTGTAATGCATGGGGGTCTTTGGGGAGGTATTGTCTCAGCCAGGGTTATTGTGATGGGCTTGGTCATCAAGGTCCTTTGGGTTGAGTGGCCTGAATACAGCTAAATCTGCTCAGGCAAAGAAGCAAATTTATTGACTCGCTTACCTGAGAAAACTAAGCATGGCTGGATCTAGGGGCTCAAGCCATGCTGTCGTGACTCTATCTCGCCCCCTTCCACTGTGGGCTCTGTTCTCCTTGGCTGTTACCTTTATTCAGATGAGCCCTTCCTGTGCAGTGGCTTCATGGCTGCTGGCAGGACCAGCCTGCCTCCCTGACCTCTCAGTAATCTCAATGGAGAGAGAGTCTTCTTCCTCACGTTCCAGTAGAAGCCCAACTGTGGCCTCTGGGATGGAATTCACAGACTGGACAGGGCTGATCAAAGCGCCCACCCCTTGATCTGGGAAGGAGAGAGAGAGATGTTAGCCTCATCCAATTTATATAAATTATGGGGTGGCGGGGAAGAAGGAAAATCAGAAGAAGGGGAAAGGATGCTGGACAGGCAAAATCACACATAGCCACTGGCCTTAGAGTTTCCTCTGACTCACCATTAGTCAAGAGGAAGGACCAGACTAGCCCTTGTGTCTCCAGGTCAGTATTATCCAATAGAACTTTGTGCGATGATGGAGATATTCTTTAATCTTCACAGTCCAATGCAGTGACCACCAACCATATGGGGCTGTTGAGCGTTTGAAATGTGGCTTGTGTGAACAAGGAACTGAGTTTTTAATTTTAGGTAATTTTAATTAAATTTAATGTAAATAGCTACACGTAGCTCATGGCTACCATAATGGACAGAGCAGCTCTTAGTGGAGGTCATATTGCAGGAGATGGTTCCCTGGAAGGCAAGACCCCCTGTCCCCGCTTTGGAGGAGAGTTGGACTGAGGGTTAAATGCAGAGCGTGGAAGACCAGGATGATGAAGTTGAGTTGGTTTAGGTTGTGGAGTAGGAGGAAAGGGAGTTTGGTCGTGAGGGAGGGACAGGGAGGAAGAAATAAAGAGAGAAACTTTCATCTGGCTGACATCATTTGGAAACCTTTAACTTGAGGAAATATTTTTTCTGTCTCATATATGAACCCAATTTCTACCAGGAAGAAACAAAATCACAATTGACCTTGTTATAATAGCAAATTGAGGGGAATTCCATGACATGTTATTGCGTTTTACTCTAAATGTCCAACAATAAAAGCAACCATTGCCTGAAGCATCATTCTGCACATGACATGCAGCTACACATGGAGTAAAAGAAAAATTGGTGTGTTATTAAAAAAAACTGTGTAAACTTGTGTGACTGAGCACAATTAAATGCAGTTGACAGAAATGACATCAAATGAATAGAACGAACTTGTCAAGGCAGCGTCCAGTCACTGGGATGTGAATCTGGGGCCAGTTAAAGACCAGACTCTCTGATGGGCCCGTCATCCTGCTCTGTGTCCTGTAGGGTGTGTTGGGGCCACCCTGAGGTGGTGCTCGCCAAGCCTAAGTCCTCTTGGTGGTCACCACTCACCCACAAGTCGGGTTTCCAAGGGTGGAGTTTCTTGGAGAAGGCAGACTGATTTGCTCTGATCCCCTCTTGCCCACCTGCAGCGGGATGCATGGGCTTCCTCAGATTCAGTCAGCTTCCTAGGTTTGTCCACCGAGTGCCCATGGAGAACATGCGATGAGCTCGGCATCCTGCTGGGGCCTTAGGCATCGAGCAAGAAGAACAGAGAAGCAGGAAACTTGGTTCCTGGATGTGTGGTTTGCCTGGGTCCCTGGTCCTCAGCGTGCCACTTGATAATCACCTGTAGACTCAGCTGCAGCCCAAGTGCAGGGATTAAGAGCAACCATACTGGAGACAAACTGGCCAGGTGTATGTCAAGCTCATAGCCAGTGCCTGGCATGCAGGCTAGCCCCCCCAACCCCCACCAAAAAAAAAAGAGCAGCAGGTGTGTAGTGGAAAGAAGGAGGGCATTAGAGCAGCTGAAGCCAACCTGGGTAGAACCTGGGCCAGGCAGCTTGGAGGTATGTGACTTCAGGCACAGTACTGGACCTCAGTCTTAGCATCTGCAGAATGGGATGATGGAACTTCACAGGGTTGTTGTGAGGACCCAGCTGACTGGTGTTTGTTAAGGACCTAACACAGAGCAGGCTTCCAGAACCGGGGCTGCTCTGGTAAGCATGACAGCATGGTTGCTGGAAGGGTTGGACCAGGGAAGAGGTCTTGTGGGTGGTATGAGTATCCCCAGGGTGATTTGCCAACTTCACATCCAGCCTTGACTCATGTTAGGCTTAGGTGTCATTAAAGCTGATCACCAGGGCTTCCCTGGTGGTGCAGTGGTTAAGAATCCACCTGCCAATGCAGGGGACACGGGTTCGAGCCCTGGTCCGGGAAGATCCCACATGTTGCGGAGCAACTAAGCCCGTGCGCCACAACTACCGAGCCTGTGCTCTAGAGCCCGCGCGCCACAACTACTGAAGCCCGCGCACCTAGAGCCCATGCTCTGCAACAAGAGAAGCCACTGCAATGAGAAACCCGTGCACCGCAACAAACAGTAGCCCCCGCTCGCCGCAACTAGAGAAAGCCTGTGTGCAGCAACGAAGACCCAACACAGCCAAAAATAATAAATAAATTAAATAAATAAATTTATTTTTTAAAAAATAAATAAAGCTGATCACCATAAGGATCCCACTCAAGCTTTCCTTTCCAGTTTGCCAGCAAAGCTGCAGTCCATCCTGATGACCAGAAACCCCAGGCAGAACAACATCTTAGAACCATCAGTCATGTCCTAGGATCAGTCTCTATGATGCTTCGATCACTTTTGGAGTCCTCAGGCAGACACATTATGAGTGGGTGTCACCATGTGAATGCTGTTGGCACACTTTGAGCACTGTTGGGTCTCAGGCACAGTAGGAGAAAGGAAGCCACTCCTAGGCCAGGAAGTCACTGGCAAACCTTTACCACTAACCCAGCCCTCTTGCCCCTCTCCCTCCTAGTGACTTTTCCAGCCATTTCCCCAGCAGACAAGGGTATAGATGCCTTTGGAAAGAGAATAATTCATTTCAATAGAAAAGATACGGTTTTGGAATGGGTCAGTTGGAAAGTGATGCCAGGTGCTGTGTTGCTGTGGACATAGGCTTTGGGCCAGTGACCATCATGTACATTCCCGTGTACCTGGGCACGCGCCTGTGCCCGCTCTTGCCTCTTTGTTGGGAAGCAGAAATGTTTGGGTTTCACAGTCACTTTCTTTGTCCCCTTTACTTTCCAGCTGATGCTGGGCTTCTGTGGAACCGACATAGCAGGAGGGCCTGGGGCTACTCCTGAAGAGGCTTCTTCCCATCTGCCTGTTCCTCGAAGCCCTCTCTATTTGTAGCCTGGATTTCCTTTCCATAGGCACAGTTCTCATGTTGTGATCCAGTCTTTAGCCTCACTCTTTGGCTCTTTGGAGGTGGCTATTGAGCACCTTCTGTGTATCAGAAACGTGGTAGATGTGGGGGGCAATAGACAACCAGACATGCCGTGTCTTAGGAACATCACAGTCTTGAGTGGGGAGAGAATCTAATCAGGCGATTACACACCTGAAGTGCTAAGTGCATGGTGGATCTGAGCCTGGTGTGCCAGCCTGGGCTTGCAAGGAAGCATTCCAAGCTCTCAGGTGGGTGTTCTGGGAAGGTTCCCAGGGCAAGAGGGGGTGATGTTCAAACTGAGACCCCAAAAGTAGGTAAGAGAGACCATCACGATGGGGAGGGGAGGGCAGAAAATGGATGGAGAGTGTGTTCCCAGTGGAGGGAGGGTATGCATGGAGTCTTAAAAAATCATCAAGAGTGGGAAAATAGAGGGTGGGAGAGTGGAGAGTCATGGGAGATGAAACTGGAGAGGAAAGCAGGAATTTTCAACAAATTACATACTTTTCACCAAAATCTGAACTTCTTTTCTCCTAAAATGTAATCAAAACTAAAAAAATACACATGGAAGGTAAATTTTATATTGAATAAGTTCTTATGTTTTGAATTTGAAAGGCAGAAGCCAAATTATGACCATTTGGGTCTGAGAATCATTGGTTTTGCCTTGGCATGTGCTTGTTCATTCAAGGTTGGTGTTTCATATAACAGGACAGATGCTAATGGATTTTTTTGCTTTGTTGTTTCAGCACTTCAGGGAGCATCTGGACAAACTTTTTGCCAAAGGAATCGGAATGCTGGATATAGCTCTGAATGAAGCCTTCAGCATTCTCAGTGATGTAAGCTCCTCTTTGATTTGCCTTTCTCTTCTCCAGGAGAATAGATGGAATTTTTTTTTTTTTTTTTTTTAAACATCTTTATTGAAGTATAATTGCTTTACAATGGTGTGTTAGCTTCTGCTTTATAACAAAGTGAATCAGTTATACATATACATATGTTCCCATATCTCTTCCCTCTTGCATCTCCCTCCCTCCCACCCTCCCTATCCCACCCCTCTAGGTGGTCACAAAGCACCGAGCTGATCTCCCTGTGCTATGCGGCTGCTTCCCACTAGCTATCTATTTTACATTTGGTAGTGTATATATGTCCATGACACTCTCTCACCCTGTCACATCTCACCCCTCCCCCTCCCCATATCCTCAAGTCCATTCTCTAGTAGGTCTGTGTCTTTATTCCCATCTTGCCACTAGGTTCTTCATGACCTTTTTTTTTCCCTTAGATTCCATATATATGTGTTAGCATACTGTATTTGTTTTTCTCTTTCTGACTTACTTCACTCTGTATGACAGACTCTAACTCCATCCACCTCATTACAAACACCTCCATTTCATTTCTTTTTATGGCTGAGTAATATTCCATTGTATATATGTGCCACATCTTCTTTATCCATTCATCCGATGATGGACACCTAGGTTGCTTCCATGTCCTGGCTATTGTAAACAGAGCTGCAATGAATATTTTGGTACATGACTCTTTCTGAATTATGGTTTTCTCAGGGTATATGCCCAGTAGTGGGATTGCTGGGTCATATGGTAGTTCTATTTTTAGTTTTTTAAGGAACCTCCATACTGTTCTCCATAGTGGCTGTATCAATTTACATTCCCACCAACAGTGCAAGAGTGTTCCCTTTTCTCCACACCCTCTCCAGCATTTATTGTTTCTAGATTTTTTGATGATGGCCATTCTGACCGGTGTGAGATGATACCTCATTGTAGTTTTGATTTGCATTTCTCTAATGATTAATGATGTTGAGCATTCTTTCATGTGTCTGTTGGCAATCTATCTCTTCTTTGGAGAAATGTCTATTTAGGTCTTCTGCCCATTTTTGGATTGGGTTGTTTGTTTTTTTGTTATTGAGCTGCATGAGCTGCTTGTAAATCTTGGAGATTAATCCTTTGTCCGTTGCTTCATTTGCAAATATTTTCTCCCATTCTGAGGGTTGTCTTTTGGTCTTGTTTATGGTTTCCTTTGCTGTGCAAAAGCTTTTAAGTTTCATTAGGTCCCATTTGTTTATTTGTGTTTTTATTTCCATTTCTCTAGGACCTGGGTCAAAAAGGATCTTGCTGTGACTTATGTCATACAGTGTTCTGCCTATGTTTTCCTCTAAGAGTTTGATAGTGTCTGGCCTTACACTTAGGTCTTTAATCCATTTTGAGTTTATTTTTGTGTATGGTGTCAGGGAGTGTTCTAATTTCATACTTTTACATGTACCTGTCCAATTTTCCCAGCACCACTTATTGAAGAGGCTGTCTTTTCTCCACTGTATATGCTTGCCTCCTTTATCAAAGATAAGGTGACCATATGTGCGTGGGCTTATCTCTGGGCTTTCTATCCTGTTCCATTGATCTATATTTCTGTTTTTGTGCCAGTACCAAACTGTCTTGATTACTGTAGCTTTGTAATATAGTCTGAAGTCAGGGAGCCTGATTCCTCCAGCTCCATTTTTCGTTCTC
The DNA here is from genome assembly GCF_028564815.1 of Eubalaena glacialis. Taxonomy (NCBI): domain Eukaryota; kingdom Metazoa; phylum Chordata; class Mammalia; order Artiodactyla; family Balaenidae; genus Eubalaena; species Eubalaena glacialis. The sequence continues at coordinate 78,406,029 of NC_083722.1, forward strand.
AAGATTGCTTTGGCTATTCGGGGTCTTTTGTGTTTCCATACAAATTGTGAAATTTTTTGTTCTAGTTCTGTGAAAAATGCCAGTGGTAGTTTGATAGGGATTGCATTGAATCTGTAGATTGCTTTGGGTAGCAGAGTCATTTTCACAATGTTGATTCTTCCAATCCAAGAACATGGTATATCTCTCCATCTATTTGTATCATCTTTAATTTCTTTCATCAGTGTCCTATAATTTTCTGCATACAGGTCTTTTGTCTCCTTAGGTAGGTTTATTCCTAGGTATTTTATTCTTTTTGTTGCAATGGTAAACGGGAGTGTTTTCTTAATTTCACTTTCAGATTTTTCATCATTAGTATACAGGAATGCAAGAGATTTCTGTGCATTAATTTTGTATCCTGCTACTTTACCAAATTCATTGATTAGCTCTAGTAGTTTTCTGGTAGCATCTTTTGGATTCTCTATGTATAGTATCATGTCATCTGCAAACAGTGACAGCTTTACTTCTTCTTTTCCGATTTGGATTCCTTTTATTTCTTTTTCGTCTCTGATTGCTGTGGCTAACACTTCCAAAACTATGTTGAATAATAGTGGTGAGAGTGGGCAACCTTGTCTTGTTCCTGATCTTAGTGGAAATGGTTTCAGTTTTTCACCATTGAGGACAATGTTGGCTGTGGGTTTGTCATATACGGCCTTTATTATGTTGAGGAAAGTTCCCTCTATGCCTACTTTCTGCAGGACTTTTATCATAAATGGGTGTTGAATTTTGTCGAAAGCTTTCTCTGCATCTATTGAGATGATCATATGGTTTTTCTCCTTCAATTTGTTAATATGATGTATCACGTTGATTGATTTGCGTATATTGAAGAATCCTTGCATTCCTGGAATAAACCCCACTTGATCATGGTGTATGATCCTTTTAATGTGCTGTTGGATTCTGTTTGCTAGTATTTTGTTGAGGATTTTTGCATCTATGTTCATCAGTGATATTGGCCTGTAGTTTTCTTTCTTTGTGACATCTTTGCCTGGTTTTGGTATCAGGGTGATGGTGGCCTCGTAGAATGAGTTGGGGAGTGTTCCTCCCTCTGCAATATTTTGGAAGAGTTTGAGAAGGATAGGTGTTAGCTCTTCTCTAAATGTTTGATAGAATTCGCCTGTGAAGCCATCTGGTCCTGGGCTTTTGTGTGTTGGAAGATTTTTAATGACAGTTTCAATTTCAGTGCTTGTGATTGGTCTGTTCATATTTTCTATTTCTTCCTGGTTCAGTCTCGGCAGGTTGTGCATTTCTAAGAATCTGTCCATTTCTTCCAGGTTGTCCATTTTATTAGCATAGAGTTGCTTGTAGTAATCTCTTATGATCGTTTGTATTTCTGCAGTGTCAGTGGTTACTTCTCCTTTTTCATTTCTAATTCTATTAATTTGAGTCTTCTCCTTTTTTCTCTTGATGAGTCTGGCTAATGGTTTATCAATTTTGTTTATCTTCTCAAAGAACCAGCTTTTAGTTTCATTGATTTTTGCTATTGTTTCCTTCATTTCTTTTTCATTTATTTCTGATCTGATCTTTATGATTTCTTTCCTTCTGCTAGCTTTGGGGTTTTTTGGTTCTTCTTTCTCTAATTGCTTTAGGTGCAAGGTTAGGTTGTTTATTCGAGATGTTTCCTGTTTCTTGATGTAGGCTTGTATTGCTATAAACTTCCCTCTTAGAACTGCTTTTGCTGCATCCCATAGGTTTTGGATCGTCGTGTCTCCATTGTCATTTGTTTCTAGGTATTTTTTGATTTCCCCTTTGATTTCTTCAGTGATCACTTCGTTATTAAGTAGTGTATTGTGTAGCCTCCATGTGTTTGTATTTTTTACAGATCTTTTCCTGTAATTGATATCTAGTCTCATAGCGTTGTGGTCAGAAAAGATACTTGATACGATTTCAATTTTTTTAAATTTACCAAGGCTTGATTTGTGACCCAAGATATGATCTATCCTGGAGAATGTTCCATGAGCACTTGAGAAAAATGTGTATTCTGTTGTTTTTGGGTGGAATGTCCTATAAATATCAATTAAGTCCATCTTGTTTAATGTATCATTTAAAGCTTGTGTTTCCTTATTTATTTTCATTTTGGATGATCTGTCCATTGGTGAAAGTGGGGTGTTAAAGTCCCCTACTATGATTGTGTTACTGTCGATTTCCCCTTTTATGGCTGTTAGTATTTGCCTTATGTATTGAGGTGCTCCTATGTTGAGTGCATAAATATTTACAATTGTTATACCTTCCTCTTGGATCGATCCCTTGATCATTATATAGTGTCCATCTTTGTCTCTTGTAATTGTCTTTATTTTAAAGTCTATTTTGTCTGATATGAGAATTGCTACTCCAGCTTTCTTTTGATTTCCATTTGCATGGAATATCTTTTTCCATCCCCTCACTTTCAGTCTGTATGTGTCTCTAGGTCTGAAGTGGGTCTCTTGTAGACAGCATATATATGGGTCTTGTTTTTGTATCCATTCAGCCAGTCTGTGTCTTTTGGTGGGAGCATTTAATCCATTTACATTTAAGGTAATTATCGATATGTATGTTCCTATTCCCATTTTCTTAAATGTTTTGGGTTTGTTATTGTAGGTGTTTTCCTTCTCTTGTGTTTCTTGCCTAGAGAAGTTCCTTTAGCATTTGTTGTAAAGCTGGTTTGGTGGTGCTGAACTCTCTCAGCTTTTGCTTGTCTGTAAAGGTTTTAATTTCTCCATCAAATCTGAATGAGATCCTTGCTGGGTAGAGTAATCTTGGTTGTAGGTTTTTCTCCTTCATCACTTTAAGTATATCCTGCCACTCCCTTCTGGCTTGCAGCGTTTCTGCTGAAAGATCAGCTGTTAACCTTATGGGGATGCCCTTGTGTGTTATCTGTTGTTTTTCCCTTGCTGCTTTTAATATGTTTTCTTTATATTTAATTTTTGATAGTTTGATTAATATGTGTCTTGGTGTGTTTCTCCTTGGATTTATCCTGTATGGGACTCTCTGTGCTTCCAGGACTTGATTAACTATTTCCTTTCCCATATTAGGGAAGTTTTCAACTATAATCTCTTCAAATATTTTCTCAGTCCCTTTCTTTTTCTCTTCTTCTTCTGGGACCCCTATAATTCGAATGTTGGTGCGTTTAATGTTGTCCCAGAGGTCTCTGAGACTGTCCTCAGTTCTTTTCATTCTTTTTTCTTTATTCTGGTCTGCAGTAGTTATTTCCACCATTTTATCTTCCAGGTCACTTATCCGTTCTTCTGCCTCAGTTATTCTGCTATTGATCCCATCTAGAGTATTTTTAATTTCATTTATTGTGCTTGTCATCGTTTCTTGGTTCCTCTTTAGTTCTTCTACGTCCTTGTTAAATGTTTCTTGCATTTTGTCTATTCTATTTCCAAGACTTTGGATCATCCTTACTATCATTATTCTGAATTCTTTTTCAGGTAGACTACCTATTTCCTCTTCATTTGTTAGGTCTGGTGTGTTTTGACCCTGCTCCTTCATCTGCTGTGTGTTTTTCTGTCTTCTCATTTTGCTTATCTTACTGTGTTTGGGGTCTCCTTTTCACAGGCTGCAGGTTCGTAGTTCCCGTTGTTGTTGGTATCTGTCCCCAGTGGCTAAGGTTGGTTCAGTGGGTTGTGTAGGTTTCCTGGTGGAGGGAACTAGTGCCTGTGTTCTGGTGGATGAGGCTGGATGTTGTCTTTCTGGTGGGTTCGTCCACGTCTGGTGGTGTGTTTTGGGGTGTCTGTGGCCTTATTATGATTTTAGGCAGCCTCTCTGTTAATGGATGGGGCTGTGTTCCTCTCTTGCTAGTTGTTTGGCATAGGGTGTCCAACACTGTAGCTTGCTGGTCGTTGAGTGAAGCTGGGTCTTGATGTTGAGATGGAGATCTCTGAGAGATTTTCGCCGTTTGGTATTACGTGGAGCTGGGAGGTCTCTTGTGGACCAGTGTCCTGAAGCTGGCTCTCCCACCTCAGAGGCACAGCCCTGATGCCTGGCTGGAGCACCAAGAGCCTTTCATCCACACGGCTCAGAATAAAAGGGAGAAAAAATGGAAAGAAAGAAAAAAAGAGGATAAAATAAAATAAAATAAAGCAATTATAATAAAAAATAAGAAAAAAGAGAAAAAAAATTATTAAGAGTAAATTTATTAAGAAAAAAAAATTTTTTAATTTTTAAAAATAGATTTATTAATTTTTTATACTAAAAATAAGAAAAAAATTATTTAGAAAAAATTTATTAAGAAAAAAAATCTTTTAATTTTTTAAAATAAAAAATATGAAAAAACTTATTAAAAATTTTTTTAAAAATAGAAAATAAGGAAAAAATTATTAAAAAAACATTTATTAGGGAAAAACAAAAATTTTTAAGCCAAAAAAAAAAAAAAAAAAAAAACGGACGGACCTAACCCTAGGACTAACGGTGAGAGCAAAGCTATACAGACAAAATCTCACCCAGAAGCATACACATCTACACTCACAAAAAAAAGGAAAAGGGGAAAAGTTAATATATCCTGCTCCCAAAGTCCATCTCCTAAATTTGGGATGATTCGTTGTCTATTCAGGTATTCTACAGATGCAGGCACATCAAGTTGTTTGTGGAGCTTTAATCCGCTGCTTCTGAGGCTGCTGGGAGAGATTTCCCTTTCTCTTCTTTGTTCGTACAGCTCCCGGGGTTCAGCTTTGGATTTGGACCCGCCTCTGCATGTAGGTCCCCTGAGGGCATCTGTTCCCCGCCCAGACAGAACGGGGTTAAAGGAGCAGCTGATTCGGGGGCTCTGGCTCAGTCAGGCCGGGGGGAGGGAGCGGTACGGAGGAGGCGGGGCGAGCCTGCGGCGGCAGAAGCCGGCGTGACGTTGCAGCAGCCTGAGGCGCGCCGTGCGCTCTCCCGGGGAAGATGTCCCCGGATTACGGGAGCCTGGCCGTGGCGGGCTGCACAGGCTCCCGGGAGGGGCGGTGTGGAGAATGACCTGTGCTCGCCCACAGGCTGTTTGGTGGCGGCAGCAGCAGCCTTAGCGTCTCATGCCCGTCTCTGGGGTCCGCGCTGATAGCCGCGGCTCGCGCCCGTCTCTGGAGCTCGTTTAGGCGGCGCTCTGAATCCCCTCTCCTTGCGCGCCGCGAAACAAAGAGGCAAGAAAAATTCTCTTGCCTCTTTGGCAGCTGCAGTCTTTTTCCCGGACTCCCTCCCGGCTAGCACCGAAGCCCGAGCCCCAGCTCCCAGGCCCCGCCCGCCCCGGCGGCTGAGCAGACAAGCCTCTCGGGCTGGTGAGTGCTGGTCGGCACCGCTCCTCTGTGCGGGAATCTCCGCTTTGCCCTCCGCACCAATGTGGGTGCGCTCTCCTCCGTGGCTCCGAAGCTTCCCCCCTCTGCTACCCGCAGTCTCTGCCCACGAAGGGGCTTCCTAGTGTGTGGAAACCTTTCCTCCTTCACAGCTCCCTCCCACTGGTGCAGGTCCCGTCCCTATTCTTTTGTCTCTGTTATTTCTTTTTTCTTTTGCCCTACCCAAGTACGTGGGGATTTTCTTGCCTTTTGGGAGGTCTGACGTCTTCTGCCAGCGTTCAGTGGGTGTTCTGTAGGAGCAGTTCCACGTGTAGATGTATTTCTCATGTATCTGTGGGGAGGAAGGTGATCTCCGCGTCTTACTCTTCCGCCATCTTGCCCCTCCGGAATTTTTTTTTAAGTTGTGGACCAGCATTATTGTTAGCCCTGGCTGTCACTGAGCAGTATTCACAGGCATAGAATGGGGGAGGGTAAGGCTGGCCATATGAGTGATCTGGGGAACCAGACCCACCTGGTGAAGCCATACCAGCCCCCTGCTGGGCAGAGTTGATGGTGCAGTCTGGTCAGGGGACTTACCTGACACACTCATTGACTCTGGGGCCGTCAGTGTCTCAACACTAGAGCACCATCTAATGCAGATTTCTTTTCACCTGAAAAACTCTCAGTTTCTTCATGGAGTAGGCTCACTTCTTACTGTGTCACACTGAGTCCCTGCCTGTGGCTTTGTTCAGAGGGAGAAGGGCTTCTCTGTGTGGTGTGTTTAGGGAGTGCTACAAGCTCTACCTATCCCTCCCTCCAGCCCCCTGGAGATTCACAGTATGCAGTGCACACTCAAGGCTTCGGTAAGTACTGCAAAAAAGAATCCCGCTTCACCTGATGTTTCTCCCACTTCTTTGAACAAAGAATCCTTTTTTCAATAACACCTGTTAACATCCTGTGAAGTATGTTGGGGAAGCTTGGGTTGGTTATTCTGCCCCTTGAATGCAATTGTGTTAGGCTAGAACAACATGCAACTTTTGTGATCTTTTTACTCTGGGAGGGCAGTAGGAAAAGAAATGACTATATTAATGTAGGTTCTGTATCATTTATTTAACTACTATATATTGCATGCTTTTTAGTGTCAGACACTGGTAATAATACACCAGTGAACAGAATAGACAAAGGGTTTGCCTTAATGGACTTAACATCCTAGTGAAAAGGTCAGCAACCTACGGCCCAGGAGACAAATCAGCCTGCATCTTGTTTTTGTAAGTAATGTCTTACTGGAGCACAGCCATGCCCACCTGATTATGTATAGACTATGGCTGTTCTTGCACTACAATGGCAGAGTTGATTAGTTTCAATAGATACCATGTGGCCTGTAAAACCTAAAACATTTACTATGTCGCCCTTTACAGAGGTTTGCTGACCCCAGTTCTAATGGGAAGAGACATATGAAGTGAGTAGTCTTATGGAGAACAATAACACCACTGTTTCAGTGTGATAAGACTTGCTTCTTTACACAGTGAGGTCAGGGAAGAGCTCTCTGATTATGTGATGTTGGAGTAGAGACCTGAAGGAAGTGAAGGAGCAGCCATATGGATATCTTGAAGAAATTTCCAACAAGAGGAACAGCAAATGAAAAGGCCCTGAGGCAGGGATGTTTGACATATTTACAATACAGCAAGGAGACCAGTGTGACAAGAGCAAAGTGGGGAAGAAAGAGTGTACTAAGAAATGAGATCACGGAGGTAGCAGGATCATGTGGCGCCTAATAGACACTAGTGAGGACTTTGGCTCTTGCTCTGTATAGGATGGAAAGTCATTGGAGTCTGAGCAGAGAATGACACAATCCAACTTGGATTTTAACAGTATCCTCTGGCTGCTATATTGATAAACAAGGACAATAGCCGGAAGGACATTATCTAAGTGACATATAATGGTGGCTTTGGACGAGGGAGGTAGCGGTTAAGATGTGAAGAAGCAGAAAAATAGAAACCACTCTAGGTATTTCAAACAGCAGAAGTTGAACTCAGAAAGTTGGTTGCACAGGGGATGGAAAAGCTGAGAAATCAAACGAAGAATGAAACAATCCATGGATTAGCACCAGCAGGAGGTAGCTCCCCTCTAGGGCAGGAAGGACAACAGGATGGAGGGATGCCATCAGAGCCTCCTCATTGTGGCTGTCCAGATGGGAATAAAACCATGGAGGGGGCCGCCCAGCACAAGCTGGAATCCTGGGGAGAAGGGCCTGTCCTGTGGAAGCTAGTGCCTTGGAGGGGATGCTGCTATTGCTGGAAAATGCCCAGGCCCCCAAAGCAGAGAGAAAGGGAGAAATGACTTAGAAATACCTTGGCTTCTCCCTTGTGTCCTTCAGTGTTTGTTCTCCTTAAGACGAAACTTGTCAAAACTGTTGGAGAGCCTGGGAAATGTGGTTTTCAGGAAAAACACATGGGGTGGAGCTGAAAGCAAACAAGTGACAGCTATGTTGAGGTGTCGCAGGACATGGGAGACCAGCTGGAGGCTCAGAGGCCTCGCATCCAGGTAGCTCTGTGGGCGGCCTGCTGTCAGTTTCCAGGTGGGCATTCACCCAGCACTGCACTTGTTTTGGTGGCCAGTTATGCCTGACTCCATAACTTGAGTTTTTCCCACTCAGCTACAATGGCCTCTCAAGCTAAGGGTAGGCCCTAATTCTAGACTCTTTTACCAATAATATCTACTCACACATAGAAGGCCATTTACGTCTCAGTCCTGAGCCAGTATCATGTACAACTGCAGAGGAGAGAAAAATAAGGAGGGAGGGTGTCATTTCAGCTTCCTTCATACAAATTGGAGGCCCTTCCTTCTCACCTCGCTCCAAAGGGCTGTTGGCTACAGACAATTAGCATTTACATACAACTCGGTGTTTGAGACAGCACATGCCTATTAACAGCGTGTTAATAATTAATAAACATAACTGACCAGAGTCAAGGACCAAGTTACATCTTTAAATTCTGCTTTGAATCCTGGGCAGGCACCTTCTCAGGGCTGGGAGATGCCGAGCTCTTCATCTCAGCAGGCTTTTTCTAGGGGGTGATATTGAAAGGACTTGCCACATTTGGGAAACTGGCTCTCTTTATTTCAAAAACCTGGTGTCTAGTGCAGGGAGGCGGCTACTCTGAGCTGGGGAGTCCCTTGCTTGGAAATGTGCCCTGCAGATTTCTGTTTTTCCTGCTCTTTGGCAGAAGTGGTAAAGGAGTGAAGAGTTAGGAGATGCTTCTTGTGTTTAAATTTGTGGCTTCTGGAGTCAGGCAGGCTGGGCTGAGAAGCCTGACTCAGAGCTTGCTGTGTGACCTTGAAAAAAACTCTGCTCGGTTTTGCCTTTATTTTCCTCATCTGTAAAATGGGGATAGGAATAGACCCAGCACTGGCCACTTAATTTGTGAAGCCCAGTGCAAAGTGAAAATGCAGGCCCTTGTTCAAAAGTTAAAAAGAATTTTAGGAGAGTGACAGCAGAGTGTTCAACCAAGTGTGGGGCCCTGTACAGCTATGCACATCACATGCCGTGAAGCTGGCCCTGCTGGATGGGGGCTGAGGATTCAGCATGAGGAAGTGGTGCCCTGCTCCCTTTCAGCGGTGCTGGGTTGGGTGGGAAGTGCCATCTCCGTGACCACAGAGACATTAGGCAGCCTCAACTTTTGCCAGGTTGCCTATGGTTTCTAGAAGCAGCTCCCACTCTTGATGCTTTGGTACTACTCCCTGCCCAAATCCTCAGGAATATCTGCTTCTCTTCATCTGACCCTTTCTTCTTTTCCTTGCCCTGGCACCTTTTCTCTCCCCATCCCTTTCACTTATCAGTTTTGTTTTAAGACACTCCTAAATAAAGAAGATGTGGTCCATATATACAATGGAATATTACTCAGCCATAAAAAGGAATGAAATTGGGTCAATTGTAGAGACGTGGATGGATCTAGAGACTGTCAAACAGAGTGAAGTAAGTCAGAAAGAGAAAAACAAATATCGTATATTAACGCGTATATGTGGAACCTAGAAAAATAGTACAGATGAACATGTTTGCAGGGCAGAAATAGAGACACAGATGTAGAGAACAAACATATGGACACCAAGGGGGGAAAGTGGCAGGGAGGGGTTGGTGTGATGAATTGGGAGATTGGGATTGACATATATACACTAATATGTATAAAATGGATAGCTAATAAGAACCTGCTGTATAAAATAAATAAATAAAATAAAATTCAAAAATTCAAAAAAAAAAAGGCACTCCTAAGTCAGTGATCCCACTGCATGCCCAGTGGAATGCTGGTCTGCCACAAGGCTCCGACATAGGTGTTGCGGTCAAGGTGCAGGATGCCATCCTCCTTTTGGAGACTCACAATACTCTTGTGCTACTAGAGGCCTTAGAAGTCCCACAGTGATCAGACCTTTTAAAGTGTGTCTATACCAGCACTCAAACTTATTGACCCAGGAACTCTTTACGTCATATTACAACCTCAGGATAGAATCTTGTAGAAGTCACAGCTTACCAAGCACACCTTCAGGCATAATATCTTTTTGTCCTTTAAGAGGGTGTATTGCACTCCCAACACCTCTAATAGCCAGAGAAATCTCCAACACGTGGTGGATTTTTTCCCTTGAAACCTGGTGAGAGAAGTATTTTTGAACCAGGGAAACCTTCCACACACCTGCTTGCTCTGTCTTCACCTGTAAAACTCCTCTGGGGTCTGGCCAGTCACAAAGTCTGAGGGGTCGAGTGTAAATTCCAGAAAGCGAGAAATGGAAGGAACAAAAATGTTACAAAATGTCCCTGCTTGAGATTCGTTGACAGTTGGCACCATATTCTTTTGAGTGTACATTTATCCCAGAGAGAGAAACATTTCCATCCCATCCCTTGCCATTGGGCTTTTAAATAGCCAAACACTTTGAAAAACAGAGATGGTTAATCTCCCGTGAAAATGAAGCTTTAGCTATTTTCCACTTCATCAATATAACCTTTAGTGATATAATTCTCTTCCTGTGTATTATGCCTGCCTTTGCAAGTCAGTATGAAATAAAAAGGTATTTCTTGAACACACAAATACACATTCTCTCTTTCTCTCTCTTTCTCTTACACACAATTTGAAATGACGATTATGGTTAGAGCTTAGAATGGTTCAGAGGTTACTATAACTAAATGAAGTTAATTCTGTTTTGCAATTACCTGCATTTCAGTTTCAGTATTTGCTCAGATGACTTAAAGGCTTTGAAAGGTGCATTCAAATAAACTTCTAAGACCCTTCTAGCTATTGATCTCTTCTGCATTCATTAGATTCCCTAAGAACACAGAGCCGGTTTGCTACAGTAGTTAGCATCTACCTTGTCATGTGACAACTGCAATTATCTTTTTTGGCGATGAATACAATCTTTGCAGTGTTTACCTTTTAAAAATTTTTCTTAGCCAATTAAATAAAATTTGGTAACATTTCAAAGACTGTTAATCACAACCAAATGCCCTAAATGTCAGGATGCATTGAAATTTTCGCTGCTAACTGATGAATCACTGAGCTAATTGTAGTTCATCATCAGGCCCTTGTCATTGTTATTATTATGGAAAACACTTCCATCGCTCTCGCTATTCAGTAAAAATAAGTTCTAGACAAATATGAAGAGAAGAGATATTACTCATCAAAGCATTTGAATTTAATTGCATTCTTCAAAATTCTCCAACTGCAGATTGCTGCAGAGAAAACCAGGGACTCAGCCACGAAGGAAAGTAGTGGTTTTGAGTAAATAGCTCCGGGCAGCCCCTTCTTCCAGTCTGCAGTATTCAGATATCTTTATTTCCCTCTTTTTCTTGCCTTTTGTTTGGGAGAGTTTTTCCAGGATGTTTTCAAATGAGTTATATGAACAACAGTCCCGGGGTGTCCTGATTTTTTTTCCGTTCTGCAGCCTCTGTGACCAAATGCATACATCACTTGTATTCAGGGGCACGTCACTGGGTTTATCCAATGCCGTGAAGGCTGTGTTGTATTGCAGGCTCTCCAAAACATCTCCAGAACAACCTGTTGTTAAGACAAGGCTGCAAAGCTGTTCTTTCTTATTACACTATGTTGGTAGAATCTTAGTAGCATCTCAGAGAGGAAAGGACAAAGTCATTTATTGAGACTATGAAAGTCTAGTTGAGGTGGGTCTTCAAAGTGGAGGAGAGGGAAGAGGCTTCGTTGAGACCGGGTACGAATCCTAAATTATAGTTTAGGATTGGTGGATGCAGCAAGGGGAAGATTTTGAGGTCAGGGTTTCAAAGAGTTTTAGGGTATAAATTGTCCTTTGATGCTTTCTGTTGAAGAGTTGATGGGTCTCTCAGGAAGTTCCTGGAATAAGCAATAAAGTTATTTGCAGTTTTCATCTTCCTGAGCAAGAGTTTTCTAGAATAGTAAGTTATGTCAATAAAGACAGTAGAATAGGAGTTACGTGGAAAGCTTTGTGGTCCGATGGCCTTAGTTCTCAGGTATTTCTACCTACTGATACTGTATCATGGGCCCTGTCTGCTCATTAATTTAAGGGCACCTGTCCAGTCTGAGTTGCAGGGATGGCTGTCAGGGCCAAGACTAAAGTGAGGCACATTCCAAGGGCACAGAATTTAAGGAGCACTCACTCACTCTCAGGGTAGTGGCCTTGGTGACTGCCGTGCCACCCTGGAACACTGGAAAGGATAAAGGGAGGAAGAGCAGGAGAAGGAAATGAACATTTGTGGAGCCATTGGATTGAGGAATGTCATCTCATCATTGGGACGCCATAGGTAGAATGTACCGAATCTGGGAGTAGATTCTGGAGCCAGACTGCCTGGGTTCAAATCTCAGCTATGACAGATATTAGCTGTGTGATCTTGGGCAAGTTAGCTAATCTCTCTGTGCCTCTGTTCCTCACCTGTCAAATGGGGATAATGATAGTACTTATCTCAGAGGGTAGTAAAGATTAAGTAGGTTAATACTTGTAGCCCAGCATATAATGAACATATAACTTGTGTTGTAACAACCATATAAGCATGTTAGTGCCATCTTATAAATGGAGAAAAGGATATTCTCAAAAGAGACCTTATCCTAGGCACCAATTTGTGGTGCTGAGATGGGTTTGAGTATTTTCTGCTATACTGTGGTATTCCATGCATGTTCTGAGTTGGTTTTGCTTTGTCCTAATACAGCCATGAGGCAATTCATTCCATCCATCCATCCATCCATCCATCCATTCATCCAATCTTCTTTCAAGTTACTGCAACTTCAGACTCTTCATTAGAATTCTAAGTCCATGGAGACTAGGCATTACTCTTCAATGTGAGTGCTTTTTTAGCTCTGGTTCATCAGGAGCCAGCAGCAAATCCAAGGGCTGCCTCCATCCTTCCCCCGTGTCATGGTCAACAGATTGAACGTGCCTGTATGTTGTCACTCCATGCCTTTGTACATGCTCTTTGCTCTCTCTGAAAGGCCCTTATCCCAGATGCTCACCTCCTTCAGGTATTACTCAAATGCCACCTTCTCATTGAGGTCTTCCCAGACTATTTTTTCTAAAGTTGGCCCTCTGCATTTTCTATCCCCTTTCTTGCTTTTTTCTTTTTAACTTAGCATCACCATTATCCAACATACAACATAATTTACTTACAACATAATTTACTTACTTACTTTGGTATCTCATCAAATAGAATACAAACTACACAAGCAAAGAGATTTTTGTGTTTCATCCTCAGCGCTGTGTGGGCACTTAGGAAATAATTTTAGAATAAATGAATAAACCTCACAGATTGTAGTGGTGGGAGTTTTCACTACTGAAGGTTAAAGTCATTTTGTGTGTTCCCCATTGTCATGTAATTGTAGGGTTTTTAAAGGACATTGCTTTGAATTGTAGCATTAATAGCATTCATTAAGGGGATTCATCACCAGATTCAGGGGAAGGACAGAAGTCTCTGACAACCATAGTCTGGTCACCCAAGCTACCATGCACAAAGGCTGGGGACTTTTGAAATGCTATGTAAAACTGAAAGTTGAAATTTAGAGTTTTGTACCCCAGTGGGCACAATGTTGGAATTTCAGCATGCTGTACATACTAACATACATAACAAATATATAATGTTACATGTTAACAAATATATGTTTAAAACAAACCCTAAAAATGGGGTTCTTACAGTGTAGTCTGAATTGGCATGTTCCTGACTTTATTCTCTATGTGTACAAAACCTCCTTGATTTTATTACATAGCACAGTCTGCATCCATCAGACTCATTCAAACTAGACTCATTTAGATTTTTAAAGAGATGTTACCTGTCACATTTTCTGCTGCCAGTAAATGTGTTTCTAAAGGGTTGTTGTGCCAACTCCTTTGGACTTGTATTCTGAAGTGTTATCCATGCTTGAAGATAAGAGAGGTTAACTGTCCTAGAATCTCACTTCCTGCCTTGTGTGTGTTTTTAGGAAATCTCTTCTGTGGTTCATATTTAGTTCCAGTTTTTCAGAGCAAATACGGAAATCCATAAGTGGGGAAAGGCTTATCCTGTAGGTTCTTTTTGGTGATGCAGAATGAACTCTCATTTTAAGAGGCTTCCTAAGCCCAAGATCTCATGCTTCTGTAGTCTCATGGATATACAGAGCCCTCTGATGAGTTTTTCAGTTTGAACTTATTTCTTTCCACAGTTCAACCACACTGGACAAGGAAGCATCTGCAGCCAGGCCATTATGCTCATCACTGATGGGGCAGTGGACACCTATGATACTATCTTTGCAAAATACAATTGGCCAGATCGAAAGGTAAGTCGATGTTGATGGCGTCCATGCAGTGCCATGTGTGGAGAATCTATATTGCATTGTAACCTCCAGATTGTCCATGGATAGGTACACCATGTAGACTTAATCTCATGATGACCTGTGGTTTCTCAGCCTTGTGTTTTCTGGTTGACCAAAACTGAATACTATGGCTTTTCTTGTTTTCAAAGTGAAACTTCTTTGGAAGAGAAAAGAAACCCATGAAGACAGGTTCAGTGTGTTCAGTGAAAAGATTCGCTGTGAAGTATGCTTTTGTCCTTAATGGACAGTGCTTCTCTTTGTTTTTGTTTTCCATGGAGCCAGGGCTGCTTGCTGGACCCAGCATCTATAGAATGGTGAAGGCAGCCATTGTGGCCCTGTAGCCATCTCCTTTATGTTTCCATGTTCCTATAGTTCCTTCCTGGGCCCTCATTACCATCCAGAATCTCCTTTCCATCCCCCCAGTGCTGTTCCTCTCTCTTGTCAAAGCTTGTTTGTTCTCTATTCAAATTCTTTCTTTGGTTTCCAAGCTAACATTTATTTATCTGATAAACGCATATGTTAGGGTATCAGTGACAGATATCAAGGTTTTTGGTGTCTTTTGAGTCCCTTAATCCAGAGTTCCTCAAGCTGTTAGCCAGTTTGAATTCCCTATGGAGATCTTTTAAATTGTGGATCCTATTGTACACTTAAACAGAATCAAAATCTCTGAGGGTGTGGCCCAGGATTCTGTGTTTTTAATAAGTTCCTCAAGTGGACACCAATCGGCAGATTAGCAGTTGGTGATCACTATCTCAACTAAATGGTGAAATTTGAGCAAGAAAAAGAGGTGCGTCAGAGAGGGTGTTATCCTGGGGGTATCACAAAGGCGCTTTCCTATCTTATGTGCCAGTGGCATTACTCTGACTGTCTCTGTTGGGGCATGAGGCTATCTAGACCAAGTCCGTTCTGCTTCTTCAACTCTGTATGTTTGATTTCTGGGAATTGAACTAACCACACCCATGGCAAAAAAAAAAACAAGACAAATGACAGCTGTGCACTCAGCTGTATCCAGAAAGCATGTACCCTTGAGGCAGCGTGAGCTGTCATTGCACATTCTTTCAGTCATTCTTGATCCCCACGTGTCTCTGTTAACACAGGCATCTCACCTCACCAAGCATGATTCTGGTGCTTAAAGATACATATCTATTTTGTACAACATGGTCCCCAAATGGATGCCTCCGCTATTGCTCAACCTTAGAGAAAGCCACCATTTCTGAAGCTGGAGGGAAAACTAGCTGTGCTGAGCTTGCTGAGAGTAGGTGGGACTGTGGCATGGCACCTGCCTGAGGGAGATCCAGGAATAAGTTTGGCTGAATGCAGCTCCCACAATAAGCACTGACTTTAGAATCCAACCCTTGAATAAGATGGACGTTCACTGTTGGACAAGGTCATTTTAAATGAGATATTTCAGGTGATGATTTCCCAGGACACGTAGAGGCCAGAGTTAATTCCTGATAAAGGTACGTGATGCAGAGTGAGGAGCATGCTGGCTATGCTTGCACCCCCGCAGCACACAGCACAATGCTGGGCACATGGCCACTACCTAAGGCACAACCCTGAGGCATGGCTGAGTGACTGAGGGGCCTGGGGGGGAGGCCACAGCACTAGTCAATGTGAGTAGGGCCATGGGCGTTTTGTGGTCAAATAAGATGTTCACAGATGCTGTGACATCTCACAGCATGTTGAAGGATATTTTACATTATTTAGGACCATCTTAAATAAAAGAAGGAAGTAAAAGGGGCTTTTAATAAGCAGCTACATTAATACCAAATGTATTATCTTGTGAGACTCATGTGCTGAATCATATGAATCCCTCTTGCTTGGTGATACTTGATGGATAGCTGTAGACCAGGAATATTGGAATTTAGACATCCTATACTTACTTGCTGGGAGAGGCATAGGATGAAGGCTGCAAAGTCATAACTCTAAAGACAAAACACAAATTTCAACATATCTTTCCAAAGGAACAATATTGACTTCAGGCCAGGTGCTTTCTTGGATTAATTGGAACCAGGGTCCTGGAAATTTCAACATTACATGAAGCAGTTTGATCTACTTATAAAGTATTATCAAGCAGAAGCAGACTTTCTTTCTGTAGCAAGAGGGCCTTTATCTATGATTAGAAATTAATAGCAGGATCCCTCCCCTCCTGCTCCATTCTGGAGAGTTCCATGACATTCATATGCATATACATTCTCTTCTTGAGGACTTCTCTGTGAAGGTGCGGGTAATGAATTTACATAAAACCCCAATGTGATTTAGCACTGTGTTAAAGAGAGATGCTGTGTCATGTCTAAGCTGTCATTTTTCTCTATTGTTTTGAATGTTACTTAGTAGAGGGTTGGGTCATGCTGTCGTTGGCTATCTTCAAGATTATAGAAACAGGAAATGGAGAGAGTAAAATGATCTTAAGGCTGGAACCTGATTCCTATAAAACAGTGATTCTCAAACTTGAGTGAGGATGAGAATCATCTGGAGGGCTTGTTCCAACACAGATTGCTCACTCCACCTCCAGAGATTCAGATTCATTAGGGCTGGTGGGGCCTGAGAATGTCCGTTTCTAACAAGTTCCCAGGTGATGTGGATGCTACTGGTGGGCGAACTGCACTTGGGAACTACTGCCACAGAAACAGCCCAAGGAATAGGGTTTGGTTACTTGGTAGGCTCTGCCACTTCTGCTTCCCTCTGTTTACCTTTACGAGGGCCTGTTCCCTCAGTCAAATTCAGTGCACAGGTATGTGTTTCTTGGCTCATACTTTGTTTAAAAAATTGTCAGTTACTGATCATGATTTTAAAATCTGGAGATAGAATATAAAATTTTAAAGTTTTAGTTTCATAAAGGGGTACACATGGCGCTTTGGAGCCAGCATTCTCATATGGCAAAAAACGGCTGGAGCTGAGGAATGGCTGCTCCCTTAGATGGCAAATGCCTGCTCCTTTTGGCCATGGCCTCCATCATGCTCCATTATTTCCTCTCAGCCCACTTCACTTAAATTCTTTACATACCCATAGGTGTAGGGTTCTGGACCACTGCTCTAGATTAACCCAGGCTCTAGGTATTTGTTCCTTTCTCTTAGGTCTGCCATAAGCTTTCCCTCTTCTTCTCCAGCCAGATGCCATCTTGTCTTTACCTGAGCCCTACAATTTACACTCCCTCAGAGCTGTATAAGAGAAGTGTATAACTTAATGTCCAGTACTGTAATCACTTCTGGGCCTATTTTTCATCTTCACTGGTTTGGTGAGTTCTTGAGGACAGGTTCTGAACCTCTGACCAGTCCCACCACCATGCACTCTGTCATGTCGCTGCTGAGAAGTATAGCATTGAGTCCTTAGGGCAGTCTCATGATTCCTGGCCACTGGTGTTTACACCCTGTATAATAAGCTCCTCACCTTGAGTGTAGTTTGCACCTGTGACTTGTTTCTAACCAATAGAATATGGTAAAGGTTAGGGAAACTTGCAGATGTAATCAAGGTCTCAAGTCAGCTGATTTTTAGCTAACTAAAAGGATATTATCAGGAGTGGGCTTTACTTAACTGAAAAACCTTGAAAGAGGGATTAGACACTCCCTGAAGCCAGGAGACTCTCCTTGCTGGTTTGATGAAGTTAGCAGCTGTTTGGAGAATTCCATGTGGCAAGGAACTGGGGGCAGCCTGCCTCCAGCCAACAGCCAGAAAAAAGCTGGGCCCTCCGTCTTATAGCCACAGGGAAATGAATCCTGTGAACGGCCTGAATGAGCTTGGAGGCAGATTCTTCCCCCGTTGAGCCTCCAGTTGAAAACACAACCCAGTCAACACCTTGATTGCAGCTTTGTGAGACAATGAACAGAAGATTCAGCTAAGCTGTGCCCAGACTTCTGACCCACAGAAACTGTAAGATAACAAACGTGTGCTATTTTAAACCACTGCATTTGTGGTCACTTTTTATGCAGCAATAGAAAACTATCAATATTGGAAGAAACAAGGTGAAGGGAGAAAGGAAAGAGAATCATTTCATGGTAGCAATACTATGAAACATCTCCAAACTTAGTGGTTTAAAATAACAATCTATTATTTCTTGCAGTTCTGTGGGTTAACTGGGTGGTTGGTTCTGCTCCCTGTGGTGTCCAGTGGGGTCACTGAGGAAGCTGTGTTCATCTGTGAGCTTGGCGGAGCTGCCTTGGTTCTCTTCCCTGAGGGCTCTCTTTCCATGCGGTGTCTAATCCTCCAGGTGACCCTGTGAGTCCTCTTTCTTCAGTACAGTAGCCTGGACTTCCTTACAGTATGGCAGTTGGGGTCCAAGAAAGGAAAGCAGAAGGAAATGGGGAGCAGGCCAGGGGAGCACTTGTGGGTGTCATGTTTTAATGCTACCTAATCAGGGCCTTGTGCGAGGCAACTGCTTGATAAAACATAGAATGAGTTGGAAGAAGGAAGCCATTACTGGTGATTTAACTATGAGTCTGTGAAGGCGACATCATGATCGCCTATGCAGCGTGTCCCTTGCCAGCATGTTATTGCTGGGAACAGAAATGAGGAGCTATTTATTCGTTTATTGGATGCCATTTACTTTTGTCTAATATACATTGGTGAGTGGCTTCATGGCAGCTTTACACACTTGGAATAAAATATGAACTCCTCAGTATGAAAGGGACTCATTCCAGGATCTGCTTAAGAAATAAAGCTGCCTACATTTCTACATTTAAATTAGAAAAATGGGACTTCCCTGGTGGTTCAGTGGTTAAGAATCCGCCTGCCAATGCAGGGGACACGGGTTCGAGCCCTGGTCCGGGAAGATCCCACGTGCTGTGGAGCAACTAAGCCCGTGCGCCACAGCTACTGAGCCCGTGCGCCTAGAGCCTGTGCTCTGCAACAAAAGAAGCCACCACAATGAGAAGCCCCCGCTCACTGCAACTAGAGAAAGCCCGCGCGCAGCAACGAAGACCCAACGCAGCCAAATAAATAAATAAATGAATTTATATTAAAAAAAAAAAGAAAAATGGCTATACCTGCCATTTATATAGTTGCTCTTTCAAGTGAACTAAAAAAAAAAAAAAAAAAAAGAAAAAGGTCTTGGAATTATTAATCATTACCTCCCTTGATGTGTAAGACAGAGTGGATAGGTAAGAAAATGATAAGTTAGAGATTTTAAAAAGAGGTTGGCAAACTATGGCCTACTGCCTGCTTTGGGCAGTCCTTGAGCTAGGAATAATTTTTACATTTTTAAATGGGGGGAAAAAAAAAACTAAAGGAGAAGAATATTTCATGACTTGTGAAAATTATATGACATTAAAATTTTACTGTCTGTAAACAAAGTATTATTGTAACACAGTTATACCCATTTGATTATATGTCGTCTGTTGCTAAATAGTTGAATAGCTGTGACAGAGACCATCTGGCCCGCAAAGCCTGAAATATTCATTTTCTGGCCCTTTAAGAATATGTTTGCCACCCCCTGATCTAAAGGAATCTTTGAAGAAATTTAGACCAACCAGGGTATAGTTGAGAGTCATTGCGATGCCTTTAGAGATTTATGTATTGGCTGAATTCAACAGAAGATGGTAATGGTGAGTTCTTCCTGCCTTTCCATTGCTTTTGTTCTACTCAAATAAAGAGACGAACCACATGACGGGAGACGTGATGGCAAATACTTCTCCATGCTGTAGGTGTCTCTCCCCCATATGTGGCACGACCCTTTCTTTTTCTGTCATGAGTGAGTTCTGTCCTTCTGTGCGCCGGCCTGCTCCTTCAGGGCTGCCCAGGGCTGGGGCACAGTACCTGGTGACCTGGTGGTCCAGAAGGAGAGCCAGCAACAGGTACCCAGCCTGGGACTGCACCCCGTGCCCGTAATGTTGGGTCTTCATAAACGTGAGATGTAACTGCCCCTGGAACCCCGTTTTGGTGGTGACACGGCACGTGGCAGAGTGTCACAGCTTTTGGTTCTCTGGAGCAAGAGGGAACACTCTGGAGAGAATCAGATTCCCTTTTTTTGCCAAGACCCAGGAAACCAGAGACTCCCTGAATCCAAAAGAAATGGAATTCCTGGAATCCCTGTCACTGTGGGGTCAGAATCCACCCACTCATGGCTTCCTACCTCTTATTTTGCTCTGCGTTATTCTTCAGGGAGAGAGATTTGACTGCAGCTCTCACATAACAGACCACGTCTTAACTCACTTCTGCTGTAGGTAAACTGTGAAACCCTGCCTGGGTATGCAGTGTGGGTAATGACCCTTCTGTACCTGTTAGATGCCACTGTGTCTGTGCTTCATGTGGGTCTGTGATGAGAAACACAGGTTGGATTAGAATGCTCAGTTTACTCCTCCTCCCCAAGTCTCCATCAATAAGAGAAAGTTTTAAACCAATTTCCTGTACTTAAATATATAAAACAAAACTAATTCTTAGTGAATGCTGACTGTCAGGCACCATTCTGAATGTTTCTTTTGTATTTATTCTCACAGAAACCCCATAAGGCAGGTACTATTATTATCCCTTTTTCACAATTGAGAGAAACTGAGGCAGCAAGAAGCTACATAATTGACTGAGGGTTCCATAACAGTGTTTGGTGGAGTCAGAATGACAACCCAGCAGTTGAATGCTCAGGCTGTGCCCTTAACCAGGATGCACACTTCTTAAGGGCAGAAGCAAAACAAAATGGCCCTAGGTCAGAGAAAGAGCTGTCCATACTGAGAATGCTGTCATCAGGACAATGAGTTTGTTTCCTTGGCCTTCCCACCTCCAAGTGCAGGAGAATCTGCAGTGTCAGAGATTTGGGGATCTCAGAACCCACTGGGGCTGCACGCAGAGAGTAAGAGGAAAGCCAGTTGTGCAGCCTTAGGACGAGGCTGTCTGGGTGCACCTAAATGATTTTCCTCTTCTAAAAGCACAGGGCAACCTCAAAGGTGAATGCAATTTCAGCTGAGTGTTGTCTGTTTTATTATCCGTTACCTCCCAAACAAAAGTGGAGGTGGTAGCTGTGAGGCCCCTCAAGAGACAACCAGGACTCAGGGGCCTTGGAAGACGCCTGGTGGGGCTGCAAGGAGGGGTGGACACAAGCAGCTCTTGGTGTGGGGGTAAAGGGAAGCCCTTGATCATAGAATGGTTTGGGGACCTGGCTTTGGAGCACTTTTGGGAACTGTTGGAAATCTGTGTCCTTTGAACTGGTAGCACATCGATCTCTAAGAAGGGGCTCTCTTGGGAGTTTTGCCCCAGGCCTTCCTTCCTTGGCACAATTTGGAAGCTAAAGCCTCAATCCCACCGTGTCCTAGTGGCCTCAGAGGGACTGAAAGACTTAGCTCTGCCTCGGTAGCTCTGGGGTGATTTTGGAAAGCCCAGGAATCCTTCTCTCCTCATCTTTCCGGGGACAGGTGCCACTATGGAGAGCAAAATTCCTGAGCTGAGTGAGGAGTGAGGGCTTATCTTTTTAAGAGTGCAAACTTTAAATAATCTTAAGTGATCTGGAAGGAATTTTTTGTTCTTTCTTTTTTCCTAAACTACATTATTCCCTTTGACATTCAAATGATTTTACAAAGCCTTTTTTTTTTTTTTTTAGCCTTCCTTTGAGCCGGTTGAGAGGAGAGGGATTTTTCCCAAGACCACAGGCAACTGGGAAAGGAGTTAAGTCCCACTGCTCATAGAGGAGGGATCTCGACATTCTCCTCCCACCTACCTGCACTCTGGCTCTGTCATTCCTCATCCCATAGAACCAGATTAAGGTGGGGGCTGAGGGTGGCAGAGGCTGTTGGAAGGGGATATAACGGGGAGTAGCCAAATGGGGGGGCAGTAATTCATTCATTCAACAGATTTTTATTGAAGGCCCTCTGTGTCCCAGGCCACTGTGCCAGAGCCAAGGCGTATGGGGCTGACGTGGCGGCTTCAAGGAGATCTCACAGAGCAGATAACATCACAGATAACAAGTGAGAAGACCAATAATTAGAAACTATGATAAATCTTCTGAAGGAGACAAGCAAGGGCCAGAGACAGAGTAACGGGGTGGCCAGGGGAGCCCTCTCCAAGCAGAGTGCATGTGGGGAAAGGAGCTGAGCATGGAAGGGTGAAGGGAACAGTATTTTCAAAGGCCCTGAGGAGCAGAAGTTGGGTGTGTGTGAGGAGCTGGGTAAAGAGCCGCTGGCTGGGCCTGGTGTGCCGGGGGCAGTGACATGGGCGGTGGGGTACTGGTAGGACAGGCAGGGCCAGCTCCTCTGGCCTTTGATGGGCACAGAAGGAGTTGGGATTGTGCTACAAGGCTAGTGGGGAGCCATGGCAGGCTCTTGAGCAGAGGAGAGGCACGAGTGGGTTGTCGTCAGAACCTTTCTCTGGCTGATGTACAGGAGCCAGCCTATGAGGCATGGCCCTGGGCTGGGCATGTGGTTTGGGTACTGGCTCTCCTCATTGTAAATAATTTCAATAGAGGGTGGTCTAGGTAGTAGACTTTTTAAACTTCCTATGAAAGTTCCCAGATGCGCCTATTTCTTACTGCTGTTTTACTTCAGGGCTCAGTCTGGTGGTTACATTTCTCTGTCCCCTTCCTCCCTCCCTCCCTCCCTCTCCCTCCCTAACTGAAGTCACCTTTGGTCTGAAAGTTTTGGGTGAGTTTGTGTCGTTGCTGTATTTTCTCAAGGGTGATCAGTCCTACAGCTGTGTTAGGAAAATAGCAGGAACATTCATTTCTTGTGGTCAGTCAGTGGTATAACAGGAAAAGACATTTCCAGTCACCGTGGTAAGAGCTCACGCAGGCCCTCCTCACCGCTGAAGGGAGAGTTGAAACGGTTCGCTGTCTCCCGGTTTATTTTTAATTACTTCTGCTGCTATTAGACATCTTGTGACTCCAGCAAGAAGAGCATGACGAGACAAGTTAGGAACGAAGCCTATTGATGCGTGCCTGCTGCCAGCCATCGAAAAAGCACTTCTTGTCAGGGGCTCAGAACAACTGCGTGGGCACCTGCCCCGCTGCCACCGGTGCTGTTCCTCTTGGTGGGCTCAGCGTGGGGGCCTTGGCCTCCACCCAGGCTCCGCTGTCTTCCGAAGGCAGGCGGGGGACAGTGCACATTCCCAAGTAACCGCCACATCCTCCTGGAAATGGCTGTCCCTCCCTGCTCCCCGTGCTGGGTGCAGAGTCACGCACTTCACTTGCTTTTCTCATTTAATTCTTAGTTCTGCCCTATGGGTAGACACTCTTTATTACCACTCTCATGTCATAGCTGAGGGAACTCAGGCTCAGAGGGATTAAGCCACTAGCCCAGGAGCCCACCACTCTGAAGCTGCGGGGTCTTTGATCGTCATCCACATCAGACCGTTCACACCTGTGCTCAAAAACTGAGGGGTGCGTGGTTGGGGGGACTTGCTAAAAATGTTTCCTAGGTTCCATTCTCTGCAGGTCTAGCCCTAGAATTGGCATTTTGATAGGTGGCTCCTAGACCCTCCTCTGCTCAGGGAAGCTGGGGCCACTGAGAAATGCCAGTCGCCTGGGTTATGTGCCCCGTGGATCGGGCAGGATCCAATCAGGAACAGAAATCCGCTAGTTATTTTAGCAAAGAGTATTTAATATTAAGAATCATTAAGCAGAAAGGGCAAACAGTCTAGGATATCATGGCAGTAGCAACTGCAGGAAAAAGCTGCCACCCCTGTGGCTGGTGGGGGAGGGCAGAAGAGGGGAGGGGAAGAGAAGGTCATTATTAAAACTTAGAAGCTGGGAGGAGAGGACTCAAAGGGCTAGGACCCAGACCTCTGAGGAGGACACACCGGCTCGAAGGTGCCGGAGTCTCTGAACCCAGAGGAGGGTCCTGTGCGGCCAGGATCCAGACTCTTGAGGAGGGGGTTCTGGGGTCTCTGAGGGGGATGCAATAAAATGGATTCTGTGAGTGTTGGGAACACTGCAGACTGGATTCGTTCACTGCTGCTGGAATGAACTGCCCCTGCTGGGGTGAAGAGGCCTCACTGGAGTGATGGCACTGGGGCCAGGAAGCCAAGAGGGAGCACTCGGAGGGAGCAAGTCCCTTCTCTTTCCTTCATCCTTGCGGCCTCCCCAACACTGACCCTTTTGGCAGAGCCTCACTGGAAACAGCTGCCAAAGCGGAAATGTGGTTTGCAGAGCTCCAGCCCCAGTCTCACAGAGCCCAGAGAATTTGGTGGCGAGACACATTAGCTTATTAACTGGCACACCCAGCAATAAGTGGAAGCTTGATGAATAAGTTCAACATCATTTGCAGGCTATTGACGTGTCAAGTTCTTATTTTCTGCATTTCTGTTTCTCTTAGACTATTGAATAGGGCCCTTGGGGAGTAGGCAGGGGTAGGGAAGCAGTGCTGCCTAAAGGAAAGAGGGTATCTGGATGCTGACAAATCTGTTTCCCCCCATCTGTGTAAAATGGAGGTAATTTCATGTGTCAATTCCTTGTCGTGTTGTTCAGAATTAAAGATGATGTGCTACTAAGCTCAGTGCTGGGCACAGAGTAGGAAGACTGCATGATGCTATATCATCATTGTCACCATGATTGACAACCATTCACATTGTTAAAATCCCTCTGTTACAGCCAAAATATAGTTGTACTGGATGAATTCAAGATGGTATAGCAATAATTTTTCAGATGTGGAAAATAGAAAGTATTCTTTTATCCTTGAATATGGATCACTCCTATGTGGTGTGTTGGTTGACTTATAAGAAGATTAAACTATTCAGCTGCATTTATAAAAACATTTCCAGGCCTTTCATTTTACCTGTTTCCTGAATAAATATATATATGCAGTATCCTTTTTACCTAAACTTCTGGCACTTATGAAAATATACTGAGATATATTTGACTGTTCAGTATCATTAATTAATGATATACAATAGCTAATATTCTTCAGTACAGATGAGCAGGCTGTCTTGGTGAAACGTAAAAAGGAGATTTGAAAAGTAGTGTTGTTTTATATTATTTGTCCCTTTTCTAGAGTGGCAGTGAAGGCCTAGACAGCCTGGGCGGGTGTCCAGGATATACTGTTTCTGAGCTGGGTGACTTTGGGCAAGTGATTGACTCTCCTTGTGCTTAGTTTCCTCATCTAGGAAATAGGGGGCAAGCACCATGCCGCCCTCACAGGGTTGTTGTGGGGGCCAGATGAGTAGCGCCAGAGGCTAGCAAGTCCTCATTTGCCCCCTTCGTAAAACTCCCCTCTAGGTGGTTTGGTGGGAAGGCCCCTGACAGCCGGTCCATGAGGCACTGAGGACTGTGAACTTGTTGGCCAGGTAAACAAAAAAAGTCTCTTCCAACAGAGGCTCCTCACCTCAGGTAGCCAGAAGCTGGCCTCCTGGGGGAGCCTTGCTCAGGCTGAGCCCATCTTGCATGTTCATCATCTCACCAGTGAGCTGTTGCCCCCTTTTCTGCATTTCCTTTGTAGGATGGGCCAAGGAGGGGGCTTAGCAGGGTTGAGAAGAGGGAAAGATGCCCTGGCGTGCTGGGAGTTAGGAGCACCCAGGCATGGAGGCCAGCATGCTTCTTCACCCCTGCCACTCTCATACATGCACATAAATTGCAGTCAAACCACATCTCTTCTTAATTCTCAAGTAGATTGGTTTCATTGGAAGTAGGCATTCCAGAGCCTGTTATCCACACAGCAGCCGGACACTTTGGAAACCGGAGGCAGATTGTGCCAGTGAGCCTCCAAACCTCCACTAGCTCCCCACTCTGTGCCACGTTTAAGCCAAAGTCCCAAGAGAGTACCTCAAGGCCTGGTTTGATGGGTGCCCATTCATTCTGACCTCTGTTCCACTCTCTCCTCTCAGAGCCCACTACTCTCAGGCCTTTGGACGTCTGCAATTCCTGTGCCCTCCACCTGGGGCACTCTGCCCCCAGCTTTCCACATTGGCTCACTCCTCACTTTCATCATGTCCTTGCCCAGACACACCTTTTCAATGAGATCTACCCTGACTACTTGATTTAAAGTTACCCCCAGACAGACCTGACCTCCAGCAATCTTAGTTACTGCTTTCCTTTTGGTGATAGCCTTTTCATCTTGTAATGTATTAGATAAACATCACAAAAAAGTAACTGTGTTCATTGTCCCATCCATCAGAAGCAGAACTTGATCCCAAAAGCCCAACAGGAAGAATCCCCAGTCCCATACCTGACCCTGAGCCTTGCACCTTCTGGTACGTTTTGCTTGTTTCATGTTGATAGGTCTTCATCCCAGAGGAGCCCTTTGCGTTTTTAGCTAACTTTATTGTAGAGAAATCACCCTTATGCCTCATAAATGAAGCTCCTTCTTCCAGTAGATTTCGGGAAATCCGGTATTCTCCATAGGCTGACCCTTGCATTACCCCTTCAAACATCCGGGGATAAAACCTGAGGCTCCCAATGCCAAATAATTTTGGCCATCGACCTGTTATCCATCCGACTACCCTTACCTTAATGATTTCCATTAAAAGTACAACGGGAGGAGATTTATAGGGCTTAGCGAATATGTTCCGTCACTGCAGCCCTGCACTTTAGAAACTTCTCTCGGCTCAGAGCCTCCCATAGGAGCCTTTCCACTCCCTCCCAGGGTCTTCACATTAAAGCTGCCTTTGGTTCGTTGTTCACTGTTCCATATGTAATAACGGATTTGGTCCTATCCTCTTCACTCCTTGGAGATTCCCATCTACAAAACAAAACAGCTGGTGGTGGTGACTGATGGGGGAGACTTGTATGAACTGCATGTTAACTGTCCAGCAGGAAGCCTGCTGCCTGATGTGCCTTATTAGAAAGCAAAGAGGCCCAAGTGGAGGCCCAGTCGCATTGGAATGCCAGCTGAACTGGAGACGTACAGGGAGGATTAGCTGCGTGGCCCCGCAGCCTCCTGGGGCTACATTAGGTCCTGGAACAGATTTCCAAGGTGCCCTCTGTTTTGGAGAGGGTTAACCTGGCTATGGGCAGGGATTTGGAGCCTTTTGGGTTGGAGCCTGAATTTTTGGCACTCTCGTCCTTGGTTCTCTGAATCTGACCCTCAGAACTCATGGAAATGTTAGGGCTTTTAAGATTTGGATCATATTAATTTGCCTTCACATGATTTGTTTTTGTGCCTCAATGGGACAGAGACAAGAAGTGATGGTTTTAGAATTTTGAAGAAGACTTTTCCGGTTTATACTCCAAACGGAAGGATGTCTGTGCGAGCCAAAGAGAAACTTAACTGAAATGTGGTTATTTTCCCCCACAGAATAATTGTCTCAACCCTCCTAAAAATACTGATCCTTTCTCTTCCTCTGGACTTAGGAAATGGACTGTTATGTGCTTTTATCATTAAAAAAAAAAAAGGACTAAAAAAGGGGAACTAACCCTTCCAAAAAAAAAAAAAAAAAAAATCCAGCGAGAGTAATCTTAAGGGATGGACAATTGGCCCCCTGACATCAGGAGAAAGAGGTGGAGCTCTCTGAGCTAATTTATAAAACAGCCTTGTAGCTGTTGTAGCTTGTTGTAGCTCCTTCCCAGTTTTCTTGGAAGAACCATTAGAAAAGCCATGTGGTGGTACCTTGTGGTTAACAGAGGGAAATGGGACAAACTTCTCCAGGAAGGCAACAGTGTGAACGAGACAGGATCCCTGAAAAGACCTATATGGGACCTGAGATGTGAGAATGCAAAAGTGTTTGAGAGGAGTCCTCCAGACCTTTTTGGAAGAATCCCTCTCTGTCCTTGCTGTGGCCATTGTCTTCACTGACTTAATTTAAAAACTGTAGCTGCAACCAACCACCTTCTGTTTTCCTATTTACTTTGCAACCTACCAGTTCATGATGGGGAGCTCTGCGGGCCTCAGGGTCGTGAGCCCAAGAGGGGGTTAGGGACAGTGCAGGGCCTCCTGTTGTCCTCAGCCCAGCTGGGCCTAAGGGGCGATGGTGAATTTTCTACCCCTCCCATCACCCAGCTTCTCTGCATTCTCTGTTTGGTGACTTGGCCTTCGAGGTGCCAGGACTTTGATCAACCTGTGGCAGAAGGTTTGTGTGAAACCCTTCCTGGCTTCCGTTTTTTACAAACACAAACGGGATCTGGAATTGATCCCAGATAATACATCTGCCTCTTAATTTCACTTCAGAAGGGCAGGATGACAAGAAAGGCGATGAAGACAACTAAATGCATTTATGATTTATGCCCCCTGTGATAAATCAATGGATGATTTCTCCCCAAAATGTGAACACTGCCTGGCTAACTCATACCAGCTGATGCATCTGTGAGACGCATAAGGTAATGGTGGCTGAGCCCCCTCCTTCCCACGTGCACGCCAGGCCTCGAACTCTGTACTCCAAGGATGGGGATGTGGACGTGTGAGGGGGGGTCGTCTATATACAGTTAGGAAGGTGCTGCTTCGCTGCCACCTTTTTTTCTCCCTGGGTCTGTGTTTCCCTTTCTTGTGGCCCTAATGGTACAGCTCTGTTCAGCCCGTCCTTGGTTCATCTCCAGCATTCCTTTCTGTACTGGCCGTTCTCTGTGGTGAGTTAGATTTTTCCATTTCCTAAAGGTGATTTGATCAGGCCAGTTCTCACTAGAGTCCCTCAAAGTGAGTAGGGAGAGTGGAAAATCGCATTAACTCTTTCACTAACTCCAGCTGCCTGCCCTGAATCCCAGATGGCAAGGAGGTTCTGTGTTGAGGGCCAGTTCCAGGCCTTTGTAGGCAGCTCTCTGGAGTGCTAGCTTGGGAAGGATTGCAAGCGCCCATCTGGCTGGAAAAGGGGCAGGGCCATGACCAGTGGGCAGTCTGCTGTGCACAAGAAGGCCCGTGGTGGCCCTCATGCGCCATGTCTGCCATCCCTTTCCTCTGTGGTTTCTTCATATCCCAAAGGCCTCACCTTGCCTTTCTGGACTTGGAAAGCCATATCTACATGTTCCAAAATAGACTGTCATTAGAAATTTTTAAGTCTATTGAACCATTTTAGGCTGCTTGGCAGTCACATAGCAGCTGGATGACTTACTTCCCCACCTTTTTTTTTTTTTTTAAAGCATCATCTGAAGCTAATTTATCCAGGAGTAACTTGGGTTTTGGGGGGAAGAGTCACATTTGTTTTATAAGTTACGTGCAAATGAAAGGAGAGGTTGTGCCTCTCATTTTCCTCTTGTTGAAAATGTCTTTGTTACTCCATTTTTGCCTTTCTTGAGAAACACTCAGGATTACCATTTAAAGAGTTAAGTAACGTTATTTTCCTTACCTTGCTTTCTGGAGAAGAAGTGCCAAAGCCATTTCCTGGGCCTAGACTGGGAGATGAGATCCCCTTTAGATGGGAAAAAGCAGAGCAAGAGGGTCCAGAGACTGGCGCTTTCTCCCGGAGGCCAGCAAGGTTGCTGAAGTTCCTTGTTGGAGTGAAAGCTCAGCATGGAGAGATGGCTGGAGATGGAGGTGCAGGCTGTGGGCTGGGAATTGTGAGGCTTCAGCTGTAGGCTCTGATGCTGGGACCAGATCTCCCTGCTTCATACAGGCTATGTATAGAAAGGGGAAAAAAATGAGCCAGCTAGTACAGGTTGTTCATTTGATGTCTCTGCTTATACCTCACATTAGCATTGCTCCAGCCAGAAATAATATACCTGCAGCTGTGTTTCTGTAGGACAACAAGGATGTCTAATAATATATCGGGCTAATCTAAGCTGCCTTTTCTCCAGCGATGCCCCAAGGGGGAGATATATACTCTACCTTTATGTCATCCAGTGGTACTAATCAGAAACTATTGCTGTGGAAGCGGCTTGTCCTGTTCGGTCCTCTTCTAATAGGAAATCATAAATTAAAACAGAGTTTGATAGATTCTGCTTAATGCCAAAATGAAATCCTCACATATTTTGTTGGCTGTTACATAATCAGTTGACTTCTCAAAGGAGTTCTAATTATGCCTATGGAATAAGCTCAAGATAATGAAATGCATTCACCTCTCTGGCAAGCCGTCTGTCTCTTAGTACTGAGCTCTGAGTCAGTCCTCTGGGGTTCTCCTTCTAGCTTGACCAACGAAGCTTTATGTACAGCCACAGAACTTGGAAGTGAAATACAAACTTATTTTATATGTACCTCTTTTTTATTCCCTCTAAGAAAATCAGTTTTCCTTAGCTTCATATACTGCGTAAAGAGCCGTGTGTAAAGTAGCTGTACTAATCCCAGAACATTAAGCTTTTCCCCCCCGCCCCAATGCCTTACTAAGGCTCATAATCTCACAAAACTGCCAGAGATAGGAAGAGAATAATGACAAGGCCAAAGGGAATAAGTTCTTTGACTCTGAATTTCATTATCTGTGACATTAATACTTAGTAAAAGAGTTGGAGAAATGAATGGATAGATGGATGTGTGGGTGAGTGGATGGTTGGATGAGAGGGCAGATGTGTACTTGAACAGATGCATGAATTTTTAATCAGAAAGGGATATAGATGGAAAAGAACTAACTCAGAAAAGTCTGCCTTTGGATATATTATTGTGGATTTGATTGTTAGAGAAA
Organism: Eubalaena glacialis; assembly: GCF_028564815.1. Taxonomy (NCBI): domain Eukaryota; kingdom Metazoa; phylum Chordata; class Mammalia; order Artiodactyla; family Balaenidae; genus Eubalaena; species Eubalaena glacialis. Next base: position 78,436,477 of record NC_083722.1, read on the forward strand.
ATTATGAGGAAAAAGAGGGAATTTATTATTAATAATAAATTAGGTCTAATTAAAAAATAAAGCGGATCAATCAAACATAGAGTACCTTGAATTCCTATGCTTTTTTCATGCTGTGTCATTAGCATGTGACTGAGAGGGAAAAGAGCCTAGTCTTTATTTTTCCTTCACAGAACAATATTAATAGTAATATTTAATCAAGTGTGAACAGCCTGCAGAGTCCAGGAGGCCGGGATCTGCCAGCAGGAGTGCTTCTCGGGTGATTGGTCCAACACTTGGGATGGAGAACCATGAAGTCAGAGTGTGGATATGGCTCTGCCATTGTTCAAGGAGGCATTCTTGCCCTTTTGCTGTGTTTAATTACAGTGACAAAATCTCAGTCACTGTTTACACAGGCTTATTCCTCAGGTGTGGAAATGTACTCTGAGCTCACTCCTGGCATTTGCTTTGCAGCAAGGGGAATTCTTTGTCTTTTAGATTAAAAACAAAATCATTCTGTTTCTTCTGATGTTACAAAAGTAAATATCTTCCCCAAAGCTTCACAGTTTGCTGTGGTGGTAAATCAGTTTGCCACTTAAGCCACTTGACACAGGTGACGAGGACCCTACCATTGATAAGGAACCACTCAGTTGTGTGCTTTCTCTTAGCGTTCCCTCAAGACCGCCGTCCTCACGTGGCCTGCAAGGCCCTGCAGGGGTCTGGCGTTTAACCTCTCCCAGGCTTCACTGCAAACCTGGCCTTTTTCTGTGCCAGGATACCTCTCTCCCTCCCCCAGAGGGCATCTGCAGGTGCTGCTCCACCCCTGGAGATCCTCCTGTTCATTACTCAAAAAAACACACACTTTTCAGATTTTAACTCGTGTCCCCTGTGCCCCCGCCTAGATCATATTCTTTTGTCCTGCTTTCACGTGGGGCAGTACTCCTTTCCTTCTGAGCATTGATGTCTACTTCTTACATTCTCATCAGTGGAATTGTCTTACTGTTTGACTCCTTCACTAAACCGTATGCTCCACACAGTAGAGCAGGACCATCTTCATGGGCTTGCTACTGGCAGCTGCCCAGGGCTCCTCATTCAGAAGGGCTCTGTGCTTGGCTTTAATGCTCTGCTATTGCCATCTTGAAATCCTTTATACTTTTTTGAACAATGGCCCTCACAATTTAATTTTGCAAATCATATGGTAGGTCCTGGGTTGGAACCATGTGTTTCTATCAGATTTCCAGCATGTGGTATATGCTCAAGACATATTTTGTAAAGGAATGTTTCAGTGACAAAAGATGGTCTCCTCTCATTAGGGCCTGCAGTATAAAATGCTTAATACCTCATATCAAGTCAGGATGCTATATATTTCCTTGGCAGCTCACTACTTAATCTTATTCTTTTCATAAGTTTGGCAAATGCAACCAAAATTGAATTAAAAAGACATGCATATTTTGCTCTAAGAAAAAAATAATTGATTGTATAAAAGGAAGTATAAAAATGGGCTGGCCTGTTGTTAATTTTTTGTTCTATATTTAGAACTGAAAGGGTAATGTTTAGAGAGCCAAAGTGCTAATTGTCTTGCAAAGAGTGCTGTAATAAGCTGGGGCAAACACTGCATTGGAAAAAATATCTTTCAAATGGTAGAGGAAGTTGAAACAGTGACTGGGGCTCCTCTGAAGTAAATATAACGCTTTCCCCGTGCAAGGCCAAGGAAATCCTGAAATAACAAAATGTCCCGTTTGATCTTTGCATCACGTAGTTGGGGAAACCTTGCTCTCTCATACAGCAAGCTTGGCCAAATATCTGCTGAGGAGTTCATGGAGAAATGACAGGTGTCACCATTTTATACAGTGTGCCCATAAGTTTTCTGTCACTTGTCTGAGTTGGACACGTTTTCCCCATTCTCCCTTGCCCACCCCAAAGGTGACTGCTTCAGATTGTGGAGTTGGCAGGATTTTCCAGGCTGTGCCGGCACAAGCTGTTAATAAATTAGGGGCACAGAAGTGTGATGGCAAGGCGTTTCCTCCTGGAGTTCATAGGCCTTCCAGAACATTTATGTCTCATTACAGCCCGTACAGTAGTTTATGCCCTAATAAATCAGAGAGGCTTTGCAGAGATGGACTGGACCGTAATGAATCTTTCTGTTGGCATTTTCCCTTTACAGAAGTAAATAATGGAGCAAAACCGCCCCATCTGGCCACTCTGTAAGAGAGAACTCACAGCAGGAGCTGTTTGCTCAAGCATGACAAAGGTCACTGCAGGTAGCAAGAGCAAGGGGTGGCAGCTAGGGCTGTGAGTGACAAGGTGGAATGAAGCCATTTATGAGCCTTTATCACTGTGATTATAGGCATTAGCTGGACTGCCAGGGTCCTGTTCTCCCTTCCTGTGATGGGCCTTGGGTCTTCACTGATTTTTCACGTTTAATTTCCAGACCTGTTGGATGTTTTGCAAGCAGTACAAGTAGACACACACCTGCAGCATGGCGTGTGGGCCCATTCACTTTGATTTACATTCTATTATCTTAATAAGGTACGCTTTCAGCTAACTGGAAATTGTTGCCAAGCAGAGGAAGGGGAGATCACCTTCTCTCTGCTTTCCTTCACCAGTGCAAAGAGATGTGTGATGAAAACCAAGTAAATATGGAAATTATTATTAATTATGTGGTGATGGACAGAAATGCATTATTCTGGCTAGGAAATCAACTTGTCTCTAGTAGAGGTTTACCAGATGTATTTAAAAAAAAAAAAGGGTATGAGTCACATTAAAAACAGTGCCTAGAAATAAGTGATGAATTTGTTTTTGATGTTTGTGCATTTTTACAAGGGAACCCATCCTCCATTTTGGAAGTTAACAAATTTTGATCATTTCCTTTGTTTCTAGTAACTGGAATCTGTTTTCATTGGAGGAAAATTTACATCTAGCTAAGTCAGAGACTTAACTTGTTTTTCCCTGCTTTTTTCCACCTTAGTTGGTCTGAGTTCCTGCCCTTTGCAGGGGTGTGGAGAAACTTTGGATGTGCCTGGGCTGCTTATTTGTGTTTACAGAGAGGTTTCTGGGAGCCCTTGGAGGGGAGAGTATATCCAGCAATTTCTATTCCATAAAGACTTGCCTGGTGCCTCTTCAGTAACCACTTTGCTACTGGGAAGGCGGAGGAGAAGCAAGTGAGGGAGCATGCGATTTATCAAAAGTGACAAAGAGAACAGAGCTCCTCCATCAGCCTCAGCTCTCCTCATATTTACATAACACCTTCCTTCCAGTGTTTTCCCCAGCAGATGGCCAGGTGAGGTTCACGGACTCTGCACAGAAATACAGCTGCAAGGGGCAGGCACAGGGAATATTTTGGGCTCTCTCCCAGCAGAATTACGCAACAGTCCATGGAGGAGGAGGCAAGGAGGCAAGGTCACTCCCTAGCTAAAGAAGTTCTGGAAATGTAGACTCAATGCCAAGTGCGGCTTGCAAATTGGGAGGTTGCCAAGGCCCAGCACCCCAAGACTCGGGGAGGAAGTCAAATCCTCGAGGAGTCAGTAATTGACCATGAGTGGGTCTGCCCATCTGCTCTGCTGTCATGGGAAAGTTAGTGAGACTTGATGGGGTCACAGAAGGACATTAATGCATTGACTGAGATGATTGGGCTCTGCCAAGGGCAAAAAGAGTCTACCCTTCAAAGGGAGCCTCCAGGTAAGCTGGAAGTTCTCTCATCGTCCTGCTTTATCAAGATCCCAGAAGCAAATGAGGCACCTGCTCTGTCTTCAGCTTGGCTCTGGGGCTGCTGAGTCTGTATCAGGAGACCACATTTGGTACAGGATGTTGAACACACACAACTGTTTTGTTTTTGTTTTTGTTTTTAATATATATGTTTACCTACTTTTTTTTTTAATTAATTAATTTATTTATTTATTTTTGGCGTGTTGGGTCTTCGTTTCTGTGTGAGGGCTTTCTCTAGTTGCGGCGAGCGGGGTCCACTCTTCATCGCTGTGCGCTGGCCTCTCACTGTCGCGGCCTCTCTTGTTGCGGAGCACAAGCTCCAGACGCGCAGGCTCAGTAGTTGTGGCTCACGGGCCTAGTTGCTCCGTGGTATGTGGGATCTTCCCAGACCGGGGCTCGAACCCGTGTCCCCTGCATCGGCAGGCAGATTCTCAACCACTGCGCCACCAGGGAAGCCCTGTTTTTTTTTTTAAGGTTTCCATTTGAAACCGGCTGAGCCATAGCAGGTAATTAGCACCTTTGCTGTTGGAACAAGTGGCACTTTTATTGGTTGGTTTCTTAATCAGGTTGACCAGTTGGTAGTTCTTGGTAAAAGAGTCTACAGAGAGAGAAGGGGATGCTGTGTGTCCCTGGGGATGAGGCCAAGCTGAGAAAACACCCTGAGGGTCTCAGTTCAGTGCCCCACCCTTACTGCCATGTTCTAACTCTACCATGCAAGTTCTAACCCTACAAAGGGCTTTTTCTTCCCCTGAGATCCTGGGCAGATCCCAAAACTTGATCATAGATCACATTTCTAGTCTCTAAAATGCACTGATGTGGACTCTGACCTCATCTTAGAATAAAAATGAAAGATAAAAAGGGTTTGTTGGGAATAGTCTGTGCTATCCCAGACCTGAATATGTTGGTTTTGTAACTCAGCATCACATTTATGGCTCGGACAGGACTGTGGAGGTGTCCTGGAGGTGACAGCTTGGCATAGCCAAGATGCCAGCTAAGCCACTTTCAAACTGGGTGACCTTGTGCAAATGCGTAAGGCATTTGCGCCTTGGTCTCTTGTGTGTGAATAAGGATGTTTGTGTTAAGTCTCCCAGGGTTATTGTGAGGGTTAAAGCAGATGATGCATGTAAAGCCATAGCACGGTGGCCTGCATGAAGTAACTACTCAATAGATGATAACTGTGGTGATGAGGAAAATGATGACAACATTGTTACTTTGGAAACCCAGAGTCCAAAGACCTGGACGCTAGTTTACAGGTGACAAATAGATTTAATTTCAGATGCCATCTTCTGTGGTGTTGAGCAAGATTCCGAGACTGCCTATGGGCTCAGTGAGAGAACACTGAAATCAGTTAGGGATATCTGCCTAATGAGAGATAGAATCAAGGGTGATGGTGCTATCTCTGATGTTTCACTGCTGCCTTAAATAGCTGTGTAATTTGGGAATAAATTCACCTCTTTTGAATCTATTTTTTTAACCTATAACATGGGAAGGTTAGGCCAGATCAGTTTTCTTGGAAGTGTTCAGCTGAATGTTAGAAGATGTTGGGGGTAAAGGTAGAAAATATTCTTAGGGTAGGTTTTGGAAATGCTGTGTATAATTTAACAAATTGAGGCAGGTTTCTTTATTGCAGGACTTCTCAGAACCCTTAATCTGCTTGAAAACTCCAAGAAGGGACGTTCTTCCCAAACTTGCTGATCATGAATACATTTATTTTCATAGCCTCAGCAACTTGTGAGACTAGTGTTGCACAGCATGGACTTTGAGAAATTAGATCATTCCCAAGGTCCATTCTTTCTCTCCAAAGTCTTGAAATCTGTCTCAAAAGCTCAGATAATTTAATGACTCCCTTTCCCCACCATGAACTTTTCACCTCTCATCGAAATGCAACTTTTTCTGAAGAGCCACATTTAAATGATGTGGCTTCACACATCATTTAAATGTATGGAACACATTGGTTGGAACAACTTTGAAAAATACCAAAGGTAATGTTTGGTAAAACATTAATCCTTAACGTTTATAAACTCTTCATTCGGAATCTCAGCTTCAGTTGCAAATCATTCTGATGGATTTGGCTCACTCTTTGGCTAAAACACTTCTTTCTCAATGTTTAACCTTCCTGTTTGGACTGGTGTGCTCTGAGGACCTGTCCGCTGAGAGACATTGCACTCTCTCCTCTCCACCTTATACTCCATTTGCCCTCTCAACCTGTCTAGCCTGCCTAAGAGGCAAAGGAAAGCCCCAGTCTGTCTTTACACTTGACAGGCCAGCATCTATGTCTTCCATGGTAGGTGAGGAATAGCAACAGAAGTGGCCAGGATGACACTGGAAATCTAAAGGTTTGTGTTGATTTCTCATTAATAAATAACTTTCACTTTTGTGTCATCCCCAAAGGTTGTTGAAACAATTTTTTGGTAGCAATAATGCCATGCAGTGACTTTGGGTAATTGGTCTCTTTTAGCAAGCAAAAGCTTAGAATGTGCTTGGAACATAGATATGGCCCCCGGTGTTCCTTTATTCTGATGCATTATTTCCCCAAAGGGGTCTCACAGAGAACAGGGCCCTTTCATTCATTCATTCCTTTGTTCACAAGTGAGTAAGTAAAAGAGGAGAAGGGAATGTTGGAGGTTAGGAGTGAGAAAGTTAGGGGGATGGAATTTTGATGAAAGAAATGGGGGAGCTCTTGTCTCTGGAAAGTTGGGCAAAGAACTGACCAGGAGAAAAGTAGGATACCCATCAATGGGGAGGACCCACTTGAGATTTTTAATGATCAATTTAAAGTGGAACTGGTCAACACAGTTATGTGTTTTTCTGCAGATGTGTTTAGCTGCTTGCTTAGCAACACAGAGGAGTTAGAAATTTGGATTTAATCAGGGTCGGGGTGCAAGTTGGATGGAAGGAGAGTTAATGGAACTGAGAGTGGATTCAAAGGGAATGAGCCTTGGAATCTCAGGTGGGTAAGGAAGGAAGTGAGGGTAACAGGCAGGTGTTAGACAATGGAGGATCAGCTATTTTGAGGTCCCAATGGAGGGAGGTGAGCTGGTGGTCTGACAATTGAGTACAGAAAATTGAGATTCTGGAGGTAACTTGGTATTGACAATAAGAAAGTATGGACAGTGGCAATGATTTTTCATCAGACTGGATAGACCATTCATGTGCCCTCTTGTGGATGCCATCTCCTGACCTCCTGATCACTCATGAATAGTTTAGCATTGGGCTCACTGCCTCTCTCTCCACCATCTTGTTGTCATTCTTTGACATTAACATTGACACAGGTGGATCATCTGCCTTCTAAATTCCTTAACACCATCCCTCCCAAAGGTAGTCTCCTCTACCCACTTCAAACACCTACTCCCGTGTTCATATCCTAGACTTTGAATCATTTTTTCTTTCTTCCTTAGAACCCATTTAAAGGAACTGTGTTCCTTACACATAACAGAGCTGATTGAAGGAAAAGTAAATGGGGGTTTGGAATGGATGCATTGGTTTCATTGCCAACTTGTGCCTGAGTCTTGGTAGGACCTTGATAGATACCGACTCTATACCTAGGCACTGTTGGGCTGCTCTGTACCTCCTGCAGCAGGGTGTATGTTGTAGGGTGGTGAACAGGGGTGTGTGCTGGTCCCTACATGCTGGACTGTTTGCAGAACAGAGGAGTTCAGATAAATGAGCCAGATGGACGGAATCTGGGAAAATAACTTGCTGCTTCATCTTGGTATCTAGGTCATTGGGATGGCCGTTCCCATGGGCTGGAAGGAATTCCAGTGAGCACAGACCCAACCTTCTTTCTCCAAGGAGAACTCCTGACATTCTGTTAGCCAAAGAAGGTCAGAGGAGCGCTGCCAGCTGCCTGCCAAAGAGAGGGCAGAGTGGATTAACTGAAACTAAAAATAAACCTTGACTGGAATTGCTCTTGTAGGTGGAGGGAAGATAGACTGGCCAGAGCTAAGAATTTTGAGGCCATCTCCCTTGCATTTAACTTTGACCCCTAAAATGACTGAGGTAGAGGAATTGTTTTTGGCATCAGGTAGGTAGTCTGATGTCCATACTGCATTAGTGCTAGTTCAGCACATTTAGGGAGGTGGTACTTATGGAATTTTTTTTTCTTTTTTAAACTCAAATGATGTGTGGTATTTGAGAGTCAGAAAGGAGTTGATATATGCATATATCATATATATATATATGTATATATATGTATATATATGTATATGCCCTTGAGCGCAGCCCCCTGGTTAAATAAATAGATGTGGTCCCAAGAGCATAACTTACCCAATTTACTTTAGGAGCTTGTGTTTTCCTTTTTGTACCCCAACTTGTATAACTTTACATGCTAAACTTAAAACTGTTGAAATTTTGGATGCTCTTGAATGGAAAATAGTAACAGTACTTGTTATCATGAGCCTTATGGCCATTTGCTAGAAGGTAAACTCAGCTGGCTTATTTTATACAAGGAAGCCTAGGTTTGGTAGTTCTACAAGAGGGAAAAATAAAAAGGAAAGGCAGACCTGAGCATATGTGATATCTTCCAAGTTTTTTCTTTTTCATGGCCAAGAGCTGTAAATGGCAAGATTAATTTGACATTTGAACTAAGAAAAAAAAATTAGCTCTCATCACCTGAGGTTACAAATGGTTATCTTCAATAAAAAGTATGGGCCTCTATTTCAAGACAAATGTAAATTGACAAACGTAAATTCTCTTCAAATAAGCATCAGGGTTTAACATAACTTCAAAAGTGATGTGTTCATTATGGATTGTGTAGTGTGACTAGATGAAAATTCAATTAATGATTGAAACAATTATAGTAATGGTATTTGAAGAATTGTCTTTTGTAGCCAAAGTACTTTCTTTTATACTCTTCTGTCCCAGGAATATGTTGTAAATGATGTTTTATTTTATGAAATACTATAGTTTTTATCCCAGTCGATTCATTATTTGGGTGGGAAAAAAGTCAAATCTCTGAACCAAAGAGAATATTGGAATTGTGTTGCAGTGTCCATAGGGGTAGAGCTTGATTGATTAAGCCTTGGAGGAGGCGGGAGAAAAGAGAGGAATTTTAGTCTTAAAAATATATGTTCAAAAAAAAATGAAGGCCGAGGTTCAACTCCTCCACAGTTTTAGCAGCTTAGGAAGTTTTGTTTTATCTGTATCAATTTAAATCACTTGATTTTATAACTCAAATTCTTAGACTGGAAAGTTGTATGCTTTGATATTTTTATTTCAACTAATAGTAAGGGGCTTTTAAAGCAACATTTTCATGGTTAATCAAAATGACTCTGTTAACTTTGGAGTTACAACTAAAGAGTGGTGAGAAAGAGATAAGAGCTAGGAAAGGGAGCAACAGCCACTTTTTAAAATTTTCATATACACAAAAAAATAAAAATAAAGAAAAGTTTGTCATAACAACAGAACAAATACATGTTCATCAGAGACAGAGAAAGAGCAGTGGGCCACAGTATTTAAAAGTGAAAGTTGAGTTACCTTTAGAATCCTCACTGATAAATTTGTGATGAGAGAAAGAAATGAAGCAAGAGGTGAAAATTTCGCAAAATTTTTCAGAAAAATGATGATTTTTAAAAAAGAAGGAGTAGACGCAGGTGGCTATAGATAGGCCTTATTTTTGAAGACTTCTACTGAATATGATAATCTGAATCTGAGGGATCTGAAAAAAGGTCTAGGCACTTAGATCAGTGGGAAGGGAGGGGCCCAAGTGGGGAGGGAGGGGCCGAGGACTGTAGGTTTTCTCCCATTTTAGATGAGCCCTTCTAGAGGTTTCTAAGAGTGAAGTGGTCTGGCCATGGCAGAAGTTAAAGTGCCTTCTCTAAGATTCAGTGACTGTGTGATTTCAAGTTTGCTGTTTGTGTAGAATAAGGAGGCAAGAAGGGAGACTGCCAGTTGAAGAATTCAAGAGGAAGAGATTTTAATAAGAGAGGAGGGACATAGAGGAAATCCCAGAACTGCAATGGAGGGAAAAGAACAAAATTAAAAGTAGATGAACAAGTTAATTAACTGCATAGACGTTTCTGCATTTGGGAAAATTTGCTTTTTCTTCACATTTAAAATTATAAATGATGATGTTTCCCACAGTCCACAGAGAATTGAAGGCAAAGACACTGACATTACGATCAGATGGGGAAAACATACAGTGGCAGCTCAAGTAAAGGGCTGTATTGGAATCCTGAGGAAACTGGTTCTTAAACATAGGTATTCAAAATTCAAGTATAAGTCTCTTCTTAGTGGAGAGTGGCACAAGTCAGGGTGAAAGATGCTTACATTTGGCCAGCCAGAAACACTAAGAGTTGAGAAGATGGGTAAAACGGCTCAAGACTTACCTGCCAGTCATTCTCTGTAGAGAACCTCCTCAAGCTCTGTAGGGAAATCTCTTTGTCTGTGGGGTCCCCTCCACTTGAGCCCCATAGGTCCTTTTCTTAGCCTCCTTAATGCTCCCTTAAACTCCACAATGGAAGTGGAAGGGTTTGAGGCCCTTTGAATCCTCAAATATAAATATAAAAACTGCAAAATAATCAGACCTGCAAGGCTGCCAGAACTGGCCTGCTCTCAGCATATTCCTGGGTATTGTTACATTCAGAGAGGCTTGTCTCTGCCTAGATCTTCTTAAAGTGCACTCTTCTTATCCTGCCTTAGATGCCAGGGAGAGAGGCTGAGGGAATAGGAAGTTCAGGGACTGTCGAGGCAGAGACTGAGGACTCCAAATCTGGAATGAGGAGCCTCTTTACATGCATCAATCCCAAGAGAGTTGGAGCAGCAAAGAGTCCAAGCCATGGTCAAGTCCCCTGTGGTTTCTCAAAACGTGTACCTCCAAATATTTGTTCAATGCCATATCCTCTGCCTAGGATGACCCCTAATCTCTCTCTCAAACCCCTACTCATTCTACAAGTCTGCACTTAGAAAACTCTTGTTGCTGGCAGTTTGCTGACTTAAGAAATGGATTCAGGAGTCCATGTAAACCATTCCTTGAAAGTGTGCTTCATGGTGGGTTCAAGGTCAACAAAATGGGAGACCTGCTCAGCATTGAGAAAGTAAGTTGGACTCAAAGGAGAAACCATTTCTCATTTTTAAATAAAATGGCAAATCTAATCTAACTACTTCCTGTAGTGAATAAAATGACCTTTTTGGCAATTGCCAAATTTGCAAGTTATTAGTTTTTATAATGCCCTGGGGAAATAATTGCTTGTCAGTCTGACCCAATTAAATTCTGGCCCCTTTATAGGGATAATCTTAATTTAAATTTTGAAACTTTAAAAATGCAGAATCAAATCTTTTATTGCCTGTCTGACCCTGAATCAGTGTGATAGATATGAGTGAAATTTTTTGTTGCTGTTAATTTAAATTCTAAAACCTATACCTTATGAATGCTTATTACGGTAGGAAGAGATATTTTAGTTCTTCATCTTTCATGTAGGAACAAAAGATAGTTTTATCATGCAAATCACTTTTGTAAGGGTGGGTTGTAGGGCATGATTGGGGCAGGCTGGAATTGTAATATAGCCTCCAAATTCACTTAGAGGATAAAAAATTGTTTACCAGGAAAAAAAGATCACCAGCTATATCCCTGGATCAAATGTGTAGATATCTTTCACAAAGATATGCCTTCACACAACTGTGGAAAAGGAGAAGCTGATAATCTTGCCCAGCTCAACGAAGTTTCTCTTCATCTTAAGGTTTTGTTCTGTTGGCTACACAGATGTTATTAATTTTTCGGGTGTGTTTATATGTTTGCAAGTTTCTGAGGCTGTGCTGATGAATAGAGTTTTTATTGAATTTATAAGTAGCTTTCAGATAGTAAAAATGTGCTTAGGCTTCTTCAACTTGCCCCCTACCCCAATCTGGGTCTTATCTGAGGAAAATTATTCTACTGTCCTAGTATCCTTAGCATTTCCCTGATCTGTGCCTCTATATGCTACTATAATTAAAACATTTGAAAAGGGAAAAATGACATTTGTGAGTTTAGTGGCAGGACCACGAGATGCTGGATTCACTCTTCGTGGTTTTCCTCTTGGTTGGCAAAAACTGACCCAACAGAGTGGTCCTCAATGTGCATCTCATTATGCCATCTTCTACAGAAAAGAACATTTACTTCAAAATTGCAGTAAGGACCTTTGAATGCTTTGGACATTTGGGGGAGTTATAGCCATTTTGTTAAATCTTAAAAATGGAATTATAATCAACAGGAGGTAGAGGTGAGAGAGCCCTTCCTCTGGGTCAATTACTCCCTCAGTGTGTAGTGAGCATTCCCTCCCTGTGTGCCAAAAGCTGTGGTGGCCACGAGGGGCATAGGGCAACAGCCTAGGGGAGGTATAGGTGCCTCCAAGGGGGAGAGCTCTGCTGTCGAGAGAGAGAACATATCTTTTTTGTTTGCTTGTTTGATTATTATCTAATGGCTTCCCTCCCCCCCCCAAAACCTTATAGCTCTATGAAGTTCTTATTTGTGAAATTTACCCTTTGTGTTCTAGTTTATAAGACTATAGGGTCCTAGAAACTAAGTGACTTGTCCAGGGTTACAGCACTAATATATGGGGACTCAGAATTGAATCCACGTTGGCATGATTGCAAAGTGTTATGTTTCTACTGTGTTGTGCTGCCTCCTTTTTGTCTTGTTTATACAAAACAACAACAACAACAAAACAGCACACACACACACACACACACACACACACACACACACACACATCCATCCCAAAACCCTAATCATATAATAATGACAAAGAAACATATTTCAATATAAGATGAGAAGACAGTGGAGAAGCATAATTATATGTGTGGACCAGAAGTTCTTCTATGTTTTATGTTGTTAGAACTCTGAGAATGAAATCAATAAGGAATAAAATTAAAGAATTTTAAGTTCAAAAACCAAATGTTGTTAATGCACTCAGAACGGCCTTTAAATATGCCCTTTTTCATAAACATGTCTGGAAACCTGAAAAGCTAGGTTTTTCTTCTTCTCACAAGGCTGTCAGTAGCAATTCCGAAGCAGCAGGATTAGGGAGGAGCCAAAGGTGACCAGCTGAGTTGTACACTGCTTGGGGAGACCAAGTTGAGACTAAATGTGTACTTACCGCCCCAAGACCTGTACAGCTTGGGGTCAACCCTGGTGACATCTTTGAAGCTGAGCTATTAATTTTAGCTTCCAAGTTGATTAAATTTGTGACAAAACATGCAGTGAAAATATGAAAAGCGAAAATTGAATCCTGGTTACCTTGCAAAGGCAACTAGATAAAGGTTCTTACAAACAAACTAATATAGATTGTATCCTCTTCAGTCTCACTCTTTCTGGAAAGTTTCTCTCTGACATGAATAAAAAGGAAAAAGAGAGAATTGGCAGTTCATTTCTGAAATGGAACACTCAGCATCAGATTTCTCCATGAGTTTCCTAGATGCCACCCACCTTCTCCTGCCTAAAGTTGCTGGACGATAACTTGTGTGAGAGGGGGGCTCCCCACAAGGAGGAGTTCTGAACCCTCTGTTCGCCTGGGTAAGGGCTCTTGGAAAGAGCTTCTTTGTGTCGACCAGCTTGCTAGGTCCCAAAATAAAAAACATAGAAACAGACACACAAACCAAAACCCTCCAGGTGGACGTGGACAGCAGTATGAAGTACTGGTTATGAGCTTGGATTCAGAGTCCAGTGACCAGCATTCAAATCCAGACCTTGCTACTCACTAGCCCTGAGACCGTAGACAAGCTCTCCAGGAGGAATTTCTTCAACTGGAATGTGGAAATAACCAATACTTATCTCAAAAGTGGTGAGGATTAAAATAATGCACACAATGCACCTAGCATGGTGTTTGGGACATGGAAAGCTCTCCCTCAATGATTGCTGACATTCTTCCTCTTCTCCCAATTTTATGACTACCACTACCATCCACATTTATTAGTTTCCTAGGCTGCTGTAACAAAATACCACAAACTAGGTGGCCTTAGACAACAGGAATTTATTCTCTCACTTCTGGGGGCTAGAAGTCCCAAATCAAGGTATCAGCAAGACCATGCTGTCTCCAAAGGCTCTAGAGAAGACTCTGTTCCATACCTCCCTCCTAGCTTCTGGAAACTGCCAGCAATGCTTGGTGTTCTTGGGCTTGTGACAGTGTAACTCCAATCTCCACCTCTGTCTTTACACGGCTATCTTTCTTGTGTACGTCTGTGCCCAAATTTCCCTTTTCATTCACCTGTCATTGGACTAGGGGCCACCTTACTCCAGTGTGAATGCATCTTAACTTGATTACATCTGCAAAGACCCTGTTTCTAACAAAGGCCAGGACTACAGGTACCAGGGTTTAGGACTTTAACATACCTTTTCAGGATATATAATTCAAAATACAACAAGGCATCTTTATCTTAGGCTTCATCCTGGATCTGGCACATCCTCAAAAAGTCACCTGCTTTGCGAGCTGTTGTACCTTCTTCTCTTTGCCCATGAGTGGACCTTGCTGACGGTGTTAACATTTGCTTAACAATTGCTTCATGAGACTTGTTCTGTCTTGTTTTCCCTTGATGCATTTTGTGGTTTGAGTAGATATTGTAGATATCTGATAAAACAGCAGGAGATACTGTTACCTTCCTCATTTCCTGTGAGGCCCAGGAGACATCATGGAAAATTAAAAACTGTTATTAAATGTTTGTCATGTTCAAAAAAATTTCCTCTGTGTTGAGAAGCTCTCAGCTGATCACAGAAATGGTGAGAGCAGTCCAGTGAGCCCAGTCTGATAAGGGTGAGCATTAGCTGGATGGAGTGAATCTCAGCCAGATAAGAGGAGGGTCTGCAAAGTCGCTTCATCCTTCAATCCCTTCTGTTTGCTGTCTGTGATGCATGCTCCCCACCTGCTTGGAGCACAGGAATCTGCAGCGATATCTACTCACCTTCAAATTCAGCAAGACAGGAAAGCCCTGATTTTGATTAAATGTCACCTTACGATTTATCAGCTCCTGCATGTGAATCTGGGCAGCTGGGCCAAATGTGGAAAATGACAGTGTTCTGGAGCACAAAGGCGTGTGGACCGCTCAGCAGCTGGCAGTGCAGAGGGATGGACCCCGGGAGGCTGAGAGGTCATGGACTGGCTCCAAAAAAGGAGAAGAACTGAAACAACCAAAGTGAACAAACAAGCAAGCAAGCAAGCAAACAAACAAAATCCTTGAATTGAATGAATGAATCAGAGGTCCTCAAAGTTTTTCTGCAAAATGCCAGATAGTAAATGTTTTATGCTTTCCCAGCCATTACAGTCTGTGCTGCAGCTACTGAGCTCTGCTATTTTATTCAATAGCATGAAAGCAGCCATAGATAATATATAAAGAAAAGGGTGTGGGTGTGGTAGTGTTCCAAGGAAACTTTATTTGCAAAAACAGGCAGTGGGCCAGATTTGGCTTAAGGGCCATAGTTTGCCAACCCCTGGAATGAGTCAGTCAATTTGATTATTTTCCTTCTGATTTCTAGAAGCTATTTCCTGTATTTTCTTCTGTTGCCTAGAAACTTATTTCCTTTCTTTTTCTAGAAGCTATACAGTACAGCGATTAAGAGCTGAATTCTAGAGAAAGAACACCAGGGTTCAAATCCCACTGTTGCTGTTAACTAGAAAAGTAATTGTAAGCTCTGTTTTCTCCTCTGGTAAAATAATATAATACATATAAAATGCTTAGCATGGTGGCTGACTTGTAACAACTCCCTAATAATTGTTGGCAGTTAGCTATGACTACAAACAGTTGCAGAATGACTTCTTGTTTGTCAAGGCCACCCCTTTGGATTATTTTGTGTTTTGTGGGGTTGTTTCAGTTTCTTTCACCTGATTATTTCCTCCAGCCCCTCAGGTGAAAATCACCACACTCTCTTCTGTGCTTTCATGCTATAATTATCAACTTACCTGGGCATCCTTGTAGTCTGTGGGATGCTGGAGGGCAAGGTGAGCTCTTGTGTCTATGTGTCCCACTGCAGCACCTGCCCCAAGTAGTGTTCAGCAGGTACTTGCTGAATGACCTGTCTGTTACAGAAACACTTGTTACTAAGGTTGTGAATTGTTTCTATTTCTCATAGCAGGGCTATATTAATTCAAATCAGGAAATAGAGCAATCTCCCTATCTAGCTAGACAGGGTTTGCCAAAATACAACCTATGGGCCAAATCTGGCCTGCCACCTGTTCTTGAGAATAAAAATTTTATTAGAATACAGCCATCCTCATTCATTTACACATAGTCTATGGTTGCTTTTTCACAAAGCAGCTTAGTTAAGTAGTTGGGACAGAGACTATATGGCCCAATAGGCCTAAAATATTTACAAAGAAAGTTTGTTGACTTCAGGCTAACCCTTTCTTAGCACCCTAACACTTGCCATTAAACTGTAGGTGATTCAGACCTAGTACTTCAGACTCTGTGCACAGAGATATAAAGTTGTCTGCCTATCTCAAGATTCATGGTCAAGTGTTAAAGTAATAGTCAGACCAAATCTACAGACCAACAGGGGATAGAAGAAAGATTTAATTACTGGGTTTGGGTTTAAATGTCTTCCCAATTTACATTGTATTGGGTTTTGGACACACTAAAATTTAAGCTTAATATTTGGCTGCCGTTCCCAAATTGTATGCCAGGGCACCCGAGGGCATGGCAGCAAAGTCCCAGGAGCTCTGCCGGATATTTTAAATTTCCAAGGGAAGCACAGTAGCATTCAACACTGACATTGCATGAATTACTAGCTTCAGTGGATCACACTACTTTCCTTTCAGTGATGTGACATCTTTGTGAGGATGGGATTTTGGCAGTTGCTGTGGCTGAAAAAGCAAGTACCACGTGAAAATCAATGTGGAACAGGAAATGAGGGTGTTAATACCCACCCAGTCTGATTTCAAGACTTGCAAATTTGTGCCTGGTCCATAGGTGTAAATATATAGTTGTTGAAGAATGATATAAAATATTATTATTTTTTCAAATGTCTATTAAGTTGTTAGGACATAACTACTTAATAAATGAAAATATTAGAATTTTTTTCTGGCGTAGGCTCATGGTGAATTGAGAAAGTTTTGGAACCTCTGATCTATGGTCTTTAAAGATGCCAGGAAGAAACACTCAATATATTCTGATATTCAAGTGGGACTTTTCTTTTTCTTGGGAAAACAACTTCCAAGTTTTTTCCTTTAAGGAAATGGAAACTCTGGTAGATAGAAGGGAAAACAGGAAAGAGACCATCTTAAAACTAGCTGGTAACTATATCCAAAAATTTTGGAAAGAATTATTTAAACCAAAAGGAATCACTTTGATTCAGCTTCTTCAATAAATAATAATTTAATGCTTACTATGTGTTGGAGACATGACACTGAGCAGAAAGATGTGTGCTTGCAGGAGTCATTGTAGGAATCATTTTCACAAAGCAACTTGGCTTCCTAAACGCTGTGAGTCTCTCCCATACCCCATACCTGGCTGAATTTGATTTTCGAGGAGGTATTTGGAGCAGTGCTTTGCAATCTGCTCCTCTGTAGAAATCATACTGGTGTTAGATACACACAATCACTAGAAAAACTTCGTTACTGAGAACGATTCTTCTGTCTACAGGCACCCTTTGTCTCTACACCTTGTCCAACAGCTATTTTTTAACCCATGAGAAAAACTCTGTGAATTTTTTGTCTTTGCATTGCCATTAACTAGAATGTTCTCACTTAATGATATGCGTGGATTTCCCTCCTAGTTTTATTATCTTTCATGTTGTATAAGCAAATTCTGATGTTTCATATTTTCTTATTATTTATAAGAATCACCCTGGCCGTTAAAAACAGAAGACAAGGGCTAGCGGATAAATCCTTATTAATGGCAGACATGGCTCTTTGTCCCCAAGCACTGAGTTCTTATTCCTTACTTTCTATTAATTGGTCAGATATTCATTATAAATATCCTACGTCTTCCAAATAGCCTGCTGAGGTTAAGCCCAAATAGAAGCCATTTGTAACCATCAAGAGCCCTTCATTTATTTCCTTCTTTCCTCCCTCTTTTACATACTCATTTTGTATTTGTTACCTATTTCACTTTCTCCTTTCCTTCTTCCCTTTTGCTTCTTTCCTGTGGATGTTGAGGAAAGACAGGAAGGAGAGAGGGAGGAGATATGGGAAGAAGGAAAGAGGAAGAAGGAAGGCAGTTTGCACAGCTGTTAAGAGCACGAAGGTTGGATTCAGTGAGGTTTATATTTGTATCTATTTTCTCCCACTTGGCTGCATACACTGTACTTCTCTAGACCTCAATTTTCAGCCTGCATTATATTGACAGTAGAATGGGCTCTAAGGATTGTTGTAAAGACTGAATGAGGTAATAGACATAAAGCACGTGACATGGCTCCTGACACAGAGAAGGCGCTCAGAAGTTATAGCTGCTCTTACTCATGCTAATAATTGTAGTGATAGTTGCTAAACCATGCAGCCAATTTGCTGTCTTTCTCTTGCTTCTCTTAGCAGCAGCATTTGACACGGTTGCTCTCTCCCCCTCGTTGAGGTATTTTCTTTACTTGGCTGCCAGGACACTCAGGTCTCTTGGTTTTCCTCCTCTCCTCAGCCTCTCCTTCTCAGTCCCCTTTTCTGGTGCATTATTTATCAGGGCATGATGGAACAATTTTGTGTCGTTTGACTCTTTTGTTTTGCTTTTCATTTACGCTGTGTCTAGAATAGAATCCCTGGAAGGATTTTGGCTAGTCTTCTGGAGAAAGCTACCTTTTAGGAGTAATATAGCAAAGCCCAGCTCATTTGAGGACTTGTCCTTCTTTCTCACCCTGTGATTGATTCTATTTCATGGTATTGTGTTGCCTACAAATGACAAGAAAGTATAAAGTTTGTGAATTAAGCTTTTCCCTATTTTTGTGATGTGTTTAAAGATGACTTTACAAGTACTGTAACCCTCTACCCTAATGGGTTGGGCTCTGCCAGTTCTTAGGAAGAGAGACTGGATTCCAGCCATGCAAAGCCCTCTGCAGCCCTGTGATGGCTTCCCCCGAAGGAAAGAAAATGAAGCCACATCACGGAGCGTTACAAGGCTTTGACATACTCATGAATAAACGTCAGGCCACAGATACGGCCTCCCTCTCAGCTAAAAGTGTGGTCCCACCTCGGGCTGACTCTTCTGCCCTCCTCCCTGGGGTATCCTGTCCAGATTTCAGCGCTGCTGGGTGACTTCCCGAGGGCTCTAAGATGCCACACAAGTAGTGCGACGGTATAATCAGCAAAAGAGCATATTTGGGGGGTTCACTAATTAGCTTCCAGTCACACACGGCAGGATTGTTCAGTGAGAAGGGGAAGAAAGAGGGGCGTGTGATGGAGGCCTGGCCGCGTTCCGCCTGCCTGGCCAGGAAGAGGTTATCAGAACCCCAAAGGAAGGTGCTGAAAGTACATTCCCAGCAGAGAGCTTAGAAAGAAAAGTAATTATACTAATCTCTAGCTCAAAGTCCTTAGTTTATTCACATGAAAGTGAGCGAATGGTGAATTCCTTCAGACCCCTGTGGCATGGAGAAGGGGCAGCTCTAGGGTGTGTGGGAGTGGGGGTGGGGTGTTGCTGCCTTTGTGTGTCGGACAGTTTTAAATTTATTCGCTGTGTGCTTAGTAAAATGGTCATGTGAGCGGGAGTTTCTTTCAAGCCTCAAGAGCTGATTCTTGGGTGAGACTTCAGTAGAGGTCTCTATCAATCTTTCTGTATCTTTTAATTTTGACTCTGAATAGCCAGCCCACAAGCTGCCACCATGCTGTTCATCACAAGCAGCTGAAAACTCATTAAATTAGTAACATTAAGTTCTATCCATCCTGTGGTCAGATTTGTTTTCCTTCTCTCCCTTTAAGAATTTCTTCTAAGCCAGGTCCATCTGGTGAGAGCGTTTCAGGAGAGCGTTTCAGGAGAGGACCACCTCACTTGTCTGCTCTTCCTTGTCCTGCTGCACTGGCACTGCCAGCACCACCTGTAGACGGAGCAGGGGGCGTGAACAGCCGTGCCAGTGGCAGGCCCGGGTGCGGGGCTGCAGGCTCATAAGCTCCCTGCTTTCTTTCTACCTTGGTCAGGGTCAGATGACTCTCCAGATAGTAGTTAGAACTGAGCTTGCATTTCAGCTGTGCATCCTACCAGAATTTCTTAGAAACTCCCAGGTCTCAGCTCTCTGAATACAACCCATCAACAAGCAAGATGGAGTTCAGCTCAGTTACCTGTTTCAGATCACCAACAAGCAGGATGGACTACAGCCCAATTACCAGGTTCTTTCATTCTGCAGGCAGATTTGCGTGTCTCTAGCAGCCCTTTTGGAAAGAGTTACTCTTATTCCACAGATGTCTCTGCTTGGCCAAACCTGTTCAACGCTAAGGCAGTTATCTATCATCCTCTGCTGAGACTTTACCCAGCAAGGGCCTGAAGGACAAAGCCGTTGAAGTTTTGCTCCCACAAATGAAATTGCCAACTCTTTTAAATTAGGGCTTATAGGTTGGACCGTTGTCTACTAGATATCTGGATTTCATAGACCAGTAAAATGTGAAGAGAAAAATTGGCAGTGTTTTATTTTGCTTGGTCAGAATGTTAAGAAAAACAAAACAGAACAACCATTGTCTATTATCTATCATCTCATAGAAGAATGGACGTTTTAGCACTAAAATGTAGGCAGGACATTGTCTCAGAATAAAAGACAGTTCTTTGAATGAAATACATTCAACCTTATGGAAAACTCTGTACGCTCTTGCTATTTTCCTCCCTTCCCTTGGAATGGTGAAGATGTCTTCTCGTAGACTGGCTGCCCTGTCTGTTGCCTTTTGGTGACTGCAGGACCAGTGAGGAGAGGATTCTGTCGGCCTACTGCTCAGATCCTATGACGAGGCTGCTGGGGCATGCTTTACACTCAAAGTGCCAAAACTCACAGACTCAAAGAGCTACTTTAAGAAAGAATCCAAGGTTCTGCTGGCTGGGATGGGTACCTTCCCTCTGAGAGGATCCATTCTGCCCACCTGCTCCTCTGCTTGCTCCCTTATTAATTAGCCAAAATCCTGATGTAGTTTTCCCAGCCTTTTTTCTATGCACATCTTCCCATTACCCACTAGCTGTTCCTAGAGACGAAACCTCAGCTTTGAAAAAACCTTAACTGTTGGATTTGTCTGTTAACCTTGATCGTGGGGATAGTATCATGGCTGTTTGCATATGTCCAGGCTCATCAAATTTTACATATTAAATATATACAGTTCTTTGTATATCAGTATCTCAATAAAGCTGTTAAAATAAACTAAATAAAATCCCTTAGCCAATTCAATTGCAGAATAAGTGGAACCTCCTCTTAATCTGCAATTCTTTTATTACTAATATGTTTTCATACAGTCATATGTGTTCCCTTCTCTGTGAATGATTTATCAAGCCCTTTGCCTCCTTTTGTTTTAAATCAAGGAATTAAACCAGGAAATTCATCTTTCTCCTTATCAGTTTGTAAGAGACCTTTTTTATATGACAATATTAACCTTTGTCATCAGCCACAAGTATTTTTCTCGCTTTTTTGTTTGCCTTCTGATTTTTATGGTGGCTTTTGCCATGTCAAAATTTAAAAATTTTGTGGAGTCAGATAATCAATTATTTACTTTATGGCTTCTGCTTTGGCTAAAGTTCCTGAAAAGGACTTTGCTTTCTTGTTTCCTCTTCTTCCTGCCTCTCGTTCTCTTTTCTCTCCTCACTTCTGGGGAGAGAGGAGGAAGGCATGGCCAAGTCCAGGAGCAGGTGCATTTCCTGTTTGTCATTTTTCTCTCTGGTTTGACTCCTCCACTGCTTTGAGATTTGCTCCTTTTCAAATCTCTGTGCTTCTGGCTTCTAGTGACTCCATCATTATATACAGATAAAAATCTTCTTAGAAGCTTCAGTGATAGCTGTTGACAGCTGTAACTTTACAAATAATTACTAGTGTTATCTGTGCTTTGGGCCAGTGCCTCCACAAGTCAGCAGACTCTGGGGACTCATGCAGGTTTCATGTTTCATCTTGAGATGGTTGGTGAGAAGGTCCCCATTCTGAGAGCAGTGACGTTCTTCATGGCAGGGGAGGAAGCTACTTCCTGCTACACTGACATTCAGAAACTATTTCCAAGTGCCTGTGAGGCTTGATGCTATCTGCAGAGCATAGAAACGCATTTGCCATCCTTCATCAGCTCATTTTATAATTCACGTTGTTTGCTTTTCCTTGTCATAGGATGTTTCCTTCAGAGATGGTTTTGTTTCTCTGGTTGAATTTATCCAGGCTGTACCTATCATCACCACATCACTTGTATACCCAGTCTCTCTGTGGTTCCACTTCATGAAAGACCCTAGTTCTCTGCCCCAGGACTAAACTCTCCAGGCAACATTTTAAAGGAATAAAGACGCAGACATAGAGAATGGACTTGAGGACACGGGGAGGGGGAAGGGTGAGCTGGGACCAAGTGAGAGAGTGACATTGACATATATGCACTACCAAATGTAAAATAGATAGCTAGGGGGAAGCAGCTGCATAGCACAGGGAGATCAGCTCGGTGCTTTGTGACCACCTAGAGGGTTGGGATAGGGAGGGCGGGAGGGAGGGAGGCACAAAAGGGAAGGAATATGGGGATATATGTATACATATAGCTGATTCACTTTGTTATACAGCAGAAACTAACACAACATTGTAAAGCAATTATACTCCAATAAAGATGTTTAAAAAAAAAATCAGATTCCAAGCCCCAGCCTCAAAGTTTCTAACTCTGTGTCTGGGGTCAGTCCCAGGTATCTGCATTTTAACAGGCACCCAAGGTGATAATTATCCACAATAAAGTGTGAGACCCACTGCTTTAGAGAAGCCCCTTCATTTGCATACAGAGCCAGCCAGCCCCTCCCTCCCCAGCCTACCACTGCAGGGTTAGCTGTGCCAACTCCAGGGGATGGTTTTCCTCACTGTCATTTCCTCATGAGGATTATGTGGGTAAGAACAGGACCACACCCCGCTCCGGGGTCACCCCACCAGCCCCTTCAGACTCAGGTCCATCCTACTGTGAAGCTGGTGTGTGGCCCTACTGCTTTTCCCTTAACAAAGCCCTCCTGGGGAAGATGTATGGGTGATGAGGGTTTGGGGCACTTTTGAGGTCATGTGGCTCTTTTCTCATGCCTCCTTTTCAGTATTTACAGGTATGTGGAACCATAAAAGAAGTCAAGGGACCAATTCTTGGGCATGGTGCCTAAGTGGATAAGCTTAATTGGTCAATGCAGTTCCTTTCTCACGTACTCCACCTGGACTGGACTTAGGACATTGGACTTGGGGTCTCACAGGAGAGAGAAGCTCCAGTTTTAACAAGCGATGGAGACACCTCCTGTGGGGAGCCTGACCCCTGGCATCTTCTATGAAATCCCCCCATGAGACTCAAAGAGTCTTTGTGCTTCCAGGGAGGATCTTAACAACCTCAGCTGAATTTCCTCCAAGCAGGTTTGGGAAAAACAGCCTTCTCTTCCAAGCTGGACTCTTGGTAGCAGTAGCATCAGCTCTTCCTAATCCCACCAGTTTCAGGGGACAAGTAAAGATTCTGGTTTGTGGGGAAAAATCCCCCTCCGACCACTTGTATGGAGACCTTGCTCTCAGTTATACATGTCCATTACCCTTTCTTGGACTCTTCTCCTCTTTCCTGTTCCTTCCCTCTACCTGGCTACAAGGTGCCCCACTCTCCCATGTCCTGGAAGGGAATGGAGCACTTCTCACGCTTAACTTATTTTTCATGCATTCCAGAGAGAGGGAGTTGCAGCAAGAGTGCTGTAGGCCAGATACTTCTAGGCCATTCCTAACTACCTTCCATGAATTCAAATCATCCATTTTAATGGATGCCAAAGCCACTGCTGAGAAGGAAGGATATTTGCTAAATATCTTTAAGCTGGAGCAGTTAATTCATTTAGCCTTTTTCCCTTAGCCAGACTTATTTTTTTTTCTTCCAGAGTCTCATTTGGCTGGTAGGCATGGTGATCTGCATTGTTGGCCTGTCATTCATTCTTAGTTTTTAAATTATGCACAATCAGTATGTTATCTTAGCAACACTTTCCACAAACAGAAAATCATGTTTGCCCTTTTTGACTCTATACTGTCATGTTTGCTGCTCTCTCCTTACCTTCATTTAAAACAATCAACTGCAAACAATCCAAATAATATTTTCAAGCTATTGTCAGATCATAGTGACAATTGATTACTCACGGTGCTTCCCAGGAAACTGCCTTGTGGATATAGAATTAAATAGCAACAATAGGAGGTTTGTAACCAAGGAGCAGTCTCAGGAATGTGAATAGCAAATTGGGGGCTAAGTTTGGACATCAGGAGCTGGGGGGACGTTTAACTTACTGACATACCGGGATGGTGCTGTTTGTTTGGAAGATGAGTCACAATTCTGTTTTCCTTTGAACTCTTTCAAAAGAGCTGGCTTCCAGACAAAGGGAAATAGAATACAGCGAGAGTTGTCCGTTTTCATAAACTTTCAACTTGCTTTGTTGCCAGTCCTGGTTTTAAAAGTTGTCTTAGAAAAACATAAGACATGTTTAATATTCTACTCTGAATTATCTGATATTCATTTTGATATGTTTTGGGTCCCTATTGATTTTTAAAATGCTGAACACAAATACTTGACATTCGGGAGGGCAAGCAAAAGATTAAAACAGAACCTCTGCCTCCTGCTTGCCATCGTCTTTGAAGAGATGAAAACCTTCAAGTAAGCAGAATTCTTATAGTCAGAATAAAACATGATTAGAACATTCGGGGAAGGAGATGCGATGTGACTGGGAAAAATGTTAACAGCATAGAAATAATAAAAACATTTGCCTAACACTTTCCATCTCTTATGATGCATTTTATAAATTGATACATGGGCAATAGCCATCATATATTCCTCTCCCACCCTGTGTTTTTTCCGCAAAATGTAACCATTTATACAAGTATGAGGATGTGTGGGAGAGAGAGTGAAAGCTTATACAAATCACCAAAAACCACGTAAATGCAGGCAGTTCAGCAAGACTGGAATGGAAGATTATTGAGACCATAGGAAGGCATTTAGGGTGTAATTACTGTTATCATTTAACAATTACTGAATGTGACATTGTGTTTCATTAGAAACATAAAAGATGCTGAACTTGCCCAAAAGACTTAAGATGAATATAAGACAGAAGCGTCTGGAAAATGACAAAATCAAAGGGTGTAAAAAAGTAGCTCAAGTCATAGGTAGCTGGTGGTTCCTAGTTACCAGTTTTACAGTTTTGCTTTTTCCTTTTGACCCCGTGACGGCCAGTCTCTGATACAGCAAGACAGTGATAGGATGCTTGGGAGAAGCAGCAGTCAGGAGAGGACCAGAAGGAGAGGGAAGACTGGGCACGATGCTGGAGGAGCGAGGGAGAATGGGGCTGACACGGGTTTAATAGGCTAGAGAGTGTCCCATTCTTGTCGTTATGAACCACAGCCATTCCCTCCTTTGGAAAACAACCTGCTTGCTCACTTGGCCACTGGTTCCATATCCAAATTGCCCAGAAGCCAACATTTCCTTGTGGCCTCTTTTCCTCTCCCTTGTGTCTTGTGTTTGTTTTACCCTTACTAGACTAGCAGCATTTTATTATATGGGCATACTCCATTTATTGTTGTACTTCTCGGCAGTGGTTCTTTTGAACTGAAACTTTATCAAACTGGCTTTGAGTCCCTGCTCTGCTGTGTGACTTTGGATAAGCTGTTTAACTGCTCCATACCTCAGTTTGTTGTCTATGTAAAGTGAAGTTTACAACATTGACTTCATCCTGGGTATGTACTTAGCATGTGCTAAGTAATGTTAGTTGAACTTTCCCTCTATCCCTGTAGTTCCCACCCCCCAGCAAGGGTGCTTATTAGACAGTTTAGACTCTTGGTAAATGAATGACCAAAAATATGCAAACCATCCTGTTAAGCATGATGTTACATTGTGTGTTTGCATGGGTGCGTGTGTGTTTGTAACCTGTGTGTAACACAGGCACACACAAGGTTGTCACTGATTGGTTTCCCAATGTAGCAAAACCCATTTCTAGCCTTTATTTTCTACCCCCAACACCTAATCACAGCCCCGGGGGGAACCAAGGCTCAGAGAAGCTGACAGATCTGACCAGGCTCATACAAGTTGTAAGTGGTGGATCCAGAATTTGAACTCCCAGCTCACCCTCACCTGCCCAAACCCATGCAATCTCTCAAATGTTTGCTGGGTAAGTGCTAAGTAATCATTCTCATCCAAATGTGGCTTTTCCCACTGATAGGTATTTCTTTGTCTATTTATGTTCCTCAGCCTATTTTCTCTTACTCCAGGGATGAGTGTGCTATCCAATATGGTGGCCGTAAGCCACACATGACTATTAAATTCACATTTAAGTTAATTAAAATTAAATAGAATTCAAAATATAGTTTCTGGATCGCACTAGCCACATTTCAAGGTTTCAATAGTTACATTTAGCTCATGGCAACCATATTGGCACAGATGTATAATATTTTCATCGTGGTAGAAAATTCTATTGGACGATGCTGCTCCATGGTCTACCTTCAATAAATAACAGTCAAGTTGCTGAGTTTTTTTTTTTTTTCTGACATACATGGTTATAGCCTTAGTTTTTATAATTTATGAGACATTGGATAAGCAGTTGGTAGAAGAATAGTAGTTACACTATAAAAAGATTAAAGTTTGATTTAATTGACTTTATACTACGTGTTGGGCTGCATTAAAAGTGTTTTCTAGGAGTTGTCTCATGTAATTCTCATAGCAGCCCATTGAGATAGAAGTTATCACTTGTCCCTTTTTATAGGGTTGGAACATCACCTGCTCTTAGTCCAGTGGAGAAACATGGACCTACCTAACACCAGTCCTTTGCACTGCCTCCCTCAAAAGTCATAGCAAGTTTTCAAAAAGTATGAGTTGTCAGTAATTATTCTGAAGGCAGAGCCTGCAGAATTCTCTGTTCTAAATTTAAATGGAACTGAGCCATAGTGGATGAAAGAAGTCAGGTCCTTTTCATAGTGCCTAAGTGCCTCTGGTTCTTAAAAGAAACCAGCTTGGCAACTGAGCTGAAATTTTCTTCTAGGTTTTAAAAATCATCTCTGGTCCTATCACTACCAATGAAAATGTGGACAGCCCACCAAAAAAGATCATCTGGTGTTCAGAAGCAGATCAGAAACAAATTATAGGAAAAACTGCTTGTATCATCAAGGTTTTTAAAACTACTGATCTTAATGAAAATAAAATGAGCCCTACTTTGTGCAAGAAGCCTAACAACTGTTCGCAAAAATATTGCAGGGATTTTGCTGGGTTTCCCTCCCCATTCTCTCCATACCCCAGTGTACCTAGCTTAAGGATGGGCTTAAAGGATGGGATTATATGTCGTAAACATTTATTCCCTGTAAAAGTCATTTAAAAGTTTTAGGGTGGACAAGGTGGCATAAAGTTTGCATTATTCTTACTAACCTACACAAGATTCATGTCAGCCATTTGGGGCTAGAATTTACCTTTAAGAATTTTACAGGCTTAATTCTACTCCAACAAAATAAATATAAAAATAGTTCCTAGATTCTTAGGTGGTGTTAAATTTTCTTCAGAATAACTAGTGTCCGTACAATTGGAATGGTGACCAGTTACTCAGGTGTTTTGTTTTAGACAAAAATATTCCTGAAAGTGTGCAGCTCAGTGCTGGGCGTATAGCAGGGATTTAATAAACATTTGTTATCCTCTGACCAGGTTTTGATTGGAATTACCTAGAACTCCTATGTGAATTCCCCATCACTGCAAGGGTCTCTTTTTCTTATCAACATTTAGGAAGAAGGTGCCACATGAACAGCAGTAGAGTTTACACATTGTTCACATCTCTGAAGTTTTGTCCTGAGTGTCACTCACACTCCAAGTCGGAAAATGTTCAACTCAGAGAGCTCAGGATGGACCCCAAAGGAAAGCAATGGTTTGATAAGAAAACATGGGCTTTGGGATGTAGAAAGAGATATTAATCAAAAGTCACATTTGTTTGCAGCACTTTTAACTACTCAAGGAATCCTGAAGTGACTTAATTCCTGGTTCAAACCCCTGCCTCAACCCCCAGGTAATCACAAGAGTGATGAAAAATACGACATGCTCCCTTTCTTTTCCTAAGCTCACTTTAATCTTGATCTTTGAAAAGCAAGTGGTTTTCTTGTGCAAACAGCTTCATAGCAATGTCAAATCTGGCACCTACCGTCTCTGCTGAAGGGGGAGACTTGGTACAAAAGGCTCAGTGCTCAGGGCCTGGGCTTTGAAATGACTCCAGCTGTATTGCCAATGCAAATGCAGGAGGAGAAAAAATTACTGGAACAAATTGAAAGGTTATTCAGACTGGAATTTAGAATCTCAATAAAAAAGGCTTTTATAAGCCAAAGCCCTCAGAGTAACCAGATCATTTAAAAATACATCTTTTCTGCGTTAAGTGTAGTGTGACAGCTGCATTAGAAATGTTGCAGTCCAAGTATGTTTCTTAAACATTTTTAACTGACTTGAAAGGACAGCTAAAATCTACTGGGGGGATGCTGGATCCCCAGTCCATAAATAGTTTCCATTTCTTTATTTTTTCCTACTTTTTGATACCTGGTAAACGGGTTTTTGCCCTTCCCCTCTATCTGTTGCTTGCTGCAGGTTCAGTGATGTCCATGGGCTATGTGTCTTGATAATAAATTTTTAAGAGAGTTTTTTTTTTTTTTTTGACTTGGTAGAGGACAGTCTTCTGATCACCCACTTGTTGTTGATCAGAAATATCGCACAGCTGTACTGAGGTGGAATCCCTTTAACAAGAAGCGTTTAGGCCAGAAGACACAAAGAAAACTCACCCAGTGTAGGGGCAGTGACCCAACCGTGAGACTCCCTTCCCATTGTTTAAAATCTCTTATTATATTATCTTGAGAAAGAAATGACCCAAGTCCGGTTGTTACTGATGTGAATGGCAGTCCCCTCCAAACCCCACCCCGGAAAGTTCTATTTTCTTGAGCCAAATGGAAGATTTTTTTCAAGGGAAACATCCCTGAGAGAGTGGAGAGTGAATTGAAGTCAAGGCAACATGCATTTCATATGGGCTTCCAGTGTTCTTCGTACTCTGCTAGGCACAGGGCTACCATGGACCCTGGCACAGCCCCTGCACTGTCACCTGTACAGTGTACAGGTCTTCCTACCTGTTCCTTTCTAAATATGGATCAGTCTACAAAAGATTGAGTCACTGTTTTTAATTTGTGAAATATTTCAAAGGTACTGAATACCCACTACCTGGAATTAGCAAATAATCACATTTTGCCTTATTTATTTCAACTCTTTGGCCTTATTTTAAGTCCTCACTTCCTTTCTCCTTTTCCAGGGGTCATGTTATTTCCTTTCCCAGGCAAAGTTAGCTCTTACTGCTGCCAAATTTTATTGTTTGTATCAGTGTCTTAGGAATCATATTATTGAAATAGAGTTATAAGTTAGCCCTTTCCAGATTCCACACTCCTTGAGAACAAAAATTTGACCTTTTTCAGCTTATTGTCTCCCCACCCCCTGGTGACATGGCTAGCACTGTAGTTGGTCATTGTGAGTTTTTTGTTGTTATTGTTTGTTTGTTGTTTTGAATGAGTGAATGACTCCATAGTGGAAAAATCAGTGAAATTATGAGCTTCAGAGAACACGCAGGCAGTCTCTCTTCTCATTGATGGCCAATACTTTTAATGAGTGTTTTAGCACAGGATCATAGATTTATTTAATTCAACAGTCTGAGCCTTCCAAGTAATGTTTCTATAACTAAAACCTTTGAATTAACCCTGTTTGGATTATCTAATATAATTATAAAATAATCGGACATCTTCCTGGGTACAAGTATATAAGTTGCTTCAAGTAATGTGCTGATCCTAACTTAATGAGTTTGCTATTTGGTATGAGGATTTGTGTCTAACAACTATGGTCTTGCTCAAACCTGACAATGACATTGTCCTAAACAAGCACTTCAGTGATAATAAAGCTCACCCTTAATAAAGTGATGATGAGATGATGACCACAGCCCCTTTTCTCATCATCTAGTTCTCATGCCTCTTTCAAGACAGCATTGCTAGCTCATTCGTTTGTTTTAAGCACCATCCTGTTCACACACTATAAAGCCAAATCAACTAGAACCTTATTTGCACATTTAAGTCCAGTTCTTCCATGGATCCAGTGTTCCTTTGACTAGTAGCATTGCCTTCAAGACCCAGGACTAAATAAATCAGCTTAGCATTTAAGTACCAAATTCCATCTACCTTGCTAGTTTTATTCACATTTCTATGCATCTCATGATAAGGTCACTGGTCCCCTATCTTCCAGACTCTTCTCCACACATTTACTTATACACTCTGTTCCTCTGACAGGAAGGCCCTTCTTAGGAGATATTTCATTTCTGTAACAAAGAGACCCCAAAAGCACCATGGCTCAATCAAGCTAGACATTTATTTCTCTTTTACACAATAGTCTAGAGGTAGTAGATAGTCCGTGGTGGATATGCTGCCCTGCCCCATGAGATTGTCCAGGGACTACGATTCTTCCTCTCTTTTTACTTTACCATCTCCTAGGATGTTTTCCTTAAATGCCTGGTAGAAGATGGGCTGAGAAGGGAGAAAGAGACAGGGCTGTCGAGAATGTATGTTGAATCACTTTACAGGCAAGATCCCCAAATTGTACATATCATTCCCATTCACATCCTATTGGCAAGGATGGCCTGTGTCACATGGCCATAACTCACTGCCAGGGAGGCTGGGAGCCATGTGCCCTGTTAAAACCTGCAGATACGTGGGATGGCAGAACGGGTTCTACTACTAAAAGAAAGAAGGGGAGTTGGGAGCCTGGATTCAATTGTTAGTCTCTGTATTATCTTTCTACAGTTTTTGTCTCTAGAAACCCCCATTTACTTTACAAAGCTAAACTCAAATATCACTTTCTTCTAGCCAGTCTTCTCTGATCTTATCACATCTGCTTATTCCATAGTCCTCCGAATGGAATATCAACTCTCCCTTCTCTGAAATTTCAAAGTTCTTGTACCTATTATGGAGTTTGGCACATTTTAGCTATATGCTTATTAAAGATAGTTTGTCAGGAAATATAATGTGACCAAAAAGGAAAAGATAAATGTATGCTATTGATTAATCTTCCTTCATTGTTTTATTTCATATACAAAGATTATAGAAGACACAGTCTTTATTCTGTATTTCTAGAAGTGGTGTATGCAGAAGACAGCATTCAATAATGCTAGTAATGATAACATTGCTTTATTCAATTCACTGATAAATAATAATTTAAGGAATTACTTAGAAACAAAATTATTGTAAAAGATTTTCAAGTAAACAAAGTATATGTCCTAAATTTCTATTGAAAAAATTTTAATAATGATGTTTAAACAAAACAAAACAAATAAAGGCCCAGGACTGCATTATTTCACTGTATCCAAGTTAAGCTGTGTTTTAACACACAGAGATCACTCCCCCCATTTTCTTCAGCTAACATGGAGGTTGAGTAAAACCGTGCACTTGCTCTGTTTCTGGGACTGACATTTCAGCAGAAGGTTTGCATAGGGTGCTTCACCCCCGACATCTTCAACCATGAAATAAGTAACGCATGACGTTGCCATATTTGACAGGTGCCAATGCTTGCCTAAAGTTACATGTCGGTCACCTCTTTTCCTTCCAGAACACCCTTTGGAATGCAAGTGGGTGGGCTGCCATTATTAGTAGTATGATTAAAATCTGTCTGTCTATTAAAATGTTATCTATTCACAAACTTTGGTGCTTGGACTTTTGTTAGTTTCTAATCACCCATGACCCTTGACAGGTTGCCATTGAGACCAGCTTCCCTTGAGTGACAATACCTCTGGAGACTGAACCTTTT
This sequence comes from Eubalaena glacialis, assembly GCF_028564815.1. Lineage (NCBI taxonomy): Eukaryota > Metazoa > Chordata > Mammalia > Artiodactyla > Balaenidae > Eubalaena > Eubalaena glacialis. The sequence goes on from NC_083722.1 coordinate 78,468,003, forward strand.
CCTGAAGTGCTATGTGTTTGGTTCCCTTAGAAAGTGTTCTGGTAACTGATTTTCAGGGGCACGGTGGGAACTGACGCTCTCCAGTTTTAGACCCTTACTCTCAGGGTGAGGAGCAGTAGAAGGCTTTGATAACTTTTCAAGCTCACAGAGGGAAACATTTTGCACTGACTATGCCAGAATCCCATGCTCTGTGGGCAACATAATGGATTTCATTCAGAGCCCTGCACAGGCCAACTGTCATGATACGGTTGGGAAGCTTTCCATCAGCTACTGTGAGCTCCATCAGTCTGTTCTCTACCTCCGTTTTTGGCTTCTCCATTCTTGGTAACATTTTATGAAGCAGCCAACCATCCAGATTGGGATTTCATGCTCTGCTGCACTATTGCCCGAGTTATTTCTCTCACAAAGGCCTCCTTTACAAAGTTCTTAATCTAAGTAATACACGGAAGGTGTATTATGGGGTAACAGGTGAAAAGAGGCAAAAGCCAGCAACTTCCTGAAAATTGATGTCATTAGAGCATTTCCATGAAGACCCAGTGATTCATTAGGGTGAGTCCAGGCAAAAGCCCCATTCCCAAAACATGTATAATGAATTCAGACCTAATTGGCCGTGGTCCAGTCCAGTTCTAAGGGGGACATTCTTGGCATTTTGGAGGTCATAGGAGAGATTTTATTTGAAGCTTGTCATGTGTGTTTCCCACGTGTTCTATTTAAGTTTGTTTATTACATTCACTGGATGTGCCCATTGACTTTTTTGTAAAAATAAATTTATTTATTTATTTATTTTTGGCTGCGTTGGGTCTTCGTTGCTGCACGCAGGCTTTCTCTAGTTGTGGCAAGCGGGGGCTACTTTTCGTTGTGGTGTGTGGGCTTCTCATTGCGGTGGCTTCTCTTATTGTGGAACACGGGCTCTAGGCATGCAGGCTTCAGTAGTTGTGGTTCGCGGGCTCTAGAGCACAGGCTCAGTAGCTGTGGCACACAAGCTTAGTTGCTCCACAGCATGTGGGATCTTCCCAGAACAGGGCTCGAACCCATGTCCCTTGCATTGGCAGGCGGAATATTTTTTCTTTTTTTAATGGGTATATATAAAATTCAGTATTATTTTATTACTGGCTTGTAACTTTTTTTTTAACATCTTTATTGGATTATAATTGCTTTACAATAGTGTCTTAGTTTCTGCTTTATAACAAAGTGAATCAGCTATACATATACATATATCCCCTTATCTCCTCCCTCTTGCGTCTCCCTCTCACCCTCCCTATCCCACCCGTCTAGGTGGACACAAAGCACCGAGCTGATCTACCTGTGCTATGCGGCTGCTTCCCACTAGCTATCTATTTTACATTTGGTAGTGTATATATGTCCATGCCACTCTTTCACTTGGTCCCAGCTTACCCTTCCCCCTCCCCATGTCCTCAAGTCCATTCTCTACATCTGTGTCTTTATTCCTGTCCTGCCCCTTCAGAACCAATTTTTCTTTTAGATTCCATATATATGTGTTAGCATACGGTATTTGTTTTTCTCTTTCTGACTTACTTCACTCTGTATGACAGTCTCTAGGTCCATCCACCTCACTACAAATAACTCGATTTCATTTCTTTTTATGGCTGAGTAATATTCCATTCTATATATGTGCCACATCTTCTTTATCCATTCGTCTCTTGATGGACACTTAGGTTGCTCCCATGTCCTGACTATTGTAAATAGAGCTGCAATGAACATTGTGGTACATGACTCTTTTTGAATTATGGTTTTCTCAGGGTATATGTCCAGTAGTGGGATTGCCGGGTCGTATGGTAGTTCTATTTTTAGTTTTTTAAGGAACCTCCATACTGTTCTCCATAGTGGCTGTATCAATTTACATTCCCACCAACAGTGCAAGAGGGTTCCCTTTTCTCCACACCCTCTCCAGCATTTATTGTTTCTAGATTTTTTGATGATGGCCATTCTGACTGGTGTGAGCTGATACCTCATTGTAGTTTTGATTTGCATTTCTCTAATGACAGTGATGTTGAGCATACTTTCACATGTTTGTTGGCAATGTGTATATCTTCTTTGGGGAAATATCTGTTTAGGTCTTCTGCCCATTTTTGGATTGGGTCGATTGTGTTTTTGATATTGAGCTGCATGAGCTGCTTGTAAATTTTGGAGATTAGTCCTTTGTCAGTTGCTTCGTTTGCAAATATTTTCTCCCATTCTGAGGGTTGTCTTTTGGTCTTGTTTATGTTTTCCTTTGCTGTGCAAAAGCCTTTAAGTTTCATTAGGTCCCATTTGTTTATTTTTGTTTTTATTTCCATTTCTCTAGGAGGTGGGTCAAAAAGGATCTTGCTGTGATTTATGTCATAGAGTGTTCTGCCTGTGTTTTCCTCTAAGAGTTTGATAGTGTCTGGCCTTACATTTAGGTCTTTAATCCATTTTGAGTTTATTTTTGTGTATGGTGTGAGGGAGTGTTCTAATTTCATTCTTTTACATGTAGCTGTCCAATTTTCCCAGCACCACTTATTGAAGAGGCTGTATTTTCTCCATTGTATATTCTTGCCTGCTTTATCAAGGATAAGGTGACCATATGTGCGTGGGTTATCTCTGGGCTTTCTATTCTGTTCCATTGATCTATATTTCTGTTTGTGTGCCAGTACCATACTGTCTTGATTACTGTAGCTTTGTAGTATAGTCTGAAGTCAGGGAGCCTGATTCCTCCAGCTCTGTTTTTCTTTCTCAAGATTGCTTTGGCTCTTCGGGGTCTTTTGTGTTTCTATGCAAATTGTGAACTTTTTTGTTCTAGTTCTGTGAAAAATGCCATTGGTAGTTTGAGAGGGATTGCATTGAATCTGTAGATTGCTTTGGGTAATATAGTCATTTTCACAATGTTGATTCTTCCAATCCAAGAACATGGTATATCTGTCCATCTCTTTGTATCATCTTTAATTTCTTTCATCAGTGTCTTATAGTTTTCTGCATACAGGTCTTTTGTCTTCTTAGGTAGGTTTATTCCTAGGTATTTTATTCTTTTTGTTGCAGTGGTAAATGGGAGTGTTTCCTTAATTTCTCTTTCAGATTTTTCATCATTAGTGTATAGGAATGCAAGAGATTTCTGTGCATTAATTTTGTATCTTGCTACTTTACCAAATTCATTGTTTAGCTCTAGTAGTTTTCTGGTGGCATCTTTAGGATTTTCTATGTATAGTATCATGTCATCTGCAAACAGTGACAGTAGTACTTCTTCTTTTCTGATTTGGATTCCTTTTATTTCTTTTTCTTCTCTGATGCTGTGGCTAAAACGTCCAAAACTATGTTGAATAATAGTGGTGAGAGTGGGCAACCTTGTCTTGTTCCTGATCTTAGTAGAAATGGTTTCAGTTTTTCACCAGTGAGAATGATGTTGGCTGTGGGTTTGTCATATATGGCCTTTACTATGTTGAGGTAAGTCCCTTCTATGCCTATTTTCTGGAGGGTTTTTATCATAAATGGGTATTGAATTTTGTCAAAAGCTTTTTCTGCATCTATTGAGATGATCATATGGTTTTTCTCCTTCAATTTGTTAATATGGTGTATCATGTTGATTGATTTACATATATTGAAGAATCCTTGCATTCCTAGAATAAACCCCACTTGATCATGGTGTATGATCCTTTTAATGTGCTGTTGGATTCTGTGTGCTAGTGTTTTGTTGAGGATTTTTGCATCTCTGTTCATCAGTGATGTTGGCCCATAGTTTTCTTTTTTTGTGACATTTTTGTCTGGGTTTGGTATCATGGTGATGGTGGCCTCGTAGAATGAGTTTGGGAGTGTTCCTCCCTCTGCTATATTTTGGAAGAGTTTGAGAAGGATGGGTGTTAGTTCTTCTCTAAATGTTTGATAGAATTTGCCTGTGAAGCCATCTGGTCCTGAGCTTTTGTTTGTTGGAAGATTTTTAATCACAGTTTCAATTTCAGTGCTTGTGATTGGTGTGTTTATATTTTCTATTTCTTTCTGGTTCAGTCTCGGAAGGTTGAGCTTTTCTAAGAATCTGTCCATTTCTTCCAGGTTGTGCATTTTATTGGCATATAGTTGCTTGTAGTAATCTCTCATGATCCTTTGCATTTCTACACTGTCAGGTGTTACTTATCCTTTTTCATTTCTAATTCTATTGATTTGGGTCTTCTCCCTTTTTTTCTTGATGAGTCTGGCTAATGGTTTATCAATTTTGTTTATCTTCTCAAAGAACCAGCTTTTAGTTTTATTGATCTTTTCTATTGTTTCCTTCATTTCTTTTTCATTTATTTCTGATCTGATCTTTATGATTTCTTTCCTTCTGCCAACTTTGGGGTTTTTTTGTTCTTCTTTCTCTAATTGCTTTAGGTGTAAGGTTAGGTTGTTTATTTGAGATGTTTCTTGTTTCTTGAGGTAGGATTGTATTGCTATAAACTTCCCTCTTAGAACTTCTTTTGCTGCATCCCATAGGTTTTGGGTCATCGTGTTTTCATTGTCATTTGTTTCTAGGTATTTTTTGATTTCCTCTTTGATTTCTTCAGTGATCTCTTGGTTATTTAGTAGTGTATTGTTTAGCCTCCATGTGTTTGTATTTTTTACAGATTTTTTCCTGTAATTGATATGTAGTCTTATAGCTTTGTGGTTGGAAAAGATACTTGATACAATTTCAATTTTCTTAAATCTACCGAGGCTTGATTTGGCAGGTGGATTCTTAACCACTGCGCCACCAGGGAAGTCCCCCCATTGCTTTTTTAATTTCTGGATGAAGGTCAGATAAAGTGGTCAACTCAGGCTCATTATACCATCAATCCAGTGCCTCAATGCAAAAGACGTGTACACCCTCGTCCCTATATATGAAAAGGATTCACAGAGCAGCCTAGGGTTTGAATGGGAAAGAGACCCTGGTTAAGATTGGCACTGGTTTTTTGGCCAGAGAAGAACCTTGACTCGGTCTTTCAACTGGAGAATTTTCTTTGCAGTCCTAGTATCAGGGTGTGGCTAATATTTCCAAAGCTTACATGGAAGCTGTATTATAAAAAAGCCTTTGAGTAAAGGCATTTCTCCATAGGATTCTTGCAGACGTATTGAATTTCCATGGTCCACTCATCTCAGAATTTCACCATGTGGGGTAGCTGGAGTGGATGGGAAATTCAGGGGCACACTGCTACCTAAATTTTAATATGCTTTTCTGACTTTAGCAGGGAAGTGAGAAACAGTGAGTAGCATGTTCTATTTGTCTATCAGAGGAACCATTCATCTGATGGAAAGGCTCTTCCAAATCCTGTTTTCATTTCCTTTTTTCTGTTGCAGTCGGATCCCAGCTATAGTAATCAAGGCTTTGGTGTGTGACTTCAAGTCCACCTGTATCCACAGAGAGGCTATAGATATACATTGTTTAAAGCTTTGAAGTACTGTTCATGTTGAACAATGAACAAGGTTTATGGCCTGAAAGCTAATTGTTTATTTGAAGACAAAAGTCAGAGATGTGGGAGACATAACTTAAGGAGCTCAGGGGCCTTATCTTCTTTGCCTCAATTCAATTGAAGAACATATAAAACAATCAAGTGAAACTTTTCTGGGTTTGCGACACGATAATTCATTGCAATTCACTGATCTATAATCTCTGAGTGTAAGAAGTAATTGTATGGTATCACGTTATATATGCAAAGGTCCTATCTAATTTGATGGCAGGCCACCACTGTTTTGCCTATGTGTTCTAGTAAAAAATGGAAAGTTCAATTCAGTGAGATAAGTCTTAAGGTTTAGATTAGTAACAGTCTATAGAGCTACCAAAGACAAAGTGACAGAAAAATAACCCAAATAAACACTTCTTCGAAAGGATGGAATTGAATAGGATTCTTTTGATTGGAAACCTTGGGATTACTGCCAAAGTGGACTTTGGGTTGTTTATAATAGATATGTGTTGATTGAGCAGAGACACATGAAAGCTGAATACCCCCCACCTTGTCTCAAGTATGTGGGAAGTAGAGGGCTGGGGCTAAAAAGACAGATAACTAAGGCTTTTTTTTTTTTTTTTTTTTTTAGAGAGAAAAATGCTTTCAAATGCACATTTATAAGTTAGGCCATAATTTAAATGCCCACATCCCGGGAGACCCTAGAATTTCCTCTAACACCTGAGCTCATGGTGGAGGAGTAAGGTCCTAACAAGCTTACACAGGCTTTTAGTTACTCATTTAATTTCCACCAGCCCAGTTTGGTTTTGACTTAAATGTTGGGTCTTAAGTATCCCTCTTTTTTTGGTAACTCCATCAGTTAAAAAGACATGTTGTTATTTGAAATACCAAATGTATCTCTTTACTTAGGTATATTTCTGTATTTTATGGATGTTACATTTAAAATTCCCAAAGAAAATGTGGTTTAGAAGAGTTCCTTTCTACAATAAACAAAGTAGAATAAATGCTTGTAAATTAATTTTTTAAAAATGCCACAAAGATTTAAAAGTGAAGAATAAAATATCTTTAAAAAAAAGATATGTTTTCTTTTAGTTTTCCACTAATCCTGCTATATAATAAGATGAGACTAATTTTAAATAACTATTGTTTACATCTATTTAAATTAGCTGGGACATCCAAAACTATGTTGAATAAAAGTCGCAAGAGTGGACATCCTTGTCGTGAAATGCTTTCAGATTTTCACCATTGAGTATGATGTTAGCTGTAGGTTTGTCACATATGGCCTTTATCATGTTGAGGTATGTTCCCTCTATGCCCACTTTCTGGAGAATTTTTATCATAAATCGGTGTTGAATTTTGTCAAAAGCTTTTTCTGCATCTATTTAGATAATCATTTGGTTTTTATTCTTCAGTTTGTTGATGTGGTATCACAGTGATTGATTTGCAAATATTGAAAATTCCTTGCATCCCTGGGGTAAATTCCACTTGATCATGGTGTGTGATACTTTTAATGTATTGTTGGATTCGGATTGCTATTATTTTGTTGAGGATTTTTGAGTCTATGTTCATCAGTGATATTGGCCAGTAAGTTTCTTTTTTTGTGGTATCCTTGTCTGGTTTGGTATCAGGGTGATGGCGGCCTCATAGAAAGTGTTTGGCAGTGTTCCTTCCTCTGCAATTTTTGGGAACAGTTTCAGAAGGATAGGTGTTAGCTCTTCTCTAAATGTTTGATAGAATTTGCCTGGGAAACCATCTGGTCCTGGACTTTTGTTTGTTGGGAGTTTTTAAATCACAGTTTCAATTTCAGTGCTTGTGATTGGTCTGTTTATATTCTCTATTTCTTCCCAGTTCAGTCTTAGGAGATTGTAGCTTTCTAAGAATTTGTCCAATTCTTCCAGGTTGTCCATTTTATTGGCATACAGTTGCTTGTAGTAATCTCTTATGATCCTTTGTATTTCTGTGGTGTCAATTGTAACTTCTTTTTCATTTCTGATTTTAATGATTTGAGTCCTCTCCCTTTTTTCTTGATGAGTCTGGCTAAAGGTTTATCAATTTTGTTTATATTTTCAAAGAGCCAGTTTTTAGTTTCAGTGATCTTTGCTATTGTTTTCTTCATCTCTATTTCATTTATTTCTGCTCTGATCTTTATTATTTCTTTCCTTCTACTATCGTTAGGTTTTGTTTGTTCTTCTTTCTCTAGTTGCTTTAGCTGTGAGGTTAGGTTGTGTATTTGAGATTTTTCTTGTTTCCTGAGGTAAGATTATATTGCTATAAACTTCCCTCTTCAAACTACTTTTGCTGCGTCCCATAGGTTTTGGATCATTGTGCTTTTGTTTTCATTTGTCTCTAGGTAGTTTTTGATTTCCTCTTTGATTTCTTTAGTGATCCATTGGTTGTTTAGTAGCATATTGTTTAGCCTCCATGTGTTTGTGTTTTTTACAGGTTTTTTTTCTTTTAGTATATTTCTAATCTCATAAAGGTGTGGTCAGAAAAGATGCTTGATGTGATTTCAATTTTCTTAAATTTATCGAGGCACACTTTTTGGCCCAGCATGTGGTCAATCCTGGAGATTGTTTCATGTGCACATGAGAGGAATGTGTGTTCTGCTGCTTTTGGATGGAATGCTTTTTAAATATCAATTAAGTCCATCTGGACTAATGTGTCATTTAAGGCCTGTATTTCCTTATTGATTTTCTGTCTGGGTGATCTGTCCATTGATGAAAATGCAGTGTTAAAATCCCCCACTATTACTGTGTTACTGTCAATTTCTCCCTTTATGGCTGTTAGTATTTGCCTTATATATTGAGGTGCTTCTATGTTGGGTGCATATATATTTATAATTGTTTTATCTTCTTCTTGGATTGATCACTTGATCATTATGTATGCCCTTCTTTGTCTCTTATAACAGTCTTTATTTTAAAGTCTATTTGTCTGAAATGAGTACTGCTTCTGCAGCTTTCTTTTGATTTCCATTTGCATGGATGCCTTCTTCTATCCCCTCACTTTCAGTCTGTCCCTAGGTCTGAAGTGGGTCTCTTGCAGACAGCATATATATGGGTCTTGTTTTTGTATCCATTCAGCCAGTCTGTGTCTTTTGGTTGGAGCATTTAATCCATTTACATTTAAGGTAATTATCCATATGTATGTTCCTATTGCCATTTTCTTAATTGTTTTTTAGGTCTTTTTTCTTCTCTTCCTCTTTTGTTTTCTTCTCTTGTGGTTTGATGACCATCTTTAGTGTTGTGTTTGGGTTGCTTTTTCTTTTGTGTGTGTGTGTATATCTGTTGTAGTTTTGGGGTTTGCTGTTCCCATGAGGTTTTGATATAGCAGTCTATATATGTACAAGGTTGTTTTATGTTGCTGGTCTCTTTCCCGCCTAGAGAAGTTCCTTTAGCATTTGTTGCAAAGCTGGTCTGGTGGTGCTGAATTCTCTTAGCTTTTGATTTCTCCATCAAATCTGAATGAGAACCTTACTGGGTAGCATATTCTTGGTTGTAGGTTCTTCGCTTTCATCACTTTAAATGTATCATGCCACTCCCTTCTGGCCTGCAGAGTTTTTGCTGAGAAATCAGCTGATAACCTTATGGGAGTTCCCTTGTATGTTATTTGTCATTTTTACCTTGTTGCTTTTAATATTTTTTCTGTGTCTTTAATTTTTGTCAGTTTGATTACTGTGTGTCTCGGCATGTTCCTCCTTGGGTTTATCCTGCCTAGGACTCTGTGCTTCCTGGACTTGGGTGACTGTTTCCTTTCCCATGTTAGGGAAGTTTTCAGCTATTATCTCTTGAAGTATTTTCTCAGATCCTTTCTCTCTCTCTTCTCCTTCTGGGATTCCTGTAATGCGAGTGTTGGTGTGTTTAACGTTGTCCCAGAGGTCTCTTAGACAACACAGTCCTTCTGAGTGCCCAGAGAAAGGAAATGGGACTGGTGAGCATCTTGCTTTAAGTGGAATACATCATTTAGACTAGAGGTTCCAGAAAAATCTCTCTATAGGAGTGATTTTAAACTAGTAATTAGAATATTCAGTATAGCCATGTTAGCAGAACATACATTCTTCTCAAATGCACGTGGAACATTCTCCAGGAGATCACATGCTAGGTCTCAAGACAAGTCTTAACAAATTTAAGAAGATTGAAATCATACTAAGTATCTTTTCCAACCAGATTGCAATGGAACTAGAAATAAATAGCAGAAGGAAAACTGAAAAATTTACAAATATGTGAAAACTAAACAACACACTTTTGAACAGCCAGTGGGTTCAAATAAAAAAAATCAACAAGAAAATTAGAAAAAAACTAGAATAAGGGGCTTCCCTGGTCACTCAGTGGTTAAGAATCTGCCTGCCAATGCAGGGGACACAGGTTTGAGCCCTGGTCCGGGAAGATCCCACATGCCGCGGAGCCACTAAGCCCGTGCGCCACAACTACTGAGGCTGTGCTCTAGAGCCCGTGAGCCACAACTACTGAGCCTGCATACCACAACTACTGAAGCCTGCACGCCTAGAGCCCATGCTCCGCAACAAGAGAAGCCACTGCAGTGAGAAGCCCACACACTGCAATGAAGAGTAGCCCCTGCTTACCACAACTAGAGAAAGCATGCACGCAGCAACGAAGACCCAACGCAGCCATAAATAAATAAGTAAATAAATAAATAAATAAATAAAATTTAAAAAAAAAGAAAATATCTAGAGTCAAACAAAAATGAAAATACAACATGCCAAAACTTAAGGGATGCAGCAAAAACAGAACTAAGAGGGAAGTTGATAGTGCTAAATGCCTATATTTAAAAAGAAGAAAGATGTCAAATAAATAATTTAACTTTACACCTCAAGGAACTAGAGAAAAAAGAAAAGAAGCTAAGCTGAAAGTTAGCAGAAGAAAGAGCAGAAATAAAAGAACTATAGAATAGAAAAAAAATCAATAAAGCTGTTTTTTGGAAACTGATTTTAAGAGCTGTTTTTTCAAAAAGATAAACAGAATTGACTTTTAGCTAGACTAGGAAAAGAAGAGAGAAGACTTAAGTAAAAGCAGAAATGAAAGAGGAGACCTTACAACTGACGCCTCAGAAATAAAAAGGATCATAAGAGACTACTATGAACAGTGCCATCAAACTGAATAACCTAGTAGAAATGAGTGAAGTCCTGGAAACATACAACCTACGGGACTGAATCATGAATAAAAAGTCTGAACAGACCAAAAACTAGTAACGAGATTGAATCAGTAATCAAAAACTTCCCAACAAAGAAAGACCAGGATCAGGTAGGTTCACTAGTGAATTCTACCAAATATTTAAAGAGGAATTAATGTCAGTCCTTCTCAAACTCCTCCCCCAAAATGAAGAGGAATGTACACTTCCAAACTAATTTTATGAGGCCAGCATTGCCCTGATTCCAAAACCAGACAAAGATTCCACAAGGAAAGAAAACAGCAGGCCAATATTCCTAATGAACATGGATTAAAAATCCTCAACAAAATACTAGCAAACCAAATTCAGCAGCACAGTAAGAGAATTATATACCATGATCAGGTAAAATTTAGCCCTGGAATGAAAGTAAGAGTCAACTTATGCAGATCAATTAATGTGATACGCCACATTAACAGAATGAAGGATAAAAATCACATGATCATCTCAATAAATATAGAAAAGACATTTGTCAAAATTTAACTCCCTGTCATGATAAAAAAATTGTCAACAAATTGGGTATAGAACATAAGTCAACATAATGACGTCCTTATATGACAAACCCAAAGCTAACATCATACTCAATGGTGAATAAACGAACGCTTCTCTTCTAAGATCAGGAAACAGGTTAGGATGCACATTCTCACCAATTCTATTCAACATGGATCTATCAATAGATGTCCTAGCCAGAGTAATTAGGCAAGGAAAAGAAATAAAAGGCACTGAAATCAGAAAGGAAGAAATATAATTATCTCTGTTTGCAGATGACATGATCTCATATGAAGAAAACCCTAAAGACTTTGGAAAAAAAGAAAACTATTAGAAGCAACAAACAAATTCAATAAAGTTGCAGGATGTAGAATCAATACACAAAAATCAGTTGCATTTCTGTACACTAACAATGTGCTAACAATCTGAAAAGGAAATTAGGAAAACAATCCTTAGCAATAAATTTAACTAAGGAGGTGAAAGACTTAGGTTATTTCTCTCTCCTCCTTCCCCTTTCAGATGCTACACAAGGAATTGTAAACTTGTTAAACAGACCCTCTGTTTTAATGAAAGAAATAATAGGGAAAATTTTGATAGTAAGAGGAGCTGCCTTGGAGGGAAGCCATAGTATAAAAAGAGTGAGGGCTCTGGACAGTTTGGCTCAGATCCTGACTCTATTACTTACTAGTTGGATGCCCACAGGCAAGATTCTAAAACTCTCAGTGCCTGTTTCTTCATCTGTAAAATAGAGATCATCATCATAATAAAATCTACCTTTATTAGGTGGGTTTTTTTCTCCTGTTGTAACAAATTACCGTTACTGCAAATGTAGTGACTTAAAACATCTCAAATTTATTAATTTACAGTTCAAGGTCAGAAATCTGACATGGGTCTCTCTGGGCTAAATTCAGTGTCACCAGGGCTGTATTCCTTTCTGGAGACTCTAAGAGATAATTTGTTTTCTTGCCTTTTCCAGTTTCTAGAGACTTCTCCATTTCTTGGCTCATGGCGCCTTTTCATCTGCAAAGCCTGCAACGGCCAAATGAGTCTTTCAGATCACAGCAGTGTGACTCTGACACCCTCTTCCGCTTTAAAGAACCCTTGTGATTACATTGGCCCAGGAGGATAATACAGGATAGTCTCTCTATTTTGAAATCAGCAGACTAGCAATCTTAGTTCTATCTGCAACTTTAAGTCCCCTGTGTCCTGTAACATCATAATCACAAATTCCAGGGATTAGAATGTAGACATGATGTGGGGGTGGGCCAGCAGCATTATTCTGCCTCCCACACTATCCCATAGGAATGTTGCAGTGATTAAATGAGATGACTCTTACAGTGGCTTAGAACAGTGCCAGTCACATAAGCAAATGCTCAGTAAATGTCAGACCTGACCCCATTATGTCAGACTGTTTAATGAATTCATTTTGCAGAGGGGCAGACTGTCTTGAGGAAGAATCTGATGCTACCCTTGTTCACTGCTGGAAGGGATGATAAAAGGATGTAGGTAAGAATAAGAGCCAGTTCCTCCTTGAGTCCTGCACTTTGCTTTCCAAAGCCAAAACTAAGGTCTGAAATCCCTTTGGGATTATTTGACTCTACAGAAAGCATGTGGTTTGTACAAAGCCAATTTTATGAGTCACAAGAATGAAACAAACTGGGCAAGATCCAAATAGATAGTGTTATTCTCACAGCAAAGTGGCCAATAGAAAGGTGAAGAGCTACTCTGCCTGGAATCACATTTTATGAGCCTGTGAAGGAGCTGGAGTCCAGGGTGTAGTTAAGTTAATGGACACTGGAGTTGGAATTTTTTCTCTTCTGTTCTCACTAGTTGGGAGACCTCAAGCCTTTGTTTCCCCATTTGGAAGATGTGGAGAAAAGTAGTGCCTACCTTAATATGAGATGAATTAACACAGCTGAAATGCTTGGCACAGGGAAGGCCTGGCAGTAAATGCTAGATGTGAATAGCTCTGGGATGTTTTATATGCACTAAGGACCTCATTGAAAATAATTAGAGTTGAGACAGCCATTCTCTCGCTAATCTGGGGCCTAACTAGAGGGATTCTGAGCGTTATCTTAAAAATCCTATTCTCATGTAGTTAAACCTTAGAGTGAATATTTATTCCATTAAATGTCCCTCCCCAGATTGCATGATATGTAATTAGGAGATGAAAACATTGTCTGGAGAATGAACATAGCCATTGCTCAAGTTTTACACATGCGTTGATGGTTTTTGAATCTTCCTTGTGGGGTGGAGGCTGGATTTGTTGCTTGAAGTGTATTATGACAATTTGGCCAAGGGACAGACAGCAGAAAGCCATGATTTCTTGGTTGGAAAGAGATATGTTGCAGGACCTGGATGCAGCAAAAGTAATCCCTTGTCTTGGGCTGTTTTCATCCCACAGTGGGAATAACTGAAGATAAAGACAAAGATGATGAAAGACAAGGTGATATTTTAATGTCTCCAGGCCTAGATACAGGAGTGCTATTGTTTGCAGACAGCCTTTGTTCATACATGTGAGATTAGCAGTGGCATTAATTTATTCAAGATTACAGTTCAGAAGGAAAGTCGTCAAAGCTGAAGCTCTTTCATTCATGGAGCACGTTGTACTGACTCTGGGACGGAGGTGGAATGGTGCTGTGCTCTGTGAACAAGGCATCTCTCCGAGCGAGCTGTCTTAACAGGATGGCTTAGAGAACAAGCCTTAGAGTCCACCTTTTTTCTGCTTCTTAGCTACACTCAGGATTCCTTCATAGGCTTGGTGCACCCCAAGATTCTTTAGATTTCTAGTGGTGAGAGCAGTGGCCATGCTTGGAAGGTGGAAATTGGACAGGTTAGTAGGTTTCACCTAGAGCTACTGTGATTCAGTCCCACTCTTCCAGGTACCCAGATATGTTCACACTTTTAGCAAAAATATTGCAACCATAGCTTCTTTCCTCACTAGGCCAGCTTTTTACCTGTGAATCATTTATACTTGTTGTCATGAGGATGATGGTAGCACTGGGTTATCACAAACACTGTTAACTTTAAAAATAAAAAGCCAAAAAACCTTTATTTTGAAATACTTTTGGATTCACGAAAATGCAAAAATAGTGTTGAGTGTTCCCATGTACCTTTTCTCAACTTCCCCTAGTGATACAATCTTACATAGGCATAGTCAGCTAACTTTTTAAAGACCTTATCTATTGAAGGTTTCAAAATATTTGTGATAAGGTACAGAAAATTTGTGTTCAGTTCTGTGATTTTTTTGCCAAGTGACCACTCCCATGTGAGTGGAAGAGAGAGAGATCAAATAGATCAAGTAGAACCTACCAGCACCTTGAGAGCCTCCCTTGTCATGCCTCTGTCCAGTCACTGTGTCCCCCAAACATAATTGCTTTTCTGATTTCTATCACCATGGATTAGTTTTAGCTATTATTGAACTTTATATTAATGGAACCATCTGGTATATACTCTTTCATGTTTGGCTTCTTTTGCTCGAGGTTATGTCTGTGAGATTCAATGGGAGTTGTAGTTCCTGTGTGTCAACACTTGATATTCTCAATGTTTTTAATTTTAGCCATTCTGGTGTGTGTGTGTGTGTGTGTGTGTGTATGTGTCATTTTAATTTGCCTTTACCTGATGACTAATATTGATCAGCTCTTCATACGTTTATTATCTATTTGGATATCCTCTTTTGTGAAGTGCCTAATATTTTTTGCCCATTTAAAAATTAGTCATTTTTAATTGATTTTTAACAGTTGTTTATACATTCTAGATGCTAGTCTTTTATTGGATATATATATACACTGCAAATATTTTCTCCCACTATGTGGCTTCCTTTATCTCTCTTATGATGCTGTCTTTTGATAAAGTTTACTGTATCAATCTTTTCCTCTATGGATAGTACTTTTTAATGAACAGTTTAAGACATATTTTCCTATGACAAAGGTGGATGATATTCTCCATGTTATCTTCTAGAAGCTTTATTATTAAGCTTCATTTTTAAACTTTGTTAGAAGTTTAATTAAGGTTTATTTTTCCCCACATAGATAGTCAGTTGATCCAGCAACATTTATGAAATAAGCCTTTCCTCATTGTATTGTAATAGCACTTTTTTAAAAGTAGGGTTTTTTTCTAGATACTCTGATTTTATGCTCTTGGTCTATTTGTTTAAACTTGTACCAATTCCACTCTATTTTAATTACTTGAGCTTTGTAAGTCTTGATGTTTGGTAGTGTTAAGTCCTCTAGTATTATTTTGGTTCTTGAAAATTGTCTTTTCTCTTGTTGGTTGTTTAGATTTCCATAAAACTTTTAGAATCCATCTGTTGATTTCTACAAAATAACTTGCTGGTACTTTGATTGGGCTTGAGTTGAGTGTAAAAATTAACCAAAGGAGAATTGACACATCTTTACAATATTGAGTCTTCCAGTCCATGATCTGGGTCCTTCCCTTCACTTATTTTCTTTCCTTAATAGTTTTCAGTTTTTTGTGTCAGAAGTCCTACACATATCTTTTTAGAATTTTTAACAGGTATTTGAGGGCTTTGCTGCAATTATAAATGATACAGTTTATGATATAGCTTTTAATTTTCATTTGCTAACATATGAAAACAAAATTGTTTTATATTGACCTTGTGTCCAGTGACTTCACTTAAGTTCACTTATTAACTCTAACTGTTAATAATCTATATATCCTTTTTGATTTTCTGTGTGCAAAATCTTTTTTTTGTTTGAATAATGACTTGTTTTATTTCCTCCTTTCTAATCTGTATGCCTTTTACTTCTTTTATCTTATTGCCTGGCTAGGACCACCAGTACAATTGCAAGGATAAGGATTAGCAGATATACTTATCTATGATTTCAGGATAAACACTTTTAATGTTTTTACCATTAAGTATTATGTTGCTGGTGGTTTTTATACATATTCTCTTTAAGGTTAAGGAAGTGCTATTCTGTTTGTAGCTTGGTAAGAATTTAGCTGAATGGGTGTTGAATTTTATCAAGTGCTTATTTTGCATCTATTGAGATAATCATATTTTTTCTTCTTTAGTTTTTTTTGATGCTGTGAATTACATTGTGCAATTTTCAAATGTTAAATTAACCTTACATTCATGGCATAAAAACACCTTTGTCATAATATGCTAAGCATTCACGTTTCACTGAATTTGATTTGCTGTGATTTTAATATCTTTGAGTCTTTGTTCAAGAAAGAGACTTCTTTTTTTGTAATGCCTTTTTCCTTTTTTGTAATGCCTTTCTCAGCTTTATGATCAGTAAGCTGGCCTCAAATTGAGTTGGGCAGTATTTTTTCTTTTTCTGTTCTCTGGAAGGATTTGTCTAAGATTGCTATCTCTTCCTTAATTGTATGTAAGAATTCAATGTTGAAGCCACAAGGAAGTGTAGTTTACTTTGAGGGGAGATTTTTCATTATAGATTCAATGACTTTAATATATGTAAGGCTATTCCTATTTTAAAATTTCTTTTTAGATCAGCTTTGGTAAGTTGTGCTTTTCAAGGAATGTATCCATATCTCTCAAATTCTCATATTTATTGGCTTAAAATTGTTTATAAAATCCCTTCATTTTAAAAATATATAATAGATCTTTAGGCCTTTCCATTTTCTATTCCTAATATGGTAAACTGGTAATTTTCCCTCATTTTTCCTTAATCCGTCTTTTTAAGGATTTATCAATCTTATTGGATTTTCAGGAAGCAACTTTTGGCATGGTATATCTGTTTTCTGTGTCATTGATTTCTATTCTTATTTTATAGTTCCTTCCTTCCACTTTCTTTGGCTTATATTTGACATTTTTAAAGCTTGTTAAAGTGGAACCTTAGATAACTGATTTTTCAGCTATCCTTCTTTTTTATTATATGCATTTAGAGTTATCAATTTCCCTTCAGTTGCTTTAGTGATATCCCGCATGCTTTTAAATATCATATTTTCATTATTGTTGAATGAAAACTATTTTCTAATTTTTATTGTAACTCTTCTTTGTCCCATGGAATATTTAAAGTATATTAATTAATTTTGAAGTAATTTGGATTCCAAATTTCCTAGTTAATATTTTATTATTTTTGGCCCATTCCACTGAGATATTGAATAGCTTCTGTATGATTTCCATTCTTGCAAATACATTTAGACTTACTTTATAGACAAG
Organism: Eubalaena glacialis; assembly: GCF_028564815.1. NCBI lineage: Eukaryota > Metazoa > Chordata > Mammalia > Artiodactyla > Balaenidae > Eubalaena > Eubalaena glacialis. The sequence goes on from NC_083722.1 coordinate 78,485,202, forward strand.
TACATGATGTATTTTTGTTAATTATCCTTGAGCACTTGTAAACAAAACGCGTTCCTCAGTTGATGGATACAGTGTTCTACATATGTCAGTTAGGTCAAACTGACTAATTGTAATATTCAGATGTCCTTTGTCTCTACTTCTTGCTTTGTTTGCTTATTCTATCAGTTACAGGGAGGTGTGTTAAAATACCCCACTGTGATGTTGTATTCCTCTGTTTCTCCTTTTAGTTCAGTCAGTTTTTGTTTTATATATTGTTATGTCTTTGTTATTATCAGTATACATACTTAGGGTTGGCATTTTTCCTGTTAAATCAGCCTTTTTATTATTACATCTATTAAAGACAAATAGTGTTATTTATAATTACATTGTACTTACAAAGCTTGAAAGTAAAAAGATAGAGCAAAATGTACTAAAAAATAGTCAATATTCAATGTAATTATTAATATATTTGAGCTTACCTACCATCTTGCTATTTGCCCCATCTATTCTTTGTTTTTTTTTTTCTTTAGTTGATTAATCTGAAAAGAGACAAAAATGTTTTATTACCCAATTTTCTCCTCTGTTAGCTTGCTAGTAGTAAATTATTGTATTATTTATTGGAGTTGTTACCCTAGAAATTATATTTCCTTAGTTTATTAGAATCTACCTTAAATTATTACTTGTCACTTTCCAGATAATGCACATACCTTGAAACAGTTTAGCTCTGTTTAACCTCTCGTGTCCTTCATGCTATTTTAACCCCCAAACCATGATTATTGTAATGTTAAACAGATAATATTTACTTAGATTTGCTCGTACAGTTTTTCTTTTTCTGTGTTATAATTCCTCCCTGCATTATCATGCTTCCTATTGGGATAATTTTCCTTCTGCTTGGAGTATTTCTTTGAATTCTGCTGATAACCAATTTTCTGAAAGTGTTTTGATTTGGTTGTCATTTTAGAAGATACTTTTTCTCAACATAAAATTCCAGTTTGAGACTTAGTTTCTTTCGACCCTTTAAAGATGTGTGTGTCTGCCTTTTATTTCTATTGAAAAGGCAGTTGTAAGTTTTATTATCGTTCCTTAGAGAGTAGTGTCTTTTTCTTTTTCTTTAGCTGACTTAAAGATATTTATCTTTAGTTTTTACAATTTTCACTATGATATGTCTAAATATGTTTTTATTTTGTATTCATTCCACTTGGAAAGCATTTATCTTCTTGAGTCTATGACTAGATTTGTATCATCAGTTTTGTAAAATGTTTGTCTTAGTTTCTTTTCAAATATTGTCATTGTCCCATTCCTTCTCAATTTCTTTGGCATTCCAATTGCATGTCAGACCTTTTGACCAGATTGCATATTTATTCTTTACCTTTTAAAAAATTTTCCATGATCTTTTTCTCTGTAGTTCAATCTGGTTGTTTTCTACTGATTTATTTTCCAGTTCATTAATCTTCTCTTGTACAGTGTCTAATCTTCTATTAAACCATATGTTGAATTCTTAATTTTAGTCACTGTTTTCAGTTCTAAGAGTTCCATTTGATCCTTTTTTTAATGCTTCATCTTTTCATTTATTTTCTTTAACATTTTAGTCATTGTTATTTTAGAGTCCATGCCTGATAACTATAATGTCTGGATCACCTGTAATTCTATTTTTTTTCATTTTTAGTTATTTGACTCTGTTTCTTGGCATACTTAGCAATTCTTGATTGCTTGCCTGATGGTGTATATGAAAAATTGTTGAGGCTTTGGAGACTCTTCCTCTTGAGAGGAATAAATTCTTTGGCAGGCAGAGAAAATGCAGGCAGAGTATCTTGAACCAATTACAACTTATTCATGATTTGTCTTTACTTTGGGGGCATAGCCCTTTCAGAGGTTTCAACTGAAAGTCTGTGCTTTCTATCTGTACCCCATCCTCCTTGGTGAACCCTTAACTTCAATTTTTGTTTTCCTAGCATTTTGCAACTGTGAAATTCTCTACTTAATGTTTCAATCTCTTATCAGCTGCTCTTTGCTTAGTTTCATGGAGTCTTATCTAACATGTGCACAACTTAGAGATTAGCAAATGCCTTAAATTAAGGAGAAATTTCCTGCTGAATATGGAATTACTTCTCTAGGGTCCCCTTTTCTTTGGGATATTTTTCCCTTGTGTTATGGCTTTCTCTGTAGACCTGAACCCAATTTTGCCTCCTTATCTTAGTGAGGCTGCCCCTAACTCTACGTTTCTGTTTTATGTTTGGCTTACATGCCCTGCTCCATGAATTGGCAAATGCCATGATGAGGCAAATGGTGGTGAATATAGAGCTTTTTTCCATGCAATTCTCTTCACTCTAGGATCTAGTACATTCAAGTCCTGGTTTCCACAGTTGTTCTCTGATGCCTCCAAATAGCTGTTTGTTTTTAATTTATCCAATCTTAATAGATGTTCTCAGGGTTAGGATTCATCTGACAGTAGCTAGTTTATCATAGCTAGAAGTAGAATTTCTCCAGTTAACACTTTCTTTTTAATTTAGTTGTAAAAGTTCTTTCATTCAGGAAGCTGGACTCAATCTGCTGTTGCTATTTGATTGTGTACAGAGTCACCAGGTAGTGGTGGGCATCCAGATGCAGCTTTCTTGATGAAATGCTTAGTACAGAAACGCCAGCTCCTTCCATTCATATGTTATGGGTAGGAGTATTGCCTTTATCTCAATGCAGTCATGAAGTACTTCTTCCTAAAATATGAATCTCTATGAATGCTAATTTTAAAGGTGCTCTACGTTTTCAAAATTAGTGTTCATAGAGGCTTTTTTTTTTAGAAAAGCTTTAAAAGCCCCAGTTTTGACTTGGAAAAAAATACACTCCATAGTATTAGCATATTAAAGGCATAGACCAGCATCTTTCACACTTATGTGTTCAACTTTTCTGTTCTAGATGTTGAGAATATAGTAATGAACAAGACAGAAAAGAGCCTTTGGGGGGATTGAAATTTCCTGTGGAATCCACAATAGGAGCACCATCACCATCACGGAACACATGTTTGTGAAACACTGTGTTAGACCAGTCTCTGTGGACATCCATTGGGCCTTATTTCTGCTTCCAGTGGTTACTGACTATTTTCAAACGCTAGCTAGTGCATGTAGATATGAAAGAGTATCTAATGGACATGGTCATTTTGAAGTGTTTTGCTTCCTCTAGGGAGTATATCAGATTGAAACAGAATATTTAACTTACCACAGTGAGTCTGACTCTTAGCAGTGCATTGTCACATTTTTCAACAAGCATTGCTGCATTACTGAAATAAAATTAAATTCTCTTTAAACATATCTTTTGGTTTGATTTTCTAAATTGAAACTGTCAAGAGATCAAGTAACAGTGTCATTACATCAAAAGATAGGGAACTATGTTTTAAACACTATCAGCCCATTTGATCTACCATACAGAACTAGGTTGGCAATTATCCTAAAAGAGTCCACTCAGCAAAAAATAAAAGAATCTGAAGAGTCAGTTAGTTATTGCATGTAAATCTATCTTGTGGTTTTATGTGGTTATACATATAAATGACTGCCTATATAGACATACATACACCTGTGTATACATACTTTTTTCCACATTCCTAGACTGACTGTTAGATAATTAGGAAAGGTATACTTTTATGCAGTCATACTGCTTTTTGAAACGGACACTTAGAACGTCTGACACTTAATATTATCCATGACTCTCTTCCTGTTATCAGTGTGGATAATTGACACTTTATTCCATCTTTCTAATTTAACAGGTATGCCTGACCCCATATATCAGAGCTATTTATTAAGACTCTGTGTAACCCCCAAAGTTGTTGAGGATCACTTTTGTGTTTACACTGTAAGGTGTCAAAGGCAAGATGAAATGTAAACATGCTTTTCCAAGTCACGGTCATTTACATCTTCTGCTCTTTCTTCAGGGTCACACCTTGTGTGCTGATTTTTCATGTCCTCCAGAACTTGTCCAGAGCTCACAGTGGCCCTAGAAGAGTCAGAAGTGTCATGATGAGAATGACAGTGAAGAATTTGAGAGAATTCTGTCTTTTGAGGGAGAGTGTGACTGTCATCCTAGGGAAATAACTGCAAAGCCCACATCTCCAAAATTTTTGGTTTTCAGCAGGATCCAGAACTCTGTGACTGTGTAAAAATGTCTGAGTCCTCAGATTCTAGATGAGACGGAACTATTCGAAGGCAGGTAATGTCTTCTGTGGAGACACTCATGTATATAGGGGAACACTTTTTTTTTTCTTATAGAGAAACACTTTGGTATCAGTAAAAGTATGTATGGCAGTGGCATGGATCAAAACATTGCTGTGTAATTGCAGCTGACTTTGTATTGGGTTCTTTCAGTGTCAAGGCTCGTTCTTTTTCTTTCTGAGAACAACATTTTCCTTCTTATCTTCACTTAGGTCTGTGTTTCCTTAATCATCTTCAAATGTTTGTCAAATGTCCCCACTCTGTTTTTTAAATCTCATTTGTTGCCATTTTTCTCTTATAGAGAGAGGAAGTATTCCGTTTAGGTTATGTGTTTAAGGGTGAAAAGTGTTTATAGAATCTTCATCTGTTTCCTCTGAGCCTGATCTAATTGATGACATCATTCTATAATTTTACATGATTTGGACAATGCAGAGTGCACAGGGCAGAATGTTCAGGATGATAAACAGAACATGTTTTTGTCATTAGCCAGAGAACCCAGGCTATAACTTGTAACCCACTTACAAATTCAACCAGAGAAGATGGTCCTAGCTGATAAATTTTTTGAGGGGTGTTTGGTTGCTTGAATGCTGTGTATGGTTGAGACATGGGTCTGCATAGGGGTTCAGCCTTTGAACTCTGTGTTAACAATTTTGATCTGGACTAGGTCATTGCTAGTATCAATGATCAGGGATTTTGGAGACATTTGAATAAAATCCCTTAGTGACTGGAATTTTGAGACAGTAATAGATGGTCGTATTAATTTCATATTAATAAGTGATGAATATTTGCTTGGATCATTTCCCCTCATGCTTTGTTCTTGCTTTTTATTGTTCTCCCATGGTGTCACATTCTGTGTAAATTGGTTATTCAGGGTCCTCCTTAAGAACTCCCCCGAATGGCTGAGTACTTCAATTTGAGATACTGTTCATTGCTGCAGTTGGGGCATCATTTCCTAAAACCTGCATGTCTTGGTCATCTGAACTTGATTGGACCCTTTAAACAATAAAGAGATCAGAGCAGAGAAGAGAGAATCTTACTGAGGATTTATGAAACGTCAAAATTTAACAAATATATGATCTGTTTAATTTTAGTAAGAATAAAAGTTTGGATTAGTTTGTATGAAGACATCAAAGGAAGTAAAACTGATTAGAACTTCCAAAAGCAGGGACTCACTGGTTCTCCCACTGTAATGCTTAGGGATCCATCCTGGGGGAAAAAATGTCATCTGGTAAAAACTTCCTATTTCTGCCTTACTAGGTGGCACACTTGCACCTTGAGGGTCCTGGACCAATAAAAGAGTTAACCCAAGTGCTGAACACTGTTTAGCTGCCTTGGGACATTTGTTCTCTGTTCATGGATTTAGTAATTTTAATATAAATAGGCACCCCAGCAGCTGTGTCCCCTTAAGCATATTTTATTTAGCAGCTGAGTTATCCACGTCACTTGGCAGCTATAGATTTTCAACTTTTCCCTGTGCCAAGAGGGCAGCTGGAATAATTTGAGTACTCATTAATTTGGGAGAAATATGAGCTGTGTACGGCAGACAACATGAGTCTTCTGTATGGTGTTGTACCAGGATAAGCAGATCAGAGTAGAAGCAATTTGCCCTATCCCAAAGGGGCCCTAGGATTTTAATAAGCTGGTTATGAAAATTCTATTTCTTTGTAATTTGAAGCATCTAATTAGAGCCTGTAATTTCTCTCCTATAACGAGAGTGGATGAAGGTTAACGTTAGGCCTCCTGGGCCCTTTCACATTCATTTACAGAGAGAAATCAGGTAACAGTTGTAGCTAATTAGAACAGGGTATTAAATATTTAGTCCATCTTGATTTAACTTGGAGAACACATGCATGTTGTTGGGGTATGGAAAATGATAAAGGGAAGTTTAATTTAATTTTTAATCAAAGATAAACTTAAAGGCAGTATAATAATTTTAACACTGATGGTCCTAACCCGACAGCCAGAGCGGCAATTGCCTTTAGCCATCTGAACTGCCAAGATAAAGGAAGATGATGTCGATTTAATTTCATTACTGAATATGTTTCCCAAGTTCAAACAGCTGGGATTTATGCAGTCTGCATAAAGTACAAAGAATTCGATGATTTTTATCATAGCAGTGACATAACAAAACCACCTTTTGGATGTTTCGGAATTTGGATTTTGAGTTTGGATAACATGAGTGTGTTTTTGGGAACCATCCTAAGGAGAGATATCATTCATAGGCATTTCTTTTAAGAAAGGACTCCTGTCTAATGAAACCTCTCCCTGAAAGGTAATCTTCTTCCATGAGGCAGGGCCCCTATGATAATGGGGTAGCCTTGTGCGGAATAAAGTCTGACTTTGCCATAAACTGATACTTAAACTCCTGCATGCTGAGGACAATAAGTCATTCTTCTCTTGTCATAACCCAATCCAAATTATCTTCCTAAAGTGAGATTCAATTAAGTCAGGGCGTACATATCAGAAAGAAATCCCTCAGATCCAGTCCCATGACTGATCTTTTCTCCAGGGCCTGACACGAGGGCAAAGTATCTTCAGAGTGCAATCAGTTCATAAGATAGCTCCCAGGACTCCTGTAACTTACCCGGAAGCAGGCTGTTAGGATGCCAGAATATTGTAAAAGGGCAAAGATGAGGGGAAATGGTGAAAAGTCAGAAAAATAGAAAGATTCCAAAGAGTAACTCTAAGGCATACATTTCTCTAACTTTTCTGAGGAGGTGATTTATCGTGGCTGGTGAATCCCATCACAACTGCAGTTATTTCATTTGGGGGATGCTTGAAACGTCTTTACAGATCTGTACAACTCTCAAAGACTGTCTTACTTTGCTACATTGGCTTCCAGTTGCCAGTTATTACAGAATGGTTTCTGACGGCAATAATCCTTTGAAAATCGCCTGTTATTGGGGATAATAACTGATTGTCAGAGCATTAACCACCCTCGACTTCACTTTGGGCTATTACATAACAAAAGAATGAACTGGTGGTGAGTCTGCCAGGTGTATTAAATTATATTATGCATTATAGAAGTTCTGTGATGAGGATTAGCATCCAGAAAAGACCATCAGAAATTGCCAAACTCATTATCTGCTGAGGCAGGAGGCTGGCCTCAGGCCTGGGGATGCAAGGCTTGGGTTGTAACTATTAAGCCACTACGTCCAGTCCTTCTCTACTCTGGCAGGGAGACGGACAAGCAGCTTACCAGCATTTCTCCTCTATTTTCCACCTCTAAAGAAAATCGAAGTATACTGCATTAACCTATGGTCAGCTACAAAGCTGTATTGACTTATTTATTCATTTGTCTGGTTTCTTAATGGCAGGCCTACCTCTTGGGCAGTCTTCAGTAGTCATAGAATTTGGTGGACCTTCCCAACACCTCTTGGCAGACTAGATTTTTTTTTTAACTTTTTATTTTATATTGGAGTAGAGTTGATTAACAATGTTGTGACAGTTTCAGGTGTACAGTGAAGTGATTCAGTTATACAATACATTTTCCCATTTAGGTTGTTACATAATATTGAGCAGAGTTCCCTGTGCTATACAGTAGGTCCTTGTTGGTTATCCATTTTAAATATAGCAGTGTGTACATGTCAATCCCAAACTCCCTAACTATCCCTTCCCCCCACCCTTCCCCCCGGTAACAGTAAGTTCATTTTCTAAGTCTGTGAGTCTGTTTCTATTTTGTAAATAAGTTCATTTGTATCATTTCTTTTTAGATTCAAGAAATGTAGAGGGTGGGCCTTCAGAGGGCATGATCTCTGGGAGGCTCTGCTGTAGTGTCTCAAGCACTTACAGTTTCCAAAAGGGAGAAACATAAAATGAAATGATGGTTGAATACCCATGGAAATAAGCTTTGGACTACAAATATACAGATGAATCAGGGCTTGCCTTTTCTCAACAGCTCTGGGTGATCCTTCATGTAGCTATTGGTCCAGACCATTTCTGATGACCTGTGGAATGGTGCTGCTTCCAATTTTCAGTGGAACATACTTATGAGACCTATTTAATAGCATATCATCTCTAACACATAAGCTCTGAACTGTGCATTTTCCTACTTGAGTGTCATCTGTATGGAGTCAGGTCTTGTGGCAACATTGAAACCCTAGTGCCTTGCACAAAGCCTGACACATAGTAGATGCTCGGTAAATATCCACTGAATGGAAATGAATGGAAATTTCTGACTGTCTTTTTCTGAAAAGTATTTTCCTTATAACAAAAGTATTACATGTTCACAGTAGAAAATTTGTAAAAAAGCACTGCCAGAGATTATGATATTAGATGCTTTTCACATATATCTTCCCATTATTTTTTCTATGTATGTGTATTTTTAATTTTTTATAGATTGGATAAGACTGTCCATGGCATTTTGGAACCTATTTTGTTCGGTTAGTGATGTCTTTCCAACTCATTAAGCCATCAACTTTACCATTATTTGTGATGGCTTCATTAAAGGCCATTGAACGAATGTATGGTAATCTCCTTCTGTGGGCACATTTAGATTGTAATTTTTCTCTAATATGAACAGTGCTGCAACATACATCCTTTATGTTAAGTCTTTGCTTCACTCTCTGATGGTGTCCTTGGGCAACATGGAGAGACAAACAAAGAAAATATCCAGCAAGACTTCTGAAAAGACAAATTAATTTGGTGGGTAGAAAGGAAGGCAAATCAGGCTTTCACAGAATATAAGGCATCTGAACTTTTTCTAAAATAGGAAGGACAACATCATCTTATGGAAATCATCATTGGCTAAGTGTTTAAAAGCCATAAAATGTGGACTGTTACATTAATTCTATTTGTACATTTTAGCAAAATAAAAAATTTCAACTTGGTGGTAAAAAACGAAATTCCTAGAAGTGATTTCTGAGAAATGGAATTGCCATGTCAAAGGTTATATGCATTTTACATTTTTGAAACACATGGCCAAGTTATTTTAAGAAAGCTACAATAATTTATATTCCCATCAGTAGAAGGACTATTTCCGAATATTTTTATTGTCATTAACAAATCATTTTCAATTTAATAACAAAAACAAACCAGAATAACACCTCAAAACTCTTATTTTTATTTTAATTTATATTTGTATTTATGCTTAAAAGTGGGTTTAAACACTTTGTTCTATGTTTTTTTGTTTGTTTTGTTGCCATGAGTGTTTCTTCTTCTGTGACCTGGCAGTTCATGTCCTTTGCTCTATTACTGTGTTCTCATATCACAGTGTTGCAATTAAGAAAATGAGCTTTGGAGTCCCACGTGCCTTAAAAGGGTCCAGTAGCTGTCACTTATCTGCTCTGTGACCTGGGACAGTTTCCTACCCTTTCTAGGTCTCAGTTTGCTCATCTGCTAAATGAGAATAATGATAGTGCCCTCCCATTGCAATCCTACCATGTATGGTATCTGGCAAAGGGCCAGTGCTCAACATCCTCAGTTTTTATGCATCAATACTCATTTAATCCCTCTATTTCTCTTGGCACATTCCTACTCCATATGTCATGATAGATTATCCCCGTTTAACCTGTGTTTATACCTTTTAATTGCCTGCAATAACCACATTACTTCATTTATCTGACAAATATTTGGGGGTATCTGCTATGGGTCAGGTGCTGGATTAAGAGTTCAACAATGGTGAACAAAACATACTGTATTTCCATCATGAAGCGTATACTCTTCTCTCTCTCTCTGCGTGTGTGTGTGTGTGTGTGTGCGTGCAGGGAACAGAACATAGCTAAGTGACAGACAAATAAATGTAATTGTACTGAGTGCTATGCAGAAAACCGATAGCTGAGACAGAATAAAAGGGGGACTTATTTTAGATAACATTAAGAGGGAGAGACTTTCAGGGGTAGAAAGTTTTATGGTAAGACATCTGTTAGAATGGTAATTATCAAAAAGACAAGAGATAACAAGTGTTGACAAGGGTATGGATAAGAGGAATCCTTGTGCACTATTGACAGGAATGTAAATTAGTGCAGCCACAATGGAAAACAGTATGGAGATTCCTCAAAAAATTAAAAGTACACTACCATGTGATCCAGCAATGTGGCAATATGTACCCACTTCTGTAGGAAGGAATTTTTCTGAAGGAAATGAAATCACTATCTCGAAGAGATATCTGCACCGCCATGTTCATTGCAGCATCATTCACAATAGCCAAGACATAGTAACAACATAAATGTCCATCTATAGATGAATGGATAAATGTGATATATATATAAAATGCAGTCATAAAAAAAGGAAATCCTGCCATTTGTGACAACATGGATGGATCTTGAGGGTATTATGATAAGTGAAATAAGTTGGACAGAGAAAGGCAAATATCAATACTACATGATCTCACTTATATGTGGAATCTAAAAAAAAACAAAAACAAATAACAAAACTGATATAAACAGAGAGTAGAATGGTGTTGCCAGGGGCTGTGGAGAGAGGAGTGAGGGGAATGGGGAAAATGCTGGTCAAAGGCTGCAAACTTCCAGTTACAATATAAATAAGTTCTGGGGATCTAATATACAGCATGGTGACTATAGTTAACAATACTGTATCATATACTTGAAAGTTGCAGAGAGTAAATCATAAATGTTCTTACTAGAAAAAAAAAGGTAGTAATTGTGTGAGGTGATGAATGTGTTAACTAACCTTATGGCCATCATTTTGCAATATATCCACTTATCAAGTCATCATATTATAGACCTTAAACTTATACAATGGTATACATCAATTATATCTCAATGAAGCAGGGGGAAAAACAATTAAATTTTTAAAAAATGCTTAGTTTATCAATTTAAATAATAAATAAATGTACATTTCTTTGTACAATGCATAAAGTAATAAACTACAGGTAAAAGACTGAAGAAACCCCACAAGTTCCTCCTTATCTACTGGCATTTGGGCTACAGGGCTCAAGATGGCCTGTGTCCTATTCAGGAAACTAAGCTGTTTAGGGGGATAAGTGCAGAAGTGATGCAGTTCTGAAAGAAGATGATGCTTTTTAGGGCTCTACCATGGTCCCCTTAACCAGAGAGAAAAACAAACCCGTGTCCTCAGTGTTGCTCACAAAGTTAGGACAGAGATAGTGTAAAAAATTGAGGAGGGTCTTCAACCAGCAACTTTTGAGAAGTCGGCAGTAGTGAGTAACAGAACAACAGGCCCATCTCCTCTCTCTCTATTTTTCTTTATATCTCTTTGCCTTCCTCTTTCTATAAAATGTATTTTCAAAACTTACAACTTCAGTGAGGGTGGAGACCATATGGTTTTTTCCTCCCTATAGTGTCTCCAGCATTGAGCAGAGGGTTTAGTACTATGATGGGTACCCCATTAATACCTGATGGATGGAAGAGTAGATAGGAGGGTGGGTAGATAGGAAACAGAAAACAGAAAAGGTAATACAAATTAGAGGTCAGTAGGAAAGAAAAAGGGACACCAAAGTCAGGGGTATAAAAGTAGAGCCAAAAACAACTTATCTCAGAGGGGTTGTAGCCCTCTGCTTGAGGCAGCCAGTGCAGAGCAGGAACCCAGGACAGCTGTAAGACTCACAGTCTGTAAGAATAAAACATAACAATTGCTTAGGATAAAATACAACTTTTACTGATTGAAGACAATCAATTTTCCCCTGGAGTTTCTCAAAAAGAAGACAATGGCTCCCCAATCCCTATGGAACTTTCATTTACTTTCCTGTCCCGTCCACCTGAGGCCTCTACCCATTTACGTCAATTTAGTGGCGCTCTAGAGTAGGATCTTCAAAGAACTTGGGGGCTTGCTCTCACAATGGAAGTTCTAGGTTTGGGGTGCACCAGAATCCCTGGAGGGGGCAGAGGTTGGTGTATAGATAATGAACATATATAGATGGCCAAAACCCCAGAGGTGATTCTGATACACACAGACACCCTAGCTCTCCCCAGGAGCCTTGTCCCTACCTGTCTACCTCTTGGAGAATCACAGGTAAAATGGAATGAACACTGTCCTCAACAATATCCTTGCAGTTTTCTGACAAGCCCTTGACTTTTCTTACTGACAGTAAGCCCCAGAAGGCAGTAGGTGAGATGACAGCAGAAGCTGCTATTTTGTACTAATTTTTAGTGACAGGATGGATTGGTTGGGGAAATAGAAGTGACAAGAACCTTGGGAGAAAGCAACAGTGCTAGCTTAGAATTCACAACAGCTGTTGGTTTTAATGGGTTTGAGAATGATTTGGGCAGAATTCCAAACTATAACCTATTAACCTGCCACTGTACTGAGTCACCAGGATGGTTCGTGGAGGGGGTGCTCTATCCAAATCATGCTGCTGCTTCTGTGGGCTTTGGCTACAAATCCCAGTGAGAACACACAAGGACCACACTTGTGCCCAAGGCCAAGTGGGCCTTGGTCCTGTACCCTGATCTGGGCCCTCGGAGTCTCCCCAGTCCAGAGGTAGAGGAAGGCAAAGAGAGACAAACTTGTGGGGAGGAACATTAAGGAAAAAGGAGCTTTTCTCTAAGGTCCAGAGAGGCAGGCCCAAGTCAAGTCTTCAATCTTTGCACTCCTAGGCTTTTCCCCAATCAATACTCTCTTTAGGGTCCAGGCAAGAAGGACCATTGGAGGTCTCCTCTTAGAAAGAATCCCCCGCCACACACACTCTTTTGCACCCCAGCCCCTACCATTTTACTTTGTTTCATTTAACAGCAATCCTGCCATGTGGGTCCTATTATGTTAACCATAGTATCTTACAAGTAAGGAAAGGAGGCTTAGACGGTCTTCAGCTCCTTCAGAGAAGACCCAGATTCTAAGACTAGGTGTGCCCAATTCCTAATTCTTAACCCTGTCTTGTACCCACTGCATTCTGCTAACCTGCCCACCCAGTCATCTCTGTTTTCCATGAAATGATGCCATCTGTCCAAACTGTCACAAACTATGGGGGAAAAGGAGAGAATTCCACTGAAAGTTGCTTGGAATAGCAAGGGTCACATCACTATTTTAAGATGTAGTCTTTTCCCTGCTAGGTAATCTCTGAAGCAGGCAGTAATTTAAAATACAGTTGGCTTCAATCTTTGCATGATTTTCATCTAGAATCAAGGGGCAGAACCTAGGAAGAAACATATTATAAACCTGATCATCCACCCATGGATGGCCTTAAATAAGACACCATTTTATGGCCCCTAAAGCTGAGACTGTAATAACAAAGACCAGAGCTTTTTCATTTCTCCATTTCTTCCTGTTTTATCACTGAGCTTCAGTGTAAAAAGAAACCAAGGGAACTGAGCAGAGGGAAAGTAAAAACTTCAGCTGATTGATAGCAGACCAGTCTGGAAAAATACGAAAGTATTTAAAATGGAGTTAGTAATGAAGGAAAGGGCTCTAACTCTGATAAATTCTAGTATATCCCATGCTGACTTCTTTTGACTTCCAAAATTTGTGAAAAGAAATGAAGAGAAAGTGGGTGACTGATATAGATTGAGAATCTACCATATGCTGGATGCTCAGTTGGGCACAGTTGCCTCATTCTGCCCTCACAACATCTATATTTCTGTTTGGAGGGAGAAATAGATGTAAATCAAATAAACAAACAAATCGTAAAGATAACTGCAAAATGTACCAAGCACCATGGAGGAGACAAATGGAGTGATCCAAAGGAGGGGAACTGGGGTCAGAGGGAGTTAGCCATGAAAAGTGGGAGGAGAAGAGTATTCCAGGCAGTGGGAAAGGTGGAGGCGAAGACTAAAGCTAGAACGGTTTTGTCATATTTCCACATCCTCCAGGGCATCTAGCCGTGATAAGGAGTTTGCAATATATCCTAAGTGCAATGGGAAGACATCAGAGGGTTCTAACCCAGGGAGTCACACGATCCCATGATGTTTCATGAGCAAAAATACTGCCATCCCAATTTGTGGAACAATTAGCTTCTCTTTCCATAAGTGGATTTTCTGATCTGTTTTGCTTAATTTAACAGCTTTACATACATGAGTTTCTTTTTGTTTATTGTATTGAATCTGTAAGCCTTCTTGGAAGATGGGGCATACTTGTTAACAAATAACTGTCACCACCTGATCTCTCCAGGTCTAAGAGGGCAAGAGAGGCAGAGAGGGACCTCCCAGCTGACCTCACCTCACCCATGGGAGGTGAGTTTTTTTTCAAGAGTCTTCCTATCAGCAGAAGGGGACTTTTATGGCATTGCCAATCAACAAGTGTTTGAGTGCTGGCTCTTTGCCAAGCATTGTGCTGGATTCTATGGATTCAAAAATGAATGAGACAGGAGTCATATCTGTCTGTCCATTCCATACCTGCTCCTTTAAATGTGCTCCTTCAAAGGTTCCATGACTTGATGTCATCATACAAACTCAGGGTTTACAGTGGTGCCCATTCTGTCTCAGGGCTCTTGACATCTTATTCCTCCATGTTGAGGACTTATTCCCCATGTGACTTTTCTGGATCTGACCATGGATATCCAGTATCTAGTACTCACTGAATCATCAAAGAATAAGCACGCAAATGAGTGAATGAACTTCTCTCTCAATTTGGCAAGCACTTAAGATGAAAGTGCCCATCTTGTTTGTCCAAAGAATACAATCTGTTTTTGAGAAATTTATAGTGCAGAATACAAGAATTATATAAGACAGCAGTTTTTAACCTGGAATCCAGAGGGTTCTTAGAGAATCCCAGTTTGGACTTTGGTGGAGGAGATACCTCAAACCTCATGAATCTTATCTGAAATTGTGAATGTACATCCTGCAGCCTTTTTTGTGGGGAGAAGGTCCATAGCCCTTGTCAAATTCTTGGTGGATCTCATGACTTTGCAAAGGTTAATAGAAGGTTTCATGTTATACCTCTGATGTTACTCTGATTGTGTTAGAAACTCTCAATCTCATTATCCTTAGCTTGTCAAAACCCTTCTCTTAGAAAAATCCTCTTCTTTACTCACAAAAATCAGTTTCCTCTTCAATCAAACCTCTGGGTACGGTTAGGGAGGCATCCATGAATAGGAGATTTGGCTTTCCTGGGCTCACCTTGTTTGGTTTTACTGCAACAAACTGTCTGAAACACAAGTGGAATGCAACCCTACCTGACTGGAACTCATTGCTTCCAACCTGTCTTTTCATTTATTATCTCATTTACCGTTGATCACAGTAAATGGATGAATGAATGATCCATGTGTAGGTGGAGAAAGCACAGTTCAGAGGGTTTCACTAACTTAGTCAAGATTGCCAAGACAGTAAGTATGGATTTGGACTCACCTGGAACCCAATTCTCCTGATTCCCAACTGTTTTAAGGGTACTCAGTATTCGTTTTAATCAAATATAGTTAGGCACATAGACATGGAAATGACTGTCATGAAGGAAGAAGTTTATTATACTCATAGACCCCTGGAAGCAAGAGGCATGTCATACTATGCAGGACCACACGGGGAAGCACCAATACAAGATGAGTGACAGTGGGGAGGGGAACTGATGGGCTGAAGCCTTTATTGTGTTTTTTGTGGGAAGAAAGAGGCAAAGCAGGATAAGCAGGCTTAGAATTGAATAATTTCAGTGGGCTCAGGGATGTAGGGGCTGTCCCTAGCTGTCTGGTACCTATCTGGCCCTGGAGTGATTAGGGCAGGTGGATAATGGCCCTGGGTGTGCACACCTGATAAAAGGAGATAGTTGGGGGCATGGGGTCTGGATTGGTTGGTTTACATATCAAAGGTGCACTTGAAGGCAAATTGTTTACTATCTCCAAAATTGGCTAACCAATTGGGATGGGCAGCTTCTCCAGGACAGTAAGTCCCCAGATATCAGAGCATCAAAAATACCCCCTGAATGAAGTTAATGGAGCTGGATAGTCTAATGAATTGTATCACCCACCTTTGAGGATATTTATAGCTTGACTTCTTACTGCTCCTTGAAGTGGTGTGTAATCTCTATTCCACAGTGCTAACCTAAGTTAACAGTCTCTGGGTGACCCAGAGACAGCCATCTCCTTCACTTGGAAAAATACGTGGCCATAAAACTGGACTTCAATCCCTGGCCAGAAGATTACAAATGGCAATTTTTTCTGAATTAGGATATTTTCAGTACCACACATGAGATATCAGGCACTGTGCTTGAGAGGAAGGAGATTATACAGACTCTTAGAGCATCCCCAAAATGACAGTCCATTTTTCATAATGGTCTATGATATTCATTTGTTGAAATTTTATTACTTTTGTAAGTTAATTCAATTTATCCCATTTTATTGCTGCTCAGGGCACTGTTACCTTATTTGCCTCTCTTGTCCTTCTGGATGATGTTTCTTCTTTTATTATGAGCATGATGGCTTCTAGATTAAAGCAGCCTGCTCAATAAAACTGTTTTTATTGGCATCCACCTTCTCTGAGCCCACCTCTACTCTTGCAGCATTTTCATGAAGACAAATATTGGCAGTGATTTATGAAGCATTTTTGTGGTTAATCAAGTTCCAGCTCTCATTTTCTGCTTAGAGATTAAAGATTTTATTCAGAAATGCTTCCCTGCATCAGAAATCATAGAAATGAGCAAATAACAATAGAAGTTGGTTAGGAATATTTTTTGTGAAGATACAGGTTAAGAACGTAGTAACAATTGACTTTAAAACACAAAGACATCAGAAGACTTCTTTCTAAAGCTGAAGTTGTATACCATTTTTGAGAAATCCTGGGTATATTTTAGGGAATAATTGAGTTGGACAGTGAGTCAAAAGGGACAGAAGTAGGTGAGAAGATGTGAAGGTGAGTCTACGTGCTTGTTTGCAGAGGCTGCTACTTAGCTGAATTGAAATATGGAACACATGGGTGTGGGCAACCATATGTAACTGGATGATTCTTTTAGCAAATTTTATTTACACTTATAATCCATAAATTGCATGTTTTTAAAGGTAGAGATACTAAATTTATAGTTAAATGTTATTTTAAAGTAAAAGATTGCCTTCGTTTTTAAAAACAAAAGTAAAGACTGTATATTTGGAGGCTCCTCAGTGCCCTGTCCCCAGCCCTTTCCTCTGTATCGGGACTCAGTAGTGGGGCTATTGTAATTTCAAGAAGCAATGCTTTGGGTGCGAACACCCAGCTCAGCAGCTACAGACATCTGGGTACAGATCTGCCCTTTCTTGGGGAAAGAAGAAAGTGCAGTTGGCTGATCCTGCTTGCCCAGTCTAGCTGGTGTCATCAGACATCCTGCCTTGTTGGATTGACACAGCCTTCTTTAAAAATGTCCTCTTGATCCAGCTCCTCTGTTTCTTTTTTTAACCACCCAATGGATTGTAAACTCCTTGAAGTTTAGCCTCAATCCTTTGCAATCTATAGAATCACTGTATTGGAAATGGCTTCAAATATTTCTTAATTCCCAATGCCACTTCTTTTTGTTCAGGCCTTATCTCTTTGGTGATATGTTTGTTTTTTTTTTTTTAATTTTTATTTTATTTTATTTTATTTATTTATTTATGGCTGCGCTGGGTCTTCGTTTCTGTGCGAGGGCTTTCTCTAATTGCGGCAAGTGGGGGCCACTCTTCATCGCCGTGCGCGGGCCTCTCACTATCGCGGCCTCTCTTGTTGCGGAGCACAGGCTCCAGACACGCAGGCTCAGTAGTTGTGGCTCATGGGCCTAGTTGCTCCGTGGCATGTGGGATCTTCCCAGACCAGGGCTCGAACCCGTGTCCCCTGCATTGGCAGGCAGATTCTCAACCACTGCGCCACCAGGGAAACTGCCCACTGCGCCACTGCCCTGGTGATATGTTTTTAAAGTGTTGGACTCCAACCACCTGTTTCAGACCCATCATGGGTGCTTCTAAAAAATGTAGATCCCTGGGCCTACTTAATCTGAATCTCTGGAGGATGGGTGCTGGGGACTGGTTATTCCGATGCCCAGTGAAGTCTGAGACCTCTCACCCACCTGGCCAGAGCCACTGTCATCTCTCACCTGCAGTGTTTCAGTGGCCTCCTACTTAGTGTCTGTGCTTCTATTCTTATCTCCCTATGGCTGTGGTCCTCAAACTTGGATGCAAATTGGACTCTCCATGGGGAGAATAAAAGTTGGGCCCTGCCCAAATCAGAGGTTCTGATTTGATTGTCTTGGTTGGGCCCCGGGCATTCAGAACTGTAAGAACATCACAGGAAAGCTGAATGGGCAGCCAGGATGAGCACAACTCTCTAAGGCCTGTTCTCCACACTGTAGACAGAATGATCCTTTCACAGGATTATGTGTCAATCCACATCAGGCTTCTACTCAGTTCCTCCTATGGCTTCTGTTCTTGCTACAGAAAAAGCCCAGGCTCTAACAGAGGCTGCAAGGCCCACATGATTAGGCACCTGTTGTCTGTCCAAGTTCATCCTGTACAATCTCTCCTACCTGACTCCACGTCATCCATACTGGTCTTGTCAATATCCCTTGAGTATTCCTATCTCAAGGCTTTGTACCTTCTGCTCCCTTCACCTGGAACATTCTTCCCCAATAGCCATATGTCTTGCTCCCCAGCTCCACCCATGTTTTGTCCAGATCCCTGCTCAAGCATCACCTTATTGGGGAGGCCTTCCCTTCCTCCCTTTCTAAAATAGCAGCCCCCATCATTCTCCGTTGCATAACCCTGCTTTATTTTCTTTATAAGCTTTTAATCCAACAAATACATAATCGTTTTATGAATCTGCCATTTATCATCTGTTTTACTCTCATGAAAATGTAGGCTCCCTGAGGACAGAGAGTTTGTTCTCTTTACCCTTCGTATCCCCAACACCAAGAATGGTCCCTGGCACATACTTGGTGCTCAGAAGTTACTTGTGACAGATGATGAATGCTACCCTTGGACTGTCTCAAAAGCATGGGCGTTGGTTATTTCTCCTTCAATGCTGAAGGGAGTTGTGAAGGCAGCAGCAGCCTGTTTCCTGGCTATACAGTTGCCCCATTATAGTTCTGCTGGCAGCCACTCTCCTTCCCCTGTTTAATGGCTATAGAAAGGAGAGAATTTGATTGATTATTTTTGCAAACTCAAACTACCCTATGTGCACTAAAGGTTGAGAGGAATAGTGCTCCTCTAAGTTTCTGGAGGGAATTGTATCTAAATGAGTAAGAAGCATAATCTGTGTTTTGGAAAAACTGGATTGAGTTCTTTGTGTCATCTGGGAAGTTTTATACTAAGTTAAATTAAGTGACTTTGAACTTTGAAATGTCCACATCCTAACGTTTTATTAAGCTTAATTGGGTTTGTAGAATATTTAAAGACCATCCAAACTCAAATGGGAGATCAAAATGAACTAATAGGTTGATGTAGACTTACCCCCACCTCCTGCCTTTGTGCTGCGGTAATGAAAGTGATGCATTCATACCTGCGGATGATGAGCACAAAAGCCTGGCTTTCTGGGGAGTTTTGGTGTGTCCTGATGACTGCCCTGGTCTGAACTGTGCCATGGCCCCTTCCCATGATCATCTGTGCTCTGAACCTGGCTTTCAGAACCATCCCCATCTGTCTCTGCTAAGGAGGCTTGCCATATAGTAAAAGTAGTTGGGCTCTAGGCAGACTTGTCAAAGTTTGTTTGATGGAGCTTCTTAGGGAAGAAATCTCCAATTATTGGACATAAGATCCAAAAGTTTACAGAATCTGTCAGAGATGGAAATGAGGAGCAGTTTGACTCTATTACTCATAGAGGTTTTGCACTCATTTCATTGAGCAGTGGAGTAAGGCAGCCCATCCTACAAGATGCAAGGCCAGAACTTAATTTCCACAGGTCATCTCTTCTCCTATTTGATTTTCACTGATACATTTACTTTTCCTATGTCCTTGGAGAATGGTTCAGGAAGTAGCAGTGTCATTACTTTCTTTTCATTTAAAATGATCTTTAATTATTAAAGCAATATTTGTTCATTTGTAAAAACATTCAAAGGATATAGAAGTTTACAGAGTAAAAAGTGTAAGTCCCCTTTTAGAAAAAAATAGGATTCTATGCTACACAATATCCCACAACTTGCTTTCCCCCTTGCTAAGTTATAATGGATGTCTTTCTCATGAGTACATAGCTGCATGGTATTCCACTACATGAATGTCCCATGAGTTTTTTAGCCAATCAGCTATCAAGAGAAACTTGGAATTTAACAGGTTTTAACCATTACAAATAATAAAGGTGAAGGTCCTTGTTTTTTACATATTTGTGTATTTGTGAAAATGTCTAAAACCGAATTATAGGGCTTTAAGAAGATATGCACTCTACAATTCTCCATACATCTATGACTTCGTGTCATCTCTGTTACCTACTTGGCCCCCATAGACATTTTATTTGTTATCCTGGCTATAGACAAATGCCTAGAACTAGAATTACTGAGTCTGAAAAAATTACAAATATAAAATGCTGTTGTTAAATGGATCTCCAGAATATTTATTTTGGAGTAAAGTCCCTTCATTTTGTTGCCAGTTGAAAGGCATTATTTTGAGAAATCCAGGGCATGAACCCAGTATTGTATGATTATGTTTATTTTATACGCAGAGAGGCAACGAGTCATTTCCACGCCATTTCTACTCAAATAAGGGGGCCAATTCACTGGGAGCCAAGGGCTGCACATAAATGGAGATATTTAACATGATTCTGATTTTCTTTCATAAGCAATAAAATAAAATACAAACCAACAAAACGAGTATAATGCTATAAATGTCTTTGCACATACCTGACCCAGGGGATGGTGCTGACTGGAGAAGCCACAGTAGTGTTGGCAGTAGGGGCAGCGGTGCTGGTGGAGGGGGTCGTGGTGCTGGTTTTCATGATTGTGGTTATTTTTAGCACATTATTCCTGTGTAATCATGTCTGGTCTGAAGTTTGGTGCAATCCTACTGGTTTTCCAAATGGGTTGCCATCTTTTAAAATCAGAAACTGTGTAAGTTTTCCTGAATGGTTCACAGCACTGTTCTGGGGTTTTAACTATGCCTCCAAGAGAGAACTCAGTTTATCCTCAGGTTCGTCACCTGGATGGCAGAGGAGGTTTGGCACCTGCAGGTACCTTTGCTCAGAACAAATAGGCTGCTTTGCGTCAGGTCTTCTCCTCTTTGCCTGCAAAGGTAGACTCACAGCTTCACTTCCTAAGAGCTATCTTTTATGCTTTCTGCTTCATTAAGAACTTGCTTTGTGCAGGTTTTTATTAATCTGATGTTTTCCTTTTAAATAAATTGAATTTGAAATGAAAGGTAAAGATCTTTGAAGAAAAAAGCCTGAGGCTGGTCTGGCTCCTGTGAGTGCTGGCTCAGGGCCTTGTAGCTGGCTGGGTTGACAGAACCGGCATCTCCAGGAAATTGAGGGGAGACCCCAGTGTTATCCTGAGGTCATGGAAGACCTCTCTCATTAGATCAGTACTTGATGAAACTAAGCAAATCCCTTTACTTAACCGAGCCTCAGTTTCCGCCTAAATCAAACATTTTCAGCTAAAAGCCAACGGTGGCCAGGCAGGAAAAGTGAACAGGGGACAGCTCTGTGTAGGAAGGTCAGTGGTGACCACTTTGGGCCTATGAGGTTGCATCTTCTATTTTTTTTCCCCAAGAGAGTCAGAATCTCCCAATTAAAAATAAAAAAAAATCCCTCCTCCCAATGTGATTCCAGTGGGAATAGTGTGGAAAAGAGCTGGGGGAATGAAAGAGGCAAAGGTCTCTGTGTCTGCTCATCTGCCCCGGAAGCCTCCTTGCAGGAGCTGTTGATGGATGAAATAACTGCCTTACTGAACACAAATGAGGACAGACTAAGGCTACACAATGATAATGTATATTTAAACATCTCTTTAAGTTGGAAATAAGCCATCACGTAAGAACTAGTCTTCCAGTTATATGTCTCAGTTAAGAGGATACTCGTAACTAAAGCAAAATCTTAATTTTCAGTCAGCTATGTGCATTTACATTTTTATCCATTTCATTTATTGAGTTGTAATGTTCCAAGCACTGTGCCCCATCAAAGCACAGCCATCCTATCCCTTGTCAGGTGGATGGTCTAGTGGAGATCAACCTCACAGGTATAACCACCAAGATACTAGTTAACAACAGTCGCAATAAAGGCTCTGAAGGAGCCGTAGGGGTGCTTGACCCAGTCTGGCTGAGTGGAGGAGACATCAGCTGGAAAGACTTTGGGACCACATGTTGAATGTAATTCATCTAATACCATGTCTGCATTTAACTCAGTCATAAATTGGTGGCCGAAGGACTGACTTCACCTGCCAGAAGAATTTTGTTTGGACTGTGCGGTATTGACCCACATGCCATTTAAAATGTGAACCAAAGGATTTTAACCCTTTTAATTTCTTGTTTTTCTTCCATCTAACCCTCAAGTACAACTCTGGGAGGTGGGTTGTACTTTATTTCAAAGAATTCTGGCCTCATAATAGAGATTTGAGAAGGCAATAGAAAGTGAGAGATCCAAGGTTTTATGTGTGTTCTCTGCTCTTTAGGAGCCAAAGTTTAGGAAAGCTAGAGAGGGTTCCCTTTGGTCTCCTGGCTATAGGCTGTGCCTCTCATCCCAATTAATTACCACCGCAGACAGTAAGAGAGTGTTTGCAACCTGTTCTCACCATTGGGTGGGTGAGGGGCATGCTGAAGTTCTTTCGGTGGCGTTTTTATTCCCAAGAAGAGCACACTCTGTACTTCCTGTGCGGATGAGGAAAATGGTTGCCAATTTGGTCCAGACCTGGATGATCTTTGTCCATATATGTGTAGCAAACCCAGGCCCACGATGCTGCCAGTCTCCCGTTTCAAGTTATTCTCCTCTGTCGCAAGTTGCACACAGAAAAACAACCACCACCAGTGCCATATGGGTTAAAAGATCAAAGGCCCCAGTTTTGAATATATTTCTAGCTGACTTTACTTCAAATGTCTTAAATATGTTTCTAAGGATGGGAAGCATGGAGCATTAAAGAGGTAAACCACATGTGTGTGAGCCATGCTTGTGGTCTGGGCAGGAGGGTGAAAAGTGAAAACCACTGATCCGTGTGTTCCTCTTCCTCTCAGGTTCGCATCTTCACGTACCTCATTGGAAGAGAGGCTGCTTTTGCAGACAATCTCAAGTGGATGGCCTGTGCCAATAAAGGTAGGTCCCCGGATGGGTTCAGTTCTGAATAAGTTCTCCGTGGATGTGTAGAAACAGAGACAGTCACGAGAAAGTGGAGAGTTCTACCAGAAGGCTGTGAATTCTAAGATAAGGTCTGGATGTTTCTAAATGATTATGACTGACTTGTAACAACTTCTCCCAAAATGTGTTTATAAACTTTGAGGACATAGTCAAGTGGAGTGGTTAAACCTCTCCACTCTATTGCTTAGTAGCTGAGTGACCTTGGAAGAATTACTATGGCAGAGCCATTTACCATGCACCAAATATACACGTGCTCACTCACCATTCCCAGCCCCCTTGCACTGGTTCTGGCCAACAGGCTTTAAGCAGAACCAACCTGGGTCATTTATGGGCTAAAGCATTTAAGAGCTGGTTTGGTGGTATCTATATTCTTTTCTGCTCCTGTGAACTCTGAAGCTACATGATGGAATAGAAGAAATAGCCTGGGTTCCTGAGTGGCCGCATGGAGCAGATGCCTTTCCACTCACCCTGTCTTCTGCCATCTGCCAGCCGATGATGGATATATAGTCTGTGTGATAAACCTTTGTGTTAAGCCAGTGAGATTTCCAGTTTGATATGTTCCCATAGCATAACTTAACCTACATAACTAATTAACTTAGTTAACTTTAACCTGCTTCAGTGTTCTAATTTTCAAAGTGGAGAGGGTGATAATAGCTTTTCTTTTTGATTTTTATTGAATATAGGGTTAAAAAATGAAATGGTACAGATTAGGTGCCTAGTTCAGTGCTGAGACCTAGTAAGTGCTCAATAATTGTTGGCTTTTCTGCATTCACAGGTTAATTTTCTACATTCACAGTCCCTGATGTGTGTTGGAAACAATGCTTTAGGGAAGGCACAGGGAGGGAAGAAACAGGGCCTCCAGTCTTATGAAGGGCTTCTTTTCAGTCTACACACAACCAAGAAGGCAAAGCATAGGAGGCAAATAGGTGGTATATTCTAGATTCCTTGAGTCTTAACCCAAACTCCTTGAGTTCAAATCCAGCCTCTACCAAATACCAATCACGGTGGTGGATGTTACCATACCTACCTGGGTCTGAGTTATATCACCTACAGAATAGAGATAGTGATGATACCTGCCCCAGACAGATGCTGTGAGCATGAATGAGGCCATGCAGGTAAAGCTGGCAGCTCAGTGCCTGGCACAGAAATGCCCCATATGATTTCCTAGTGTTATATTGATCTGTGGTTATGTCTTATCTCTGCTCAGAGGCTATACAGTCCCTGAGAGCAGCCTGTCACTCTGATTTCCTCTTGAGCACTCAGCCCAACCTCCTACTCTATGTAGAGTGGCTGCTTCTTTAAGGTTTGAAAAATGAGCAAATTGACTATAAATACTAATAAAGGAAGATATGTCCTGTTGCACAGTAAATTGGTATTGGTGGATGTAGGTGGTCTATTTCTACATTGCCTGTTATGCCATCCTTTATAAAAGTTCCAATATATGTATGTTAGTGGAGGAAAGAGGACTCAGGGAAGGGTTGGCAGGTCTCAGCTTTAGTTTTGGTGACTTAAGACAAAGTTATTTTAGTTGCAAGCAACCAAAGTTGCTCCTTGAAATTAAAAAGAAGAGTGTTTTGGAGAGAGAGGAGAGTGAGTCAGAACCCAGAGTGGGAAGGGAAGCTTATGTCTCATGAGGCACCAGGGGCTGTGTTTTTGTTTTTCTTTTCCTTCTTGGTTTCTTTCTACATTCCGTGGCATTCTTCTTCTCTGTAGATAGATCTTCTCTGCTAGGGCATGTGCATGTCAAAAATGGCTACCCCACGCTGTGCATACCCATCTATCCACATAACACCTATTGTGGAGAAAGGAGAGTTTATATCTTCTCCCAAAAATGATTCTGACACCCAGCTTGGGACAGGTCTTCCCCTGCCGAATTGCATGTAGGCAGAGGTAAGCCCACAAAGAAAAATATATGTGCTCTGCAGGTGGATGGACACGGAAAGTTCTCAGGGAATAGGTGCCTAGCCAAGCAAGTAAACCTCTGCCTCACTTTCCCTTCGTTTGGTATTGTCTTTTATTATCTGCTTCTACTTGGAGAAATCTTTGAAGCAAGTCTCAATTTCCTCATCTAAAAATGGAGAACTGCATGAAAGGTTTGAACATTTCCTTGAAGCTCTAAAATAACATGTTCTGCAATTATTTTAGTTTATTGGCTGGCTCACCTCACTCAAAAGTATCAGTAATTCTGATTGTCTCAGAGTAATGCATTTGGCTTCATTTGAAGGGGGAATATAGAAGGAAAGTAGGCATGAGGAGATGGAGGCTGAATGGATCCTAGGTTGCCTCTGAGAAAAGAGACCATTGAGATAATTTTTGGAACTTCACTGACATTTGAGTGAGCTACACTTTCTCAATTTTTTCCTTGATTCTGT
Source organism: Eubalaena glacialis (assembly GCF_028564815.1). Taxonomy (NCBI): domain Eukaryota; kingdom Metazoa; phylum Chordata; class Mammalia; order Artiodactyla; family Balaenidae; genus Eubalaena; species Eubalaena glacialis. The sequence continues at coordinate 78,510,789 of NC_083722.1, forward strand.
GGTCTTGAAAGAAAGAGTTCCTTTCCATTTTTTAATTTTTAAAAGTTTTCATGTTATTCCTGCCACATCAGACTGCAATTCTTCCCATCAGCGAGTATGCATTTAGTCATGGGTTATTGTTTTTACCACTGTCTGTGTCCAGCTGATGAAAATTACTCAAATTGAAGCCTTGTCTTAATCAACTAATATTACACCATAATTTAGTTTTAGTCATTGTTTATAAGAATCTTTGAAGAATCCTTTTGAAGACAATTTAGTCAACTCAGAGTATTTCGGGGCCTGGCCATAGAATATAGCCCTTTAGATTTATAAGTTCTGAGCGCAGCAACTTGGAAAATCCAAGGAGGTAATAGTAGCTGCTTAGCTGGCCCGGCCGCTGGATTCCGCAGTGATTCTCCTTCTCTTCCTGTCCAAATCCAGTTGTTTCCTTCCCTGCCAGAGTCAGTCCCTCACAATAGTTTCACCTTCCTCCTCTGCTTCTCTTCTAAAGGGCCTTGGGAATAAAATGTCATTGTTTGCCACTCTTCAAAGTAGCAGTTGCCATCAAAATGTAAGGTTCCAGTCATCTGTGCCCATATAAACATCGGCTTCATGTTGCGTCAGTTATGGGGTTTAGACCAACGTAACGTCGGTGAGCAAGTATTCTTCTATGGTCATTAATTAAATCATTGTTTATACTCTCAGATTGTTATAGTATGGAGGCAGCATAACATTTTTCATCTCAAGTGACATGAGGTCCAGGGAGGGCCCGCCCCCCTCCTTACATATTTTTGCCCTGACTCAGCCAAGTTCTTCAGTGAAATGAAGCATTAGCATTCAGGGACCAGAGCAGACCCAGGGAAGCCCAGGGAGAAGCCTGTTGGCTGACTGACCAGAGTGACCCTAGGGAGGAGCAGGAGTTGTCAGGACCAGCTCATTGTCCCTGGGTCAGTGGTCAAGGACCTGCTATCGGTGCGAAACTTCTTGTTTGGAAGTCTGGTAGCCATGGAGACAGTTCTCAGTCAGTGGACCTCTGACACTGTCCCCTGAAAATGGATGTCTGGGCATATTCATAGCCCTCACAGGAGTTCTCTGCCTCCTCCAATCCACTAGCAATATCCAGAGAGGTCTGGAGCTCATTGGTTTGTCTCATTTTATGCATAACTAGGTCCTATCTTGAGGCAACCAGCCCTAATGAGGCAAAGCAGCAAACCATTTTAAATACATTAAAACAATTATTGCCACTGTAGAATGGCTTATAGAACTTAAAATTCTACATTCACACTGTTGGCTAAACAAGTGAACTGGGAAAACTGAAAAGAGGGGCCAACCAGCCCAGATACTCCATAAAGCCTTGATGACCTTCTGTAATGTTCAGTGTGCCAAGATTTTAAATAAGCACTGCCTGATTCTCCTTCAAAAATCACGGTGAATGGAGTGTTTTCCAGCTGTGCAAATAAAGAAGGGTCTCTGTGTTTGGTTCTCAACCTATCTGTCATCATTAGATCGAATGGAAATGCCACATGAGTCTCTCTTGGTTATCTGCTCAGCCTGTCCCTCTTTGATAGGCTAATGGTCAGTCTCTCCTTGTTTGAAACAGAACTGGCGGCCTGAGACCTCCTTGGAAGTTCAGACCCACAGCCTTTTCCCACTAGAAATCTCTTAACCTCACTATACCTTTCCAAGTGTCAAATTTATGAGGCCAGAATGGTTGTTTGGAGTAGCGGAAAACTGGCAATTAAAATTTTTTGCTGTTTCAGAAAAGGTGGAAGAAGGCAAAAATGACAGTTATTCAGATACCTTTGTATAATTCTTTTTTTGTACTCTTCAACCAATAGCTCTCCAATTCCCCAACCCCCAGCCCCTGGTAATCCCCTTTCAACTCTGTTGCTATGATTTTCACTTTTCTATATTCCACATACCAGTGATATCATACAGTATTTGTCTTTCTCTGTCTGACTTATCTTATTTAGCAAGATGTACTCAAGGTCCATACATGTTTTTGCAAATGGCAGGATTTCCTTGTTTCTCATGCTGAATAATATTCCTTTGTGTGTGTGTGTGTATACACTGTATCTTTTTAATCCATTTTTCCATTAATGGAGACTTAAGTTGTATACATTCTTTGTGTAGATTCCATAGAACTTGAGAATTTGAGTGGAAAGGGTAATAGTTGTGAAGATGAAGATGGTGCTACTGTTGTTAATAGCAACTAAGGATGACAAACTTCTTACTTAGTGCCAGGTAAAGTGCAAAGTACTTTTATGTATTATCTCTTTTGACCCTCATTAAAGCTGTATAAAGTGCATGAGAAGGAAACTGAGACTCAGAGAGACTAGCAGCTCGCCCCAGGTTACCAGCTAGCAGGTGGCAGAGCCAGGATTCAGGCCCAGTTGATCCAAAGCCTGAGCCTAACTCTTCACCAGGGTGTGAGGTTGCTTCTCTTTGGGGAGAAGAAAGTCATGGTTCATAGAGGAATATTTCCCATGATTTGAGAGAATCTAGGAAAAGGAATCTAGATGTTGAGAAAGGACTTTAATGGTCTATAGTTAATAAAGACTGGAGCTGGGATTTATACCCAGCCTATGTGTTCCAGAAATTGTCCTGCTTCAGCTTGTGTAGGCATGTGGTCCAGTTTCTGACATTTTACAAATGGAGATATTAAGGCTCTCCGAGGAGACGAGGCAGGGTGGAATGGGGCACAGCAATAGAGCTGCAGGCAAGCCAGCATTCCTAGCTCCACAGTGTGATCCTTTAAATTAGAGGTTCCCAACCTTTTTGGCACCAGGGACCAGTTTCATGGAAGACAATTTTTCCACGGACTGGGTGGGGGAGGATGGTTCAGGCGGTAACGCGAGCGATGGGGGGGATGGTTCAGGCGGTGAAGAGAGCAATGGGGAGCGATAAGGAGCGGCAGATGAAGCGTCACTAGCTTGCCCGCTGCTCACCTCCTGCTGTTCGGCCTGGTTCCTAACAGGCCGAGGACCAGTAGCCGTGGTCCCCAGGGATTGGGGACCCCTGCTTTTAATTATTTTTTCTAGCATGAAATTTGAAATTAAAAATATAATATTATAGACTTGAGGACACGGGGAGGGGGAAGGGTGGGCTGGGACAAAGTGAGAGGGTGACATGGACCTATATATACTACTGGGTGTAGGGTAGATGGCTGGTGGGAAGCAGCCACGTGGCACAGGGAGATCAGCTTGGTGCTTTGTGACCGCCTGGAGGGGTGGGATGGGGAGGGTGGGAAGGAGATGCGGGAGGGAGGAGATGTAGGGATGTATGTATGTGTGTGGCTGATTCACTTTGTTATGAAGCAGAGACTAACACACCATTGTAAAGCAATTATACTCTAATAAAGATGTTAAAAAAAAAGAGAAAAATGTAATATTATTCACACACAAAAGACTTGCTCCTAAATCAGAGGTTCTGGCTGATCCTGATAGTTTCACACTTGGGAGCCCCCTTCTCCAGGTGGCACATGCCCACTGAGGCCCCTGGGCTCCCTGCCCTAGTGGTCATTCTCTCCTTGGTCTTCTCTTTCCAACTCATCGGACATGTGCCCTTCAGCTCTCAGGGCCCAACAGACCTCTTACTCGTTCTTTGTAATGGTCCAAAGAGATTTGGAGGTAGAAAGTTGTTTATCAATTCTGCATTTTTCTATAGAAAAAAAGTGGTTTTCAGTAGTGTGTGATGTTGATGGGGAGGACGAAGATGGGACAGAATATTGTGAGGGTCTTCCAAGAACACTGTTGTTCCGTAAGAGGATGCCCACCAGGTCACACCAGCAACATCACTGCCTACCTTATTGCCTTGAGAAGACTGGGACCTGATCACTGGCTTTCTTGTTTTCAGCCTGCCTTATGTCATAGGGGAAAAGAGTCTTTGAAAAGACTCAAGGGAGCAGTGCCCATCACACCAAAAGTAGAACGAGGACCTTACCCAGACCTTACTGGTGAGGTAGACAGCCATGGTCTCCCACTGAGGAGCAGACTCCGGGGTCCCTCAGATCTGGTGTCATTGCAAAGTGGAGTGTTGAATGATGTACTGATGGAGCATCTCATGCAGAGGCACCACTTAGACAAGGGACTCTTAAGAAATCTCTAAGTAAGGGTAGTAAAATATCAGAAATACAAAGCACCAGGCTGCATGTGGTTTATCACACTGAGTAGTTGTAACTCAGAGTTCACAGGAGGTTCTGTAAGGGAATAGGTAAATAAATTGATGTTATGGAGAAAAATGAGCAGATCATTTATAATAGGTGGCTAATTTCAGCATTAATTACTCCTTGATAATTACCAAAAGATTGCTGATTCTGTTTTCTTACATGATATATGAAGTCCAAAAAGGCACATTAAAGAAGAGAATAAACATTCAAGAGCTAGAATTTAAAAGAAATAAAAAGAGGTGAGGGAAGGGGAGGGAAAGTGGCCAGTTCAAAGGATGCAGAGGGAGAAGGAGGGAAGCATCTATGGTTACAGCCAAAGAGTCCAGCCCTCAGCGACTTCCTGTTATCCATCAAAAGGTACATTTGTTAACTAAAACTTATATGAAAAACATTTAAAAACAAAAAGAGACTCTTTCAGAAAAGTTTTACAGTTTAATGGGTTGGGGTTAGACGATCTGATTTGCATGATTTGCATTAAGCTTTGCAGTGTACATTATTAATATTATCTTTGTAATTCTAGCTTTTCTTACCTTTTATACATCTGCATTTCTGGTCTATATATTGAAATATAAGTTAGAACTGTGGTATGGGTTTTGAGTAGACCTTTGGTGCTAACTACTGTGCATTTGCCAGGAACCTCATAGGGCAACCACATATTTTCCCACCCCAGCCTCAAACTTTCCCAGCCACAGAGATTCAAACAGCCCATTAGGGGTGTCCTTTCAGAGGAGGACCATGGTCTGAGCAGCCGCCATGCTGTCCTTTGCCATTACAGGAAGAGGCAGTGTCTTCAGTGGTTAAGAGCAAAGCTTTCGGAATCAAATGAATCTGTATTCGAATTGATCCAAGACAAATTACTAAACTCTGTTGTTTCTGTTTCCTCCCTATACAACGAGCACACACACATGTAGAGCTGTGTTACCCAAGTGTAGAGCGACAATGTGAATCACAGTAAGACTTTGGTGAATGTCCTTGCTTCAGTAATGGCTCTCACAGAGCCATGTGCTGGTTCTGGGAATATCACTCTGGACAAGACAGGCACCAGCTTTTTGTAACATTTCATGGAGCCAATATTCCATTGACAGAGAACAAAGTAAACAAGTAAATCAGAATTCAGCATTGATGAATCTTCAGAAGAAAGTGAAAGCAAGGTGAAGCAAGAGGAAATGAGTTCAGACAGCTAACCCCTGAATGATCCAAAGGAACCATCCGTAGAAAACTGGATAAATGGTGTGCCAGGCAGAGGGTATAGTAGGTGCAAGCTCCTGGGGAGGGTCAGGTGGATGAGCTTGGTGGGAGGATGGAAGGGGATGAGTTCATCCAGGTAGGCGGGGGCCTAGTGAGGGAGAGTCTTAGAGGTCAGGTAAGGAATTTGGATTTTATTCTAACCCTAAATAGAAGCTGTTTTAGGATTTTAGGCAGGGAGATGATGGTCTGCTTTATACTTTAGATGGTCTGCTTTATACTTTCCTTTGACTGCTGTCAGGAGTCTAGTTAACAAGGAGGGGGATTTGTGGGGTGGGGGTGGTTGTTGCTGTACCCTGGGGGAGAGACAGCGGAGTCTGGGGTAGGGTGGGAGCAGTGGAAATGCAGAATTGGACTTGAGACATATTTTAGAGATAGGGCCAGAAGAACATGCTGGTGGATTAACTATGGGGTGGGGTGAGGAAATGATGGCTATCAAGGATAATTCTTAAGTGTTTGGCCTAGTTGGGCAGTGGCGTCATTTGCTGAGATGGGAAAGACCCAATGCGGGAGGAATAGGTTTAGCCAGGGAAATCAGGAGTTGGCTTTGGACGAGTTCAGTCTGAGAATCCTGTTAGCCATCCTTATGGAGGTGTCAGGTATACTGTTGGCTATGGGTCTGTAGCCAGCTTTTTGTAACTTTTCAGAACTTTGATTATGATAAGCAAGGCCAAGTGAGGATGATCCCTCAGCTCCATCCCCTTCCAAATGTGTGATTGTTTTTCCTTCCCACTCCCCTTCAATGCTGAGAATCTATCTCTCCCATCTCCCTCCTTCTATTTATTCCCTCCCTTCTCTTGGCCCTATTTTGGAAAACCTAAATCAGGGATTTTTACTGTTGGCTTTGAGGATTAGAATGAAAACACAGACAACCAAGAAAAACTCCTCCCAAGAGAGGCTGTGTTTACTGCACAGTAGGAATAGTGCTATACTGTGAATTGCTCACCCAGGTATCCTCACGGTTCAGGACCATGGAGTTCTCTCCTCCTCTTATCAACATGGCAACACCTCTCTTGGTTTGTCCTCTGTGTCATGTTTGTCTCTCTAAGACCCTTCATGCAGAGCCGAAGGTTTACCTACTAGAGAAGAGCTGAAATGTTTTCTTTCTTATTCAAACACTGATTGCAGTCGTGGTTTGTGGAGGGTTTATAACTATGATGATTGCTGTCATCCAGCAATCTTCTTTAAAACTTGTCTTTCCCACTATGCCTCTAAGAGGGTCCACCTGGAAGCCTTGCGTGAGCAGTGACCCAGATGGACATCCCTACCTGTAGTGCCTGACCTCTGAGGGAGTGCCAAGGTACACATGGGCCCTGCTCCAGAGCCCTGAGCTAGAGCAGGGTCTCACAGGCCTTTGGGGCTCAGTTTCTACTGGGATGGGCGAGGCTCTGGCCCTGGCCAGGAGGGTGGAGTGGACAGGAGTGACAGTGCATGTTAATTAGCACTGTGCAGAGCTGTCGCCAGGAAGCCAGAAGCCACATGGTCGCAACCTGGTTTGGGGTTGGTATACCAAATTCAAACCAACTGGCTTTTGTTTGGAAATGCCCTGGGAGGGTCCTGGTCCTTTCTGGACAACAAAAGGGCCGGCGTTTCCTTACCCTGAGCCCTGTATTAAACGCTAAGAGGTTCTATAAACACTACAGCAAGTGCTGTGACAGATCTGGCTTCAGAGACACACATATCCCTCTCATTTGTTGGCAAGTAGGAGCTGGCATAAACTTAGTTATAAAGGTCCTTATTTAGAGGCATGGGGAGGAAACATGAATCTGTGTCCATCCAGTGTCCCCCTGCTTAAAATGCTTCCATGACTACTTGCCTGTAGGATAAAGTCTAAACTCCTTCCCAAGATCTTATGTGATAGTCTCTCTGCTAATTCCTCTGATCTTATAGCACCCTACTTCTACTCACTCTCCCCCAGCTTTTCACTCCAGCCATTCTGAGTTTTTTTCAGTTCCTAGAATGGGTCTAACTCTGACCTTGGGCCTTTACTTACATTCCTTGCTTTGCCGGACACAGTCTTTAACCCCCCTTCCTCTAGCTAACTGGTCATCATCCTTCAGGGTTCAGCTGTACTGACCCTTCTTCAGGGTAGCCAAGTGATTGGCTGTCCATGCTGTGTGTTTCTCTATAATGTTGACTGTGCTATTTTGTAGTTGTCAGCTTACTCAGACCTCCCAGGCCTCCAGGAAGCAAGGGTCATGCTCATCTAGTTAACTCCTGCTGCTCCAGTGGTAGGCACCAAGAAAGCCTTCCATAAATGTTTGAATGAAGGGCCCCCTCCTGGGGATCCAGACCTGTGCTCAGTTCAGCCCTTCTCTTCTAACATCTCCTAACTCCCAGCAAAGCCAACAGGACCCCAAGCTGAAGAGGAGCATAGCAGTACCTGAACTCGAGATCAAAATGGCCTCTCCACCCACAAGATGATAGCATGTTTAGGACTTTTTATGTTACTGAGAAACCATGTCTACCCAGCATATTCAAAAGGCAGGTCTGGTAACTACATGAGGGTTTGAGCTGGAGTTTCAGCCTTAAACACACAAAGAGCAAAATTCTGTAGAAGCAAAAGGCATAGATTAAGATACTCAAGCCTCGTTTCACCTTCTGTATTTGCCACTTGATACTGGTGAGAACACGGCCGAAACACATATGCTCGGTCTGCCTCAGTCATCTTATCTGTGAAGTGGGCAAGTTATCCCCACTTCATCATGTTGTCAAGAATAAATGAGGCAGGAGGCGGGGCAAGATGGCGGAAGAGTAAGACGCGGAGATCACCTTCCTCCCCACAGACACATGAGAAATACATCTACATGTGGAACTGCTCCTACAGAACACCCACTGAACGCTGGCAGAAGACGTCAGACCTCCCAAAAGGCAAGAAAATCCCCACGTACTTGGGTAGGGCAAAAGAAAAAGAAATAACAGAGACAAAAGAATAGGGATGGGACCTGCACCAGTGGGAGGGAGCTGTGAAGGAGGAAAGGTTTCCACACACTAGGAAGCCCCTTCGTGGGCAGAGACTGCGGGTAGCAGAGGGGGGAAGCTTCAGAGCCACGGAGGAGAGCGCAGCCACATTGGTGCGGAGGGCAAAGCGGAGAGATTCCCGCACAGAGGAGCGGTGCCGACCAGCACTCACCAGCCCGAGAGGCTTGTCTGCTCAGCTGCCGGGGCGGGCGGAGGCTGGGAGCTGGGGCTCGGGCTTCGGTGCTAGCCGGGAGGGAGTCCGGGAAAAAGACTGCAGCTGCCGAAGAGGCAAGAGACTTTTTCTTGCCTCTTTGTTTCGCGGCGCGCAAGGAGAGGGGATTCAGAGCGCCGCCTAAACGAACTCCAGAGACGGGCGCGAGCCGCGGCTATCAGCGCGGATCCCACAGCAACAGGGACGCAGAGGGAAAAACGGAGAGATTCCCGCACAGAGGCTCGGCGCCGAGCAGCACTCACCAGCCCGAGAGGCTTGTCTGCTCACCCGCCGGGGCGGGCGGGGGCTGGGAGCTGAGGCGCGGGATTCGGTCGGATCCCAGGGAGAGGACTGGGGTTGGCGGCATGAACACAGCCTGAAGGGGCTAGCGCACCACAACTAGCCGGGAGGGTGCCCGAGAAAAAGTCTGCGGCTGCCGAAGAGGCAAGAGACTTTTTCTTGCCTCTTTGTTTCGTGGCGTGCAAGGAGAGGGGATTCAGAGCGCCACTTAAACGAACTCCAGAGACGGGCGCGAGCCGCGGCTATCAGCGTGGACCCCAGAGACGGGCATGAGACGCTAAGGCTGCTGCTGCCGCCACCAAAAAGCCTGTGGGCGAGCACAGGTCATTCTCCACACCGCCCCTCCCGGGAGCCTGTGCAGCCCGCCACGGCCAGGCTCCCGTAATCTGGGGACAACTTCCCCGGGAGAGCGCACGGCGCGCCTCAGGCTGCTGCAACGTCACGACACCTCTGCCGCCGCAGGCTCGCCCCGCCTCCTCCGTACCGCTCCCTCCCCCCAGCCTGACTGAGCCAGAGCCCCCGAATCAGCTGCTCCTTTAACCCCATTCTGTCTGGGCGGGGAACAGACGCCCTCAGGCGACCTACATGCAGAGGCGGGTCCAAATCCAAAGCTGAACCCCGGGAGCTGTACGAACAAAGAAGAGAAAGGGAAATCTCTCCCAGCAGCCTCAGAAGCAGCGGATTAAAGCTCCACAAACAACTTGATGTGCCTGCATCTGTTGAATACCTGAATAGACAACGAATCATCCCAAATTTAGGAGGTGGACTTTGGGAGCAGGATATATTAACTATTCCCCTTTTCCTTTTTTTGTGAGTGTATATGTGTATGCTTCTGGGTGAGATTTTGTCTGTATAGCTTTGCTCTCACCGTTAGTCCTAGGGTTAGGTCCGTCCGTTTTTTTTTACTTAAAAAAAATTTTTTTCCCTAATAAATGTTTTCTTAATAATTTTTTCCTTATTTTCTATTTTTAAAAAATTAAAAAAATTTTTTAATAAGTTTTTTCATATTTTTTATTTTAAAAAATTAAAAAAATTTTTTTTCTTAATTTTTTTCTTATTTTTAGTATAAAAATTAATAAATCTATTTTTAAAAATTAAAAAAAATTTTTTTTTCTCAATAAATTTATTCTTAATAATTTTTTTCTTATTTTTTATTATAATTGCTTTATTTTATTTTATCCTCTTTCTTTCTTTCTTTCCATTTTTTCTCCCTTTTATTCTGAGCCGTGTGGATGAAAGGCTCTTGGTGCTCCAGCCAGGCATCAGGGCTGTGCCTCTGAGGTGGGAGAGCCAACTTCAGGACACTGGTCCACAAGAGACCTCCCAGCTCCACGTAATACCAAACGGCGAAAATCTCTCAGAGATCTCCATCTCACCATCAAGACCCAGCTTCACTCAACGACCAGCAAGCTACAGTGCTGGACACCCTATGCCAAACAACTAGCAAGAGAGGAACACAGCCCCATCCATTAACAGAGAGGCTGCCTAAAATCATAATAAGGCCACAGACACCCCAAAACACACCACCAGACGTGGACGAGCCCACCAGAAAGACAACATCCAGCCTCATCCACCAGAACACAGGCACTAGTTCCCTCCACCAGGAAACCTACACAACCCACTGAACCAACCTTAGCCACTGGGGACAGATACCAAAAACAACGGGAACTACGAACCTGCAGCCTGTGAAAAGGAGACCCCAAACACAGTAAGATAAGCAAAATGAGAAGACAGAAAAACACACAGCAGAAGAAGGAGCAGGGTCAAAACACACCAGACCTAACAAATGAAGAGGAAATAGGTAGTCTACCTGAAAAAGAATTCAGAATAATGATAGTAAGGATGATCCAAAATCTTGGAAATAGAATAGACAAAATGCAAGAAACATTTAACAAGGACATAGAAGAACTAAAGAGGAACCAAGCAACGATGAAAAACACAATAAATGAAATTAAAAATACTCTAGATGGGATCAATTGCAGAATAACTGAGGCAGAAGAACGGATAAGTGACTTGGAAGATAAAATGGTGGAAATAACTACTGCAGAGCAGAATAAAGAAAAAAGAATGAAAAGAACTGAGGACAGTCTCAGAGACCTCTGGGACAACATTAAACGCACCAACATTCGAATTATAGGGGTCCCAGAAGAAGAAGAGAAAAAGAAAGGGACTGAGAAAATATTTGAAGAGATTATAGTTGAAAACTTCCCTAATATGGGAAAGGAAATAGTTAATCAAGTCCTGGAAGCCCAGAGAGTCCCATACAGGATAAATCCAAAGAGAAACACACCAGGACACATATTAATCAAACTATCAAAAATTAAATATAAAGAAAACATATTAAAAGCAGCAAGGGAAAAACAACAAATAACACACAAGGGCATCCCTATAAGGTTAACAGCTGATCTTTCAGCAGAAACTCTGCAAGCCAGAAGGGAGTGGCAGGATATACTTAAAGTGATGAAGGAGAAAAACCTACAACCAAGATTACTCTACCCAGCAAGGATCTCATTCAGATTTGATGGAGAAATTAAAACCTTTACAGACAAGCAAAAGCTGAGAGAGTTCAGCACCACCAAACCAGCTTTACAACAAATGCTAAAGGAACTTCTCTAGGCAAGAAACACAAGAGAAGGAAAACACCTACAATAACAAACCCAAAACATTTAAGAAAATGGGAATAGGAACATACATATCGATAATTACCTTAAATGTAAATGGATTAAATGCTCCCACCAAAAGACACAGACTGGCTGAATGGATACAAAAACAAGACCCATATATATGCTGTCTACAAGAGACCCACTTCAGACCTAGAGACACATACAGACTGAAAGTGAGGGGATGGAAAAAGATATTCCATGCAAATGGAAATCAAAAGAAAGCTGGAGTAGCAATTCTCATATCAGACAAAATAGACTTTAAAATAAAGACTATTACAAGAGACAAAGAAGGACACTATATAATGATCAAGGGATCGATCCAAGAGGAAGGTATAACAATTGTAAATATTTATGCACCCAACATAGGAGCACCTCAATACATAAGGCAAATACTAACAGCCATAAAAGGGGAAATCGACAGTAACACAATCATAGTAGGGGACTTTAACACCCCACTTTCACCAATGGACAGATCGTCCAAAATGAAAATAAATAAGGAAACACAAGCTTTAAATGATACATTAAACAAGATGGACTTAATTGATATTTATAGGACATTCCACCCAAAAACAACAGAATACACATTTTTCTCAAGTGCTCATGGAACATTCTCCAGGATAGATCATATCTTGGGTCACAAATCAAGCCTTGGTAAATTTAAGAAAATTGAAATCGTATCAAGTATCTTTTCCGACCACAACGCTATGAGACTAGATATCAATTACAGGAAAAGATCTGTAAAAAATACAAACACATGGAGGCTACACAATACACTACTTAATAACGAAGTGATCACTGAAGAAATCAAAGGGGAAATCAAAAAATACCTAGAAACAAACGACAATGGAGACACGACAATCCAAAACCTATGGGATGCAGCAAAAGCAGTTCTAAGAGGGAAGTTTATAGCAATACAAGCCTACATCAAGAAACAGGAAACATCTCGAATAAACAACCTAACCTTGCACCTAAAGCAATTAGAGAAAGAAGAACCAAAAAACCCCAAAGCTAGCAGAAGGAAAGAAATCATAAAGATCAGATCAGAAATAAATGAAAAAGAAATGAAGGAAACAATAGCAAAAATCAATGAAACTAAAAGCTGGTTCTTTGAGAAGATAAACAAAATTGATAAACCATTAGCCAGACTCATCAAGAGAAAAAGGGAGAAGACTCAAATTAATAGAATTAGAAATGAAAAAGGAGAAGTAACCACTGACACTGCAGAAATACAAACGATCATGAGAGATTACTACAAGCAACTCTATGCCAATAAAATGGACAACCTGGAAGAAATGGACAGATTCTTAGAAATGCACAACCTGCCAAGACTGAACCAGGAAGAAATAGAAAATATGAACAGACCAATCACAAGCACTGAAATTGAAACTGTGATTAAAAATCTTCCAACACACAAAAGCCCAGGACCAGATGGCTTCACAGGCGAATTCTATCAAACATTTAGAGAAGAGCTAACACCTATCCTTCTCAAACTCTTCCAAAATATTGCAGAGGGAGGAACACTCCCAAACTCATTCTACGAGGCCACCATCTCCCTGATACCAAAACCAGACAAAGATGTCACAAAGAAAGAAAACTACAGGCCAATATCACTGATGAACATAGATGCAAAAATCCTCAACAAAATACTAGCAAACAGAATCCAACAGCACATTAAAAGGATTATACACCATGATCAAGTGGGGTTTATTCCAGGAATGCAAGGATTCTTCAATATACGCAAATCAATCAATGTGATACATCATATTAACAAATTGAAGGAGAAAAACCATATGATCATCTCAATAGATGCAGAGAAAGCTTTCGACAAAATTCAACACCCATTTATGATAAAAGTCCTGCAGAAAGTAGGCATAGAGGGAACTTTCCTCAACATAATAAAGGCCATATATGACAAACCCACAGCCAACATTGTCCTCAGTGGTGAAAAACTGAAACCATTTCCACTAAGATCAGGAACAAGACAAGGTTGCCCACTCTCACCACTATTATTCAACATAGTTTTGGAAGTGTTAGCCACAGCAATCAGAGAAGAAAAAGAAATAAAAGGAATCCAAATCGGAAAAGAAGAAGTAAAGCTGTCACTGTTTGCAGATGACATGATACTATACATAGAGAATCCAAAAGATGCTACCAGAAAACTACTAGAGCTAATCAATGAATTTGGTAAAGTAGCAGGATACAAAATTAATGCACAGAAATCTCTTGCATTCCTGTATACTAATGATGAAAAATCTGAAAGTGAAATTAAGAAAACACTCCCGTTTACCATTGCAACAAAAAGAATAAAATACCTAGGAATAAACCTACCTAAGGAGACAAAAGACCTGTATGCAGAAAATTATAGGACACTGATGAAAGAAATTAAAGATGATACAAATAGATGGAGAGATATACCATGTTCTTGGATTGGAAGAATCAACATTGTGAAAATGACTCTGCTACCCAAAGCAATCTACAGATTCAATGCAATCCCTATCAAACTACCACTGGCATTTTTCACAGAACTAGAACAAAAAATTTCACAATTTGTATGGAAACACAAAAGACCCCGAATAGCCAAAGCAATCCTGAAAAAGAAAAATGGAGCTGGAGGAATAAGGCTCCCTGACTTCAGACTATATTACAAAGCTACAGTAATCAAGACAGTTTGGTACTGGCACCAAAACAGAAATATAGATCAATGGAACAGGATAGAAAGCCCAGAGATAAGCCCACGCACATATGGTCACCTTATCTTTGATAAAGGAGGCAAGCATATACAGTGGAGAAAAGACAGCCTCTTCAATAAGTGGTGCTGGGAAAATTGGACAGGTACATGTAAAAGTATGAAATTAGAACACTCCCTGACACCATGCACAAAAATAAACTCAAAATGGATTAAAGACCTAACTGTAAGGCCAGACACTATCAAACTCTTAGAGGAAAACATAGGCAGAACACTCTATGACATAAATCACAGCAAGATCCTTTTTGACCCAGGTCCTAGAGAAATGGAAATAAAAACACAAATAAACAAATGGGACCTAATGAAACTTAAAAGCTTTTGCACAGCAAAGGAAACCATAAACAAGACCAAAAGACAACCCTCAGAATGGGAGAAAATATTTGCAAATGAAGCAACGGACAAAGGATTAATCTCCAAGATTTACAAGCAGCTCATGCAGCTCAATAACAAAAAAACAAACAACCCAATCCAAAAATGGGCAGAAGACCTAAATAGACATTTCTCCAAAGAAGAGATACAGATTGCCAACAGACACATGAAAGAATGCTCAACATCATTAATCATTAGAGAAATGCAAATCAAAACTACAATGAGGTATCATCTCACACCGGTCAGAATGGCCATCATCAAAAAATCTAGAAACAATAAATGCTGGAGAGGGTGTGGAGAAAAGGGAACACTCTTGCACTGTTGGTGGGAATGTAAATTGATACAGCCACTATGGAGAACAGTATGGAGGTTCCTTAAAAAACTAAAAATAGAACTACCATATGACCCAGCAATCCCACTACTGGGCATATACCCTGAGAAAACCATAATTCAGAAAGAGTCATGTACCAAAATATTCATTGCAGCTCTGTTTACAATAGCCAGGACATGGAAGCAACCTAGGTGTCCATCATCGGATGAATGGATAAAGAAGATGTGGCACATATATACAATGGAATATTACTCAGCCATAAAAAGAAATGAAATGGAGGTGTTTGTAATGAGGTGGATGGAGTTAGAGTCTGTCATACAGAGTGAAGTAAGTCAGAAAGAGAAAAACAAATACAGTATGCTAACACATATATATGGAATCTAAGGGAAAAAAAAAAAGGTCATGAAGAACCTAGTGGCAAGATGGGAATAAAGACACAGACCTACTAGAGAATGGACTTGAGGATATGGGGAGGGGGAGGGGTGAGATGTGACAGGGTGAGAGAGTGTCATGGACATATATACACTACCAAATGTAAAATAGATAGCTAGTGGGAAGCAGCCGCATAGCACAGGGAGATCAGCTCGGTGCTTTGTGACCACCTAGAGGGGTGGGATAGGGAGGGTGGGAGGGAGGGAGATGCAAGAGGGAAGAGATATGGGAACATATGTATATGTATAACTGATTCACTTTGTTATAAAGCAGAAGCTAACACACCATTGTAAAGCAATTATACTTCAATAAAGATGTTTAAAAAAAAAAAAAAAAGAATAAATGAGGCAAATCTTATCAGGTGTTTAGCAAATTTTGTGCCCCTTATTAAGCACTCAAAAATTAATTATAGGGGGGAGGGATAAATTGGGAGATTGGGATTGACATATACACACAACTATATATAAAATAGCACAGGGAACTCTACTCAGTACTCTGTAATGACCTGTATGGGAAAAGAATGTAAAAAAGAGTGGATATATGTATATGTGTAACTGATTGACTTTGCTGTACACCTGAAACTAGCACAACATTGTAAATCAACTATACGCCAATAAAAATTTTTAAAAAAAGAAAAAATTATTATAACTATTGTAGTTATAAAAATAGGACAGCCTTTAAATTTTGTGCTTTTTAGTTTTCCCATTGGAAATAAATACACTAAAATGAAAATAAAAGGGGGGCGGGTTACAAAATGGCATGTAGAGAGGACTCCCATATCTACCAGAGAAAGTCTATATGTATATGTATAGAAAACATCTGGGGAGAGCTTCTCCAAAGGATTAACAGGGGCTTCTCCTGGGAGGTGGGTTTGTGGTTGATCTTCATTTTATACTTTTTGCTTGACTCTGTTTTCTAACATGAACACATTGCTCATTAAGTGGGTGATGGTAGAGAGGAGACAATGTTTAAAAAGGAAAAGGGAAGAAAGAAATTAGCTAGAGGCTAAGAAGGCATAGCGTAGGTCTGCTCGCCAGTTGTAGTTGTTCCTGTCTTTACTAAACGTGGTTCTCCCTTGGCAGGATTTTTCACCCAGATCTCCACCTTGGCTGATGTGCAGGAAAATGTCATGGAATACCTCCACGTACTCAGCCGGCCCAAAGTCATCGACCAGGAGCACGACGTGGTGTGGACTGAAGCGTACATCGACAGCACTGTGAGTCCCCAGAGCCCCAGGGGAGAGCCTGAGGGTTCCTCCTACCATGGGAGAGTTTCCCTGGGTTTATTCCAGAAGATGGTGGTTGTAGCATTCCTTCTCAGTAACGGGGTTCACTGACATCTTCCATATTTGTATGGTTTGCGTTGGTCTCTTAGCAAGCAAGGTTAGCGACAACTCCTAATATCAGAGAATGTAACAGGTTCTTCTGGAAGGTGTCTGGTCAGCACAGAAAACTCACTTTTGGTTTCTGTCTTCTCTACCTTTTTTTCCTTCTCACAAGTGTACAAGTTCTGTCAGTGTGGCAATGATGACAGGTGTGTAAGATTTGGTCCTCGCCATCATCGGAGAGGCCCAGTCCTAGGGGTGAATCTTGGGTCTCAGCTTGGGAAGGTGGGACCACCTTCAGTTCTGACAGTGAATTGGAGCCACTGTAGAGGCCACAGCTGCCTTTTCTTCCCTTGAACAAGTGAGAAAATGCTTCAGTGGTGGTTATATAGGCACTGATTGTTGTTGAAACTCTGGCCATGGGCTCATTCTAAAGCCAAATTCCAAAGAAAAAAGATTCTGGTGCCGAATTACCTTAAAAGGAGGAGTGTTGTCAATCATCAAATAATGGCTCAATGGCCAGGTTTCTTGTGTAGTTGCTGGGTGATTTTTCATAGTGATAATGAATCTGATGGGAGTGGCATTTTTCATTTATTGATTGTAAATGTTCTCAGAGGGCCCCTCTCCCATGATTTGTGTCGGGATTAACATCACATTAATCGCTGTAACCCAGACCAGCCGTCCTCCAGAGTGATCTCAATGGCTGCCATGGGCCAGCTTTTCTCTCCACGAGCTCTCTCATTCCTGCTGCTCTTCTGGCAGCTGCAGGCAGATACAGGGCAGGAGCAGCATGTGGGAACCCATCCTGGGGGACAGCAAAGCAGCCTGCACCCCCCACACACAGCCTTAAAGTACACAGTGGGACCATGGAAATACAAACTTGTCAGGAAGGGGTAGCCCGTCCCCAGGAGAAATCACCCTGAGTGGAGATGGGTGTTAAGCTGAAGAACCATCTCTGGTTGCCAGGGAGACCTTGGCCTTTTATCACGTTCAGAGTCTGACCCAGTTTGGTTTAGAATCATGGAAGTGAAATAACTAAGCCACCCCATTTGTGTCGGCACCATACTAACAGTAATAACAGAGCAACAACAGTGATGGTTTCATCTCTTCCTCATATGTGTGGTTGAGTAAGGCCGGGGAAGAGGAGAGGAGGAGGGCAGCCAGCCAGGAACGGACTGATCCAGACACCCAGTGGTTCTGTGTACAAACCCTGAACAGCCAGTTGGGTCTGTCATCTTATTTGTTTCATCGATGTAAAAAATATAAAACAGAGTCTCTATGGGACTAGCACCTGGATAAACAGACAGATCAGTAGAGTAGAAGGTCCAAAAAAAAAGACCCACAAACATATGGAAATTTAGTTTGTGATAAAGGTGGCATCTCAAATCAGTAGGGCTAGGATGGGCTTTGTAATAAATGCTTTTGGGAAAACTAGATAGCTATTTAGGAAAAGATAAAATTAGTTATTTTCTTCACATCACACCGGAGAAAAATATCCAAGGGGATCAGAGACCTAAACTGTAAAAAATGAAACCACATAAGCACTAGAACAAAATCTAGTGAATTCCTCTATAACCTGAGTCCAGAGAATGGCTTTCTAACAATGACTCCAAAATCCAGATGCAATATAAATAAAAATAGGTTTGACTACTTAAAATATAAACAAAACAAAACCCAACTTTTATAAGTAAAAAAATCAAACACAGTCAAAAAGAAGCAAAATCAAAAAGCAAATGGTAAAATAGGAGAAAATATGCAGCATATAGCACACATAAAGAACTAATAATCCTAATATATAAAGAACTTTCAAAAATTAAGGTGGAAACCCCAAAATTCCTATAGAAAAAAATGAGCAAAAGACATGAGCAGACAATTCACACAAAAATAATAAAAATGGATTTTAAACATATGGAATATGTACAACTTCACACATTGTAAGAAAAATGCAAATTAAAGTATGGTTTGAGATACCATTTCTCTCATCTATTAGAGTGGCAGAAATGAAAAGCTTAAGTTTGTTGGTGAGGCTGTGGGAAAGGGACACTTGTACATGCTTGTGGGAAGACGGAATTGGGGTATAGGAAGGGGAAATGTGCATTTACCCTTTGACCCAGAAATTCTACTTCTAGGAATTAACCCTGAAGATAAACCTCCAACAATCCAAAAATACATATGCATAAGTTTGTTCACTGCAGAATTGCTTGTCATTTCAAAATATTGAAAGTTACCTAAATCCCCAACCATAAGAGATCAATTGGATAAACTGTGGTACATGGATGTAATGGAGTCTTAATGTTAAAAACAAACAAACAAACAAAAAGCCTGGAATATTTTGTGCCAGACAGTAACGAAGCACTCAAAACCACGAGGTCACATCAAAAGGCCCAAGAATCAACGTGAAGGGGCTCTCACTGCTCAACTCTGGGATTATTTGAGCCTCAAAATTAAATAGAAGAGTAATGGACTATAACTTGAATAAAACAAATCAATGTGTTCTAAATAAGTAAACAAATCTCAAACAGATGGACTAAATAGATGATGAAGTGGATGGGAAGGAGTGCGGTGTGCAGTGGGCAATGGGATGCTGCCTGGTGGGTGTGGAGGGAGGGAGTCATGAGATGGAAAATCACCAGTGGGCAACGATTTTAGTAAAGATTGATTAGGGTGAAGGTCATCCATGGATGCTAAATCTAGGGGGGAATTTTGATGATGAGCAGGATATTTTCATGGTCTCAAAGTGCTTCCCTAGAGATTTTTGACTAGTTAGGAGGAAAAAATTTAAAAAATAGTATCTATCCAGTGGGAGACCCAGCAGCAACAAATATAATAATATAATTGATTTAATACTTAAGTGAATAGCTTGTAATGACCTAAGAGTATAGTACTTTCCCTCTTTATTAATTATACATTAATTCATACAGTTCTGGGTCTGGACAAGATCAAGATAAAAGTTTGTGAACAGAAGCTGAGTTAGGATTTTTGCACGTGAGAGTCCAGGGTTGTGTTCAATCCAGCCTGACCTAGAATCAAGACAGACAGAATTTTCCTTTCAGGGTCCATCCTCCCTGACTATTACTACCAGTCTGATTAAATATTCTGTTTCCTGCCTGGCTGTTCTATTCAATTTGCTCTCCTGGTGAAGCCCAAATAAATGAATTAATGTTAACAGCATTAATTATGTTTAATCTAATAAGATTTCATGTATTAATTGACAAAACAGCGAACACCAGAATTCTGAAATTCATGGGCTTCTCATCTGAATACAAGTTGTGCTGCACAGCCATTATCTCTTAGGTGCAGAGCAAAAAATCATTAACAATGGAATTTGTTCTATTTTGTAAGCAAATGACTTACGTTTTCCAGTTGGGTCCTAATCATCTTGGGAATGCTACCCAACTTGGTATGCAGAGTAGAACATGCATCAGACTGTAGAAACATCAGCATCCCTGATCAACCCCTCCAGGGGAGTTTGCACAGACCACAGTGACACGTAGAAGGGAAGCAAAGAAATCTTTTAGAAACAGCGGGAATGTGACCATTTAAAATAATGAGAATTCATTACCAAGCTCCCCTGCCCCTCCCCTCTGCTGGTAATACAATTCAGTACGAAATTTGTAGGAACTTTCAAACCAATTTAGTTGCATTTGCAAATTGGACGTGTATCCCTCCTCCTCACCCCCCACTAAGTCCAACTCAGAGAAAATGCTTTGCATATGATAAATTGCACATTTGTTTTGGTTTCCCATCTCAGAATGGCACCTAGGCCATTTAGGAGTCGTTTGGGTGATTGCTTTAGGCTACAACATCTTACTGCCTAGAAGCAATTACTCAGGGGGTTGAAGCCATCATAAGGAAGTTGTTGGGGCTTGGAAGCTGAATTTACAGTATCTTCCCCAAGACACCACTGCATATCAAAGAAGTTCAAATCGTCAAAACAAAAAGACACTCTTAAAGAGAAACATAAACCATCCTGCTGGGTTGTGGAACAGAGAATGCCATCTGCATTACATGGCATGGAGGAAACTGATTATGTTGGGACCTGTATTTCATAGCAGATGGGTTCATTAAATTTAATAGCCTCCAGAGCCTTTAGAAACCGTGTTAAGAACATGCGGAGCATGCTGTGA
Source organism: Eubalaena glacialis (assembly GCF_028564815.1). Classification (NCBI taxonomy): domain Eukaryota; kingdom Metazoa; phylum Chordata; class Mammalia; order Artiodactyla; family Balaenidae; genus Eubalaena; species Eubalaena glacialis. The sequence continues at coordinate 78,531,645 of NC_083722.1, forward strand.
CACTTCACTTCTGGCCCTGCAGTCATTATAACTCTGGCATAGACCATAAATATTACAGTACTTTATTTCCATTGAAACAGATTACTATTATAATTATTTTTTTGCCAGGAGATGGTGATGTTAAAAATTGGTGCATTCTTGATTTCAGGTGCTATTTCTATTCATCCAAATATTTTCCTCTTCCATTTGATTCTAGATTTCAGTATTAAATAGCATTTTTTTTTAACACAACCATTTATTTTTCTACTTTGAGTTGGTGTTACAAAACTATGAATCAAAGGTATAAAATTATTTTCTTTAGGAAAGATGAGCTGTTCTAACACCCTGTATCGATGACTGTCAACTAGTAGAAAAGTTTAGGGCTGAAAATGAAAAAAATTTTTTAGATTTCAAGTGGTTCTTTTTTTAGATTTTTAGATTTATTGTTGTTTCTGCTATTATGGTATAGTAATTTTCAACTATCTATAATAAAAGGGCAGCTTCTAGAAATAGATAAGCCCTTAAAAAATAAATAAAATCACTAAGCCTGAATAATAATTTAGCATGATAGATTGTTCAGCAGACTTTGTTTACAAGTGACAGTACCCAACTCAAAGTAGCAAAGGTCAGAAAGGGAATTTGTTGACCTGCAAGCAAGATATCTGTGTAGTTCTCTCTTGAGGCATGACTAGATTTAGGGATCAATCCCATTTATTTTGACTTGTTCCTTGATTCTTATATGCTTATTCCCAGCAGACTGTCTCTACTGAGTAGCAAAGATGGTCTCTACCATCCACTAACTTTCATTGTCTTTATAGCCCTTACCCTTCCAGCATCTATGTCAAGTCTATGATAGGCTGTTTGAGTCACAACCCCATACTGAGCAGTGAGATGGAGCTGCTAACTGATGGTCTGAATCTCACAGAGTGGGGAAGAAACCAGTCCCAAAGGGAACTGATACTGGAAGGACTGAGAAGTAACAGAGTCCTGCATACAACTTGTTTGTAGAAGCCAAAACTAATCCATGCCCAAGATCGTGTTTCCCATCGGTATGGTATTCATTAGGGTACCATGCTTTTAGGCACTGGAGCTTTTTATCTAGTCAAATGTTTCCATGGACCGTTGAAGAAACAAACATATAGAAGCAGAGTACTCTTGTAGACATTGGGGGATGGAGACGTGGAACCCTGGTTGCTTGGCCATCTCCTGAATGCCTAGGGAAGCTCAGAAGCACTTTTTTGCTCCTCCCTGACCCTGCAGAGCCTGAGTAGTATACCGAGTTATTGTTGAGTCAATGTCTGAGAATGGCAAAATGGGATTCTCTGCTGTGGATTATGTACTGTGCCTTTACAACAAGATACTGGGTTGGGTTCGGTTAGGAAAGATTGGGAGGTTGTGTCTGTGGTTGTATTAGAAAACCAAATTGTCTGTGCTTTTTTTCCTCAAATGCCTGCTGTATTTTTCATATTTTCTGGAGACCTGTTCTCCTGTCAATCCTCATTCATGGGTGAAACATGGTCTCCTCCAAGTCCTACTTTACATATGTCCCAGTTCAAACCCAACAGAGAACAACTCAGTGTTTGGGTATCTGAGTTCATTTCTGAGCAAAGTACATAACTTTCTAGTCCATGGTTCCTCTGAGGTCAGATGTCTACCCGTTATCCAATCAGCCAGGGCTGGGGAAAGGACATGTGATGGAAACAGGTCAGCCAAGGCTGTGAATAGCAGATTCTGTAAGAACGAGGTGTGGGTAGGAGGAAATGACTGGAGTCTCAAGGAGTTGGCATTTCTAGATTTCTGTCTTTCCATCTAAGGCTTCTGTAAGTTGCATCCCCAGCTGGGCTCTAATACTAACTCTTGGGAGCATGTCTTCTTTCCTCTTTTATTCCTAGGCTCATGGCTTCCTTTTAGCCCAATTTGTCCAAACAAGTGTCCCCCAGTCCTCTCCTTGCCTCCCACATCTTTGACCCTGCCCTTCCTCCACCCACCATCCTGCTATGTGGGTGGTAGGAAGCCCTCTCCCTTGTGCCTTCTGAGAGCTAAGGGAGGTATTTTGGCCACCACAACCAAATCCGTACTGCTTTTTTCCCCCTTCATGACCCAGATATTTAGGCAACTTAGATTCTCAGAGCTGATTCTCATGCTTTGACATGGTTTAAACTAAAATGAACACATTCCTCTTATTACCAGCATGAAGAACAATTAAAATAATCCCAGAGAATCAGCCTGTGGTTTGATACCAGCTGCCAGTTTCTCCTGCTGTGCACAGGATTTTCCCCCTGTAAAAGATTTAATTCTTTCACTCTTAAAAGTTAAGGTTTGTTGTGCCAAATATAAATGTATTGTCTATGAGGCCATGCCTCAAAGATACTGTAGATAAGTGTATCTCAACGGACTTGGGCTCTTAAACTGCTGCTATTGAACAGTGGCAGACAACCACTCTTTTGCTTCCTCTTGCCATTAAAAATTATTCCTTCATGGCCTTTCACACCTGCTTGTGAGTGATATGGCAACTGGGGGCTCCTTCAATCTTATTCTGCCGATGATACGCACTCCCGTTAGATGTCCAGACCAAGCATGAGGCTCTGTGCCAGTTCCTAAGGGGAAATTCTCTCTTGTTCTGAACAAAGAAAGGAAAAGCAAAGACAATAGTTTATTCAGGCAAAAGGAACATGTTTTCAAATCAATTTCTAATATGTTTAATCAAAAAATCTGGAACATCACCATCTTTGCTGGTGGATGGAAACAACTGTGAAGCACTCTTATAATTGATTTCTCTTCTGAAGTGATCAAATTAAAGGTGGCCTGAGATGAAGCAAAGCTGAGTACTCATCCCACAGTTCCTTTCTCTCCCACGGTTAAGGAGCACATGTTTCCATGGGAAGGATCCTTCCTTTGAGAAGGACAGGATTCAAATGCCCTGCTTGTTCATCAGTTGACCTCTCGTGGTGTTCCAATGGGAGAGATCAGTGGGCAGGACTGTCCTCACACCTTACCCACTACTAAAATACAAAGGAACTTTTAAAAAAGGTTTTGGCACTGTCAGAATTATATTTGGCTGTGGGTATATAATGAGTATTCAGGAAGTCCTTAAAAATAATCCCTTATACTTGTTTTGCATTTCCTGGCTTTCAATGTGCTTTCCTGTATGTTGCCTACAAGTGTCTCATCAACAGAGCCCCACCATCGCCGACCTCTCTCCCTCCCTCTCAAAACATCAGCCACGCTCGTAGCCTTTTTGTTGCTTGAACACCCCCAAACCTTCTCCCTCCTCTGGGCTTTTGAACAATCTTCTTCTGAACTGGAAAGACTGCCCTCCCATTCTGCTCCTTTACTGGGGGGAGAATTATTCCCGTTCACTATGTCTCAGCTAAAATGTCACCCCTCACATGCCTATTGACTTTCTATTTCAGATCCTTATTTCCTTCATAGAAAGTATGATCATTTATAATTATTATAATTATTTCAATTAAGTACTTAGATATTTTTTCCCTCTTTAAAAATCTTTTTTTTTTTTTTTTTTTTTTTTTGGTTTGTCCCAGTGATAATGTAAGGAACGGGGCAAAGTCTGTCTTGTATCCCTACAATCTAGCACTCTGCCTGGCACACAGTACCACACACTCAATATTAGCTCAGGGAAGCTAAGTGGTTTGTTTTTAGTCATATCACCAATCTCTTTTTACTACTCACTGGAGTTTGTTTCTCCCATTCTGCACTACATGTCTCCTTAAAAAGTACAATGAGACGCCAAGAATTAGGGAAGAAATAATAAAGAATATTGACTGCAAAGTAGATGGTGGTACCAAGATAGAGTTTAAAATATTGTTCCCGAAATGCAACTGTCATATTTGTCTTTCCTTTTGAATACCTAGCTGAATGATCAAGTTTAAGTCTGAAGCAACTGGTTTTTCTGAATGCCAACTTCAACTACTCAGTGGCAGTCACTGATTTCAGATGGAAGAACAGAGAACTTCCGGGAGTGAACCAGATTTCTGCAGTGCTCCCTTTTTATGCATGTTGTTAAAAGCGATATGTTGGGGAAAGGGCTGATTGCTTGAGGCATATTGTTTACACTACATTACTTAGGTCTGATGGAAAAGTTCCTAACGGTGGTTTTCTTGCTAAAGATATGGTTTATGGATGAAGAGTGGAATGTGATTTTTTTGGTAGGGCATCATAATAATTTAGGTGGACTCCAAGGAAACTTGATATTGGGAGAGGTTGGGAAAAATATTCACGTCCATGGAAATTCTTTAGCATTAGCACTCAATTCTCCATCAAAATATAAATGCTGTCTGCTTTAAATTACTGTCCTGATTCAGGCCAAGTTAATTACTCTGGCCCAGACTGGAAAGGAAAATTCCCAGAAAGTCTGATATGATAGAATGATAGTGTGTTTTCTGAAGATGCTGAGAAATGCTTAATGAATTAGTGTTTCAATATAACTTTTGCAACAGGATACTAAGGGAATGAGAGGGAAAAAAAAATCATAGATTTTTGGCAGCTGTTCACCATCATAGCACTTGACAATCTGCTTCTTATTTAGTTTTCTGTTATGTGAAAGCATGGAATTCTCAAGTTAAGAAATATTGATCACTGCATGACAATACGTATGTAAAAAACGGTATTGTGTTGAAAAAGCTCTCCTTTTAAAGTGAGATTACTGACTCTATTTTGTTATTAAAATGTGTGGGTCATTTTACTTCGAAAATAGTGTTGTTTTGTTAAACATAAGTTATTTAAAGGTTAAAATAATCTTAATTTTAACTATTAATATTATTAAGAACAGATTTTTCAACCAAGTATAACTGAATGCAAACAAGAACAAACTTGGAAAAGAAAATTGGTGGCTGGGAATGCAGAAATGTGTTGAGGGTTGTATCTTGGCCACAATATATAGGTTCACAGCGGCCCTTTGCTATATTGGCAGAACCATACATTTTTGAAGGTCTGTTGATTTCCCCAGACTTCATGGAATCTAGACCAAGTTTGTCAATTCCCCATTTTTCTTGCCATGATAAGCCAACCTAGGGGCTGTATTAGGAGCACTCACAGTGTATGGACTTTATGGCCCTTGTTGGGGAGGGATAAATTTTCCTTCTTTAGGTTCTTCTGGCTGGTCTAAGAATTAAATTGACATGAGACAGATTAACAGGAGAAAATCAAACAAAAGTTTAATAGCAGGGATACATGGGAGAGGAAAACTGAATAACTTACCAAAATGGCGGAAATCCTCACCTTAAATATCATCTTCAGCTAAAGACAAAAGAGGATGTTGGGGGTAGTGGTTTGGGATTTCAAAGGGGAGGAAAGCAAGTGACATGGAGATGGAAAAACAAACAAATGTTAAATGTTAGCTGGGCCACGCAGAGACAATGGGACACAGAATAGACTCTGATCTCTTAAGAGTTTCCCTTACCACACCTAGTCCATATCTTTGCAAGTATCTCCAATGATAGCTGTCTTCTGGGAACAGGTCCTCTATCTAAATTCTTTTAGGCAGTTAGGGTGAAAGTCAGAGTTTCTTTCTGAGTCATTTGGGGCTTGAGGTTTTTCAGCTCAAAATAATCCACATGCCAAAGAGACATTTTAGCATGGCAAGTTTTGCTCCCCTACACCCTCTTATGCAGCTGTATTGCTCCTTCTCTGTAGTTGTCAGCAAATAGGATCATCTACTCTGACCATATTTGTTCTAGGGATACCTGTGGAACCAGATGTTTGGTTACCTAGTTCATTGACTAGACACCTACTAAGCTGAGGATCAGTCCCTATACTGGGCACTAGGATGTCATAGCTTTCATTTTTAGGAAATACGGTTTAAGTCCCTTCAGCGAACAATCCAAGCCAATTAAGTAATTTAAAATTATTAGATTATTTTTGGTAGTGATTGGCAGCCTCCAACATTTAGGGGCAAGGGCTATCCGTTCTTTCACTCACAATCTACCAGGCTATGGTGAACACAAGTCTCAGACAAATTCTGCCATCCATGGAAACATTTATTGGAAGCATGCACAAAAGCCAACCAGCTTCTGAAAGTTCAAGCCCCAGCTCTCTATCCTTTTAGGTGGTCTGATGGCATCTTGCATCAGAACAAATGCATTATTTGCAGGAGTCAGTTTAACATTCTATTTGGAGTCAGGTGACCAAGAAGCAGGAGTCAGCAATTGGAGGCAAGACTGTTTAACAATCAGGCCTGGGGCACTATTCCTAAAGACAGAGGCCGCTGAGCTCGCAAAGCCTTTATGTGGGTTCATGCAGAGGAAGGTGGGGCCTCTGCAGTCTATGGAACCAATCCACAAAGAATGGATACCTCCAATTTACCAATGAAAATCATTTCTAATGCCCCTTATGGTAATTGACAAAACCTGTGGTGTTAGTCAGAGAGAAATAACTGTAGCATATGTTGCCTTTTGCTTAAATACTAGCTGGAATATGTATTCCTGATTAGGGCAGTTGACTACCTCTGAGATATAGATTGCAATGAGCATACACATTTATATCACACCATCTATGCTGAAGTATTCTACAGTAAATTATACACCACATAACACTTGTATATTATATACAATCAGGGTTTCTTCTTTGTGAAATGGGAATAATAATGGTGCTGATCTCACAGAGTGAAGATTAAAAATGATAAGACTGCTTAGTACCATGTCAGGCACATAGCAAGTATTCCATAAATGCTCATCATTATTATCTAGAAATTCCAAATAACATTATTTATTGTTCCATACATAGAGTCTTACGGAATGAACTCTGCCTTAGTTTTATTTTAGACTTGCCAAATTCTGACATTCTCCAAAAGAAAGGGGGAGACAGTTGGTCATGCATTTATTTCCCTTCCCAGCAGAAGGGCATCCTCGAGTTGCCTTTGCTCTTTACAGCCACATGCCTACTCTAAGTGGTGTGTCCAGCTTGTCCTGCCTGGAAGCTCCATTCCATGCTTGGGAATGAGAGAGAGAAAAAAAAGTGGTCTACATGCCATTGCCCCTCATTGTCTCAGAAGTCTTTATGACTGTGTTATTTAGAAACAACTAGAGTAAGAAGTAATTACAGTGCCAGAATCTCATGCTATGGCCGGCAGGTATGAATCAAGAAGCTTAGGAGGAAAAGCTGAGCTGAGAAAACTAATGGTGATCTTCAGAAGCATCCTTCCCAACAGTGCAGTTAGCTAGGCCTCATTTGAGCAGCACAGTAAAAATAACCGGAATGCTAGAGCCATCAGTTTAGGGCAGTTAAAATGCACCCCAGACCCCGTACTAAGTGCTTTTGCATCCCTGTCAGGTGGGCCTTATCTCCATTCTCCAGATGAGCCTAGGCTTAGGGAGATTGAGGAATGTGCCCAGGAGATGGGATAATTAGTGGAACAAATACGATGCAACCCTAGGTTGCCTGCTTGGGTGTGAGGCCTGTTCTCTCCCATGGGACATGGGAGGGTGTCTCACATTTATGTATGTGCTGTCATGAGGAGCTAGCCCCACTGGCTACATTACAGATGCCAAAGTCTTTAAAATGCCTAATGTGAGCTTAGAAATGTCCTTCCCATTCCCACAAGCCTGAGTTACATTGCTTCTACTGAATTTTGAAAAACTCACGGAACTGCTTTGGGATATGAAGACGGGGAGCCTGACTTATCCTGAATTAGGTTCCGCATAGCATTGGCAACCCAAGATAGGAAACGTTAAATTTTGTAACATGCATCTCTCACATGGAGAGTTCTCTGTGCTGTATTAAATGACAGAAGGAAAACTCAGCTCATCACACTTGTAAAAGAAACCGCAGCATTCCTGGGTTTAAATCTGGAGTCATAACAATTCTATCTGATGGGCTTTTAAATATCCTGGAATTTGCATTTTGAATGTGTTATACATCACAAAAGGATTTTGATGGTGTTATCACAGCAAAGGCTGTAATCACATCCTGTAATTTATATAATGCCAACTGCTGTCACTATGTCAAAAATCATGATATGCTATTCCTGATCTATATAGCTTCTCTCCTGAAGGAAATTGAGGGTCCTGAATCAGACTCCTTAGAGGCATTACTAATGACTTTGAATGGAAAGTCTGGCCACCTTGATGGGTAGTCAGGCAAGCCAAGCAGTGAGTTAATAAGTAGATCAAAACTTCAGATACAAAATTGAACTAGACAGGGTGTCCTGAAGGCAGGCCGTAACAGGGTGTTTGAACCTTGGGATTTAGGAAGCTGAGCAATCTAGGAGACCCTACGTTGCCCAGAGCAACAGGATCTGTGGTTCATGCTGGAGGCCTTCCAGGAGGCTGTCTAATTAACCTTGGGGCTAAGAGTTTGTCTCTCTCAGACCTTGCCTCTGGTCTGAATCTTTGCTCACAGACTGCTTTGGATGGGCCAGGAGGCGAAGCAGTGACCTCATCAGGCATTTCTTTTCTGAACTCTGCCTTTTCTAACCCCCTCAAATCAACTTTAAGTTCCTTTTCTTTTTTAAGACAAGATGACCACATTTAACCTCTTCCCTCCATGCCCAATCACTGTCAAATGTTCCCCTCCAAATCAAAACTCCTCAGGAAAGATTTGGGACCATTAGGAAATGAAAGAGAGGCCCCAGGGCAGAGCCTGGGATGAAAGAGTGCGGAACAAAATTGTTCTGTATAAGAAAATAGGACAAATGAAAAAGCAGACATGCTTCCTGAGAGAAGAGGGAGGACAGCAGCCTTAGCAAGAGGGTAGGGGCCTGACCTCAGAAGTGCAAAGGAATTTAAGGTCTTTTCAAGGGCAGGGATAACTCTCATTTAATTTTATGTTATTTTCTCTGATGCAGTGTAACGTCCCGTGTTTTACCAAAAGTCCATTACATTTTCTCAGGCCTCAGAGAAATTTTGAAGGGAAACTGTGGGAATTTTTCAGTTTTCTACATCTGTATACTCCCGGGAAGGGAATGAGGGGTTGTGCACGTAGGATGGTGAGGTAGTCCACAAATAGAACGAATCCCGCAGGAGCAGGAGCTCAGAACAAGGGTGGCTGGAATCCAGAAGCACTATCTTTCCCTAGGACTCCAGCAGCACCAAGCAGCTTCCCTCAATATGAGATGGGTCTGGGTCAGGTGTATCTAAGTCCCACTGTTAGAATATCTTGGCTGAAATGTATGTTTCTACCAGAAGTTCAGTAGGTTTCAAAATGTAGAGAAAGGGTCAGGAGATATTACTTTCAGTTTTCTATCGCCTACCACGTTATATAACATCTGCTCCTCAGTTTCTCCAACTGAGAAATGGGGAGATTGTTCGAGATCAGGACATCTCAAAATCTGACATCCAGCCATGTGTGAATTTCAAGCAGTCTGAGATCCCTCCCATCAAAACCTGTCCACAAACATGTATAATTGCTCCATCATTTCCCCACAGTGTTAAGAACCACTGGACTAGATCTCTAAGACTTATTAGTCTAGCTATATAGGCCTGTTTTTGTCTTGTTTTGTTGTAAATTGTTTCACGTTATCTACTTAAATGGCAAGTAAAACACGTTAATCATTTGCTGTAGGGATGTGCAGAAGCCAGCAAGCCCAAATGCAGATCCTGCATTGCATGTCTTATTATACAACGATGTCATTGACAGGAGATAGGCCCACTGAAGACAGCCCTGGTTGATACCAAAGAACAGTGGCCCAGAATATCCAGTGAACCCTGTGATTCCTTATTCTTGGCAACACCTATGTCACTGGGTTTGAGATACAAGTCCTTTTGATTCCACTCCCAAAGTATATCTCAAATCTTCTCCCTTCTCGCCATTTGTAATGTGCCATCCACCCTCTACCCTGACTAGACCATGCCTGTAGACTCCTAATTGGTCTTCTGGTTTCACTGTTATACCTCTGGGTTTCTCCCTGTCTTTCTTTCAGTTCCTTGGAGGTGAGCACCCAGCCAACATCTGCCATTGGGGCCCTCACTTGTTTCCTGGCTGACTCTTATTTAATCTTCGTGACTTAAATTACAAACCCCTTCCATGACTTCCCAAATAGAAAGAGGCCACCTACTACTCTCTCATAGAATCGGTTCTTGTGCTAGATAGCACTTAGCCAGCTTATTGTTGCATATTGCTTGGGCTAATTTTAAGATTATGTCTCTCTGGCTTACTCTAACTTATACATGGTAGTGACTTTTTTTTTTTTTTTTTTTTGCCATTGTATTCACCATATCCAACACAGTACCACACAAATAGTAGGATGGGTAAATTAATGGTATATAGGAAAGGAAACTTATTCCTCTGCCCTCTTAAGTTTAATGATATAGGCCCTGCAAATTAAACTGACAAAAAATGAACTAACAGGAAAAAAGGTTTACTATGCGTGCATATGGAGGTCTTCATAGAAAAGAAGTAAAGCATCAAAGAGGCAGTTAGATCTGGGGATGGGAGAATGGGATGGGATTTGTATATACCATTTTAACAAAGAGAGATAAATTTGTGGAGAAGTGACAAGACAAAGGAAAATGTGTTTGGGCTTCTAGGGGTGGTAAAGTATGGGAGGGCAAATATACAGGGGAAAACTAATGGAATGGAAGGGTTACTTTAGTAAGGTTTACTTTGCAGACTCAATCTCATGCAGTCTCTGAGGTGATAAGAGCATTTACCGTGATTAAAAGCTGTTTTCCTATTCCTGGTATGGGAGAGGGAATGGGGGGACACGTCCACAAAAGGAAATTCATACCCTGCCTTTAGACAGAAAGAGGGAGGGTACAGAGCTTTTCCTGCATCTCATCTGCTGTGTCTTCATTGCCTTCAGCTCAAGATAATCCATATGCCAAAGTGTCATATTCCAGGGTGGTATACTCTGATCCCCTTGATAAAGTAGGTAAAATAGTCTCCACTTGAAGGAACGTGATTTGATTCTTGTTATAGTTGAATCTATTTGCCTAATACTTATTCATTCTTAAAGTCTCTTTTTAAGTACTGCCTCCTCTGGGCACTCGTTCCTGCTCTGAGTTCATGGCCCAGTTATACAGTATGGTTATCTTTAGTTTATTCCTATGTCTCCCCAATTTGTAGCATCCCAGCACAGAGTAATAATTAAATCTCTTATGTCTACCACTCTTCCATGGCCTAAGGGCTGATGCTTAATAGATATTTAGTAGGTAAATAAAAAGGAAAGAACTACATTATTTGTTCTGATAGGTTTAAAAGTAAAAAAATTGTAATGATTTTATCGCTTAATTATAACCCAGTGGATAAACAGTTTGCAATTTCACATCCATCTGATCTATGCATGGCTAAAAAAAAGCACAACTGATTGATTTTACATATGGGATATTGAAACTGGGGACAATGTGGTGATACCTCAATGAGCCTGTATATTCCTTATCTTTGCACGTGGCCTGCATACCCAATACTCATGAATGTTCATTGTGTGATTGTGTTCATAAATATATGACTTAAACTTGCTTTTATGATATAGATTTTCAAATTTTCTAATATGGAGCTGTGGAAGCCATTGTTATTTGAAAGGACTCTACGGGTTTTATTCCTTGCCTGCTTATTCAGGAAGGTCCCATCTCCACTCCAGTACTCAGTGTCTAAGTATGGAGGAACATCTGTCGGGGGGCCCAGTTACCTCACTGCCCTCAAGACTCCTGATGTCTGTGTAGTGACTGCCTTACTCTTAGTATCCATTGGGGAGTCAGGTGTGTCTCAAAAAAAAAGCACTTGAAATTCCCCAAATGAGAAGGAATGGGAAACCTGGGGTTACTGAGGAACTGACCTTTGTCCTTCTCAACACTGTGCTGTCAGTAACCACTCCGAAGAATTTCTGAGGCTCTTGACAACTGAATGGAAATTGGGAAAAAAATCACTGAATTTTGAGTTTGAAGACTGAGGGTTACGTTTTTGCTCTGCTCTTCATTGGCCATGTGCCCTTATGTAAATCACTTCCCTTTTCTGAGCCTCAGTTTCCTATAACCATGTATGGTGACTGATATTAACCAGATTTATTGTGGTGATCATTTCACAATGTATACAAATATCAAATCATTATGTTGTACACCTGGAACTAATATAACGTTATGTGTCAGTTATTCCTCAGTAAAAACAACAACAAAGCACAGATTGCTGGGACCTATCACCAGAATTTCTGATTCAGTAGATGTGAGGTGGGGCTCAGAATTTGCATTTCTAACACATCTAATATTTCTCACAGGTGATGCTGGTAGTGCTGGTCTGGGGACCACATTTTGAAAACCACTGTTAGATTAAAAAGACCTATGAAGTGCCATGAAAAATGACCCATGCTGATATATTGTGATGTTTTAGTATATCAGGGATAACAGAGAAAGTCCTAAAAGTAGGGGTGGGGGAAAGTGAATTCAAAATCTTGGGAATCAAAATAGCATGAGACTTCTCAACTCCAAAATCAGAATCAGGCATTCTTTCTCAGGAAGCTACTGGAGGATGTTCTTCATCCAAACAAGGAAGTAAACCGAGGAAGAGGAAGACACTGGGTCCTTCCCTGTCCATTTTGCAGAGATTCTAGCCCTTCGGCCTGGCATGCCTTGGTGACTCCCGGCCAGTGTCTTCCAATGGGAAAAGTGTGAGGACCCTGCCTGGGTGTAGGGAGGCCTGGAGGCACGTAGCGTGAGTGCTCAGCATGGGCCAGGCACACAGTAGGCACTGGAGGGTAAAAGTCCTCCTGCATCACTCCCAGAATGAAGCTAGCCTCCACGAGGTCTGGGGAGAAGACACCAGAATCTGCTTCACTGGAAAGCCTCTAGGTTGCCAGCCTGGGTCAGGGGCATCCTGCTGCCCCACCCCCATCGCACCACATGAGATACTTGTTTTAAAAAATAACAACATCTGTCCTTTCTTCAGTAGAATATAATATTTTAAAATAAAACCAGTGACTTATTTGATGGTTAAGAGACTTGCCTTGTGCCTGAACCCCCTTGGGTTGCTCTCTACGTAAGCATTGAGTGGTGTGATGGAATTCCTTTATGATAACCAAGTGGAGATTTCTGACACTGTAAAGTTATCATCATACGCTTGATTCTGAATAAAGTTTGTGAGTATACCTAAGGCCTGAGTTCTCCTGGATCTGGGTGCACTGCCGTATTCAGGAAATAGGCTGGGAAAATCCATGTGGCTATGACCAAAATCAAACTGTTTTGCCAAGCATGCTTTCTCCCCTCTTAATTGAGAAACCTATGGTTATTTGGATGAAAATTTAATCTGTGCCTCTGATTCATTTACTCATTGCTCATTAACTTGCTGTTTAGTTCTAGCTACATGAGCTGTTAGAGCTTTCTCTAAAGCACCTCTAAACCAAAAGTGGGTTATGGCCACCTTCAGTGAGGCCAATTTGAGTCAGGACTAAAGTGAGCCCTAGCTGGGGCTTGAGGGTTCCATTAGGCTGAGAAAGTGAAGGCACAAAGACTGTGTCAGGCACCATGGCCTATTGCTCTGCATTTTGAGATCCACCCGCTTTGTTCTCCCAAAGAATTGCAAAATGGAGTTTTTGGAGAAAGAATCAAACTTCTTGTATGCAGTTGGCCCTCATCTTTGAACTCTGCATCCATGGATTCAACCAACCTCGAATTGAAAATATTGGAAAAAATTTTTTTCCAGAAAGTTTCAAAAAGCAAAACTTGAATTTACTGTGCCAGCACCTCTTTATATAACATTTAGATTTGTATGAAGTATTATCAGCAATCTAGAGATGTTTCACAGTGTAGGGAAGGATGTATGTAGGTTATACACAAATACTATGCCATTTTACATAAGGGACTTGAGCATCCTCGGAGTTTGTTATTGGGGGTCCAGGGGCTGGAACCAATTCCCCGCAGATACTGAAGGATGACTGTAATGAGGAATGTCTTCTTTTTCTTTCCTAATAAACTGCATATGTCACTTATGGAGGTGGCAAGGGTGTGCCATGCTGGTTGAAGACACAGTGGTGGAGTGAGGGGCTGCTTCAAATCCTCTCTGCCACTTAGCAGATGTGTCATCTGGGACTGTTTACTTAACCCTTTTGTGCCTCCAGTTTTATCATATGTAACAGAAGGATAATTATAGACTCTACCCCATTGCGATGTTGTAGGGATAACTGATACAGTGTCCTCTCCAGGGGCCTGCCTACTCCCCTCTCATGGGTGGTTTTGTGGCAGCTGAGGCAGGGTTGTCCACTGCTACTGCAAGCCAACACTTTTAACATCCATGTGCTGTTGATCATCCACGCCAGGAGGTGCAACCATAAATGTTCTCAGGAGCCAGGCTGGTGAACTAAGTGCGTAGAGAACTCTGGGTAGAAGAAAATGGTGGTTGGGATGTGGGTAGTGTGGTGAACTAGAGCATGCACGCACCACCTAAATGTATTCATTTCAAAACTTTGAAAACAACCAATGGTCAAATGAAGCTCTACGGGCATAATCTGCTAGGAGCTGGAAATTCCTTATGCCTGACTATGTCATTCACAACTTTTGCTTTGCCCCCCTTCACCTCCTGCCTTCCAGAATCTGCTTCTATCTTCCTCAAATTATTGAAGATAATTATTGAAGGCACCTCCCTTCCTGTACACAAGACCACTGGCAGCGAGGATGGTGGCAGAACACAGCTCAGTCTTTGCACTTAGAGCTCACCCTTCATGTCCCTCAGTGCTCACACCTCTGGTGCCTGTTCTTGCCTGCCACTGTGCTCCCTTTGCCACGTTGAGGTGGCACTGCTCTGTGTGTACTGTGGTCCTGTGACAGCAGCCTATTGTCTAGAAGGACCTTCTCTTACTTGGCTTGCTCAGGGGTGTCTCTGTTGCTAGGCAGTGGCAGACAAGGTGAAAGGAACAGTGGAATCTCAGATTGTCTGACCTGAAAACCCCCACTCAGTGCTCAGAATCCTGGCTTCTATGGTGTCTCCCACTGTGCACTGTTAACCAGCCACTGCCTCTGGGCGCTTGAAGATTTTACTCTCTAGTCTTTATCCTTGTATTTTTATTTCACTTGCTCTTATGGATAGTCTATGAAGTTAATTCCTCTGAGCTCTGCTCACTCAGCAGAATGCCTGCACAGGATAGATGCTTAGGAAACATGTTCTGATCAATTGATTCTGTCTTCCCTTCATTATCAAGAATTTGCTACTGTTCACATGCACATGGCATTATTTGGAGCATGACCCAAAGCTGTTCACACCCATTTCTTGGTCTCACTCAGTGTTCAGTAGGAATATAAAGAATTAGCAGAGGGCGTAGGAACCACCCTAGACCATGGGCAGGGCAGCGTGAGGGCAGGCATTGTTTGTGTTCAGAGCAGGTACAAAGACAGAAACATGGAGGAGAGGTAGCAAGGAAGAGAATGCAAGCTTAGTTCACATGTGATTAGACACTTTCCATTTTTAGCCTTCTGGCTTAAATTTGCATAATTCTTTTAAAAAGGAAAATTAATTATTTATGACTGTAGCTTTTAACCAAACTGTGCATTTAAAGTAATCACTCTGGGTAATTTAAATAAAATCTTTTCTGTAAACAGTTTATGCACATTAGAATGAAAAAACTGTTGGTTTATTCAATTAAAAGGACATTATTGTTTGGATTCTCTCTCTCTCTCTTTTTTCCAATTCAAAATAGAGGGCAGCCACATTGAGACAGATGGGAATTAATTGACTTGTCTCAAAAGTGACCAGATTTTGCTTTTTTTTTTAATTTTAAAGAAGATAGATTCCAAAAGCCTTTTCAAAAGCCAAACCACTATTTCAGAATACTGAAAAGAAATTCTACCCTTTACTCTGACAGGCAGTGGGTACAGAAATAAATTTGTTCCCTGGCAAACATGTGGGACTTCCTCACCAGCCCAGCACAAGTCAAAGAAGGTGGTTCTAAACAAAGCTCTCCAATACTGTGATCTTTAAAAATACCAGTTTGTACAAAAATACCAAACATTGTACATGCTTGGTGCTTTTCTAGGCGACACCATTCACTGTAGTTAAAGAGGCTCTTTCAATGAAGCCTACCATGATTTCAGGATGTTATTGTCCTTTACTCACTGGTTAGTTCCCTGAATGTCTATGGTCCCATTATACACTCTGGGAAGGGTGACACCTGGACTGTTTGCTCAGAGCATGGCAGGTATTCAGCTCTGTTCTTAAGGTGTACAGGTACTGAATGCCAGAAGTCCATGTCGGACCCTCCCATGTATTGGGGTGAAGTGCCTGGGAGCCATAGACCTGCTTCCATCCCAGAAGCAAGACCCAAAACTGATGTGAGCAGTACTGGCAGCATTTGGGGATAATGGGTTGTGTGCTGGGTGGATTGGTACAGACCAGGCCTATTCCTGTCACAAACTTGCTTTTCTGGACCTCTAAAATAAGGTGGTTGAACTGAATAGCCATCTTTTTTTTCTTCCTAATTAGCAAAGCTATTTTATTCAAATAAAATCATATGTAAAATAAGAGCAGCTTGATTAAATTGGGGTCAGGGCCTCTGGTTCACAGAATTTGGGGGTTCCACAAAGCAGAGTTCATGAACCACTGGTATAGATAGTTGATAATATGTTGTCTTAGTGAATGAGGTCTCTTTGGCTATGACAGAAATGCAGCTCAGTCAGACTTATGTGATTAAGGAGAAACTGAAATGTCAAAGTGTAGATCTCTTCAGGCGTGGCTGGATCTACATGCCCAAGTGCAGTCAGGAATCTGCCCCTTGCCATCTCTTGGCTCTGCTTTCCTCTGTATATCTTTATTCTCAGGTGAGACTCTCCTCCCCTTGTGGTGTCATGACTGCCATCAGCAGCTCTAGGTTTATACCCTACTAGTGGAGCCCCTTGCCCCCAGAAGAAAGAAATCTCTTTCCCTGTGGTTCTAGCTAAGACCCTGGTGCTGACTCTCATGGCTTCAGCCATGTGTTATCTCTTTCTGAACCAATCGCAGTGGTCAATAGGATGGAGCGTTCTGATTCACCATGCATGAGTCACATGTCTACCCTTGGATTTGGAGGAGGGTGGAGTCAGCCCCAGTCTTAACGACAAGACCTGAGTGTAGGGGATGGGTTTTGTCTCACAGGCAAATAAAGTGCTATTACCAAAAGAAGGGACAAATTCTGTTCAGGCAAAAAGCCGTTCTGTCCATCTCCCTTCCAGATCTAATGCCCTATGAATCTAAGCAAATCCTACTACTTTTCTTCTGCATCTGTGAAGATTGTGTTCAGGTCTGGTGATAGGACTTACACCTCCACAGAGAATAAACTCGTGTTGTATAAAGGGAAAAAGGGCTGGTGAGAGTCTGGGGGGAACAGAGGACAAGATGACAGCAAATAGAAAATGCCAACCCATCTCAACCATCCTGAGTTCAGTCATCTTTCTAGGAGGGAAATGAATCAATTATTTTTGTCCTGTTATCATAAATACTTGTTGGTTCAACCCCTGATATCTCCTGTGCTGCACCAAAGGGGGAGTCAAGACTCTAATTGGTTTTAGTCCTTTACTTCCTGTGCTCTTTGCAGCTGTTTGGCTAGAGTCTTCTTAAGCTCGTGTTTCAACCAACTCTTGTATAAATGCCCAGAATTCATGGCTGATTGAGCTACTTGAGCTTTGTAAATATAGACATTGGGTATATATCTTTGCTAAAGGTTTAATAGTGAGATGGTTTTGGCTGTGTAACCCATGCATACCAAACCCTGACTTCAAGTATCCTCCTGAGAGAAGCAGAGTTACCGGGGCCAGATCATTATTTTGGTGATGAAGGGGCCAAAGCCTCTTACAGCCCTGAGCCTAGAACCCTGGTGAATGAGGTGGTATCACACTTGGGACTTCTTCTGTCTAGATCAGGGTGTGCAGTGACTTTGCAGAGAAAGATGGGTTGATACCCCAGCTCTGCCACTGCCACCCACCCTAATCTGTTTAAGTCACTCTCATGAGGTAGTTTTCTCCTTTGTAAAACAGGGATCATGATATTTACCATCTGTTAACGATTGTTGCTTACTGAACACCCCCAAACATAGTGATGTGAAACAGTAATTTTCATATGCTCACAAATGCTGTGGCAGGAATCTGGACAGGAAATATCAAAGCTGGTTTACCTCTACTCCAGGACATCTAGTGTCCTAGCTGTAAAGAGTCAAATTCAAGTGACTCAATGGCTGGGAATGAATCACCTGGAGGCATCTTTATTCACCTTTCAGGTTCTTAGTACTGGCTGTTGACTAGGACGTCAGGTGAGCTATCGGCAGGATACCTACACTGGCAGCATCTACATTATCTTTCCATGTGGTCTCTATGCATAGGGTAGTTTGAGCTTCTTCACAGCATGGTGGCCAGGTTTCCAGAGCAAGGCAGAACTGCATGACATGTTTATAATCTGTCCCTGGAAGTCACATGGTGCCATTTCCCCCATACTCTCTAGATTGAGGCAATCACAAAGGTCTTCCTAGTTTCAAAGTGAGGGGACATAGACTCCGACTCTTCATAGGAAGAATGTCAACATTGCATTGTAAATAGAGCATGGCATGGGAGATACTGTTATGCCCACTTTGGAAAATATTCCATATGTGGCAAATTGTACTGATTGATATCAATTATAAGAATATCATAATAACTTAGCATTCTTGTGATAAACACATTTTGGTCATAATTTATTATATATATTGCTGGATTTAGCTTGCTAACATTTTATTAAAGATCTTTCTTTTTATGTTCACCAGGGATATCAGTCTGTAGTTTTTCTTCTTGTAATTTGTTAAGTTATGATAATGTCCATCTAAAATAATGAGTTCAGAAGAATTTCCTTCTTTATCTTCTGAAAAAGTTGGTGTAAGATTGCTGTATTTTCCATGAATATTGTTAGACTTCACTAATGAAATCATTTGGGCCTGGAGATTTTTTGGTGGTGGGGGGGGCAGTTTTTAATTCCAAATTAATTTTCTTTATAGATGTAGGGCTTTAAAGATTTTTATATTTCTATATGAATTTTGCTCATTTGTCTTTTTAGGAATTTGTCCACTTAATCTAAGTTGTTGAATTTATCGGCATAAATATGTTCATAATATTCTCTTATCCTTTTAATGTATTTAGGATCCTTGATGATAGCTCCTCTTTCATTCCTGATATTGGCAATTTGTTATCAATCTAGCTATATGTTTTTCAATTTTTTTGATATATTCAAAGAACTAGCCTTTGCTTTTTACCAATTTTAGTCTTCTGTCTGTTTTTGGTTGCATTGCTTTTTGCTCTTGTTTTTTAGTTTTTAAACTTTCCTCTCATTATATTGTGTTTAATTTGGTCTTCTTTTCTAGCTCCTCTCTAGGTGAAGCTTTTTTTTTTTTTTTAATTTATTTATTTATTTTTGGCTGTGTTGGGTCTTCGTTTCTGTGCGAGGGCTTTCTCTAGTTGTGGCGAGTGGGGGCCACTCTTCATTGCGGCGCGCGGGCCTCTCACTGTCGCGGCCTCTCTTGTTGCGGAGCACAGGCTCCAGACGCGCAGGCTTCAGTAGTTGTGGCTCACGGGCCCAGTTGCTCCGCGGCATGTGGGATCTTCCCAGACCAGGGCTCGAACCCGTGTCCCCTGTATTGGCAGGCAGATTCTCAACCACTGCGCCGCCAGGGAAGCCCTAGGTGAAGCTTTGACCATTCAACTGTTCTCCTTTTCTACTATAAGCTTTTAAAGCTCTATGTTTCTTTCTAAGGACTACTTTAGCCACATGTCACAACTTTTGATATGTTGTGTTTTCATTTTAATTCAGTTCAGAATATTTTCTAATGCCACTTGTGATTTAGGGATCTAGTGACTTCTAGGTTATAGTAGTGTGTTATTTTCAAATAACTCCAGATTTTACTAGATACATTATTGTTATAAATTCTAATTCTAATTTAATTATTGTTACGAATTCTCTTGTGTTCAGAGAATATATCCTATGATTTCAATAATTTTGTTTCTTGCCACTTGTTTTATAGCCCAGCATATGGACTTTCTTGGTGAATATTTCATATGTACTTGAAAAGAATGTGTATTCTGCAGTTATTGTGCATATTGTTCAAGAACAATCAGTTGGATGAAATTGGTTGAAGTAGTGTTGGTCAAGTGTTCTATATATTTACTTATTTTCTTTACAACTGGAAAGCAACTACTTTATGAATTACTGAGAAAGGATTATTGAAATCACCAATGAAAATTCTAAATTTATGTTTCATTTTTTGATTCTGCTAATTTTTGTGTCACATATTTTGAAGCTTTAATATTAGGAATATACACAATGTCTTCTGAATGAATTGACCATTTTGTTATTGTGAAATATTTTTGTTTCTCTCCCATATTTCTTGTTCTGAAGTCTATTTTGTTTGATATTAATATAGCTACCCCAACTTTCTTATGATTACTGTTTTGTGGTATGTATTTTCTATTCTTTTACCTTTAACATGCATATCTTTTTATTGAAAGTGTACTTTTTGTACATAAAATATAGTTGGATTTTTTTCCCTTTTTATCCAGCCTGACCATCTCTACTTTTTAACTGGTGCATTTAATCATTTACATTTAATGTAATTATCTGTATTTTTTGGCTTAAATATACCATATTGTTGTAAATATGTATCTACTCCGTTGTTTTATTTTTCTTCTTTATTTAACTCTACCATATTGTTATAAACAAGTATACTATATTTATGTATACTATGCTATACATTCTTATGTTTTTCTTCTTTTTTTGGTCTCCTTTTGAGTTAATTTAGTGTTTCAAATGCCATTTTATCTCTACTATTGGCCTATTAGCTATACCTCTTAGTTGTGTCTTTTGAGTGGTTGCTCTAGTGTAACAATTTACATCTTCAGCTTCTCAGAGTCTAACTTCCCTATAATGGAAGAAACTTACAACAGTATACTGCCATGCACCCCTTCCATTCTATGTGCTATTATTAGCATACTGTTTACTCCCACATATATTATAAACCCCACACAATACATTATTTTTATTTTGCTTAAATTAAAAAGTGAGGAAAAAATCTCATATTTACCCACATATTTTTCATTTCTGATGCTACTTATTTTTTGTATAGATTCAGACTTCCATCTAGAATCATTTTACTTCACCTGAACTTCCTTTAATCTTCTCTAAAGTGCAACTCTGCTGGCAATGAATTCTCTTAAAATTTTTTTGTTGTTACTTGAAAACATTTTATTTCACTGTCTTTTCGAGAGGTATTTTCACTGGATAAAGAATTCTAAGGTTACCTTTTTTTTTCTTACAGTACTTTGAAGCAGTTGTTCCATTGTCATCTGGCTTGTATTGTTTCTGATGAGAAGTCAGTGATAAATCTTATCTTTGATGCCCTTTACCTATGTGCTTTTATTTTGTTGGTTGCTTTTATGATTTTGTTGTTATAATTGCAATTTTATTTTAATGTGCTCTGGTATTTTCTGTGTATGTGTGTGTGTTTATCTTGCTTCAGGTTCATTGAGCTTTCTTGGGTTGGTGTGTTTATAAATTTTATCAAATTTGAGATATTTAGCCATTTTTAATGGTTTTTGGCATTGTTTTTAGTTTTATTTCTCCCTTCATAATGTTTAAGTTTCCTTTAAATTCTTGATTATATTTGTAGTAGCTAATTTAAAGTTTATATTTTCCAATTATATGATTTTGGGGTATATTTTCTTTCTTTATAAATCATTTTCTTCTTCTGGGTATGACTGATTGTTTTTCCTCTTATAAGTCACATTTTTTTTGGTTTCTATATTAGTAAATTTTTATTAGGCATTAAGCATAATGACACATGATAGTGGGCATTATGTTGTTGAGTGTCTGGATTCTGATGTCTTCCTTTAAGGAGTGCTGAGTTATGTCCTGACAGTTAATTTACTTATGTATCAGCTTAGCCCTTTAAACACTTGTTTTTAAACTTTGGTTGGCAGATATGGTGTACCTTTCACTCTAGGTCTAGTTTAGTTCTAATGCTAGGCACAATCTTTCTGGGATTCCTACTGAATGTCCCAGGTGTTTAACAAGGTGTTCTATTCTGACTGGTTGGAACTTGTAAATACCCAGCCTTGTTTGAGGCCCAATAGATTTTTTTAGCTTACAACTTCACTGTAGTTCCCCTCTCCTACCCCCTGTAATTGTGCTTTTCTCAGCCTCATGGAGTCTTCCCCTAGCTCATTTTAGTATTAAATCAAAGACCTAAGAGGCCCTCTCTGTAGATTTCTGGAGCTCTTTCTCTGTATAGCTTTCTCTCTCCAATGCTCTACCTTGCAAATTCCAGCCACCTCAGCATCTATAAACTTTGACTCATTCCTTGTCAATTCAGTGCAACTTCCAGTTTCTACTTGGCATTACCTTCCCTGCTCTGGGGTCTCATAAATGCCTCCAGGTAGAGTATTAGAGTGATCATGAGTCTCACTTTATTGTTTTGCCTTCTTTCAGGAAACAAAGTCAGTGCTGATTATTGACCAATATCAAAGGACATTTGTTTCTTTTTTGTACTATATCCAGTTATCTAGTTGTTTGTGTCAGGAGGGATAATGCAGTACTAGTTATTCCATTGTGACCACAGTAGAAATAGAAATAAAAGATGACATGAATATTAGTTTGTTTTATCTTCAAGATTATTTACTTAAATTGTTCTATTTGTTTATTCATATTCAAGATTTAAAACATGTTAGCTTTAGATTAATTTTACCAAAAGGTAATACGTATCTTGTAAATGTTAAAAGACAATGACAATTTATTGGATATGACAGTGAGATAATTTTTATTTAAATATGATACTATACTAAGTCAATTTAATTGTGAGATAGTCCTTTTTTATGCTTCTCTTTTGATTTCTTGATCCTCTTACGTAACTCATGTATTCAGTATGAATGGCAGAATTTTATAGTTCAGCTTTTGGCATTTGGATTCCTCTAGTGGTTGTTTTGTTTTGTTTTTTAATAAATTTATTTAGTTAATTAGTTTATTTATTTTGGCTGCGTTGGGTCTTCATTGCTGCGTACAGGCTTTCTCTAGTTGCAGCGAGCAGGGGCTACTCTTCGTTGCGGTGCGCAGGCTTCTCATTATGGTGGCTTCTCTTTGTTGCAGAGCACAGGCTCTAGGCACATGGGCTTCAGTAGTTGTGGCATGTGGGCTCAGTAGTTGTGGCTCATGGGCTCTAGAGCACAGGCTCAGTAGTTGTGGCACATGGGCTTCGTTGCTCTGCAGCATGTGGGATCTTCCCAGACCAGGGCTCGAACCCGTATCCCCTGCATTGGCAGGCAGATTCTTAACCACTGCACCACCAGGGAAGTCCCCTCTCTGGTTTTTAAAGGTGAACTTCAGAAGCACATTGGCCTCTTTGAGATTTGAACTGAAGTGGCACTGATAGCACTTGACTTTCTTAACTAAGACAAAAAAAAAAAAAACTGTAAAACTGTCATTCTGTAAGATGACAAGAAAAAAAGGCCCTAGGAAATACACATGGATTTCAATATTATAGGAACATGTGTTTGGCAAAATGTGGAAAAACATGTGTTTGGCAAAAAAAAAAACCAAACGTGTCTGGCAAAAAAAATCTGGGGTTTGGCAAAAAAAGATAGCCAAATCCTAGATTTGGTGGGGTGGGGAGCAAGTGTATTTTGAGAGATTAGCAGTCCCAGCATATTAATAGATCTCCTTTCTAGACATGAGAAAAATAAGCCTGAAGCAGTATGGTGCTCAGTGTGTCAGCAGGCTTGAGTGGAGGACAAAGCTCTCTTCTACCCTATTGGGAAGCAGACTGTTTCATTTTTATTTTTGCTTCATATTCCCTTAATTATGCACTAATAGATTATTCTTAGTTTTTAGAGAAAGACTAATTGGATTATTTGACTTATTAATCCTATTGGGTCAAAAAACAAGGTTTGGGGTCAGACTCAGTTTTCCTGTCTTTAGAATGTAAATGACTGTATTTGGCCCCTACAGTTGTCTTGAGAATTTTTCATGAGGACACATTCAGAGCCCTTAGCTCCTGGCCTGGTTTAGCATGAGCACTCAGCATGTGCAAGCTCTCATCATTAGTAAATAGGATCCAGTCTTGACTTGAGAAGTGCTTAGATGCAAAAAGAGAACCAATATCATTCAACACATGCCTTTGGCCATTCCTTCTCTGTTCAGGTGAAAAATATATGCACTGATGGGCCAAGGTGAAAACAATATGTAAGAGAAGGAAATTTTCATGGATTTTTCGTAGAAATGAACTTCTTATAGACTAGAATCACAGAGCTGGGGGTTTCCTGAAGGATCCCCTAATTGAGAATGTCATCAGAGATCATCTGTCACCCACAGCTCATACCTTTACCCTTGACTCTCTATTTAATGTGTCCACTTCTGTGAGATACAGGCTTGATGGATGAAAGAACTGTATAGTCTCTTGCTTTTACTTAACAGCTTATTAAGCTTTTCGTAGGTGACAGGAAATGGACAGACCAAGATGAACCTTTGAGATAGAGATAGAAATAAAGATAGAAATAAATCTGTCAATGAAATGTGTAACTTACCAGATTGGCCACTAAAAATATAGCATTGACATGGCCCATCCTTCGTGAGTATGCAGACCACTCATTTACCTTTATTTCTGGCTCCATCGATTTCTTTTTTTATGTCAAACACTGTCTATATACTCTTTCCACTGCAGACATGGAGGTTGACTGCACATCATTCATTTTGCCATTAATAAAGGATGTGTGTTGAGGGGAAGTTGTCTTTCTTGGGGGCCCAATATTTCTAGTTAAGTTGCCACACAGATTTCTTTGTGGTTCACCAGTTTGGCAGATCCCTGCAAATTCTCTTGAAGACACCTGTTGAGTGAAGTAACGGTTTCATTGCAGACTCTTGAGTTTTCATTAATTTTCCTCTGAGGGTTTTTTGTTTTGTTTTGTTTTGTTTTTTGTCTCCTTCTGTGGGGAGGGTAGGAACACATTCATCTATTTTGGAGGGTTTCAAGTTCTTAGGCTCACCATTTCCCCTGGTAAGGCCTTTCTCGGAGGGCCATTCTGGTCATTTCTGACCCTCTGGTTCTCTGAGTCTATGACCTGCCAAATGGCTCCCTGCTTTTAGATATCACAGCCCATGTCTCTCCCAGGTGGCTGCAGATCCAAGTGGTGGGAGGCTGAAACAAAGTATCAGGACCTTCCTCTGTTGAGCCAGTTGGTACTTCTCTTCCTACATCCCTTTCCTCCCCCATCCTTCTCAGTATAGTGTCTCCTTATATGGCCCTGAGTTGGCTCCAAGTTCATCTCAGAGGAATTACATGACATGCATAAATTATGAAACGTTTTTGCAAATTAAGTTTTAATTAAAACCAGCAGCTTAGAGTATCCAACTGGAAGCAGTCACAATGTTGAAAAGTGACACTGGTAGGGTAGGAGTTCAGGAGAAGGTCTGAGTGGGTTTGCATCCTGTTCAGATATTTCCAAAATGAATCCTGCAGAAAAGAGCTTCCTTCCCTATCAGATCCTCCTTAATCTACACTGATCCCTGGCCTGCCATGTGGAACAATGTGGTTTCCAAGCAGGAAATACATACACATCATGGTGGTGGTTTTATCTGAACTTTGCCAAATTTCTTTTTGAGTCTACCAACTCCATGTTCTCACAGGGAACTCTCAGGACCTTGGGCTCTCCCACATTGCCAGAACTCCAGATAATTTTTCAGCAAGATGGCCACCCAAAATAAGGCTGAAGAATGACAATTTTAATTGGAAATGTATTTTTCTGATACAGTGCAGAGTTCATGCCTGATGAGAAATAACTTCTTATTGTGAGAATTTTCAGACCTTTATAACAAGCAAAAATGTCTGGGGCTTTCCCCCAGCCGATAGTCCTCAGCTATATGTAATGTGAGAATTGTTCTGGTCTGCCCATTAATAATCCACGTTTTCCATGTCCCCAAAAATGTCTGCCATCAAGTGAATAATTTATGCGGGCTTGCCTTTCATCTAGGCAGGGCTCTACTGCTGCAAAAAAAGACACTGGATTTTTTCATTCAGAGTTCAGTTTGAAAAACCTGACCCTTAGTTATCAGTCTACATCTTTTCTACTAAATAACCTGAGGATGCTAGTTTGCAGTGGCCAGGACAGTGTTCTCTGGAGACCTGAAACAGAGGGAGCCCTCGTCCTTTAGGCATTTTGAAGTTTAATATTTTCTCTGCTTTAAACTCATTTGGAACATGGAAAAGACTCATCCATATAATCTGTATTTTTAAATTCCTGGGAGATTTTTTAAGATGATAATACTTAGTGTTGGTTTGGAGTGTTGAAACTGACATTGGAAAGAGAGAATCCTGGTCAGAGTGTAAATCAGGACAACTTTCCTTGAGAACACTTGCACTGAAATACGCAATGCCCTTTGATCAATTATTCAACTTCTTGAAAAGTTGATAGTGTATGCAAAAATTTCACTACAAGGATGTTTATTACAGTGTCATCCATTTAGTGACAAGGTGAATACAGCCTAGATAGCTAATAATAAGGAATTCAATAAGTAATATTTTTATATTAAAATAATTGAATAATTGGCATTAACTGAAATCAACAATGGATGTTAGCATCATCAGTGGCTTTAAATTTCTTCTTTTGCTTATCTTTGATATCTAATTTTCTATAAGAAACATGCATTGCTTGTGTGATTTTTTTTTTAAAAAAAACATTTTAAACAACATGTGTATTACAAAGATGGGTCTTTCTGTCTGTATTTTTCTTGACTTTAAATATGCTGTTGGAAAAAGAAGTTAAAGTTCCATCTGTATCCCAAACTAGATGTTGAGAAATCACTATTAAATTATGTATGGTTAGGCAAGATAATACCCAAACCAGTAAAAGTAAGACAATTTGGAATACATACATACCATTCTCTTCATGATCTTTTCAACAAGGTTTGAAAAACTTATAGGATATGAAGGGAAAATTGGAATGGGTACTTAAATTACTTCAAAGTAGAAAAGTCAGTTATATTTATCTTCTTTTATTGACCCTGTTTTTGTTCTTGTCTTCCACTCTGCAGGGTTATCTATCTCTACCTCTTCTCCTACTCTTTCCTCCTCATCCTTCTTCACCACCGCCATGACAAGGGACTAGATAAAGCCACGGGACTAGGGATTGTAGAGGGAGCAGCCTGGCGTCCTCATTTAAGGAGCTAGAGAAAGAATATGGGGCAGTGGGAGTAAATTGACACTGATGATAAAGCCCAGGGAGGAGGAGAGTCTAAGAAGGAAAATGACACAGAGAGATGCCCTTTTATCTCCTGACTTACCTAATATTCTCAGAGAGGCCAAAATAGCTTCTGTTTTTTGGAGAAATATGATGCCCTGTGTGTTTGTAAGGAAATTTCACACATACCCTTGGAAATCTTTTGAGGAAATTACTGCTGAGTATTTTTGAAGCTGAGCAAACAGTACAGAAATATTTTGATAAGTCTCTTGATCTGTATGAGTAAAATCTAGCTCTGAGTAGCCATGGTCTGTACCTAGAGATGGCCAGCTACAAGTATCTGTGGAAATAATGAGAAAAACTCAGTTCACTCAGGATGTCCCCATGCCTCGTACTGAGCTGGAAGCCTCTAGAAGCTAAGTCTCATGAATGGACATGGGCTCCAGTGACACCACTGGTGCTGAGTTCTATCTGTCTCACTGCCCTGCTTTCCATGGTGCTGGCTCCACTCTCAGGTCCCATTTGATGATCTGTCCCCAGCAGCACATCCTCTCAGACTCTAGTGGAGAGAGGAAAGGGAGGAGGAGAGAAAGGAGGATGGGGGATTGATATTTGGTTACTTCTATTAAAGTCCTGAGTAGACTAGGTGAGGTCACATGTCCACCCTGAGCCAGTTGTTGGGGCCAGTGATGAATTGATTGACTGAGGTCTGGGCACTGCCCACATCATGGGGCTTGGAGTAGAGCCTTACCCTACTACAGGGGTCCCCAACCCCCGTGTCGCAGACCGATACCAGTCTGTGGCCTGTTAGGAACCAGGCCGCGTAGCAGGAGATGAGCGGTGGGCGAGCAAGTGAAGCTTCATCTGCCGCTCCCCATCCCTCGCATTACCACCTGAACCATCCCTGCCCCCCCATCGCTCACATTACCACCTGAACCACCCCACCGCCCCCGTCCATGGAAAAATTGTCTTCCACATAACCGGTCCCTGGTGCCAAAAAGGTTGGGGACCACTGCCCTACTACTAGGGCCACTACTAGGAAAGAAGGGAGTTGATGGTGAGAGCGAAGAAACACATGTCCACTGTAAAGAGTAAGCATGTTATTCAGGCCTTATCACTTCTTCACATAACCCACTGTGAAGAAGTGATGGCCCATTGAGAATGTTTGTGATCTTAGGTCTGTGGGTTTATCTGTGGACCATGAGGCCCTTGCTTATTAGTATACTTCTCACACAACACCAGGTTGGGGCACCCCTGAAAACTCTAGAGGTTACAAGGTCATGGGGTAAAAACAGCAGCCATTATGGGCCAGTGGCTTTCACAGGGGCTCAACATGTATTTATCTCATTTAATCCTTACATTAATTCCATGAAATAGTATTATTACTATAATATTACAGATGAGAAATCCAGAGCTCAGAGATGATATATTGTTGCCTAAGTCCTTACAGCTCATAAGAGATAGAGGTGGGATTGGAAACCTGGTCTACTAAACTCAAAGGCCCTCCTTCCTCCCTCCCTTTCTCCCCCTCTCCTTCCCTCCCTCCCTCCCTCCCTTCCTTCCTTCCTTCCTTCCTTCCTTCCTTCCTTTCTCTTTCCTTGTTCCCTCCCTCTCTTTCTCCAACAAATACTCCTCCGTGAATTCTTACCAAGGGCCAGGTACAGTACAGGTCTAGTTCCTGGTGATACAGCAATGAATAAATTGTTCATTCATGTGGCCCCTAGATGGATCTTGAGTTCTTATGTGGAGAAGTAGTAAAAAAAATAAACAAGATTACAGAATGCAATAAATGTTAAGACAGGAGTAAACAAGATGATGTCATAGAAAGGTACTTGGGGTTGAGATAGGAACTGCTGTCAGAGGAGGTGCCTTCAGATTTGACATCTGACAGATGGGTAGGAATCAGTGAGGCGGGGGCCGTGGGGGGTGTCAGGGAATTGACATGGTGGGAGAGCATCAGCCAGTCAGAAGAAATAGCCACATGAAGGCTTTGAGGCAAGTGAGGCTTGGACAACAGGGCCAGCAAAGCACCAGGCTTATACTTTTAGATTGTTCTGGATGCATAATAGAGGAAGGACCAGGGAGAGGAGTGAAACCGAGGAGATGGATGAGCAGCAATGGTGGCTTGGTGTGGGGCGGCAGAAGTGGATGGATGTGGACAGAACCTCTACCACTGGATCCTAGCTCATCAGAGGCCTTCTCCTCCTGGTGTAGGTTTTGGAGTTTGAACCAATGAACAGAACTTCCTCTGATACATATAGGAGTAGGAATCTTTATCCACATTGCTTAATGAAGAAGAAGGGAAGATTATAAATGCAAACATGCACAGGAAAAAAGAAAAAGAAAAAAAAAACGAACACAGGGAACCTTTGCAGCAAACAGGGATTTATCACTCATTCATAAGGCCCAAGGCAAAGGGCCAGTTTTACAAATGGAATAAACATATGTAGACCCGGCTTTTTTTGTTTTGTTTTGTTTTATACAGTTGGCAGGAAAATACTTTATGTCCCATTTGGTCTTTACATATTTCATAGTGAATGTGTTGTTTTGATCAATAGATCTTTAATTGAGTTTTATTTTTGAAAAAGAGTCCGCTCAACTCCAGAAGTTCGTTGAACTGGAGTGATGGATGTCCCCTCACTTGCCCCTTTGGCTCTCTATGGGACTCTGAGATAGAAATGAAGTAAACGAGGAAAGTTAAAACAAAAACATTCCCTTCCCCTCGGTGCAGAAAATGTTTTGCGTTTTGAAACACCTTTACTTACCATCAGGGACTCAAAGCACACTCGGATCTCTTCCACCTCCCCTGTGGCTCCTCACAGCTCTTTTCCCTGGCCCACCCTAGCACACAGGCCTCTAACTGGTGCCCCACAATTACCCCATGATTCAGTCCCTGTACTCACTCCCTGGGTGACCTTGTCTGCATGCTCACGGTGACCAAGCTGCCTACCCTACACCTCTGCCTGCAAGACTAGGGGACATGCTCAAATTGTCCGTTTTAGACAAAACTGAACTCTGTGGGGTTTTTTTTCTCAAAAATGCTTCTCCCATAGTCTTCTTCTCAGTAAACAGAGGCTCCATTTTTGCATTTACCTGGGCCAAAAGCCTTAGACGCAGACTTGATGTGTGTCCTTCTCTCATATTATCTATCATCCAGTCCATCATCTCTTCTCTCAAGTAGATCTAGGGTCAGACCACTGCCTGCTACCTGCACTACCAGCACTGTCTCTTTCATCTCTCATTCAGATTATTCAATAGTCTTCTTACTAGTCTCCCTTCTCAAACACTATCTTTGCTGCTCTCTGGCTATGTGACCTTGTAGTTTCATGGAAAATTGAGGTAATAATAGAACTTACCTAATAAAGTTTCTGTGACTTTTCAATAAATTAATATAGGTAAAGCACTTAGAATGGTGGATAGTATGTCATAGCTATTATAACTGCCTGTCATTATTGCTGTCGTCAACATCGCAGCATGTGGTTTCTATCCAAGACAACCTCATAGTCCAGAATGACTGCTAAAGCACCAGCCATCACATCTACCTTCCTGGCAGCAGGATGGAAGGAGTCCTTTTAAGGGTACTATCTGGAAAAACCACATCCATGGATATCTCATTGACCACAACTGAATCACTTAGCCACACCAAGTTCTAATAGGGTCATTTAGCTGAGCCTGGCTAAAAGGTGGGTTTCTGTTACCAAAAAAGGGCAGAATGGCAGTTACTGCAACTAGCAGTAACTATGCTATGAATAGGCAATAGGTGATATTATGAGGGCATGTGATGAGGACATTTGATATGAGACATCAGACAGGGCTTTGTTAAGACAGTGACAACTGACCAGTGAAGTAGGTGTTTGCTGGACAAGGGGGGAGGGTAGGAGGGAGCATTCCAAGATGAGGGAAGAACAAGTGTGTCTGTGACAGGAGAAGACATGGTAACTATTTGTGCTACACCATACATCATACACTACATGCTGAGAAGCATGGTAGGCTAGATTCTCCATCCAGACTCTTCTGTAAGGGGTGGTGCCAGTATTCCTCATTCCCCCTTCCTCATATGGGAGACTCATGGATGGAATGGCCTGAGAGGCCCCCAAAACCTTGGGTTGGTGCTAGCGCCCTTGGTCTGCATGAGAAGCAGCACCTTGAGCCTGGCAGTTAAAGCAGAGGGGAGGGCTGCAGAGAGACGTGACTCTGACTTGACTTTCAGCTCCAGCATTTCCTGACTGGGTGACCTTGGTGAGGTTCTTAGCCATTTTAAATAGTCTCTATTTCCTCATCCATAAACTGAGGATGATACTAATATATAACCCAGAGGTCTGCTGTGAGGACCAAAATTGCTCAAGATGGTAAAGCACTTAGTCAAGTTCCTGGTCTATTGAGAGCAGTCACTCAAGAGTGGCTGCTTCTGTTACTACTGTGCCCTTCACCTCTGTCACTCTCTTGGATGACATATTCTCAGTCTTTCCAGGTTTGAATGTGAAGTGTCCCATGAATGCATTCTACACCGTTGGAATTTTCCCTAGGAATGTACAAGCCCATCACGTGCTACAACTTCTTTCTTTCTTTATCCTTCCTTTTAAAAAGTGACTAGAGGATGTGAATAGTTGGATATAGAGTCATACAATCAGGGGGCATTTGGCCTGAAGGAATCTGAAGCTGCCTGTGCAGACCCTGTTGTAGTAAGTAAGGAAACAGACCCAGAGAGGTGGAGCCCAGTTGACAATGCCTGACAAGGTGGTTTTGAAGAAGAAGAGGTCTTCGAGGAAGAGAAGTTGCCTTGCCTCAGGCTGAGTGATGATGGGAAGTTCCCAGGCTGGTTTTGTGCACATCCATGGGTCAGTGAGACAATCTGCACATCTGCAGAAGTCTGTACCAAGCATATTGAAATCTGAGTTTCATATCCATCCTTCTGGCAGAGATATTTCTTTTTCTCTTGAAAGCCATTATCTTGGGTTATCAACATGGTCTTTGTGTTTGGGGGGGTGTAGACTGCAGTCAGTTACCCCAGTTGTCTTTCCCTGGCATACACCCTAGGTGTACCCTAGTAATAAGTTACCTTCTTTAACGAGGTGAGCACCATATCACAGTCACAAATAGAGAACTTAATAGAGACTTTCATACAGAGCAGGTACCCTCATGCCCTCATGGAGCTTGTGACCTAGCAGGGGAGAGACATTAAACTAACTTACATACAAATTATAGATGTGCTCAGAACTACAAAGAAAAAGTACAATGAGACCTTTAGGGATCATCGTGTCCAGGGATATGTTTTGCCACTCCTTATTTTGAGCCCACAGCAGACATTGCTAATTGGTTATAATATTCTTTACAGCAAAACTCAGATATAACTTCAGAATCCTTCTCAACACAACCCTATAGAAATCTATTACCAATCAGTTAGACTTGGCTCTTGAGGCTAACCTTTCTTGCCATACAAGGACTGACCCATTCCCAAGCCCTCCCTCCCTCATCTTTTTTTAAGGATAAGCACTCTGGCTAAAGGCTGGAAGGCACGTGCCTCAAGACTCTAGCCAGAGGCCAGGGTGGATCTAACGTCCAGCTGGTCTGGCTCCCAGTTCAGGACTCTACACACTGTGAATATTCGGTGACCATGTGTCATCAGGAGAGCCTACTCCCGAGCAGTAGAGTCTGGGGCTGCCAGTGAGCCCATCTTAATTTGTTACGTTCTATTCTGAGGCTCCTTCTCTGAGGTGTAACCTGTATAGGGCATTGCAAGCTGTAATTTATGTTATTTAAAAGCTCTGGTAGGAAAGTTGCTCTTTGTTCTCATGAGTTATTTCTTGAGGAAAATATATATTTTGTGGAGAACTTGAGGGCAGTCTTAAACTGAGGACATTACCACAAAGGCCTGGTCTCTCATTTTCCTTCCCAGGATTTCTTCTCATGTGCTTAAACGGGTGAGTCAAAAAGAGGTGTTTCCTGCTCCACCAAGATAAAATTGAGAGAGAGGGAGAGAGAGAGAGAGAGAGAGAGAGAGAGAGAGGGCAGGCAGCTCTCCTTTTTAAGAGGCCTGTCAAGTCCCACAATTTGTGCAGGACTTAACTTTGGTATTTATTTTAATTCATCAAACAATTGTAATTCTCATGGCTCCCCAATGCATTTCATATGACATAAGCTGTGATTCAACACAAATGCTTTCCTAAGGAAACATACATTTATCATTCTGTTAATGTTCACATCTCCAAGGTTTCTTTTCTGTTGTGTGAAAAGATGTTTAATATTTAAGAGACCCTTCTTTAAGTGATTCTTCATTTTAGGCTCAATTTCTCACCTCTTGATACATTTTTGCACTCTTGAGAAGTGCTAGAGAAACATGTGAGCTTCCTTTTTAATAGTGGCAGCTGTAAGTAGGAGCAAAGAATCAGAAAAACATGCTTGCATTCCTGTCTTCTTAAATTGGGAGACCTTTCGGCATAAAGCTTAGAAATGTATTGTTGGGAGGTTGGGGTCCGCCCTTTGTGGACATTCTCTGTACCATTCTGGAGAAGTCTCTGAGATCCAAGACACCTTGTTGGTTTGCGTTTATCCCTTCTACCCTTTGTTGGGCTCCATCCACAGGGCAGGGCCTTACGATGGGTTCAAGAAAGCCCCGGTCTTAGTGTCTGTGACGAGAGAGCATTGTTCACAGGGAGAAAAGAATGGAAAAGGCAGAAGATTCAAATGAAGACCATAGGATATCTCGCTTAGTTATCTTGCATCTTCTGGCACTTGCAGGGTTATAAACTCTAGAGAGACAGAGAGAGTTTGTCATCACAATTCCCAACTGTTTGTGGCCTTTATTAACGTGTGAGTTGAATTGATTTTGTACGTTCTAAAATCAGGAAACCCCACTCTCTAATTTATTATTTATGGAACATCGTATAATTACATAACCTCTAAATGCCATTTTATTTCTCATCTGTAAAATGGGGATAATAAGAGTACCTAGTATTGGGTTGTTGTGATTTAGTGGGGTGATGCAAATAAAGGGCTTAACAAAGTGCCTAGTGACAAGTTCACACTCAATAACTGTTAGTCTCTATGAAAAGTAAGTCTTGAAAATGATGTAATTCTTAGATTTGGTATTTAATATATGGATAATGTTATTTCCATTCCAGATTAGAAAATGCTTTTCGAAACACTGCACGCTGTAATGGCAATCACAAACACCGTGACATTAAACCGCAGCCTAATAGACTCAATGTAGAAAAATAGATAAATATATCTCATAAATATTCAATCTTTCTCCACATACCTATAATTTCAATTCCTTGCCTGTGCCATTGGGAAAGCTATTATATCTTATTTTATGGATTGACTGACTGCCTTTCTGTTGTTCTTAGAATATCAGCCTTACTTCAAATGCATAAATCCTTGTTCATGCTTCCTTAACCACCAATAAAGGAAACAGTTACTGTGCTACAAAGCAAGAAAAATTGACTTTAAAAACAACATTCTTCTAATGGCCTTACCTTTATGTACAGTACAGTTTCTCAACTTCGGCACAGTTGACAGATGGGCAGGATAATTCTTGGTAGTGGGGGCTGTCCTGTGCATTGTAAGATGTTTAGCAGCTTCCCTGGCCTCCACCTGCTAGAGGCCAATAGCTTTTGCTCCCTCCACTGCCCCCAGTTTTGGCAGCCCCACATGTCTTCAGACAGTCCTCCGCATTAGGGAACTGTTGGCATACAGGAAGAAAGAACTCGGCCTTCATAGTGTGTGCTTTGGGCCACTGGACAGAATAAGCTCAGGTCCAGCTTTGCAGGTCCAGAACTGCCCAAAACACGCACTGTCAAACTCACAGATTATCTGTTGACTCTACAGAGTCAGCAGATTCAGATAGCAGGTGGAATAATCAGCACCATAACTTTTTTTTTTTAAGATTTATTTATTATTTATTTATTTAATTTTGGCTGTGTTGTGTCTTAGTTGTGGCACACGGGATCTTTGTTTAGGCATGTGGGATCTTTTGTTGCTGTGCACAGGCTCTTCGTTGTGGTGCACGGGCTTCTCTCTAGTTGTGGTGTGTGGGTTTTCTCTTCTCTAGTTGTGGTGTGCAGGCTCCAGGGCGCGTGGGCTCTGTAGTTGTGGCGCACAGATTCCAGAGCTCATGGGCTCTGTAGTTTGCAGCACGCGGGCTCTAGTTGAGGTGCGCAAGCTCAGTAGTTGTGGCGCGCGGGCTTAGTTGCCCCTCGGCATTTGGCATCTTAGTTCCCTGACCAGGGATCAAACCCGAGTCCCTTGCATTGTAAGGCAGATTCTTTACCACTGGACCACCAGGGAAGTCCCAGCAACATAGCTTTATATGGGGAAGTGACTAGGCTTTAGTTTTTATTTTCCTCTTTTTCTCCCCGTTTTGGTCTTTCCATTTGCCAATGACAGCCAAATGAAGTTTTACAGTTAATCTGAACTTCTTATATAATGATTGTTTTTTCTTCTTTTTTCCCCCTTATTTTTCAGCTCCCTCAGGCACAAAAGGTAAACTCTTTTCCATCACATTCCAGTCATCCCCAGAACTCACGAATTGTGCATGCCTCCATGGTCTTGTGCATTCGGCACTGTTCATGACCAGTGAAATGGTTTTCCTCTTAGGACTTCGAGAGCCTGAAATTGGGCAGGAACAGAAAGGCCAACAGACTTAGCTGTCCACTAGCCCCTTGCCAACTTAGTCCCACCAGAGAGCCGTATGGTGGCCAGTGGTTTGGGGATGAATCTATGCCCAACCATTTTGCTAAGAATTCTCAAATAATAGGTCAAGAGTAAGTTTGGCACATTCCTTCCAACATAGCATTCCAGATCTTCCCTGGGATACTTTCCTAGGGAGACAGATAGTATGAATAATTAATTAAGCCCAGTAACCATGTTTAGATTCTGGGCTCTTAATCCAAATCCCTGAAACTCACCTTGGGTTTCATTAATTGCAAAATCAACAGCTGCTTTGCTTGTCTCAACACCCATACCACCCAGAGAGCATTAAAGCAGAGTTCTTGCCAATGGTCAGACCCTTTCACTGGTCCTCATTATCTGTCTGAGATGATCTGGTGCCACCATCTAGAATGTTCTCTGTCCAGAAAGATTCCATGTGGTTACAGTGCTGGCTTTGCTGTATCATTCCCATGGCATGTCACTGCATCCTAAGGACAGTTATGGCAGAAAACATGTCACGTGATGCCTGCTGCATTGTTCTTGTGTATTTCACAAACACAAGCAAGATTTTCAGAAGATAAGAGTAATTTCTGGGGCCCAGATGTGAGTTGGTTTCATTTCAAGAGTTGAGGTAGGGCGCCACCCTGAAATTTAAGCAGTACCTCCTAAGCTCTCCAAATCAGAGATGATTTGGTTTTTTCTCACTAAGAGAGATATCACAACTGCTCTACAAAAGACAGTCTGTTCAGACCATATGGACAACCAGAGGCCCAGAAATCATTACACAATTACTCAAATATATTTGAGATATTTAAACAAGGCAAGACATGCTAGTGTGTGACTTGGCTTGTGGTAATGTTTGATTACACTTCAGTGCCATCACAAAAGGACTGAACACTTCATTAAAAGTTAAAGTATTTGAGTAGAGCAACAGCTTCCAGGGTAAATATATGGTCAGAATTCCACATTATCTGGAAGGCTCGGCATCTTTGATAGGTCATGCTTGCTTAATTGCCCACATTTGAAATTTCTTTGCAAAGCGACTTAAACTCAGTGCCTAAAAATGGACTGGCCTCAACTTACTAGTATTTATTCATCAAATTTCCACTGATCCATAGACAAAAGCATTCGCTTGTAAAAGATTCCTCATGAATTTGTGGTGCCATCAGCCATGGAATTTAAAACAAATTTCAAAACAAACCAACACAGAATATGGTAAGAACAAATGTTGCTGGGCCATATGATTCTTCAATAGCACTTAGCTCATCACACTCTTTTCTTCTATCATCATATCTTATCTTGACTCACATCACATGCCCTGAAAAGTGAAGCTTATTATTATGATCATTGAAAGTTCAGAAGTGACGAAGATGCTCCAGGGGCTTTTCCTGTGTCCCAAAGATGTTTGACTGCCCAGCAGATTTGTTCTGCAACCCTAGATGACAAAGAATAACCCTGCCTCCCATTCCTCACTATGGCTACAAATGGTCTTCTGTTATAATAGAGAAAGGTATTTACCTTAAACAAAAAATTAAGAGCCGTGTGTGAAATGATTTCAGAATTCTTTGGATAGTTTCTGGGAAATTCAGCTCTTTGGAGAAGGAGTTTGACTATAAACCTCGGGTATCTGGGCTGGAAGATGAGGAGGGTTGAGGAGAGACACATTGCTGATTGAAGGCATTCTCCCTCAGGACCACTAGTCTCAATTGTTGATGTATGAGCATCCCTGCCCCTCATGTTCCTTCCCTTCCCCTCCCCAATGTTACCAAAGGCTTTTGCTAGAAGGTTAAGGTTCTTACAATCATCAATTCCCCTCAAATATATTGTCTTGCTGCTTGACCAGCAAAAGAAGATGGTGGGTTCCATTCTAGCCTTTATCTGTTTGTGACCATGAGCAAGTCACTTAACGTCTCTAAGTCACTTAACCTCTCGTTATTCAACAAGAACGAGAGACTAACTTTGTAGTTTTGTCATGAGAGTTATTTCTCTTACTTGCACCTACCACAGAGCCTGACATATGCTGGAACTCACAAAATTTAGAGTTCCTATTACCATTTGCTCAGCTTGGCCCCCAGTGCTTTAGAGCAGATGAAGAGTGCAGTCAGACGTGATGTGGTGGTCTGGGACCTCCATAGTGTTTTGTGGTCCTGACTCAAGCCTAATGAATAATCAGGAGATGTCAAAAGAGCCTAGAAGGAATGTGATGCTTCTCTTGGTTCATTAAAAACTCTGTGTATCACCTGCCTGTACCTCCTACATGGAGTCAGAAAGAAATGGAGACTGGACTTGAAATCCCAACAAAGCAAAGGCTTTCAGAAACAATTGTTTTGAGAGATTTCTTCCCAAAGCCTTTGACATTACCCATAGATTTCACCCATCCGTGGCCATGATTATAATGAGTCCCTTCCAAACCCAAGAGTTTGTTGTTCTGGGGGTAAAAGGGAGGTAGCTCCAGCTGCTCTGTCTTTGGCCGGCTTTTCACATGAGGTCATGAGTGCATACATTGCACCATATGGTGTCTGCATTTGTGCTATGTTTTTGTTGGAATCTCTCTTTGTATCATCTGCAACTGTTTTCTCTATAAATATTTTAAATAGTTATGTCTCTGTAAACATGCTTATTTTAATCTCTTGGCTGATCTACAACTAAAAATGTCCCATTTGGGTATCCCTCTTATGTGTAGCAGTCATTAATGATTGTTGTCTATAAATTATCATTTTCGTGATGCTAATAATTTGAGGGTTTCCCAGAACTTCTCTTTTAGCCCTTTTGGCTATTTTCTAGAACAATGGTTTGCAAAAAAAAGAAAAAAAAAAAAGTTTTGTTTTTCCTGTGATTCTTAAGCACCTCTGAGATAATTTCTAGATTCTATAAATTTCAACCCTTAATACAAAATAGGGGTAGTACTAACTGGTTATACACTTGACCAATAAATATTTTCACCAAATACATAGGCAGTGTCCTGACTCTTGGTTAAAAAAAACATGTAGCAATACAGACCTGATGCCTTCAGGCCATCACAAAACTGTTCTTTTTAGTGAAAATTGAACCACTTTCTCCATTGGATTGATTGTTCTTGAGTTCAACAATGAAGAGAGGTCCATATGTAAGAAAGGTTTGCCTTTTTTCCCTTACGTGGTACTTGACTTCTACAAAAATGGCTGGGAGATTCCATTTTATAATAATAACAGAATTACCCAAAGCCTTTGCAAATGTATGTTCAGTAGTCACAAAAACAGTCCAGTTTTCATACTACATATTCATCCATGTAGGTTCTGTCTATGGGAACTAAACATCAGTTGTTCACTGTGTGATTAATCACTATAGCATGGAGCCTTGAATACTTAAAGGAAAAAATACTCTTTGGGGTATTCCAAATTTGGCTGTTCACATGGTTAACTTTTCCACACACAGGTTTTCTTCTCCCCTTCATTTTGTGCTGTCTTCAAACAGCTTTGGAATTTGTCAAAGACAGTGTCTTGAAAGTTTTGAAGGTACTCTGTGTCTTGCCTGGCACTATATTAGTTAATATCAGCCTGAAAATTCTGAGCAGGCATAAGCATTTTTCTCAAAACCATAGTTAAAGAAAACCACATCTCTAATCCTGTTTGGAACAGCAATTGATGGATTCAGGGCTGCACAGTATGGCAAAACAATCCCTGTTTAATAGCCAGACCGTGTGTTTTGTTTCCTGTTAGGAATAGCTTAACTTGCCTTCTTGAACAAACACAGCAGGGCTTGAGATCTGTTGTTCTATGCCTGCTGTGATATTCTGTGCTGCTTAACTTGTATGAGGACTCAGGAGTGCATAAATTAGCTTCTTAAAAGAGTGTCGATTTTTGGTTTTTCTTTCAGGATGGAACTGTTTTATTAATTTCTCCCCCTAAGTGTAAATGGGATCCTGAATCCATTTGCATTTTCTTTGTTTCCTTGTTTATATTATATTTAGGAGGAATAAATGGAAGCAGTCATTTATCTAAAGACTTTTCTTTTCTTTTTTTTTTTTCTTTTTCTTTAGGTATAGACTCATGCAAGCAGAATTTGGCCAGCTCTTATCTCACTGTAATCAGATTTCAGCAATTGTGGGGCATCATTTATCATTCGTTGTTTCTTTTAACTTCTGCACTTTGAAATGTTGACTTGTCATTGAAAACAGAAATTTGAAAGTTTGCAAAGCTGCTGATTTCAGAGAACTGTAGGTCTAGTGATTTTAGTGTTTCATTACAGTTATATAACCAGCTAAATTGATGCAAATGAAGTGCAAAATGGGGAGGTGTTAACTATTTACGTTTGGATCTGGTTTATGACTCATTTGCTTTTACCTTGACTGGCTTTCTGTGTAAATTATTATATTTTGTTTTGATACTCCTGTTTTCTTCCTCATCATTTACTGTTTTATAGGAACACATACAGACATCTTTTATATGCGTTCCCAAGCTGGGGCTGTTAAGATTGACTATCCTCAGAGTTCAAAAGATGATAACTACATCTTAAATTAGTAGATTTATTTTGTGAATAAGGCAAGGGAAATAGAAAGCAGAGCAAGTCCAGTCACTTTAGCTCCCCCTATGGTCAGTGTGATGGATTCTGTGGAAATCTGAGTTACAACATATTGGTCCACCATAATGATGATCACAGAACCAAACATTTTATTCTTTGCAATAGTTCCATATGAGTGTATCTGTGGCATTCCAGACAAGCTGCCCTGCTGCTGAGAAAGGAGGTGAACTTTGCAAGGTTCACAGCCATGTGAATCTTGGCCAGTCCCTTTCCCATTGGCCCTGTTCATCTGTGTGTTTGAGACCATAAATAAATGAATGCAAGACCCTCAGATTCAAAGCGTATGGCTTCCTGATGGCGGGATGACCAGCAGAACAGTGCACAGGGGCTCTGGCTGAACCCCTATATGGGCTGATGGGGGACCAGGGAGCTCCATTTTGGAAGCAGGATGCTATTTGCATTTCTTATTTAAGAGAAAAAATTTGTTAATTTTAAACAACCTCATAATGTGTGTCTACCTGTGTATCTGGAAAAAAATGTTCAATTTGTACCCATTTTCATATATATTTGAACTTTTGTAGCATTATGTACTATTTTTTTTATTTTTTATTTTTATTTTTTAAATTTATTTATTTATTTTTGGCTGCATTGGGTCTTTGTTGCTGCACGTGGGCTTTCTCTAGTTGCGGTGAGCGGGGGCTACTCTTCGTTGAGGTGCACGGGCTTCTCATTGCGGTGGCTTCTCTTGTTGCGGAGCACGGGCTCTAGGCGCGTGGGCTTCAGTAGTTGTGGCTTGTGGGCTCAGTAGCTGTGGCTCGCGGGCTCTAGAGCGCAGGCTCAGTAGTTGTGGTGCACGGGCTTAGTTGCTCCGCGGCATGTGGGATCTTCCAGGACCAGGGCTCGAACCCGTGTCCCCTGAATTGGCAGGCAGATTCTTAACCACTGCGCCACCAGGGAAGTCCTGTACTATTTTATAATAAGGAAAAGAGCAAGGTGACAACCGAGAAGTACATGAGCAGCACTTGCCAAGCCCCACCCACGATGAATGCTTAACTCAACGAAATAGTACTGATAATGCTAGTCCATTGTACCTTAAAAGAGACACATTTGATACAAATAAAGCAGAAATGGTTTTGAAACACTGGTATAATGTGTTCTTTAAAAAAAAAGGCTAGACGTTGTAAAGTCAAAAACTAAGAATTGATTTAAAAATCCCTAATATATCAATGCTTTCTAGTCCCAGACTTACTTTTTAGTGTCTTAGAAATTTAAAGTCTTCTTTCAAAAAATTCTCATTTAGTTAAGATATGTGAATGTCTTCTACTATTTATTTAAATTAAGCACAACTATAAAATATGACTCTCTTGAGGTGTTAAAACAATACAAACTCTACTCATAATGTTGCTAAAATGAAATTGCCTTTTCTTTTGAAAGTCAAAAAAAATCTAAATAAAAACAGTGGAATTTTAAAACTTAAATTGTTCTTACATCTCCCCACCCCCCACCCGCACCAAAGAAATTTATATACCCTTCTTCCTTCCGTATAGAAGGGAAGGCAGAGGATTGAGAAAAGTTCTTTCAAAAAGCCCAATGAATGGGGGTATTGTGGCATTAATGTCAGCATAACCCATATTAAGCCTGGGACAGTCTTGAAGAGGGTATTACAGGACACCCGATGTTCTGATTTCCTTGCTTCTAGATGCAATTCTGTAGGTCATTCTTATTGATCCTCAGACAATATTGAACTCAAAGAACTGGATTGCTATTTTGAGGCCCCCCTCTGTATTTACTGATAGATTTAGAACACCTGTATCCATCACTTGACACACTAGATGTGTTTCCTGAAAAAGCAGTATATGAATCTACGGTTTATTGGTCAAGACCCTGGAAAAGAGTACCGTTTAAAGGACAGCTGCATGGAATAGCTTAATGAAGTAAAGAATTAAGCAACCTAGAATGTGTGAACTTGAGCCAGAAATACAATTTTTTCTGACTGTGTTACTATGTTTCCACTAGCTCAAAGGAGAGAGGGAGAGAGAATACACAATGAACAACATTTCAACACAGGACTAAGCAAAATCAATATAATTCAGTGACTAATTTGAAAACTAAATCTCTGTCAAAATATAAGTCAAATCTATATCAAATCAATGGCAAATAACCGTCAGTGATTTTAATCTGACTATATAGGTCCTCACAAGAGGGAATTTCCTGAGTGGCAGATGTAGTGGGTAACTCTCATGAATTACTCAAGAGAAAACATACACTTGCACTATATACTCATAGGCATTGCCTTTCCTTTCTTCACTTTTTTTGGCATAATTTTTTTGATACAAACAATTCTAATTTTCATCAACAGAATTTGTCTACTTTTATTGTTTCTGCACATTAAAATTGGAAAATTGGTCTGCCTTTTCAGTTTTTTGTACTGAAGTCATGTATTTGTTGATCTGGTCATAGCTCAGCTGCCTGATCTTTTTTCCAGTCACATTATTCCCAGATCAGACCCCCAATTAATGGATATATATTGATTACAAACCCAAATGTAGCCCAGTTCCATGAGAACTGGAGGCATGGCTCTGTGCAAGCTTCCAGGCATCACATGCCAAAGGATTCAACTGAAATGACCCTCTGGGGCAAACTGGAGCAGTTGTGCAATCGTGTACAGCAACACTACTGAGAAGTCCAAAAGCAGAAAGTTAGATGTTTATTCCTTCAAATTAACTGGAAGGGTTTTGGAAAACCTAGCCTAATTTCATGAGGTAGAAAAATGTCAGGCAAAGGACTAATGCCATGGTATGGACTTTCTTTTTCCAGAAATGACTCATGGAATTGAACCACTTGCTGAATCATGAGCCCTGTGTGCTTGGATTGGACCCATCCATGTTTGCCCAGGCCTGGGACACATTAGATGATTTGGCCGGGTGCTTCTGAAGCATCTGTCCTTTCTTTTCTGACCCCCTTCCTCTCCAACAGTTTCCTTCCCAATGTGCATCCTTCCCAACCTTCTTTAATATTTGCAATTACCACCACCCCCAACTGCTTTCTAAAGCATATTGTCTATATCATGGAATAAAGGAGACGTATTTTTTTATTTTGTATATGTAATTTGAATGCAGAGATGGATGAAGTTCAAATTTGGTAGAGCAGTGGATGGATTTCAGAGAAGCTTAGCCTAGAATGGTCTTTATGAGAACAGCTGCACTTGTTGGATGTGTCAGGCACTGTATTAGATGCTTTGCATCTACAATTCTATTTAATCCTCCCAAAACTCTTGGAGATATTCCTATTTTAGGGATGCTTTGCTTGGTTGCGTCTTTTACTTCATTCCAAGATCCTTAAGGCAAAACATGACATTTGTCTTTGTACCCCTAAAACAGGAGGCTGAGGGCAGAATGATTTGGACAGGGGCTCTAGTGTCAGGTAGGCCAAGGCTCAAACCCCCACCCTGCTGCCCTCTGTGACCTAGAGCAAGGTACTTTGCTCCTTTATCTTTAATTGATTCATCTGTAAGATGGGTATAGACATTTTACAGGGTTAAATTTAAAGCTATATAGATGTTAAATGTTTAAAACAATGTTTGGTAATAGCAAAACATGTTTGGAAATAGAATATGGCTGAGTGGATGGGTGGATGGACAGATGGAAGAATGAATGAATGGAAGGATGGATAAATACAAATGACTCAAGAAGTGTGAGTAACCTGTTCAGGAATAATTCAGGTCTCTTTGCTTCTGTAGCTCATTTCTTCTCTCTGTGCTGCTTTCCAAGGAAATCATAGTGTTCAACTAAGCAGTTTTTGTTTTAAGTCCTTTTCCTTTACCTCTGTGACATCATAAACCTTTTGCCCCTATCAGCAGCAGCTGCACCTAGGTACCAACCTCCCAGACCCTCGTTAGAGTCTACGTTTGACCTCACTGGCACAGGCAAGATACACAAAGAAAGATACTAAGAGAAGGAGCCAAGAGCAAGTAGAGGATGCACAACATAAAATGGACAGCGGTAGCCCTGGAGTCTTGTCCAGATTCTGGTACCAATTCTCTGTGACTCCTCTTCCTCTCTGAGCCTCATTTATAAAGTAAATAAAAGGACAGGATTAGAATAAATTCACTCAAGGATCATTTGCTGAGTGCTTCTTATGTACCAGGCTCTGTGCTAAATGCTATGGATAAAAGGAGGAACCATTCCCACTTCTGCCCTTGGAGTTCACAGGCTCTACAGAATCCCCAGCTTTTCTTCCAGCCACAGTGTTCAGTGACTTAGCTGTATTAACAGTTTGCACAAATTTGGTCCTAGATTGTATCTTAGGTTGTAGAGTAAATATGATTATCTTTGTAGTGAAGTTTGAGAACATCTGGTTCCCATTTCCACTTTGTTAAGGAAGGTTTTATGGAGGAAGCAGCATTTCAGGGGGTCTTTAAACAAGGGAAAGGTTTCGT
Organism: Eubalaena glacialis; assembly: GCF_028564815.1. Taxonomy (NCBI): domain Eukaryota; kingdom Metazoa; phylum Chordata; class Mammalia; order Artiodactyla; family Balaenidae; genus Eubalaena; species Eubalaena glacialis. Next base: position 78,576,291 of record NC_083722.1, read on the forward strand.
CCCAGGGTCCCGAAGCCCTGACTGTTGGCAGTGTTTTCAGGCATCTATTTGGGAGGCGTCTAAACCATAGTTTGTGAAAATATAAATCTTTGGCCACAATGGGGGGTCAGTTATGTGTCATAGCTGATCATGAATATTGGCCAAAATCCAGTGCCCCATAATAATTCCTATTGTCCTTATTTGGGGGCATTCCTGAAGTAAGCATGTTGTACACTAATGAAGCAGTTCCCTAAGACAACTTTCAGATATGTCAATCTGTAATATTCTCTTGTCCATGGGTTTGCTTATATATGTGTCCCTGGTCAAAGACAGCATCCTCCCTCTGTCTAGATATTTACCCATAAAATGTATTCCCTGCTTAATGCCTTAGATCTTTGAAACACTGGGAGAAAAAGAAACAACATAAAAATTTTCCTGAATAATAACAACTTTATTAGAAGAAAGTTATTTTGAGATTCTCATCCAGATGATCTAACGTTATCTAGCATTCTCATTCACAAAGTTGTCTTTAGGTTGTTAAAAAGAGAAAGAGAGAACAAACAAATACAACAATTTAGTTCATACAAGACGCAGTTAAAGTTCAAAGAGGGAAATCTGATTACTTTTATATTTAGACAACCTAAAATACAGTGAATCTCATAAGAATTCAGGATTTCCAAATCTCAGATGCAAGTAATAATGATTCAATAAAAAGAGGAAAAGTTTTGGCTAAAAGCAAAGTGTCATTTATGTAGCATTCTCAAGGACTGAGTGATGACACTTTACCAAGACAGTCAAATGCAAAGCAAGGGAGAAATGTTACTTGGAAGGTTTACTTCTTCTTTATTATTCTTATTCTCTACTGCTACTTTCTTTTTTTTATAAATTTATTTTATTTATTTATTTTTGGCTGTGTTGGGTCTTTGTTGGTGCGTGCGGGCTTTCTCTAGTTGCGGCGAGCAGGGGCTACTCTTCGTTGAGGTGCGCGGGCTTCTCACTGTGGTGGCTTCTCTTGTTGCGGAGCACGGGCTCTAGGCGCGCGGGCTTCGGTAGTTGTGGCACTCAGGCTCAGTAGTTGTGGCTCATGGTCTCTAGAGCGCAGGCTCAGTAGTTGTGGCACACGGGCTTAGTTGCTCCGTGGCATGTGGGATCTTCCTGGACCAGGGCTCGAACCCGTGTCCCCTACATTGGCAGGTGGATTCTTAACCACTGCGCCACCAGGGAAGTCCCTCCACTGCTACTTTCTTAATGCCTTAAATTATTCAGGGTTCAGGCATCTTGCAAAAATATTGAAAAATGCCAGTACAAAATGGGAATCTAAACAATGGTTGGTGTTCTCTTAATTTGTCTAGATTTTAAAAAGGAAAGCAGTTCATCTGAGTAGTATCATAAAAGACAGGTAATTCATATTGCTTACATTGAAAGAATCAACTCCTCAATTAAAAATAATAATGCCTGCTTTTTCTAAATCTCTTGTTATGAAGAACATCCAAAATACTGATAATCAAATATAATATGTTTAACCCAGAATATAAAAACTTTATTCTGATAGCATTTCCATGTCAAAGTGTTACCATGGTTTGTTTAAAGGACTTTTTGATCTTTATGCAAAAAGGGATTTTAAAAATAGGATTACTGTTATATATTTGTTTGTTTATATTTATTTATTTTTAAGGCATTAATATTCATTGCAAGCATATGTTACTGGGTGGTTTTATTTATGTTTTCTGTAAGTGAGAATTTATGGGATGTTCTTATGATTAAAATAATCATACAGAAAAGAGACAAATTTTTAAAAAACACTTAATCAAAGATACACACACACACATAGAGCCAATAGTGATTTAGGAATCTTTTGGCTTTATCACTGAAGCAAGCTATTCTTGCTTTCCCTTCTCATTTCAAAATGACTTCTTAGATTATTGAGAAAATGAATTTTTAAATGTGCCTGTGTATGTAAATCCTCTCATTTAAAACTAGCCACTATTGAAATAGCCAGCAAATTTCATGATCATCACTAATAGCTGTGGCAGTCTAAGTAATGTAAGAGTAAAATTCACAGCCAGAGTCAGATAATGTTAACATTAGCCAAGCAGACAGTGTTGATACTGTGCTCCCTCTTCAGGCATAAAATGCACCAATAGGATTTAGTTTCCATGTCTCAGTGGGTCTCACTTGTTTTCTACCTCTGAAGTGTGTCTGTATGTGTCTCCAGAGAAAAGGTCCTTCTGCATATACCCAGTACAAAAAGTTAAAACAGATCATTGAGTATGGTTCTTACTACATTCTTGCCCTGATACTTCTGTCCAGTACTGAGGATAAGGGATGTTGTAATGGTAGAAGGAGAGGGAGATTTGGGGGAGGGGAAGTAGGCAGGCATTGAAAAGGAGTAGGTACAGAGCACTTTTTTTGATCTGGGAATAGGTGGAAAGGTCCAGGGATCTTTTCTGTGTCTTTTCTGTGTGTGTGACCAGGGGGTTGGGGTGGGGGGGTGGTGATCTCTACATAGCCACATACTCTGCACATGCCCTCTTTTCTAGGTCTGTGTTTCCCTGATATTCTCCTTAGTGCTGTCTCACCAACTAATTTGTACAGAGTGTTATTCTGATGACTTTCTACTCTCCAGCTCTCCCCTCACCATGGAGTGTGAAAACTGGAGAACATGGGTGCCATCTGTCCCACCCACATTGCCCCTCATCATGTGTTAGCCAGAGAATGGCCCCTGGGGGATTCCGAGGTCATTTGTAAACTTGAGCTCATGTAGAAAGGAGAGAATGCCAAGGAGTTGGCTTCCCTTCTGTTAAATCTGTGTTTGAGAAAGTAGGTGTGAAAGAACCCCCCTTTTCCTGCATGCCCTCATCACATTCTCAGATCCTGAACACTTTAAAGAAACAGTGGTTCTCCTTTCAAAATGTTTCATCTGATATTTAAAGATGTACACAGCTGCATCTTTCCACCAAAGGTTATTGACAGAAGGAATAGTTGATATCGCCTATCTGTGTTTCAGTTCAGTGGGGAACTAAGTGACATTGGTTACAGTTTAAATACATTTTTATTGGTAAGGCCCATACTCTGGAAATGGCTTATCACCCAGGACCTTGTGCCTGCAATTCACCCTGACTGCCTCTAGATGGTGGTAGTGTCTTTTCCTGGAGTGCGATTTAGTGTTCTTACCGGGCGTTGGAAGGAAGACGCAGAAGAAATGCAGCTGTGTACTCACAAATTACATAAACATATATAAAATATTTATGTATTATGTTATATATTTATATGATATACTCTATTAATGTAGTCAATATGCTGATCAACTTTAATAAGAAAAGAAAAACATACAAACATAGGAGGAGCAAAGTATAGAAGAAATATGATATTTGCAGAGAGTTAGTGAGTTGGCCTTTGTTCTTGGCTTAGAGCCATTCTCTTCCTAAGCTGAGTTCCCCATTTGTGCACAACCTTCTCATTGAGTCCCAGCCTCCAGGGCTGAGCACATCTGGCAGGAGGCTCTGCTGAAAACTACCTGGCAGCCCTCAAACGGGCTTCCAAGCCTGCTGCCCTTAACTCACTCAGATGCCTCCTCAGGGCCAGGAGTCCTGCTTGCCTCCTTTCTCTGGGGCTTGGCACTCACTGCCAGGGGCCTCCAGCTGTAGAATAAACAGAGCATTCTGCCACTGGCCCTGGCAAACTTCCTCTGATTGGAGATGTGAAAGAAGGAAACATAGCAGATGTCCTCCAAAAGTCACAAATCCAATCCATGTTCATTTGGGCAAAGAGAAAAAACTTATTGCCTCAACTAACCCAATAGAAGAAAGCATGGATGGAGTTGATCTTAGGGATGAAGGCATTCAGGACTGGTACCTTCCCTCCCTCTCCCCGTTCCTCCCTCCTTCTCCTTCTGCTTTTCCCTCATCTCACACACACATACACACACACACACACACTCACACTCTCTCATCTCTCCTCATCTCTCTGGGTTGACTTTATTTTCTCAATTGCTTCTCTGTGAGGAGGGGACATAGTTGTCAGGCTTACATTCCTAAAACCATACACAAACGAGTGTAGAGAGTTTTTCCTATTTGCTCCAGATGGAAAAAAAGAAAAGTCCCCAAATAGCCCATTTTGAATCATGTGTCTAATTAATAAACCAATCATTGTGGCCTGGGCAGAGTTTGTGTGTATTTTTGTGTGTATGTATATATGTATATGTATGTGTGTGTGTGTGTGTAGTGCTGTGGTTGGCACAGCCTGGGTTGGATACCCAGCCACACGTGCAGGATGGGAGAGGTTAACTGTCAAGAAAACCTTGTGAATGGAAGGGGTGAAGAAGATTTCCCGAAAGGAAGGGGTTGATATTTGCAAAAGAAGGAAAAGAAAAGTGCCGGGCAATTTTTTAAAAAGGTCTCCCCTGCATTGTTCCATTTGTAAATATTTTTAAGTATAGAGTAAGTGATGAAATTGCTGTGTGGCAGGTAACTTGTTCCTAGTGCTGTTAAATTGGTTTTCAGAAAGCTTCTAAATTTGTCCTATAAGCCCTGAAAGAAATCAGTAAATGCTGGACATTTTTATTTTAGTTAAGGCTGGTCAGAAAGAAGATAACCTTCTGCTCACGTATCGAGAGCCAGTGTACCCACCCCAGCCAGCTCTTCCCCATTTGCCTCATTAGCTTTCCTGTCCCGACTAAGACCTATGTCTTATTCCTGGTTGTCTTCCCAGCACATGGCATGGAACTTGGCACATAGCTGATGCTCAAGGAATGTTTATCAAGGGAATCAATGAATAATAATGACTAGACCTGCAGCAAAATTGATAGACCACAAATCTGGTTCTGTTATCCTATCTGGGGCCACACCCTAGAGCTGCCTGCATCGAGCTAGTGCCACTGGTGGGAAACTAATCAGGCATTAGGAGGAGAGGCCTGGCATCACTGCATGTACCTCACAAATGCATATTCATATGAGCCCACATGCATGATTAACTTGGGAAGCTGACAGGAAGCAGTCAATCTGTTGAGCAAGTTTGTGTTTTATAAACCAGATGTTTGGTATTATTATTCATCATTTCCTTTGATACCAGAATGGTCTCCATTATGTAGCATAGGAAATGAAGGATATGGAATAATATACACTTATTATACAGCAGAACACCACAACCAAGCATTTCAGAGGCCTGTTCAAAGCCTGGGCAAGTGTAATTGAATGGCAGTTCATTTTAGGATTCCCACTTGGACTTAAGTTAATGGGATTTTGCCCAGATGGACCATCGTGACCCACCCCCCCCCCAACTCCTACCCTTGGAAAATGAATGTTGACTCTATTTCTGAGTTTTTCTTGGAAGCCATGTCTATGAATCATAAGCAGTGCTCTTGCCTCAGTGGCTACTACAGGTTAGGGAGCCACAGGAAAGCAGGGACCCCCTAGTGTAGTGCGGGGACAGAGGGTGTCTGGCTGTGGTTTGCTGCATAACTCCTGCTTGGTGGTCTTAAAAAAAAAAAAAACCTTTTGCCACCAGCTGCTATTTCCTATGGCAGGAGTACAGAATGCCTTTCAATCGTAAAGTGCTTACTGTGCAAATTAACTTTCAATTTGATGTTCACTCTCCACAAACTGTTTAAGATTCACAGAACCCAGACCCAGTGGAAAGTGGGAAAGATGGAGCTGGTGGGTGCAGAAGAGCATCTTCATGTTGTGCAAGTCATATTTCCAGAGTGCTGCCAGCCCTCATGACCATACTGATGAGCTGGTATAACATCAGAAAGGCTACAGGTTAGGGTTCTGGCCAAGCCAGTGCAAATCTGGGCCAGAACTGTCCCTGAAAGAGGAACATGTGAGCTCATAGCAGTGGCTAGACTGAGTTCACTGCATTTCCCTTGTTTACCTGGGGCTGGTTAAAAATGAGTGGTTTCTGTACAAATGTAATATTATGGGTTTTTTGAAAATTTTAAGTAACGATGCAGTAATTATATTTGGAATTAGCCCCTGAGTGAAGTTGTTACTATATCCTGGCCTTAATATTTGGAAGTTAGTTTCCCGTGATCTTGTATTTATGCCAGGACACGTACCAGTGATTTATAACTGATTTTTACTGTTTGCAGGAAAAAAACTTCATTTCTCATTATTGTCAATGATATGTTTTGATCTTATCCGTGATACATGTTGGCATTGCTTGAAATTTTGATTTGAGTTGCAAAGTGGAAGTTGCCCAGGGTTATGGATCAGCTCAACTCAGTTTTCTTTGTAGCATTAAGGATTAATCAAAGAGCCAGAATATGGGAAGATTTCTGATTCTGAGGGAGATGTTTATCGTGGGTTGGTTCTGCCTTTGAAAATGGCCTTGCATGCCCCCATTGATGGCCATAGTATACTTTAAGTATTTTTAGCAAGATGTTGGAACCATGGTTCCACAAACTGTTATATACCAGTTGGTTTGGTTCCTGGCAACAATAACTGTCAGCGTCATCTCATAGTTAATATTATTTGGTTCTTAATATGATACATCAAGTTTGTTTATTTATACTAACACCAAAATAAGGCTGTCCCAAATAATAGATTACATGATTACAATGTGTATTACTCAGGATTCTCCAGAGAAAGAGAACCATATGAGATATATATGTATTTATTTTCTTAAATGTAAGGTAAGTATACACACACCCACACACATACACACACACAGAGGGAGGGAGGGAGAGAGGGAGGGAGGGAGAGAGAGAGAGAGATTTATTTTAAGCAATTGCCTCACATGAATGTGGGGGGCTGACACATCTGAAAAACTGTAGGGCAGGTTGGGAGGCTGGAAATTCCAGCAGGATGGAATTTTACAGTCTTGGGTCTGAAGGCAGTCTGGAAGCAGAATTTCTTCTTCCTTGGGGAACCTTTTTTTCTCTTAAGGCCTTGAACTGATTGGATAAAACACACCCAGATTATGTAGGATAATCTGCTTTATCAAAGTCTAATTTTTTATTGAAATATAGTTGACATATAACATTATCTTAGTTTCAGATGTGCTACATGGTGATTTGCAAGCATTATGAAATGATCATCACTATGTCTAGTAACCATCTGTCCCTGTACAAATTATTATGTTACTGACCATATTCCTTATGTTGTGTATTATATCCCCGTGGCTTATTTATTTTATAGCTGGAGGTTTGTATCTCTTCAGCCCCTTCACCTATTTCGCTCCCACCCGCCCCCCACTCTGGCAACCATCTGTTTGTTCTGTTTCTGTGAGTCTGTTTTTATTTTATTTTGTTTGTTTGTTTTGTTTTTTAGATTCTACATATAAGTGAGATCATACAGTATTTGTCTTTCTCTGACTTATTTCACTTAATACTCTGTAGATCCATCCATGTTGTCACAAATGGCAAGTTTTTTTTTATGGCTGACTAATATTCCATTGTGTGTATATATCACATGTTATTTATCCATTCATCTCTCAATGGACAATTAGTTTGCTTCCATATCTTGGCTATTGTAAATAACGTTGCAATGAACATTGGTGTGCATATCTCTTTTCGAATTAGTATTTTTATTTTCTTCAGGTAATTACCCAGAAGTGAAATTGCTGGATGATACGGCAGTTCTATTTTTATTTATTTATTTATTTTTTGGCTGTGCTACGTGACTTGTGGGATCTTAGTTCCCAGATCAGGGACTGTACCTGAGCCCTCAGCAGTGAAAGCATGGAGTCCTAATCACTGGACCGCTAGGGAATTCCCGGCAGTTCTATTTTTAGTTTTTTGATGAGCCTCCATACTGTTTTTCACAGTGGCTGCGCCAACTTACAACCCCAACAGTGCACGAGGGTTCCCTTTTCTTCACATCCTCACCAACACTTGTTATTTGTTATCTTTTTGATAATAACCATTCACTAACAGGGATGAGGTGATATCTCATTGTGGTTTTGATTTACATTTCTGTAATAGCGATGCTGAGCATCTTTTCATGTGCCTGTTGTCCATCTGTTTGTCTAATTTGGGAAAACGTCTATTCAGGTCCTGTGCCCATTCTTCAGTCTGGTTGTTTGTTTATTTGATGTTGAGTGTATGTGTTATTTGTATATTTGGAAATTAACGCCTTATCGGATATATAATTTGCAAGTATCTCCTCCCATTCAGTAGGCTGCCTTTTCTTTTTTGTTGATAGTTTATTTTGCTCTGTAAAAGCTTTTTAGTTTGATGAGTCCCATTTGTTTATTTTTGCTTTTGTTTTTCTTGCCTGAGGAAACACATCCAAAAAAAATTGCTAAGACCAATGTCAAAAACCATACTGCCTGTTTTTTGTCTAGGAGTTTTAAGATTTCAGGTCTTACATTTAAGTCTTTAACTCATTTTTAGTCTACTTTTGTATATGATGTGAGACTGTCCAGTTTGATTCTTTTGCATGTAGCTGTCCAGTTTCCCTAATACCATTTATTGAAAAGGCTGTCTTTTCCCCATTGTATAGTCTTGCCTCCTTTGTCATAGATTAATTGCCCATATAATTATTCATATAATGAACCCATATAAGTGTGGTTTCATTTCTGGGCTCTCTATTCTGTTCCATTGATCTATGTGTCGTTTTTTGTGTGCCAGTACCATAATATTTTCATGACTGTACCTTTTGTAGTATAGTTTGAAATGAGGGAGCATGATCCCTCCAGCTCTATCCCTGCATGTGGCTCTCTGCACAGCCCCAAGGTGCTCAGGGTGGCACCAGCCCACTGTTGGGTGGGGCTGGGTCCCTGTTGCTCTAGGCTAGAGGGAGGATTCCAAAATGGGGCTTGCCAGTGCCAGTGTTGTTGTGGAACAAGCTCCTGAAAATGGTTGCTGCCAGCATCTCTATCTGCAGGGGGAGTCCCAATTGCCTCCTGCCTCTCCAGGAAGCTCTCCAAGGTCAGCAAATGGGTCTGACCTAGGCTTCTTTTAAACTACTGCCTCTGTGCTGGGACTTGGAAAGTGTGAGATTTTGCGAGCACTCTTTAAGAGCAGAGCCTCCATGTCCTGTAACTCTATGGCTCCCCTAAACATAAGCCCTGCTGGTTTTCAAAGCCAGACGTTCTGGGGTCTTGTCTTCCCAGTGTAGGATCCCTGGGATGAGGAGCCTGCTGTGGAGCTCAGACCACTGGCTCCTTGGGGAGGACCTCTACGATTGTGATATTCCTCCTGTTTGTAGGTTGCTGACCTGGAGGTATGGGTCTTGACTTTTACCACGTCTCCGCCCTTCCTATCCATCTCGTTGTGGTTCCTTCTTTATGTCTTTCGTTGTGGAAAATCTTTTCTGCTATCTTTAGTCTGTTCTCATAGATAGTTGCTCTGTAAGTAGTTGTAATTTTGGTGTGTCCTTTGGAGCAGGTGAGCTCTGGGTCTTCCTACTCCACCATTTTGGCCATCTCTAAAACCAACTGATTTAAATGTTAATCGCATCTAAAAAATACATTCACAACAACATCTAGACTGGTGTTTGATCAAACAGCTGGCACCGTTGCCTAACCAAGTTGCCACATAAAATTAACCATCACATCATGAATTCCCAGTCCTTGAGGGATCTTGAGATTCTTGTGTTGTTTTGCTTGTCATGGAGGAATATAGGCCCATCTTGATATAGAGGTAAAACTAATAAAAACATGGCCTCCTCTATCCCTGTTAGGAGTTTTCCCAACACATATAAGTTTCTCTTTAACTGTCATGGTTATTGATGGTGGAAAGCATTGCCTTTTAACAGTGCTTCTTGGATTTTAATATGCATACTAACTATTGAAATGAAGATTCAGATTCAGAGAATCGAGAGAGGGCTTGGGATTATGCATTTCTAGGGCACTCAGGTGCCAGAGGTACTGCCATTCTGTGTACCACATTACAAGTAATGAGGTCCTATTGCTCAAATAACCTATTGGAAGAACAAGACTGGTAGAGGATTGACTGAGTTTAATGACCTTTTCTCAGGAGGCCAGTCAGTCCGTGGGGACCTCAGTCCATAGGGACCTCTAAATTTTAGGATCTTCTCTTTATAAGGCCTTTTCCCAAGAAGACTGAGGGAGCAACACCTGCTTTTTCTATAGAATTAAAGTGACAGAGAAGTGCCCAAACATCAGAAAACACTCTAGACTGAAGATAGTGGATTCTTATTCACAGATTGCTTCATTTGAAGCTTGAATGGGCTGTGAAACCAGGAAGTAAACCTCTCCCACCAGACTTGCCAATTTTGGTCTCTATCCGCTGTGCCACATGCTTTGATCTTACTGGAGACTCTGCTACTTGCTAGCCATGTGACCTTGAAGGCAGGGAAAGGAAACTAGCATCTTTTGAGCACCTGCAGATGCCAGGTACCTTGCTGGGCAGTTTCACATTTTATCGTCATGGCAACAATGCTGGGGAATAGTTGGCATTATTTCATATGAGGACATGAAGGCTTAGATAATGCAGTTAATAAAGATTCAAAGCTGAGAATTAGAGCGAGGTTTGTCTTGGACCAAAGCCTACTGTGGTCCAGGACTCAGTTTCCCCATTTGTTAATGGGGCAGAGTAGGGGTTCCTGCCTTTCTCCTAACACTGTTGTGAAGGACGGATGTGATGGTGGTCTCAATGCATTTGTATGCAATTCAGTGAGTTACAGAAGTGTATTATGTGCCAAATTTCAAGGGTTGTTCTTCCGGGAGGGATGTTCAGCTTCTTACCAGTGATTTAAAGATGAGCTGATCAAATTATTTTTTTATTTTGTTTTTATTTTGTTTGTTTTCCATCTGGGACTGGCATACAGAGATACGCAGAAGTTCAAAAAGGCCATGACTCAGCTACCTTGGGGAGAATAAATGCTTCCAGATTCCATTGTTTCCAGCAGGGGCAACTCGTAAAACCCCTTATGCTCATGCTTTCTGATCCTCAATTTCCAGATTAAGGAGAAGCATTAATATTGCACATATTGAACATAAAAGTCTGCAAAGTAAAACAGTAAAATCAGTCTGTAGTAATAAAATAAAATGAATCACTGAGATTCAAACAGGGCTTTATTTGAACTCAAATAGCTGAATGCAGTAAACAGATCAGCTGGAGTGACTGATGGTAACTGACGTTGTTTCCCCTGCTGGGGAGGAGGGGCTGGGATCTTCACCTACAAGTCAGGGTGGAGGAATGTGGCACTCCCACCTATGCTATAAAGGCTCGAGTGGACCCTGGTCCATTCCCAACAGCCCCTGGTCAGGAAAGGATGAGATAGTCAAAGGGTATGGCCTCCAGCACTATTTATCCCGGATCATTCTCAGGTAACTGGCTTTTCTGTCTCCATCCAGCTTGCCAATGATCAGGGCCCCGTCCTGATGACCACGGTCGCCATGCCTGTGTTTAGTAAGCAGAACGAAACTGTGAGTACAGTGACTGGATTTCCTACTTGATGCTAGGAGGGTTGTTATCTCAGACCCCCTCTGACTCAAGCTTTGGTGCCCTTTATTTACTCATTTAATTTAAGGATGGAGGGTGTATAATTTTTCCTCACTTTTAATCCTGCTGGTATCATCATGAAATCAAGAATAGATGAGAGATGAGACTTTCCTGGTGGTCCAGTGGTTAGGGCTCCGTGCTCCCAATGCAGGGGCCCCAGGTTTGATCCCTGATGAGGGAACTAGATCCTTCATGCCGCAACTAAGAGCCGGCACAGCCAGAAAAAAAAGAATAGATGAGAGGAATTCAAGCAGGCATCATTTTACAGTTTGTAGCACTTTTCCAAAATTTAAGTGTTTAAATGACCAGGGGAAGGAAACCCCCAGAAAGAATCCTTGATTGTGGTGGGTTAACCTCTCTCTGATTTACAGGTACCAGCCTTGAATTAGATTCCCAGGGCTGTGGCAACAAAGTGCCCCAAACGGGATGGCTTACAACAATAGAAATGTATTCTCACAATTCCAGAGGCTAGAAGTCCAAAATCAAGGAGTCAGTTCTAGGGAAGACTCCTTCCTTGCCTCTTCCAGTGGCCCCAGAAGTTCCTTGGTTTGTGGCAGCATAACTCCAATCTCCGCCTCTGTCTTCACATGGCCTTCTTCTCTCCTTATCTCTCTGTCCTCTCTTCTTCTTATAACGACACAAATCATTGGATATAAGCCCCATCCTACATCCAGGATGATTTTACCTTGAGATCCTTAATTAATTACATCTACAAGGGCCCTATTTCCAAATAACACAGCCTGAGGTTCTGGGGACACTTGAATTGGGGGGAAACAACAGACAACAGTGATGTGTATTTTCTTCTAGAAGGCCCTTTCTGACATTAGAAAGTTTAGTACACCACATTGACCTTGGAACCTGGGACCCTGGAGGCCTATTCCTTCCCCTTAGTCCTTGATTCCAACTTGCTGCTAAAAATGTGTTAGGGTTATTGCATCTTTCTCTGGCTATTTAGTCTCTCTCTCATGGGCACCAGATGGCAGTGTAAATTGAGAAAGTAGTTAACATGTTAAGTGTTTCCTATAAAAAGTTTCCATAAGAGAAACTGATTAATGATCATAAGTCCTTAGCTTCTTAAGATTCTTGATTTTCAGGAGAGAGAAGAAAATGGTTTTTAGGGTGTCTTGGCATGGGTGTGTGTTGAGGGATATATAGTAGGTAATGTTTGGCCTGAGAAGCTACCATTCTTGCCTAGGAATATTTTGGGTAGCGGATGGGGAATAGAAGAGGTTCCCTCACAGAGATCCAGGTTAATCTTCAATCTCTCTCAGTTTGAAGAAGGCACCAGACAGTGATCTATGGTGTGTGGCTTTTCAGGAGGTTCTATTTCTTCTACCAAATTAACATACTATTGTTGGTATTGTTTAATGTTTCTTTTCAACAGAGATCAAAAGGCATTCTTCTGGGTGTGGTCGGCACAGATGTCCCAGTGAAAGAACTTCTGAAGACCATCCCCAAATACAAGGTAATGCATCACGTAATTAATAGTCAAGGGCCAAATGCACAAGATAATTTCACAACCTGCCATAGTGACAAGGAAAACAGGAAGGAAAGAGGCCCTTCTACTGTCTTTCTAGAGGGCTCTGTTTTGTTTTGTTTTGTTTTGTTTTGTTTTGTTTTGTTTTGTTTTGTTTTGTTAGAATAATAATAGTCCAGGCAGGTCTGATTAGGTCTACATGTGCCTACCCAGGTTTGTGTGAGTCTGTGGAAATCTACACAAGTCTGTGCAGTTCTCCACAGGTCTTAAATCTCTGATGGTTTTCTAAGCCAATCTTGACTCACCCCAATCTGAGGACCCTCTAAAATCTGTTACTTCTTAACAGGAACCCAGTGAGGCACAAAGAAAAGGGGTCTCTGACTCTCGACTATGTATTCCCTTTATCTTGGAAGGTGATGGGGTACAAATTAATATTCCTTTCCTAATGCTGCATTAAACCTATGGCACTAAGGGAATTGTAAGTTTGTTTTAAATTCTGGGGATAGTTGAGAGGGTGTAGTAGGTAATTTTGGAACAAAGAGATTAGGGCAGGCCTTGGTAGGCCACTGCCTTGGGAGTTCAGAACAACATGGAAAAGAAACACTAGATGGAAAGGGCTCAGAAAAGGGTGGGGCGGGGGGTGGATATGCTAGAACCAGCTCTGCCTGTGAGGCCAGCCCTGCCTCGGGAGAGAGGGACATGCTTTCCCCCTTACCTGGCTGTATTCCCAACACTCTGTTCCCAGAACTACTCTTTTGGTTTATTTAGTTCTTCCACATTTGGGGAAAGAGGGGCTCTAATGGGTCATCCCAGTGCCACCCGCAGCCCAACCTCTTTCCATGAGAACAAGCATCCCAAGCTCCACATGATTTCCCAGAGGTCCGCGGATTGGATCTGCCCTGTCTGGGGCAGGCAGGCACACACAGTGACAGACTGCACTGCCACCTAGGCTGGGTGCAGGAGGTGGCAAGTTGCTATGAAGGGGACATGGTGGCAGTAACCATTTTGTGGTCCATAGGGATGATATTACTTGGTATTTATGTTCTTTGGCTGCTATGGTTAAATAAGCACTTTAACGAAATTAGAGCAACGGACATGCCAGGAGCCTGGTTTCCATCCAAGTCAGGTTCACACTCCACTACCTTTAGAGCAGTGTTGTCCCAGCTTCAGCCTTTTGCTTCTCACCATCGTAACACATTGTCTTTTCTTTGTACCACCTGCACAATTACTGAACAGATCTTTTAAAATTTCATTTGACTGGCACTTTTTCTTAATTATCTCTTCTAATCTCAGCCTGAACAGCCACATGTGAAGTCGTAAATTGAGATATGGTCATTATATTTTTCTGATACATAGGTTAGCCAGGGGAGTAACATGACCAGGTTTTCCTTTTAAAAAGATGGCCCAGAGAGTCCTTGAACCCCATGCAGAAAACTCTCACCTGTTCCCTAGTGGGGGCTCCCCAGAAAAGCAAATCAAGAGGTGAGAAGAGGAAGGTCCCCTTAAGCCCTATCCCAGTGCTGTGGAACTGCCCAAGAGCCGTCTCTGTGTATGCATGCATGGGAGTGCAGGGGGGCAGAAAGCAGCCCCTGCTCCTTGTCCTAGGAGGAGTTCATGGACTGACATGGTTCCCCTGACTGCACAAGGGTTGAAACCATACCTGTCCCCTCTTCCCCCAGCACGAAGCAGACCAGCTCGCCCATCTCCATCTCTGGCCCACTCACAGACTGACGAGGGTTCTTTTTGTTCCCATCTGGAGGAAGGCAAGCTCCTTTGGGCTGGGAATCTGAGATTCTTGGCTAACTGGCAGGGCCCCCTCCCTTACCACCTCATTCCCTGATGTGCTGAGCCTGCCTCACCACAGTTGTGAGAGGCCCTACTTCCTGGGCCTTGGCAGGAAGAGGCAGTGGTTAGTGCTCTGGAAGCAGATACATTTGGAGTTCAGCTCCATCACTGAGGAGCTGGGTATGGACAACTCTCTCAAATCCTTAGTTCCTCTCTGTCCAATGGTGATAACAATAGAACCTGCTTGTAGACTTGTATGAAGCATTGACCACTGTCATCAGTCAGGAGCAATGGTAACACACTAGTCAAGAGGACAGGTTTGACCCCCAGCCCCTGGTACCTGCAGCCCTCTTCCACAGGGGGTACTGCTTGCAGAGAGCTATTGACACCTTTCCTACCCCAGATTCTGACACCTGTGGCTTCACATCCACTGATCCTTTGCTAACCCAGAATGCCCAACAGAACGATGGGTTAACTGAACAATGGACTAGGCAACCACATGCTGGGATCCTCAGCCACCTTTGAAAATGGGGTTTTCCAAGAATTTTGAAAGACACGGGGAAAGGCTTATGATACAAGGTCATGTGTGTTAGGCAAGATTCTTAAGTTTGACGACAAGGATAGGTCCACCTTTTGACAGAGGGCCAGGGTAAGAGCAAGAGAACAGATCACCAGGCATCACAGCAAACCCTTATCCAAGCAAGTCAGCTAAATGGATGACTGCAGCCAAATTGATCAGGTCACCCCTCAGAGGGCTGGATGCAAAGTGACAGGTGCAGAAAACACCTATTTAAAAAAGCACCATTTTGTGGTACGAAATGGGATGTCTCAAGGTATAATATTAGCAGATAACATTTGCCCAGTACTCGGTGCTGTGCAAAGAACATTACCCTCATCACGTTGTGAAACCTTCCTCAGGAAAGTGCAGTGCTGTTGTATCCATTCTACTCATAAGGAAACTCAGGTTTGCAGGGCTTATGTTCACAGAGCTCAGGGCTACATAAGTAGGAAGTGGTGAGTGTGATTTGAGCCTAGAACCACATTCTTAGAGCAGATCTAAGCCATTCACATACTACTTCATATACTCTCTGTACCATTATTTACTTAATACTTCACTTGTAAATCAGCCTGAAACTTTCTTCACTTAACTAAATTTTGATAGGAAACACATCATTTCTAAAAAGAAAAGCCAGTGTCAATTTGCATTATAGAAGATAATTGTAAAAAAAATTATAAAAACAGGGCTTCCCTGGTGGCGCAGTGGTTGAGAATCTGCCTGCCAATGCAGGGGACACGGGTTCGAGCCCTGGTCTGGGAAGATCCCACATGCCACGGAGCAACTAGGCCCGTGAGCCACAACTACTGAGCCTGCGCATCTGGAGCCTGTGCTCCGCAACAAGAGAGGCCACGATAGTGAGAGGCCCGCGCACCGCGATGAAGAGTGGCCCCCGCTTGCCGCAACTAGAGAAAGCCCTAGCACAGAAACGAAGACCCAACATAGCAATCAATCAATCAATCAATCAATAAATCTTTAAAAAATATATATATATAAAAACAAAATAATAGTGTTAAATAATTGATTGATTCCAAGGTTCTGAACTTGAAGTCTATTCTCTCTTTTTCTTTTAAGTTAGTATTAAAGGCAAATGTTAAAGATATACGAATGGAAAGCTTCTTTTTGATATAATTAGAAGGATGGAAGAAAGTTTTAAAAGGGCTGACTCTTACTAGTGGTTCTGGCTATAAAGTTTAACACAGGCCCTATATGCCACCTAAAATCATCTCGCTCTACACTGTTTTTCCTAAGAAAGCAAAATAGGCCATGGGAAAATGATGGAGGGCTGAGGAGTGAGGACCATGGGGGATTGTTCAGTATGTATCCCTGCCTCCTAGGGCTCCCCTTAGCCCTGGACATCAGCGCCATCACCACCCTCCATAAGCCCATGCTGCACCCTCACCTGTTGGCCCAGGCTTCTCAGAGAACCCAGAAGGTTAAGTTCTTCCCAGCACTTCCTAGCTGATCCTTAGCAATGCTCCACTCCTAGAAGAGGAAACTTCTTTAAACAAGCAAGGCATGTCTCTTCCCATATGCTAATTCCATTTAGGTGATCAAATTAGAAAGCTACCTTCATGATAAGAGGAAATGAACTCTAATCTAAAATCAGGTGTCCAGGCTTACAAAAGGTGGCCTCCTTAACAAAAGAACTTTCCTGATTGGGTTTACTGAGATGACAAGAGTCTTCCTACTGTCACCCTGGAGCCCTGACAACCTGGTTCATTCAACAACAAGGCTTTTACAGTTGAAGTTAAGTTTCCAGAGCATGATAGGACATCTGGTTGATCCAAACTCACATAAGCACATGTTGGAAACAGTATAGCTGCCCGGAGATGGAAACTCAGGGGATTAGGGAGGTATTTGAGGCCCCTAAAGTGGACTTTACTTTTATTGAAATCCCCAGACTTAGGTGCCCAGAATTGCTGGCTTACTGTTTAAGGAAGGGCATCCCACCTTCCTTACCACTCTTAATCCTCTTGCACCATATAAGAAGTTGTAGAAGCCCATATATAAGGCCACTATTTAATATATGCCCAGTAAATCAAGAAAGAAATCAATATGTGAACATATAGGAACTGATAACAGTTACCCTGTGAGTCTGTTTCTCAAAGCTTCCTCTACTAGGCAATGTACTAAGCTCTTTATAGCATTATCTCACTTAATAATAGGTAGACACTGCTATTACCCTTGGCTAAAGAAACAGAGGCTCAGAAGGTTTAAATATCTCGCCAAGTCTCACAACTAGCAATCCAAACTTTTAGCCTTTATTACCCTAGAGCCATTAGGAACAATAAAGGACAATAATAGTAATAGTTTAAATAATAGTTAAAATATTAAAAATAATATTAGTAGCTAAAATAATACAATAAAACACTCATTGAACTTTTTACTGTGTGTTTGGTATGGTAAAAGTGCTTTATATCCACTATTCCCACTGAATCCTTATTACACTCCCATGAAGTGGGTACCCCTTGGCCCCGTTTTTAGATGAGGATACGTGAAATAACTTTCTCAGTATAACTCAGCTAGTAAAAGATAAATGAAACAAAGTATAATAAGGGGATAGAGGAAGATCAGCTACAGAAAATTAACCAGCGGTGTCTGAAATACAGGCACTTCTGTTTTAGGCTTTTCCTAAGGTCTGGGAACGAGAGACCCAGCTATGACATACCTTAATCTAAGTTATCCTTCCTCTGGTTCCCACAAGAGCCTTGGGAAGAAGGTGTGCATGGCAGGCAGAGTGAGCCATGGTTGAACATGGCTGTCTCATCTAGGAGAGGAGAGCTCCAGGGAGCAGAGTGCAAATTACACCTTTTTCTCTTGACTAACACCTTGTAAAGACGAGTCTGCTCTTGGGGTTTTCCCAGAAGATAGAATTCTTTTTTTTCCCTTAGCTTCATAGATTTTCCCACAGGCAATCGGACTTCCTGTACTTTTTATTAAGAATTCCAGACACCCCAGCAATAATTTCTGGACACCACAGCCCCTGTTAATGTAATGAGCCATTTTATAATTGGGTTCACTTCATTAGCCCAAAGTCTCTGCACTTGGAAGGGAAGCACCTCCTTCCCGGGCTGTTGGATCTCGAGGCTCCTGGCCTCCAGAAGAGTATGATTCAGGACGAGGGCCCCTTTGGCAGCCCCAAGTGCTGGAAGGCCTTGTGTCCCATCTGTTCTCTTATTACTCCATGGGACTGCACATTAGAATGGACAGGAAGACTGGTTCTATTTCAGATGAAACAAAAATTAGAGATTTCATCTGTATATTGATTTGGGGCCCAAAACAAATGTTGGACATTGCCATACACAAGTTTAAGGTTTCTGAGAGACTCATCCACAGAATGTGTTTTGAGATTTGCTCAGTTTCTGTCCTTACATCTACATTAGGTTATATCCATATGCCATCAACCAACCAACAAAACATTCTGATGTTATTTTCTCAGACTGTTCTCCTGGGAAGGATGTTAACCAGATAGTTTCTGAATGTCAGTAGACTTTCTCAGGTACAGGCTTGAGGAGGACTGACTATGTACCTCCGATAGCAAATCAGCTTCTACTTTTCAGCTCATGTTCAATATTTACTTTTGCTCAAACTTTAAAGATGAACTAGGTAATATTTGGGTAAAGTAGTGAATGTCTTAAATACATGCAAACCTTAACTGGAGCACCTGTCATGTGTTAGACATTATGCTAGAGACTGGAGAAGTCAGAAATGAGTGAGATGATTCCTTCCCCACAAAGAGCCCATTCTTATGGGGGAGGTGCTGCCTTATCTAGGGCAAGGCAGAGGAAAGAAAGACAACCAGCTAGGGTTGAGAAGCAGGCAGAAAAGTAAGTGTAGCATTTTCATGTATTAGGGTGAAGGTAATAATGGAAAAAATTCTCAGGGTTTTATGGAGACATGGTATGGAAAGGACGGTGCAACAGGAGAGACCTTTTATAGGAGAAGATCCTGAGGCTGAGCTCATAGCATGGGTGAGAATTAGCTCAGGGGAGATGGGAAGGAGCAGTGCTCTGGGCAGCTCACACTGTGTGAGTAAAAGTCTGAGTGGGAGAAAACAACTGCAGGGGTGGTGGTGTCGCTGTCGTGTGCCCTTGAGAGACAATGAGTCAAAGAAGGCAGTGCTGGGTAACTAGGTAGGGGCCAGACCCCAGGGAGACTTGATGGCTGGGCCCATGGATTTTATCTTATACATGAAAGAGGTCTTTAGTGGGTTTTATAAAGGGGAGCAACAGAGTCAGAGTTACCTTTGACTTTGATTAATCTGAAGGATGACTTTGTTGGGGCCAAGCTTTGAGGCAGGAAGAGCAGGTAGGACCATTATGGCAATCTGTTATATTAAATCTACATGAATGGTAGGGTGGGGAAACAGAGTTGAATCTGAGTGATTTCTGGAGGAAAAATTAGTAATTACTTAGGTCAAGAAGTTGGGGATGAAAGAGAAAAAGGAGTTTGCAGCTTGGGAGTCTGGGTGGTTGGTGGTGCCACCAACTGAGAGAGAAGAGCAGGAAGAGCAGCGCTAAGGGAAAGAGCCACCATGCTGGACTGGGTGAGTCTGGGGCGCCTGTGGGATGTGCAGGCAGAGATGGCCGACACACACTTGGATACTGGGATCTGCTACTGAGGGGAGAGGCCAAGGCTGGAGCACAGATCTGGAGATCAACAGCATCCAGGTGGTTAATGAATCGTGTTGGGGGAGAGAGAGCTAAAGCAGACAAGGGACACTGGGGACAGAAACTTAGGGAAAATGAGTGCTTCCAGGGTGGGTGGAGGATGAGGGTCCTATGAAAGGGAGGAGACCCAGAAGTGTGGGTCCTGGCAGCTGAGGGACTAAAGAGTGTCAAGGAGGAGGGGGCAGTCGGCTAATACAACCAGGAAGAGAGAGAGCTTTCTATAGGGTTTGGCAGTTAGGAGGCCACTGGCAACTGTAAAGAAAGGGGTTCTGGTGGCATCTTGGTAGGCGCGGGGTCACAGCAGAGGCAGACTCTAGTAGGGTCGGGCATGAGTGAGCAGCAAGGAAGTAGAGATGGCAGTTGAACAGTGAGTAGAGGACATTGTGTGGGAAGGTCAGCTCAGTCTCTGCATCCCAGGGAGGAAGCAGAGAGTTTAGGATAGCTTTGTAGGATCTGCACTCAATTCAGTTTCTTTTGTTTCCCTCCTTCCTCCTTTTCTGCTTTCTCCTTTCTCTACCCCTCGTCCCTCCATCCCAGCCACCCCTCCATAACCACATGGTATGACCTTGGCTGTCACAGAACTTATATTCTGGCAGGGAGACAGGCATTAAATAATTAAAGGTCTTGACCGATGCCTTGATTACTTATAGTCAACCTCACAAATAATTGATTATTATCATTTTGACACAAGAAAAGTAGAGGGCATTAGGGGGGCATATGCATGGAGTTTTACCTTCTTTTGAGTATTACTTCCTACAAGCAAACCAAGAAGTGAAGGAATGTAAATTAGAAGGCACTGAATGTATTAGTTGACTATAAAATATTATTTGTTTGGTCTCATTGTGAGTTTGAATTTCCAACCAAATACCACTTTTGCCTTTAATGGAAAAAGTCAAACTCTCTGAGTCTTTTTGACCCCTGCAGTCCATATTAAACTGGGACATAAATAAAGGTAATTAATGCAGTGTTGACTGTGTCTGACATTTTTTCCAAGAGACAAGATGAAAGAGACGATATACATCTCAGAGGATAGCTGGTTTATCTTTCACAGCATAATGAAATACACTTTTATCATTAGAATCAAGTAGAATCTTATTAAGACTTGCTTTGCAAGGTAACTCCAGAAGAAAATGCCTGTTGCCCTTGACTACCACGTGCATATTTACTTTATGTAATGCAAGGAAAACTTTTAATTTCTGGTGTTAAATTCTCTGAAGTTAATTTCACATCACCTTGACGTTAAGCTAACAAGCAGACAGGGTCATTCTTGGTTTGTAAACTCTGTTGTCTGGATCATTTAATAGTATCATATTCAAGAATGTGAGCAGCAGAGAATTTCCAAGAAAAGTAACAGTGAGGGCTCAGAACTATGAAATAACTCGTTGGAAAAAAACAGAGGATTTCTTTTTCTTCTCCCCTTTCACTGCTCTGGCAAAAGTGGGTTACATTTTCTTTCTTCAGAGAGAGAGATCAGTATGGGTTCTATGCCAGAGGCCATTTTAATACATGAATGATTTGTAGGTAAATTTATTGTAGCCAATGGGTGCAGTCAACTGTGTAATAGAAATATTGTCAAAAAGCTGGGATTATTATTTAAATAAGTGCAGTGTTAAATTTGATTACATACTTTTTAAAGCTAGTAAAACATTTCATTGCTCTCAAACTATTTCCCATAGTCCCATTTAGTCAGAAAACATAAATTAAGTGAGGCTCTGCATAGAAAATTACCCAGGCTTTGTGTCGATGGAAGCATGCATGGAAAAGCTTGGCAGCCTCACAATTTAAAGACGAAAGGATATAAAAAGGGTTGGCAGGCTCCTATATAGGCTGGTGGGGACACTTTTATCTTTGAAGAATTATGGAAAATGACTGCCTAGGAGAGTGCATGCTTGCGATGGCCCCTAGGGGTGTGGAATTGTAGGGAGCCTAGATGTGCCTCAGAGGGAGGCCCCTCTTGCCTTATCTCAGGTAGAGAGAAGACACCCAGGTTGACAGAATTCTGTTCACTTGGACATAGGGTCTCCAGAAACATTAGCCACTTGCTTTTTAAAAACTGTAATTGTTTTTGTTTTAAATAAATCAAAGTAAGGGCTTTGGATGCCAACGTGGGTCTGTGACATTTTAAATTGTGCTATTTGCTGAGCTTATCCTGTGACAGGTCTTCATTTCCACCAAATGTCAAGGATCAGCGCCTTGCATTCATTTTAATGAAATATTGTGCTGATAAGGGTTATGAATGCCAAGTTTAAGCTGCAAATTACTGAATGTCGGGCTGCTTTCGGCTTTGTGAATTCACCAGGGAGCAAGCTAATGAAGGTTTCTTTCTCACTTCTTCTTACAGTTAGGGATTCACGGCTATGCCTTTGCAATCACAAATAATGGATATATCCTGACGCATCCAGAACTCAGACCACTGGTAAGAGACATACTTATTTCTGTGTTTATCCCTTTATGATTTTAAAAGATTTTCTTCAGTTCTACAGTAATTACACTTTGCAGTTTTCACTTGAAACGCTCAATTCATAATACCGTCTCTAAAAGGTTGTTTTAATAGTTTATAACTAGCATTTTGACATAAAATATGTAAATAATGTAGGGTAAATATATTTACTATCATGGTTTTATATATAAATCCATATATATCTATATGTACTTATATATTTATTTCACATCTGCCAATATATGGAAAAATTTTAAACTCTGGACAGCTTGAAACCCATCATAATAGACACCTTTATATAACAAATGGTCTCTAACACTTCAGTCTGAGACCAACTTATTGAAAGTTACATTTGGTACAACAGATTAGATCCAAGATCCCTGGAAATTCATTCTGATGGGATTTGCCCCCAAAATACATTACCCAAGCCCAGTGCCTGCTGCCTTGAAGGTATTCAACAGTACCTTTTGTGTTTAATTGAAACAGTTGAGATTTTCTCCTTGTCCTGCCTAAGCTGTATCCAGTAGCATTGTTTGGTGAGCTGACGTGTAAACCATTTTCTTTCAGCATCGTTTTCACTCTCTCTGAAGTGAGTGGGGTTAGGTCAAATCCAGGACAGCCCAGAATATCACGGTCCATTCTGATCCCTGGGGAGAGGCTGCCTGGAGCACTGTGTTGAGGAGGATTCTGAAGGGCAGCCAGCCTTGTCAGATAGGAGGCCCTGGTCCACTGTGGACTCTGGAGGGGCACAGGCAGTGAGTGCACCACATGTTTGCCATCCTGGACTAGTTGTAATGTGTTGAAAAAAGGACATCCCTTTCGGTCTGTGGTTAGCTAATTTTAAAGAAGATATAAAAGTATAAAGAGTAATATAGTAAACTCTGCTTTTGAATGTTAAGAAAGTGTAGTTCATTTCCTATAGCTATACACACACACACGCACGCAGCACGCACGCACATCCACCCCACATGTCTTTTTCCCTTTCATCAAAATTAGAAAATAGCAGCAGTGCCTGCTATGCAAATGTTTATTGGTGAAACATCGTGGGGACCAGTTTGCTTCTCGCTTGAATCATTGTTTAGAAAAAGTCCATGTTTTAGCTCCATCATCATCCAACTTTGCTCTAATTGCCCTGGTATTAATGGAGTCATGGCCACATCATGTGGATCCCATATGCATGCTTCAGGATGGGACTTAAGGTAATACTTGACTTCAACAATCTTTTTATCAAAAAAGGGTTGAGTTAACTGGTTAGCTAATTCCAAACATAACTCAGAATCATTGAAAAGTCTGATTGAAAAAGCTACTAACTTTTTAAGGATATTTAAGTCTAAAAACATATTTAAGTTTAAAAAGCTTAGCACATTACCCATTTCTAAGCCTTCCAGTTGGGGTTGCCTGTTGGTGGGTGGTAGGAGTTATGTATTTGGTGTGGCTGAGTATGGGCTCCTAGTGCTTATTTATTCCAAGTTGGAGTGGATCAGAGTAAATGAAACAATCAAACCTGGATCTTCCGGTAGTGAATGAATTAACTTTCTATGTATCAGCTTTTAAAGAAGGAACAAAATGGAACCAGATGTCAGAAGTCACCAAGGTACCTTTCCTTTCTCTATAGCAATGGAAGTGAGCAGCTCCCATCTGCACAGTCAACTCACGAAGTCTTTCTGGTCTTTTATATCTCCTGGTCATGCAGCAAATGGTCTGTTTGCAAATAATCCATCTCATGCACTTTCCAGAGCTGTGGCCACTGAGAGGGCAGCCAAAAGACTCTTATAAAAACAGGCCAACCAGTCAACACTGATCATCTCCTGACAGTGCAAATACTCACAAATACAAGTCATTTCTGTTCTTCTCACCGTTGAAACATTGCACTGAATGATTTCACTGGAAATGGTAGCTAGGGTCAAATTCCCATAAATGGGGTGACCCAAGCAAATGCTGCACATCTCACTTGTGAGAACCCAAGCCCAAACCAGATGAAGCATTTTGCAATTGATCCATGGTAAGAACATAAGGAGTGGCCAGGTCAGTGAGCCATCTATCCCATTTATCAGTCTGTGACCCTGAGGCCCTGACATATTTAGAAGAGGTTTGGCGTGATGCCCACCATTGAGGATTACATGAACTAACCCATATGAATGTGATCAGTAGTGAGTGTTGACCCTGCCTTGAGTTTTGCATTTTCTTTCTGGGAAAAAGACAGCGGTGACGTGGAAGGAATTCCACTTCAGCAGTACACAAGTTGTCCTTGATTCCTGGTCCTGCCATATCCCAGCTGTGTGACTTTGGGCAAGTCACACAGCCTCTCTGAGCATCATTTTCTCTTGTAATCTTGCCATAACCAATGTATATAATATTACTGGTTGTCAGTGTAAATGGGATAATGCAAGTAAAGAGCCTTGTGTGACAAAGCAGGCCCCAGGACATTTTGCGGACAGTGGCGGTTATACGGCACCCTGTTTGTGTTTTATTGATTTTATTGAACTATGCCTGGCTGCTATAAGGGTTGGGAGGACATGGTGGTGGTGGATGCTTGGGGGTGGGGGTGGATTTAAAGAACACTTTTTATTATTCAATTGGTTCAGATTATTATGATAAACATTGGTGAGGGATTGTATACACACACAAACAAGTGAATAGATACAGAGTCCTTGGAATCATGCAGTCTGCATGCAGTTCTACTTTGAACCTGGTATCAACTTAGTCTGTGCAACCTCAGCTAAGCCTGTTTATGCCTGCTGTCTCTCCCCCTCCCTCTATCTCTCTGTATCTGTCTGTCTCTCTCTCTCTCTCACACACACACACACACACACACACACACACACACACACCCAATTTTCTGGGCCAACTCTGAGCTAGAAGACAAGCAGACAGTAGCTACACTGGGATGTTCTGTGGAGCCCTACCACGTGAGGAAACCGAAGGGTTTTGTTGTTGTTGCTATTGTTGTCTGTTTGTTTTCAGAGTAGCAATAAGGATATACTAGCAGCTGCAGTAACTGAAGAATGACAGTTAAGAATCAATCCACATGGGGGGAATAACCCCAGCTCTGGCACATACAAGTGGTTTGTTTCTCTCTGCCTTGTTCACGTGAGCAACAGAAGCAGAAAGCTTCATCCCTCCTTCTCCCTCACCACCAGCCACTCAGCACAGAGGAGGAACTCAGGAGGGGAATGGAGGAAGGAATCCTCCAAAGCCACTGTTCGCTTTTCTCTTACTTTGGGTCCTTCGGGATAATGTAATTGGAGTGCTTCCCCCAGAAACCCGGTGTCTGCACCAGATGTAAATGCACCCGGTCAGACCCTCACGCACGGCTGGGGAGAGCCAGCCGCCAGCAGCTTCCTTGGCCAGCTCGGGCAGGGAATCCTCACTCCAACCTGATTGGCCTTCTCCAAGCCCAGCCATATAATCGAATCCTTGTTACAAATGGATGCTCCCCTGGGTTCTGGCCAAGGCTGCTAGCTTAGCACGGTGGGTGCGAGTGGGAGGTTGTGGCCAGTGCAGAGGATGGAGAAGACTCACTTAAAATAACTCCTATTCCCTCTCCATCTGCCTCTGAGATTGTTTCTGCCCCTGCAGGCAGAGGAAAGAAGTGGGTTTCCTGAAGCACAATACCAATATTTTTCTTATTTGTCTAATAAAATTTTCCCCCCAAACTTAATATTTGGCTTGATTTTATCCAGTATTTTCTTTCATCTTGTATGATTTGGGTGTGAATCATGAAGTGTCTCCAAAAACAGCTCAGATGTAGGAGCCTTACTCAGCAGACTGGCTTTGGTTTAATTGGCAAAGCTGCTCAAGTAAGACTTTTCTGTTGATACGTGGGCTCTCTGTAGTCTTTGTCCAAGTGTTTCTCAGCCACTCTGTCCTTGCCACCTGCTTGTGACTTCTGGTAGACTAACCGATGTTGATTCAACAAACATTTACCCGGTTCCCGGTGTGCTGGGTCCCGTGTGTTAGACTGGGGGCTGATGGAGCTATCTTAACGTGGGCTGGGGGCCATATCACGGGTGGGGAATAGGACAGTAGCACAGCAAGAAGGATTCAAGTCAGACCTTGAGGAATGCTTTTTTAGTAGTTATTAAACATCTGGAAGTTTTTTCTTGTTCTCTGCCCCTCTTTAACATTCAGGTTAAAACTATTTCAAAGCATAGTTACTTAGAGTTACTGTCTAAATTGATTCTTCTTGCACTTTATTCTTCCCATGTCTCTGAGAGCTTTATGAATTTTTCTTAAAATGTGGAGCCCCTAATATCTCTTTTTCTTTTGCCGTACAGAGCATTGAGGGAGATAAGACTAGGAAGGGACCACCTTTGCCATGATCTTATTTTCTTTGAGATTTTGGTAATCCATGTGCCCCTCGGTTTTAGAAGAAAGGGACATCTGAGTTGATTGCCTTTCCCAAGGAGGCCTGGAATGTGGGCCTAGTCAAACCACCAAGAGAACACAAAGAAGGCTCCCTTCCAGCAGCCACAGCACAGGCAAGCCTCCACAGAGGAGCCTGGGGCAGGCAAAATCTAGGACTCACTTCCACGAAACCCACGTTGACATTTGCCAAAAGCTGTTTGCTCTGTATCTTCAAGCCCAGAAGATGAGGAAGGATGCTGAAGGGTTTCTATTCTGGATGAAAATTAGCCAGTCACATGGGCCACTGGGCGTAGTGGTGGATGAGATGGAAGTTGGGAACGATGGAGAGAAATCTTCATTCCTTCCCTCAACGTTTGCTAGATGGCCACCATGTTCTAGGGCTGAGCAAGCTGCTTGGAGTGGTTGCAGAGAAGTGCCCCACCTCAGAGAGCTCAAAATCAAATAGAATGGATGCGATTTTATATGTAGGGTGTAAGAGTAACCATAGACACAACTAGGGAAGATGAATTTTGTATTTGTTATTGTTGTTGTTGGTCTTAGTCATATTTTTCACATTCGTTGATTCCTTTTTGTGTGGCAGACACTGTTCAAAGTGTTTTCAGTTCTTAAGGCTTTTAATCATTAACTAATTTAATAGCAAGCCTAGGATGCTGGAGTAGTAGAAAGGCCCAGAGGCTCAAGGGAAGGGTGTGCATGACGGCAGGCCTGGGTGGAAGGTGGGTCTAGAAGGCAGCCTGGAGTCAGATTGTAGACAACTGGGGGTGCCAGGCTGAGGAGCTGGGGTTCTCCATGAGGCAGTGCATATCCCCATGTTACAAACAGGAAGGTGAGACACCAAGTGATAAGGTGGTAAAATGACTAGAAAGAGCCAGAACCAGGAGCCCCCAGATCAGTTTGGATGTGCTAAATTCACTGTGCTACGTTGGTTGGTTCTTCAGGAAATGGGAGGCAGAGTGGCTGGAGGATGGAGTGACCGAGAAGCCTGGTCTTTGCAGCCACATGGATGAATAACAGGGTCATCATCAGGCGATTATAGTGAGAATCTGTCTAGACGAGCGCTGTCCAGGAAGAATGTAATGCAAGCCACAAACATGAGCTGCCTGTGTAAGTTAACATTTTCTAGTAGCTACATCTAAAAAGGAAATAGGTGAAATTAAGTTTAAGGCTATATTTTATTTAACCCAGTATATCCCAAATCACATTATTTTAACTTACAATCAATATAAAAATTATTAATGAGCTATTGGCCATTTTTTTCATAGTAATCTTTGAAAGCTGGCATATATTTTACACCCACAGCACATCTCAATTCCGACATTTGAGGAGCTCAAGAGCCACATGTGGCTTGAGGCTGCCCTATGGAACAAAACAAGTCTAGAGTGTAGCCAGACGTTTTGAACCAGATGTTTTAAACCCAGTCTAGAGTGTAAACAGATGGTAGCACCTCCTCTTTCCTTAAAGTGGATTAGAACAAGCTCCACCACTACCACCAGTCTTTCATCCTGGGAGTCTGTGCAAACAGTCAGGGGCTACGTAGTCTCCTCCATTGTGGCCTCCCAGGCTGTCGGGAGTTGTCTGGAATTCAAGGTCATCGAGTCGATAGTCAGGATAGATTGGCTCTGCCTGTTTCAGCCCCACGGTTTCCCACCTAACCCATGTAGATGCCCTAAACCAAACTGTGCTGCCCAGGCCAGGGGGTGGGCAGACTGAGCTGTCAGGTTATTTACATCAGAATACTCAGACACCAAACCGTTTCTGTTGTTCTGTCAAACTCAGCTTAACTCTTTAACGAGCCCAAGTTCTGCAGATAACAGTCATCTTCTCATTACAGAATTGCCCCACTCCCTCTGGAAGTTAATGTTGTTGCTTTTCCCACAGCCTGAGTTCTGCCTGATGTCACCAGCAAGTCCCTGTGTTACTCCTTGACTGTCCCCGCCCCACTCCAAATGTTGATTCTGTATCTTTGTTCTCATGGACGCCCAGGCAGTTCATTTTTCTGTGCCCTTTTGCTATTGCACATGGGTTATAGATGGACCCTGGCAGAAGGTCATTGATAACACAGATTGACACGTGAACATGCTAATAAATGTAAATATTCTTATGCCAAAGTCCTCTCATAAGGAATGAAATGGACATTCCTATGGACACGTGTAAATATGTTAAATGCTAAGCAGACAGCGCATATCAAACACCAGTTTAAATGCGAGCGTGAAAGGAAGGACCGCTATCAGAATCTTTGTTGAAGTCCACTGACTTAGTTCAAGCAATGGGCCATGTGAGGAGATTCTGTATCATTCCCAAAAAGTTCAATGTGACGTTTAAATGTGACTTTTATATCATGATGCAGGTCCTCAATCATGCAAGGACTAGCTTCTATCCCACACATCTAATCGTTTTCTTTTTTGTGTAATTTTTGGACCAGGAATGCCTCAACTAATCTTCCTTCATTTCTTCTTCCCATCCACACCCACTCATTGCAAATGCTAAGGGTTCTTTTTAGTTCAACGGGTGTGGGTGTGGCCTCCAGCACTGACTTTTTCTGGACCCCTCCCCATGCCATCCACCCTCATGTCCTATTGGTTCAAAATGCACCCCAAGTCCACTCCCCTCTGTCACTCTTGACAGGGCCTCTGTCCTGTCTTTCCTGGATGACTTCAGTTCCCTTTGAGCTCTGCTCTGGACACCTATTTTTGTACCCCCCTCACCCCATCCCCCACCCCAGCATTATTCACTCAGCAGTCAGCAGGGGCTTTCACAGGCATCACTCAGATGGTCTGGCTTCCCTTGGCATTTATAGTAAAACCCAAACTCCAGGCCATGATCCCAGCACCCTGCCAGATCTGGCTTCACCTCTCTGACCTGCCAGAGTTGTGTGGCTACCCACCATGCTCCAGGTATACTCCGGCCCTTTTGTCCATTCCTCAGAAACACCAAGCTCCTTTCTGTTCCAAATCCTTGTGCCTGCTCTTCCCTTTACCTGGAATCTTGTCCCGGATACACCTGTGACTGCCTTGTTCTCAGCTTCCATGTCTCATCTCAGATGTCACCCCCACAGAGAGGCATCCTTGCTCTCTGACCGAAGGAGCCACACATCTCCTCCATCACTCCCCATCACATCCCCTATTTTAGTTTCCTCAGGATCACTTATCACTCTTGGGAAAGGTCTGTATGTTCAGCCTCTCCTGCCCCATCCCTTGTGACTTCCTGTGACTTTGCTGCTGTATCGAGGGCGTGGTTGGTAAATATTTATTGAGTGATTTTGATGATGTTTGAAGGATGCTGGTGACTAAATATCTGGGTACCAATTTCCTACAGTAAATGAGAAGTGCAGGTGTCACATGTTTACTCATCAAACATTTACTGAGTCCTTGCTACATTGGACGCAAAACTTGAAGCTCATGTGATTGGTCAAGCCCTCCTTTCTTTCCGCCCCTGCCTCTGCCCTCCTGCTGGCCTGCAAACATTCATCAGATGTTCCTCAAGTCAGGCACTGTGCTAGCTGATGGAGACATAGAAGCAGGTAGAAGAATGTCTCTGCCCACAGGGAACTCATTGAGCAAAGCAAGAGTTCTTGATAGCGGGAGAGGCCAAGAAGAGCTATGTGCCTGCAGGGGAAGCATCTGCTTTTCTTGAGAAAGGGTGCCCTGAGATGCTGGAGGGCTTCCCAGAGGAGGTGATATGCACACCAACTGCATCCACAGTCCACTTTGGAGGCCATTTCTTCCTACTCAGTGGGGGGTCCCACACGCTTCCCGGGATCTCTGTCCTCAGGCTGGACCAGGCACGACTTTTCTCTCTGGTCTCAGAACCATGCATTATGCTGGCCCCAGCCTGTCGTGGTATAGTGGGTAGGGACCTAGCCTCATTTATAGTCCTTTCTATGGCTCCCAAAGGCAGGAATCCCATCTCAGCCCACTCTCTGTTCAGACTGCTGTGAACTGAACGAGACCGGCCAGTAGGTGGCGCGCGGGCACCGCAATGTGCCTGGTCCCTGAGCACATTCTCAAAACACAGCCCAGGAGACTCCTCTTAACGCCAGGTCTGAATCCATCCCATTTAGTTTAAAAGAAAGAATGAACAGATGCTTAGTAAGTGTGTCTGCTCAGAGGAGTGTGTGCTCGGAGAAAAAATAAACAAGACTGCGTGACCCCCACGTAGCGAGCCTGTTCTTTTTGAAATACATCATTTGGCAAAGGAGAAAACAGAGCCTTGCGTGCTTTCCACTTGATGAAATTGTTGAGGGCAACGGTTGGAACTGCCTGGGTCTGGACACTTGATTGGAAGCATTGCAGCCCTGAGCAGGGAATGCTTACACCTCGTGAGCTTCAGAATTAAGCAGATTAGAGGGGTGCCTGGCTTTCTGTTCTGCAAACCTCAAGAACTCAACAACCTCTTGGTCCCCAAGTTCTGTGGCTGGGTGTGTACATGGACACATAGGGCATAGATGGGGTTTAGCAGAGAGGGGACTAACAGTGACAATGCAGTTGTTACTTAGAGTGTCAAGAACCAGGGTCTGTGCCTACCCCCTTTGTATGTTTTGCCTCTTTAAGTCCTCACAGCATCCTGTGCATTAGCGCTTATTTTAGAGAGATTAACTGATGCCTAGGCCAAGGACTCTGTCAGTCAGAAAGCAAATTTGGCTCAATCTTCACAGAAAAAAAAAGACAACTATGAACAGTGTCATTTTTCATAAAGTTAAACCTATTCAATTGAACAAACTTCCTTAATTTGAAGCAGTGTTATAAGGTTCTTTTATAAAATGAGAGTTGGGCTAGAGGACTTCCCTTGGCTCCTGTGGACAGTTTTCCTTTTTGCCTCTGCTCTCTGCCCCCGCACACCACCTGCATGGCACTCAGGGTGGCTCCTTTGCTCTCGGCTATGGATGGAGTTTAGCTAGTGGGGGGACACACACTCAGAAGAAATGGAGAGAGGGGAGTGGGGTGGGGTTGTATATTCAGCCCTGTGTCCTCTGGGACTGGCTGCACCCAATCTAAAGCCACGTTAGCCTCCTTTTCTCTGTGGGCTCCTGTGACTGCTCCTTCCTCTGTCTCTTCATGCAGAGTGGAAGAGAAGGTCCTCACTGCTTCTGGCTTCAGGATACTGCACCATTTCTTATAGTTTCCTACACCCTACCCCACTGTTCCAATAGCCTCTTTATTAAACCTTCCTTAATTAGCCAGCTTGACTATGCCATGTGCTTCCTGCTGGGTCCCTGACTGATACGAAGGTAAGAATACATGGAAGGTTTGTTCTTCTCAAGTCCTTAGTATGCCAATAAAGAAAGGAAAAAGAAGAAAGGAAAGAGGAAGAATTAAAAGAAAAGGAAAGAGAGAGGAAGGAAGGAAGGAAATAAGGAAGGAAAAGAAAAGAGCAAAAGGCCCTCTATCAGGTCCTTTATTTATTTGTTCATTCATATTAATTAATTCGTTAATCTCTCATTGTGGTAGGAGCAGAGAGCTTCCATATACACTTCTAGTAAATTCCTCTTTTACTCAAGTGATACAGAATTGGTATCCGTTGCTTACAACCAGAGCAGCCTGGTTGATATAGTTGTGAAATCCCCAAGTCTGGGAACCATTGCTGGGTGTGGCTCTGACCCCTGCTGTCTACTGCCTCCCTCTCTCCCACTCCCACCCTGCAAAACTTTCCTCTCCACACCACCCTACCCCTTCATCCCACCAGGCTTCTTGCACAGGCCTTTGAGTTTAGGCTCCACACGACATTATAGAAATCCCTTGACACATCTGTCCCCTCACTGCACTGCAAGCAACCTGAAGACACTAATCAGATAGCATTTTATTCACCCTTGCATATCCAGGGCCTGGAGAGATACCTAGCAGATGAAGTGGAATAATAAATAAACGGGAGAGAAGGCCCATGTATAGGAGATTGATTACACAATGACACAGTATATTATTAAGTACCAGGGTGGGAATACTGACAAGAAGGAGAATTTATAAAAGGACTTGGTGTCTAGCTGTGGAAGGGGCGGCTAGAGAAGTCTGCAGGGAGTTAGTCTGCATCCTGTAAGCTTCAGTTCACAGTTGGTGATCCAGTCCGGCACATTAGGGAGCAACCAAAGGCTCTTCAGACACCTAGATGTGTAGCTTGCTCCTCCTTGTGTTGCTGTAGCCCACCTTCCCTCCGACTGCTCCTTCCCTCATCTGGCATGTATTTATCGAACACCTCTCCTGTGCCAGGCACTCTTTTAGATGCTGGGGATCAAGTAATAAGACAGACATAATTCCTCCTTCATTTGGTCATGGAGAAGATATGTCTTTTTTAATCTCATAAGTAAGCAAATAAAAAGTATTACACATTTTGGATAACCTCTCCAAAGGAAACAAAGACCTGAGAAAAAAAAGTAGGGACATGCCCTACCTTTATTTGGATGGTCAAGGAGAACCCTTGTTAGGGATGACATTTTAAGCTGAGCCTTGTAGCCCTGAGGGGGAGAAGAAATTGCTGTGCCAAGAGAGTGGAGACTAATTCAGGCTGAGGGAACCGAGTATGCAAAGAGCCTGAGGCATGGGGAGATTTAAGATGTTGTGTATGCAATCTGGGTAGATTTAGGACAGACTTCCAAAGGACAAGGGAAAGTGCCGTGAGGTTTTATTGATAAATTCCTATTGGAGAACATGCTTAGTGGAGTAGTTCTGTGGATGCCCCACCCATGTCCCCTCGGCCCTCACCTCCGTGGGGGCCAGCCTAGCTTGCGGCTGCCAAAACCCTAGTGAAGACTTTCTCTGACTTCTGGAGTTCACTCCTCTCCTGCATGCAGCCGACGAGATGTGCCAGGGAATTAGCATCCTTCCACCAAAGACTGGTGAGCACTCCCACCTCCCAGGTGGGCTCCACACCTGTACCACACTCCTACTCCACACTGGCTCCCAGACCCCTGCAGTGGGATTCAGCTTGGGGTGCCCACAGCGCTAACATGCTCGATGATGCAACTTGTGTTGGCTGCCTGCCCATCATCTCTGTCTCTGAGTCACTTTGCCATGTCTCTACAGGCATTTCCTGGGAACCCATCCCAAGTAAAAACCTTGCCCTTGAATCCTGGTCTTAGGGTCTGCTTCAGAGGGGACTCAAGCCAAGACACCAGTGGACTGATATGTCTCTGCAAAAATTGATTGCTCTAGACTAGAGCTTCAAATACAGTTCTGTGTGCGTACATACCTTAGCTTTAAAGTGACGGTGTCAGGCACATTTCCCATTTCTATTTCAGGGCGCTGCATGTGTATTCACCTCACATTGGCCTGCTTGCGCTGAGAAGCACCAGGGAGTGTTAGCTTTATGCTGTTAATAATGGAGAAGGCACTTTAAGGAAATATGGTTTAGAGATAGGATTCTCTGCTGCTTTATTGTTTGGCAAAAGGATTTGATGAGGACAAAGCTTTTCTTTTCACTGGACACACTCTGACCTTTGTTTTACTAGATTAATTTCATATCTAGAGTGCCCCATCTTGGATGATGAATTAGCAATAAAAGGCTCATCAAAATGTAATTACAGGCAATGTGTTGAATAATGATCTGTTAAAAATTCCTATAGATTTGTCTGCACCTCCTTCCCCTTGTGGGGGAAATGAGCCTCAGCTGCTAGCTACTAGCCTGGGCTCAGGAATGCAAAGCCTAGCCACATTGTGAGACTGAGATGCGAGAGCTGGCTTCCATCATTGTCCAATGTCATCTAATTGATCAATTGCTTTTCTCCATGTGATGCACATCTTTATATAATTTAAAGGACCATCTCAACGGGGGTAGGAATACACAGGAAGTAGACGCTCAAGGCAAAGTGAAAACCTCACCTCCTCCATCTGCAGCAGCCTGTTGTAGGGAGAGTTATTAATTAAAATGTTAACTGCCCAGACAATAGCAGGCAGACCAGCATGAAGAATGCTGGGAAGCAAGCATTAAAGCTTTCATAACTATGAATTCCAGGAAAGGTTGTTCCTCCTTAAAATAGGAAAACAGAGCCATCTTCATCTAAGAAGAGGCCAGACTGGCCTGTGAGACTGAGGTTAGGTTTCCTCGAGGAGGAGCTGGACTTGTTTCTCTCCAGAGAGTTGGGAGAAATCTAGCCTCACCCTCAGTGTATTGAGGACCCCTGTAAAACCTACAGCTGGGGCTGACAGCAGAATATTCAAATGATTCAACAGTGTAAACGCCCACCCTCATTTGAATAACTGAAGAATTCAGTCATTTGAATGCCAATGATGATTCCTCTGTGAGTTTACATTTTAGAAAGACAGTGCATCTGAATCCCCATGAGAGCATTAAATTGCTATCTAATTAGCAGTCCCAAATTATATATATTTAAGAGATAATTAAAGATTTGAAGGCTGTTGGAATAACTGGTTATACATTTAAATGAATCACTAGAAATTTGTTAGTAATGTGTGGAGTTTTCTTTTATTTTTTGCTTCCCTCTTTGAAGTTCAATAGACCCAACCTCGAGGGGTTAAGTCTGGTAGCGGTAAGATAAAGGCAGATGTTTTTAATTATTGCAACTCAAACCTCCAAATAATTATAAGCAGCTGTCATTTTTACATAATCCTAAATGATAAGACGCAAAGAATGCAAATAAAAAGGTTGAGAACGTGGGCTTTAGGGCACAATCTTTTAATCCCCACCACACCCCTGAACTGACCGTTGCCCTTCATTAAGGAGGTGCCCAAACCACTATGATCTTCACTCAACTTTTGTAATCAGGTGACAGGCCACATGTATTTCTGAACACCTCCCAGGTGCCATTTCCACATTATCCATGGATATTTCATAGCAAAGGGAATCACGAATGGATTTGGGATATTGAGGCCAGAAAGCAGTTTGCCTAAGCCAGGCAGGGCTTTTGCTGAAAGCTTTTCTCAGCCTCACTTGCCCCTTTCTCTTTGGGACAGGACCCGGGTGACCACCCTCCCCCCCCGCCCCCCCAGTAGCTGGCATTTCTTTGGTTTGTGGCTGGGGATTTCATAGGATGGAGTGCTTTTGTGCCCCAGCTGGCCAGGGCCAGAAATCCCAAATGACAGGCTGGCCTGCGAGCCTCACCCCAGGGATCTCTGGGTTCAGGTCTGAAATTCGATGCTTTGTGTGCCTGTCTCTCCCTGGAAGGACTGAGACCACCTGAGGAGCAAGTCAAGGGGCATTTATCATTGTCACAATGGCCTCTTTTTGGACCCAATGACTACAAAACCAAAGTCCCACAGATAAATGCACGCAATTCACCCCATGCAGAGTGGTGGCCAGACTCTGCAGGAAACAAATCTAGAACATCATCTAAAAGGAACACACATACACACATACAGACACTCCAAATTAAATCAAAAGCCCAAGAACCCTTCTGCTAAGGAATGCTCAAGGCAGATGTAAGTAGACAAGGACCCTGCTTGGCAGAAATGTGCCCAAGTAGAAAGACGTGCCCAGTGAGCTAAGCTTAATTTCTTGGGATTGGGAAGGATAAACAGAGGAAAGAGGAGAAAAAATCCTGTGGAGAGTATCTGGGACATTCAGAAGCTGACAGGCATCAAGGGGTGCTGTTACCTCTCCCCAGTGAAGAAACGTAAGGATTTCAGAAATGTATCCTGGGTAGTAGAATCAGTTAAAATTTTCTAATTCTCCCAGATGCCTGCTTCTCCCCCCACTCTCCCCCAAAAAGCCTCCTCTGGAGTTTCTAAGTCTCTAGCTACACTCCAGGAAGAGGGTTTACGTGTGACTGGGACAGGTAAAGACATTTGTCTGACTCCCAGTACAGCAGCAGGTTTGAGAGTGCTATGGGTTGGATGCCCTTAACTGATGCCTATTTCATCCAGGTTCAAATATAAGTATAAATAGTACATTCATATATATTTCATGGAAAGATTCCTTTGAGAGTTAATAATTTGAAACTCAGCTCTGCTCAAGGTGGAAGTCTAGGCAGCTGGTTGATGATGACTACAGGTCACTTTGCCATGATCCCCTTGCTGTGTCCTTGAAGGGCACATCTTAGGCAGGCACCGGGCAGCAAACTCAGGTCCACCTACGGGAGGTTCACCAGTACATGTTTCTCCATGGAGCAGAACAGTCTCTGAGGCCACATGTCTAGGGTCACCCTCAGCTCTGCTACTATCAGCTGTGTGACCTTGGACAAGTTACTCAACCTCCTTCTAGTCAGTTTCCTCCACTGAAAAATGAGGACAAAAATAGTGCCTACTGCGTGGGATTGTTATGAGGATTAAGTGGGTTCATGTTCACGAAATGCCTAGAATAGGCCAGGCGTGTGATTGGTGTTATAACGTGTACTTATTAAGTAAGGACCCATCCTAATTTGTTCATTCACTCTGTTTACTCATTCATCAAATATTCATGAAGAAACTACTCTTTGCCAGGCACTCTCTTGGCAATGTAGGTTCAATGCTGATCAAGAAGTAGCCTCTTTCCCAAAGGTGCTTGGGACATAGTGGAGGAGATGGGCAAGGAAGCAATGACTTTGCAGTACTGTGTGTTAGTCATGGAGATAGAGCTACCACGGGACGCTGAAGAGGATACAGGAAGGACCTGAACTGACTGGGGACAGGCCAGTGCAGACTTCCCAGAGAAGCTGATGTCTTGGCTGAGTGCTGAGTGGCCGCTTGACTCTGAGTTGGGTTGAAGGGTGTTGGGAGCAGATGGAGTGGCATGTGCAGAGACCTGATGGCAAGAATGACAATGACCCTTCTAGCAGTCAGCGCAGTCTAGCTGGGGAGTATGGGGTGAGAGGCAGGAAGTGGTGAGAGGCCAGAGCAGCAAGCAGAGGCAGGGTGATGGGGATTTGTGGCATTCGGGAACATTGGACATCATCCTATGAGAAGTAACAGGGATTTCAGACTGAGTGGTGATGTGTAATCTGAGTAGGGTTGCAGAAGAATCCCCCTGGCTGGACTTGGGAAAATGGATTGGAGGGTGGAGTCCAGGCATGGGTGCTTAGGAGACATGCGGCCTCATCAACACCAGTATCATGGTGGCCAACACTAAGCTGATGGCAAGAGGGATGGAGAGATGCAATTCAATTCTAGGAGACACTTAGTAGAAGCAATGAATGTGATAGTTTGATGAGCCTGGCTACTTTGCCTGGCCCACTGGCCTCTTTCTTTATTATACTCACCTGTTCCAGCCTTTGCCCATATCTCCATTGTCACAGGCAAATATAAGAGAACTCAGTCAGCCTTGCAGGGGACCTTTGGTTTTCCTATAAGTTATGAATGATATCAGAAGTCTCTTGGGCTTATTCAGACCAGCATGCATTCAGAAACACTTTTTTAAAGATATATCAGTAGAATTGAGAATCATATATTAAAAAAATCAAAACTAAACATTTTGCCCAGTCACCAGTCCAGAGGTCTGGATGGACCAATGGTTGATGTGACCATTGTGTTTGGTGGTCAGGACATGGCTAGAGCAGAGATCAGGTCAATGGGAAAAATAGCCACATGCATGTTTATGCTGCAAAGCCCTGTGTCCTTAGGGGAGTGGAGAATGAGGGCTACCTTGAGTAAGAAGGGAAAGAGACTCTAGCTGGGAGGATCAGAGAAACTTCCATGGAAGAGGTGGCCACAAAGATGGATCTCTACATGTCTTTTCCTCCTTCACAAGTATCTTTAAAAATTTTATCAGGAAAAAAGCAAAACAAAATAAAGCTATCCTGCCAAGCAGCTCCCAAAATTGCACACATACACTCATGCATGCACGGGTGATGAAGGCTCAGCAGTGTGATGCAGGATGATACCATTACTGGCATAAGGCATACACCTGAGTCTAGGGTTATGGCAGCTGGCTTGGAAGGAATGGTTCCTTTCCTTCTTTTCTGCATCCCTCTATTTACTTCACTTGCAAAATCATTGCCAGCTTCCTGCCCTTCATGTCCGTAAGCACAAGGACCTTGAAGTTGAGAGATCTCTCTGTTCCGACTGCCATCCCTCCAACGAGGGATGAGACTAGAGTCCTTTTCCCAGTGATTGAGCTGGGCAGAGGCACTGGGAATGTTACTGAGGGCAGGAGAAAAGCCAGCGCCACAGAGAACTCACCCTACAGTGAATAGTTAGCTGCAGCATCATTTGAAGGCTGACACATTACTGTGTTACAGTGCAGGTTGATACTAATTTGTGATTTTACTTGAGTGAATAAGGAAATTCATTGTCTTTGCCATTTCAAAACTGGAATCAGGGCTTCCCTGGCGGCGCAGTGGTTGAGAGTCTGCCTGCCAATGCAGGCGACACGGGTTCGAGCCCTGCTCTGGGAAGATCCCACATGCCGCAAAGCAGCTAGGCCCGTGAGCCACAATTACTGAGCCTGCGCGTCTGGAGCCTGTGCTCCACAACAAGAGAGGCCACAATAGTGAGAGGCCCGCGCACTGCGATGAAGAGTGGCCCCCGCTTGCCACAACTAGAGAAAGCCCTCGCACAGAAACGAAGACCCAACACAGCCATAAATAAATAAATAAATAAATAAAAATTAAAAAAAAAAAAAAACTGGAATCAATTTGTGGTGCCTAATTGTACCCCGTGTTCAAAATGGTCTGACAGGTTCCACATACCCAAGGGTCTTTTGATATATAATTAACTTCTCAAAGGAATAATACCAGATAAAGTTCTGTAAATGCAAAAAAAAAAAAAAAAAAGTGGCTTGTCAAAGGTCACAGACATACTCTCAAATTATAAAGGTCCTCTTTTTACCCTAGATATTATCTCCTAATGACTCAAGTGGTCTCTGAAATCTTTCTGTCAAATCAGCTTTGGAACATGGCACATTTCCATGCTAAAGAATTTGATGCAACTTTTTGAAACTTTGAAATTCATTCTGAATGCTGTCTTGCGTCTAACCCTTGCCCAGGAAGCTTTGAAGAGCATTCTGTCTCAAAAGTGTTCTAACCTATTAGAGTAGCTGTCTCCCAGGCGCCCACATGCATTTTTATTTTGTATGTAGCCTTCATGTACCCTCTTCTTTCTTCTCTGTGGAGAGGCGGTCTTTCCTTAGCATCACTCTTGTACCTGAGTCAGCAGGTCTGAAGGTGCCTCTCTCCTGTCCCATCAGAGTCCCCGTCCCCTGTCCCTTTGCTAGTGCAGCAAGTTCTTCCCAGCCCAGTCACTCAGCGTGATGTTCATGTTTATGACTAGCTTGCTATTACAAGACAGACTGGCTTTTTGAGGAGAATTTAAATCCAACCTCTGTGTAGTAAACCACATTTGACCTGCAAAAACGATGGTGGTGGGGCTGGCCACCTCCTCCCCACTCACAGCGTGTGTGACTCATTTCCAGCGACTCAGAGGACACTGTTTAAGATAAAGGTCATTCGGATTTTCAAAGTGGCCAGTTAATTGTTGTTTTAAAAAAAAACCCACCAGAGCTGTTATAGTTTTACAGCAATCAAAAGGATTTTGTAATCACACTAGGAGAGCATGTAGAACTTTTCGTCTTCGAGACACTTAAAAACATTCATTAATAAGAGCACAGTGCCTTTTAGAAAAAGGGAAAAGCTTGTTGTCTCGGCATGCCCTTGTTGCCTCTCTCCCACCTTCTGACTGCCTTTATACACACCCTCGTGGCCCTGTTTCCCTCTGGTGTATCTGGGCGTCTCATCTTCCCATGAACGCAAAGGATTTCAGCTCTGAATACAGATTCATCAGAATTTCTCTCCTGCCATAGTGCCTATGACATCCAACCATGTGCTTATCTGAGCTGTGGTGGGGTCACACAACCAGAGGGTCACACTTTTGCTGGAAATCCTTTATCAGTGATACCATCAGGTACTACCAGGCTTCTCTGAGGCCTTGAGTTGGATGTTGGTTACTGGGCATCGTGTAAATACGATATTGTATGTTAGACATGTGGCATGATCCTTAGCTTACTGTACTCACTCAGTATTGTACTTGTTCTTAACCTGAAGCTGATTCTTGCACCCCTGGCCATCAAGGTTAGTTTCAAGGCAGCCCCAGTGAGTTGGCTGTTAACAGAGACATGAATGGCTGGTGGGATTTGGTTTCCAAGGCGGTTCTGCCACCATTAACATGCTGGCTACTTGAAGTGCTATCAGCGATTGCCCTGAGTTAGTGAATTATGAGAAGGGACCAGCTAAGGGAGGCAGTGCAGAGGGTGGTGAAGACTGGAGGCTCAGAAAGCAGGCAGAAGGAAGGAATCAGACTCCAGTGCCTGCTAGCCATGCCACTGTGTGACCGACATCCCTGGGTTCTGCGTCTTTCCCGTCTGTGAAGAAATACTCCTCTCTTGGAGTTGTGAGAATTGCAGGAGATACACACACAGCGCTTAGCACCGTGCCTGGCACAAGAAATACCCTCTTCAAGAAGAATGATAGGGAGTTGAGGGGGAAGCTAGCCAGCAGAAAAAAAACAAATTTGCTTTTTTTTTTTTTAAAGCAGTCAGTTGGAAAGCAGAACAGATTGGTTGCTACATTTTATAAATTCCTTGCTGGAGAAACAATGAGCTTAGAAAACTGAAAACAGTAACCGCTTCAAAATACTTGCCCTTTGGGAAAGATAGCAGAATGTCGGGTGGCGATCCCTGGGTTGTGGTAGCGAGGGCAATATTTTTTCCATTTCTTGCACTTTTCATTATTTTTCAAATTTTCTAAAATGAGCAGTTGTTACATGTATAACCGGGGTGGGGAGGATCTTAAAAAACTGTAAACGCTTAAACCATTTAGACCATAGCCAGTAGAGCAGGGGCTGATACCACTGAGACTCCCTTTCCCTATGGCCATCTCCTCTGGGGCAGGACATGCTGTGACAGAGACCTTGATTTGCAAATTCTAGGGGAAGAGACCATCAGTCTGTCACAGGCCCATCTGGCCGCCTGGCCTTGGGACCACGTCCTTGTTTGAGACCCTTCCCTTTGACTTTGAGAAGAATGGGCCCCCGAGCCAAGCTGAACTGCCTCTTTGAAGGACTAGAAGTATTAATAAACAGCTGTACTGTTAAGAACCATTTTACGCCATGAACGTCGTCTCTAGGCATGAGCATGCTGTCGTGCACTGCCCTGTCTCATCAGTCGGGGCAACATCAGCGCTTGCTCGCGCTGTCTGGGTGGCAGGTTGCCCCAGCCCTGTTTGTCAGGACGTCTGCTTTGCTCAACCACTTCTGTGCCCATTTGCTCCTCGTGGCGGCCCTGTGAGCTGAGTGCTCTTACCTCCATCCTGCAGAGGAGCAAGGCAGGCTCAGAGAAGTGCAGGTGAGCCCTGGGCACACAGCCTGTAGGTATAGACCTGATTTGAACCAGAGTTTCCCTCTGGGGCCCTGGCTTTTCCCTGCTCTCCTAACTGGCCTGGTGAATCGTGATCTGAATTGGAGGGCGGAAGATGATCCTTCTCAAACAGCTT
This sequence comes from Eubalaena glacialis, assembly GCF_028564815.1. Classification (NCBI taxonomy): domain Eukaryota; kingdom Metazoa; phylum Chordata; class Mammalia; order Artiodactyla; family Balaenidae; genus Eubalaena; species Eubalaena glacialis. The sequence continues at coordinate 78,618,322 of NC_083722.1, forward strand.
CTCCATGCTTTCCCGAGGCTCACCTGGGCCTTGCTCAAGGCCTGATAATCGGTGTCCAACAGTATTTTTGGATATGCGTATGGACAAATGATTGAATGAAAGAGTGAAGGGATGAAGAGCCCAGTGGCCATTAGGTCCTCCTCTTTTGTACATGGAGGAAAGAAGATGTGCCTCCCTTCCTTCTCCTGAAATGGCCACTTCAGCCTCTGAGACAAGAGGAGACTCGGGGCCTCGGAGGAGGTGGTGAAGGTATTCACCAGCTGAGGACCGTGACTGCCTCCCAAGAGAAACATCTGCCCAGACAAAGGCTGGCTCCCAGCCCCTGGCCACACCCCTTCTCCAGATGGCACTGGCTTTGGGCAAGGCCTCTTCCTCTCCAGTTGTGGGCCTCCCACCCCCAACTCCTTCCTTCCTGTTGGCAGCATGGAACAGCACGTACAGTTTATCAATTATTAGCACACGTAATATTTGTTTCACAGAGGCTGCATGGATGTGTGTAGCTGACTTCCTTTAGTCCTTCCCAAAGGAACACAGAGAAAGCAAAGGCATTTTTGTTTTGTTCAAACCCACATGAACATGGCCATCACCTTAGCCCATCCCATTCTGCTTCCACAATCAGTCTGTAGGTAACACAAAGGGGCACTCACATCCAGACAATTAAACACTGCCAGAAAGGTTTTGGCACTTACGGCAGACCCCCGATGGTTCTTTTGGCTCCTCAGATAGGTGTCCTTCTTGCCCCATCCTCCTAGGCCACAGGCTGGTTTGTGTGTTCACCACATCTGGCCTTTATTTGAAACTCCACCTCAAAGTATTTCATAGCACAGAATATCTTTCCTTATTAAATTCTCCCCCACATATTTTTTTCATAAAACAGGCACCAAAAACTACAAACCTACCCGTGGCTCTCAAAGTATCTGTTTATAAACCTTTGGAAACCGTTTGCAATTCGTTAATCATATTTTCAAAGGAAGTTACAGTTTATAGATACACTAACAAATGCCATATCCGATGCCTCAGCCCCAGTAACGAGATCCTCACGAAGGGGAAGAGGGAGTGGGGCTGGGGGACCTGGGATTCGTCCCAGTCCAGATCCCATGGGAGAGGGGCGATCTGACCTGGGAGTCAGAGGTTTGAGGGTTTAGTTCTTTTTCTGTCACTCTCTGACACTGTGGCCACACCTATGTCCTCCCAGGGGGAAAGCAGGTACAGAGGATAAGCCATGCTCAAACACAGTGGACTATCTTGATTAGCAGTGAGGTATTTTGCAAATCACTTGTTTCTAAATAATCATTAAAGTACCGGAGTTTGTGAATACTTCACTTAAAATGTATTTTAAAAATGGTTCATTTAAAAAGAAAAAAGTAAAGATACTAAATATATACAAGTTGGAACTCTGATGAATACTTACACTTGAAACCCAAGCCAGCTTTAAAAAAATCTTTAAAAAGGGAAGGTGGGTAATGTGGAGAGAATGTGTTGGTACGTGAAACACCCAAGGGTATAAAGATTTCAGGCACAGCTTGATCCAGGGACACACACGGTGCTTTCAGGACTCTCTTCATGTACTTTCTCTGCCTTCTCCGCACTGGTTTCATTCTCAGGAAGACTCTCTCCAAGTAGTGGCAGAGATGGCCATGAGGAGCTCAAGTTCACATCCTACTGCCTTAGTGATGCTAGTAGATGGAGAGCTACTTTTTCTGGATAAATCCAGGAAAGCATACCAGACTGAGTCTCATTTGGGTTGGTATGAGTTACGTCCCCAATCCTGAACCAATCACTGTGTCCTGGAGAGTTGTGGGTGTCCCTCACATACTCAGGTCACTGGCTTCCTTCTGAACCAGGATGGTCTTGCCTTCGCTAGAACTATATTTACTGAGTGTGGGGTCCAAGGGGATTCCCTGTAGGAAAGCCAAGGTGATTACCCTGGAAAATGTGGGGGTTGGGTAGTGGTGGTCCACAGCCCAGGTGTCTTCCGAGTGGAGGTCTAGTCTCTAGCCATCTAGTAAGTTTTCTTAATGGGAGAAAAGATTAGGTGGATTTAGGGTCTTCATGCTGGAGTTTACGCATTGTCCTTGACCTGTTTTATCTGTGCAACAGCCTACTGAGTTTTTCTTCTCTTACTCAGAGTAGTCACTCTGCAACACTACTGTTTATATTTTAAAGGAGCTCACTCATTAATAAAGACCCAAGTAGAAAGTATTTCATACCTATTTCACTGGTTAAGCAGACATCGTAGAGGGGCATTCCTAAAGTAGAGTTCCAGAGGGGGTATCCCCAGTCCCGTCTGTTTCTTTCAATACAGTTAAATTAGAGACTTACTGGAATATGGTGACTTACAGACCGATGTGCTGGGAAATCTTCCTTCCCCTCACTCTCTAATCTCTGCCAGTTTCTTGAATACCAATAGTGCAGTGTACTGAATTTCTTGAGTGGTTATTACCAACAATGAAGGAAGATATCTAGGAATGGTCAAAAGTCAAGGGATCTATCTCTGTGGATTCCACTTTTGCCACGTGTCATCTAAAAGGACTTGGGCTCTTTAGCACAGTTATGAAGTTTTCTGCCAGGAGAGTCTTGAGTCCCAACCTGATGTTTACTACAAAGTATCTTACGTACCAAGAGGAGGCATATGTGTGTGACTGTCTGGCACCATCATCTTCAGCAAACATCTTCTGCCTCCCTATGGCTTGCGCAACAGTGACCCAACAAATTATTGAATGGATCTCCTTCATGTCAAGGAAATGACATAGTAGCCAATTGTATACAATGAGCCTGTGTCTTCATCAAGAAGGTTATGACTTTTTCAGGACTCACATTAGCTACATGCATATTAAGGGTTTATTCCATGCTGTGCCGGGAATGTGTTTGCCATTTTACATACAGTACCTAGTTAATTGTCTCAACCTACCTTGACTATGGAGGTATTTCTCAATTTTGCAGTTGAGAAAAAGGAAGCTTGGAGCAGCTGGGTGCCTTGCTCAGTGTCACGTGCCCAGTAAGTGGCAGAACCACTGTGCTCTCCTCTTTTAACAAAGACAGGGGGACACCTTCTCTGAGGATGAAGGACCTTGGGGGTCTTTTTTAATTTCTTCAGCAGCGGTTGAAATGACATGAGGCTTAGCCATGAAAATTTGGTCAGGGGCTGTGGGTAGGTCGGGGTGTCCTCCTCCATACTGGCTCTGTGATCTTATTTAACTTGCTGTTTAGTTTGATATTTAACTTGCTACAGGCATCATGGGCAATAAATTGACTGTAGATAGGCAGAATTAAGAGTGATAAACCACAAACAAGTCCTTGGGAAAGAACGAAGCACCGTTTAATTGACTTTACGTATCTCCTTAGGACCTTGTGCTTGCTAGGTGTCCAATAAATGTATGTTGAATAAGTGAATAAAGGAGCATTTTGAAGTGACCAATGGAAGAACTTCCTCCAAAAGACAGTATATACGTAGCATTAGGCTATCCAAGAAACTGTGAAAGTTCTGCCTTTAATGGTCAGAAGCTGGGCCGTAGGAACTTCTGGGGTGCCTAGTGGCTCCCAGGAATGGTTCTTACCAATATGGGACTTGGGGGCCATTAGCACAGATAACAGAGGTCCAAGAATGTCCAACTCCAGCTCTTCGGGGGACAAGTGGGCTTCTCAGCATCATGTGCCCCTCCCCCATCACACCTCCTCACCTTGAGAAGAGGGTGACAACCCTGCTGACTTCTTTCCTGTCCCACAGGCTCAGCCCCAGCCTGACTCTCTCAAGGACCAAAGCTTCTATGCACAGCGAACTTTCCATAACAGGATCCAACTGTGAATCCGCTATCGTTTACAGCGGCTTCTGAGGGAACCACTTCGCTTCCCCTTCATCTGGAGTGGATCTGATGTCATAAAACTGACCGTGACTGTCTGTTAATTGGAAACCTGAGAGAAGGGAGTGGAAGGGCAGTGGACCAAGGTGGTCAGAGCCCACTGCCCCTTCAAGGCAAGGCAGCCTTCCTGAGTGGTGAGGGTGGGTGCTCTCCAAGGACATCTCAGGGTTCCTGAAATGCAGCCCTGAGGGAAGACAAGACGGCAGGAAAACCACTGGGCCCTGTTTGGCCTCACAGTGACGGGAGATCTACCCTGTCTGGCCACTCTCCCCTAGATTCCACTGGGGGCCAGTTTGGACCTGTTTGGTTCAGTACACCAGCAGTGATTTTTCTCTTTCACACCATGTGCCTTCAGCACCTGTCTCCATAGTCGCCGAGCAGTGTCCAAAATGGTAACCTGTGGATTGGGGTTCTTAAAACACCTAGAGTGATGCTGCGTCTCACTTAGAATCCTACGAATCAAATCAGAAGATGACTAATTTAGAAATAAAAGGAAAAGAGAAAAAAACTATACATACATATGTATTTTTTCCAATATGCCATCAGCCATGTCTTATGAACTGGCAAAGGGGTTGCTTATCCTGAGCCTGCAGCAGAGGGCAGACTTTCCTACATTATAAACACAGCATTAAAGGCCCTAGATACAGGAACATCCAGACGCAGGACTGTCCAGTTGATAAAATGTAGGCTTTCCAGGTGACTAACGCCAGTGATTTAGGGGGAAAAAAACTAAAACCACTTTCTCTGTTATTAATGCACTCATCAGCTTTTCCAGAGAAATGCCCTAATGGCCATTAAATCTGATAGTGATTCCCAATACCCACATGTACTCCAGGTAAAGTAGCTGGGCTTAGCTCAGCACTGCTGTGGCCAGTGTGATAGCAAGTAGAAGATTCTGTGTGTCTGTGAAATGTTACCAGTATGTTGAGCCCAAATGTGGAGATCAGTACTTTTGTTTCCTGGCCAAGGAGTATGAGGTAGGTATGAGGCAGGAGGTAGGGATGGGAGAACTATAAAACACAGAGGGATATAACTAGATTTTTTGTAAACTATGTAAGATGCCCTTTCCTGTGTCTTGAAGGGGTGGGCTTTAAAAGCGTTGGAGTCGAGGAGGAAGGTTGCATTCCACACATAGGATGTCCAAGGAGGGGAAAAGCTTTGCTTTGCATCTGGCATGTTTAGAGGTAAGGAGTCCGCTAGGTAAATTCATAGGGAGAAAAGAATTGGCTTGTATACTCCCCCTAGCTGGGAGCAAATGTTTACAGGTGACTGGGTTTGGTTTTCCTGCCATGGAAACCCCAGGACCGCCCCCGCTGCTAGGCTTCTCACCAGTACCCCCCACTCATAGTCCTCAGGCGTGAACCACGACTTCAGATGGTGAAGGTTGCCCTGGCCAGTGATCTCACGGAAATGTTTTCTTTGTTTGTCATTTGTTTTCTTTCTCTTCTCCTCCTGCCAGTATGAAGAAGGGAAGAAGCGGAGGAAACCTAACTACAGTAGTGTTGACCTTTCCGAGGTGGAGTGGGAGGACCGCGATGATGTGGTAAGTGATTTGTTTTCAAGCCTGGTGAGGAGGGAGCTCCATTGTACCCTCCTCTGTACCTGGAGGCTGCCTGGGAGCCAGCCGAGAGTCCCACCAGAGGGGCACCTGGCCGCCAGAGGGTCGCGGAGAGCACGGGCCCTTGTACCCGTTTGGAGTTTTGTAATGCTCCCACCCGTAGGTCCACTTGCAAACGGGCCAGCCACCCTGCCTGCTTTGTGCAGTCTGCTAAAACCATCCCTTTCCAGGCTCTAGTCTCTTCTGCAGCCGATTAATCCAGACTCCTCCTCAGTGCCATTAATGGGATCTGTCTCCCTCATGGGAGCCTGGCCGAGCCTCGCCGGGCAGCTGCACAGTCAGGGCCAGAATTCACCTGTCAGGGTGACAGCCCAGGGCTTGGCAGAGCCACTCTCCTCCTGCTTGGTTGGCCGCCCTGTTTCCAGGGCTGCCCCAGCCTTTCCCCTTTCCAGGCCACACTGCAGTAACACATGCTTGTTTCCTACACAGATTCAGCCTGTGGGACTGTATCAAAGGCTTTCCTTATGCCCACGACTTAGCCCCGTCAGTCTTCTTGTTCCTGCCTCAATAAATCAGATTTGTTAGACATGCCACCTTTTGTGAATGCAGGCAGACTGTCCTTAATTAAATCCTAACTTCCCAGGTGTTCCTATCTGGACACTTGCTCTTCCCTTTCTCTATGGATTCTTCATGCCCAGGCTATGTTTCTCTGCCTGCATCTCCCTGATTTGTCTGGAGTCCTTTCTTGAGCTTCATCATTGAGTCAGCAGTGTTTCTATCCCTCCCTCTGTCTTGCTTTCCAAAGGGATGTTGAGGGGAACCATTTGAAACCTGCAGGCTGGGTTCTCGTGCTTTCAGAAATATGTCTGGCATCACAGTCTTCTTGCTGCTTGCTTTTCTTCTCTTCACATCCTCTGCAACCTGGATGTCTCAGCTAGCATAAATCTCTGAGTTTTTTCCTTGCCTATAAAATGCAAGAGTCATATCTGTTTTAGAAATTTAACCTATTTCCTTCTTCATCTGGACTCAGTCTTTTTTAAACCCCGTTCGATAGAGTAACTTTGCTGTTTGATAAAAAGTTACTTCCTCATCCATTCTCTTTTCCCAGGTGCCGGTGACCTGACGTTGTGTCAGCTCAGTGACCTGGTAGAGTTTTGTATCTTCTTGTTCTTTAAACATTGTCATCAGGATTCACGTCTGGGTCTTTGAATTGTACTGCACCTAATGTACATGTCCTACCCTTTCAACCTGCTTCTACCAAGAAGCAAGCTAGCACAGTCCTGAGGAATGCAGTTCAGGTATTAGCCTGCCTGGGTTCAGACCCCACCTCTGCTATTTGCTGGCTGTTGGTCTCAGGTAAGCAATTATCTTCTCTACATCTCAATTTTGGTTTATTTCCTTTTTTTTCCTCAGTAAAATGAGTATGATGGCAATAGTACCTACCTCACAGAGCTGTTGTGACTACTAAATGTGCTACTATAGTGAAAAGTGTCAACATCAACATCGTTGCATGGACACAGTGAGCATTCTGAGTGGTAACTGTTATTAGTATTATTCTCAGCATCATCAACCCTCATTCTCATTAATGAATGTCAGTTGCTAAACTGTATCATGAAACTTTAAATGGTGCATTCCATTGTTTTCCTTTCTCTTTCCTCTTCACTTTGTCAGCTGCTTTATTTTGACTTCACTGGATCTTTTTGTTTTCTTTCCCAGAAGGTTTGAACCCCGTCATCAACATGCTTCTCCATCCTTTCATCTTTTACATTTTAATTGATATGGGAGGCAAGCTTGATGCTCATTCATACTTGGGAGTCCCTGCATCCAGGAAGCAGGCCCTCTGCTAGTTAACACTAGGCTGACACTCGCACTTCTCCTTTGCAAGTTACTTGAAGAGATTTATTACTTGGCTCATCTGTACCCCAGTTGTCTAGTCATCATCACCTGTGCCCAAGTTAATTTTCCATGAGCTGGTATCTCCTTTTACTAGCAATGATTTGACAAATGCTTTCTGTTTCCTTGCCCTTTTCTTCCTTTGTCATCGGATTCCCAGCCTGTGCCATGTTCTTTACCTTCATCTGATTCCCAGGACTGGGTTCTGAGTGTCTACCTTCAGAGTTCCCACACCTCCAGAAAGTTCATTGCTCTTATTCTTCACCTGTTGGCCTTTGGTTGTCTCTTTGGTTTCGGTCTCTTGTCTCCTTGGAAATAAGGTACATTTGAGACATGAATTCCTTCACTACCAACGTGCTTGATTGGGAAAACCCAAGTCACCATTTCTCTCCTAGGGATTTGCACTCCCTTGATTAGAGAATTCTGGAACCTATACAAAGCATCTCTGTGAAGGCTACACAAGATCCCACATGCCCATGTGTCCACCAGTGGGGTTTGCATGTAAGTAGCAGAGGGCAGACTCTAGGTCAAGATCTGGGAAAGACCAGACAAGCAGAGCCCGCTGAGGAAGAAGCAGCATTGAGTCTGCCCAGCTGCAGAGAAGTCCTTGGAAGGACCATCCTACTTCTCTTGGCAGCTAGGATCTTGTTGAATTTAATGACCACATGTATAACATAGACCCTGTGTACTTCCAAAAAAGATGTGAGGTCATATCTGTGTCAAACAAACTGGAGTTTGAATCCTAATATTTTGAGCTATTGAAAGGGGTCTGACATTAAAGAAAAGGGAGGAGGATGATAATGAAGATGATGATGATGCTGGTGAGGATGATGATACAGGACAGGTAACATCTATTGAATGCTCAGGGTTTACCAGGCACTCTTCTACATATTAGCTCATCTAGTTCCCACTACAACTTTATGAGACAGTCTGTGCTGTCATTAGTTCCAGTTTGCAGGAAGAGAATCGGAGGCACAGAGAGGGTAAGTGATTTGTTCAAGATCATAAACCTCTGGCCCCAGAGTCCATTTCTGAACTCCAGGGCTATCCTGCCTCAGTGTTCAATAAGTGTAATCTATTTCCATTATAACTGAAGAAAAGGGAAAGACTAGACTAATCATCTAAGCATCTGCCTCCAGAAAGCATTAGTGACCCTGGCCTTGGACCCTCCCGGGTCCTGACGCTGATTGTTCTGTGCTACTGGGAGTTGGGGGTGGGGTGGCACTGAGGCATGGAGAAGCTTACCTAATCTCTGACTTGCCTGGGGAATGTGAGAGGGGAAGGTCCCAAATGGCTTTAGGCAGGCACCAGAAAGAGGAAAAATGAAAACCATGTCAAAGATAAATCGAGCCGTTCTTAAGAGTTAGAAAGTAGACTTAATTAGGACCAGCTCTCCCCATCCAAAACCACAAAAGTTAAAATGGGAAAATATTTCCAGAAATGCCCATTATGTGTTGTTAAAAAATATCTAGAGTAAAATATATGTTTTATTTTATACATGCCTCCAGCTAAAAATTATGCTTTTACCCTCTCTCACAGAAGATGAGAATATGAACCCAAATCTAGACAACCCCACATCAAATTTAGGTTGCTTGCAAGCACTGTAGTTCTCTATCAGCCAGATCTTATTCAAGCTCCTCAAAGGAGAAAAAGAGGGGAAAGAATTAAAAAATAAAAATAAGAAAATAAAAACAAGCCGTGGGGCTGGGAAAGAGCCTTTCCTGACAGGCTGTGGCATGTCAGCATTTGCTCCTATTTCATTAAATGGCTTTCCCGTCGTCTCCTATTGGTGCCCATGACGGCACATCTTTCATCACTGTGTCTGCTGTCCTTCTCTGAACTCACGGAAGGGCCACAAGTAATTAGCAGAGATCAGCCAGGGGTGGGGGAAGGGAGGGAGGCTCACCATTCCCAGGTGGGACCTCCAAAAATCAAATACAGGGTCGCCCTATTCACTGCCCATCAGGCCTTTCACTGGCCCAGATTTCTGAGAGTATTTGAAGATGATTCATGCTGTGAAAAACTAATCCCTGTCTTCCAAATGGTTGGCTTTTTAAAAAAAACAAAACAAAACAAAAAAACTACTGTGTAGGAAAATATCTTTAACTTGATTATGTTTTGAAAAATGATTTCTCCATGACAAACCAATACCCTTTTTGAAAAAGTAATTCGTCCCCCTTGCTTCTTTTTTTTTTTTTTTTCCCCCCTTGCTTCTTGAGTGTTTTAGCATTTGCTGGGGGTCCGTTCTCTGACTCTCAGGATTTGTCAACATTGTACAGGCTTTTTTGGTCATTGTTGCCCAGAGGTTTACACGAGGACCCCAAATTGAAGTTGATGGTCATTTATTTATTGTTGTTAACCTCTCTCCCCCTGGACAAGAGCGGTTGGGTGTTTATTCTTCTGAAGCCCCATTTCAGAGGTCTGAGTGTAGTATGCAGACTTACTGCAAAAGTACCCCAAGAGTCAATGGGGAAACAGCCCAGCTCTGTCATACACAAGCCACCAAATGTGCTCCCAAGCTGGAGGGTGGAAGGTGTCCAAGACAGTATGGTAACCCTGGGAAGAACTAACTCCAATTTTCTTTTATCGTTTTAGTTAAGAAATGCCATGGTGAATAGAAAGACCGGGAAGTTTTCCATGGAGGTGAAGAAGACAGTGGACAAAGGGGTACATTTTTCTCAAACATTCTTGCCGCTTAATTTAAAACAAACCACTGTGAAAAATTAGCTTTGAAAGCTCTATCTGGAGTAAATATCTTTCGCTGAGATCATTTTTCTCTTGTCTTTACTTATCTCAAACAAGATTCATGTAGTACTGTTAACCTGATCATAGTGTGTCCATTTATTTTTATTTATTTCTGAAAACTTCACCTAGCAGACTAACCATGTTTTCTTTTCTCTACGACTTTTTTTTTTTCAATCTAGAAACGGGTTTTGGTGATGACAAATGACTACTATTATACAGACATCAAGGGTACTCCTTTCAGGTAGAGCTGACCATAATACATGGACATTCCATCAGACCCATCAGTTGTGTTTGTACAAAACCTGCTGACGCTTTCAGAGCTCATCATCTGAAGATAACCAAACGCCCTGCCGAAAGGCCGGAAAGAGTGAGGAAGGGGCTTTTCCCAGGCTGCTTTTGCTTTTGTTTTCCAGAAGGGGGAAGATGGTTCAGGCTCACCTAGGAGAACTCACTCAATTTGTCATGGCTTTGCATCTCATTATCAAGCAAATAAGCTTCTGGGGTTCTAACTAAGGGTAGATAGATAAATTCAGAGGGTTACCAGGGTCCTTAACCATCTAACTTGCTGCCTTTTATTTCCATGATCCTTCACACTTGGAGGTAGCATATTCATCCCTACATGTTGTGCTTCCATTTTAATTTCTCTGAACTGTTCTGTGCTTGTCTGCCTTTGAATCCTGTTATTTCTCTTTGTTACAATCCTGAAAAATGCATTTGCCCCCTTGCCTGCTTTCAGAAGTGTATGTGGCATTCTAAAGTTTCCTGCTATTAACTTAGTGTGATAACACTTTTTGTAAAAAGTTATGTTGGTAGGGCTTCTTTGTGTTCTGAACTGGTGCCTTGCAGAGCTAAGGAGAGAAAGAATTTACTAACTATAGATTAATCTTTAAAAAAAAAAAAAATGTGGCATTGTTGTCGTATACGGCCAGGGATCATGGGTGGATTCCATTTGGAGCCAGAACAGTTGATGGAACACATGACTGCCAAGTGGGTTTACCAAACGAAGAGACTGTGTTATCAAAACATACTCTCTGACTTTAGGCAATGAAGGAAGGAGCTTAAATCAAGACTTTTGAGAGTGTGAGAGTGTGAAAAATCTATCAGGCAAGGGAGAAGGTTGGGCAGAGAAGCCCACCATACAGTCATGTAGCTACGTTCAAGTGGCAGTGGAAGTGTTCATTTTTGCCATTGAGAAGGGGTTAATTCTCCCTCGTCCCAAACTCTACAGTCTGGAAAGAGCTGTGTGTGGCTGAATGTAGGGCAGGGGTGCATAAGGTGGTAGTGAAGAGCAGGACACGTAGCTCTTGCAAGAGCATCCAGAAGAAGGGCTTGCTAGAAGGGCTTGTAGGAGTTGCCACACCTCTTTAAACACACACGGGAGCCGCCCATTGCTGTTGCACTTCCAGTCAGAAATTACACTGAAGCAGCTGCTTGAATCTAAGAAACACCAACACCAACTATAATCAGTGGGGTTTTGAAAGTAAACTTGAAAAAAATTGTTTACAGAACATGAAATGGAAATGTGAAAACGGAAAATAAAGTTCACCTGCAAGTCTATTCCAGTCAATGTCATGGATTTCAAGGTCTGCTTTGTTTCTCTGCACAGTTTAGGTGTGGCGCTCTCTAGAGGCCATGGGAAATATTTCTTCCGAGGGAATGTAACCATTGAAGAAGGTGAGATGCTGCCTTCATCCATCTTATCCTTTTGTGTGGGAAGAAAGCCCTGAAGCCAGCTATTGGGTTAGCTGAAGAATGTGCTCATCTATCCAACCCTTATTCCAATCCCTGGACATGTGACTCAACCATTTACCCACCTGATGTTACCTGGCTCTCCTAGACTGATTCAGAATGGTGGGACTAGTGGTGGCCTTCCTTATGATTTCATTTATTTATGTTCTGCTTTCATCCACAAAGTTGTTGAGGCAACTCATAGGAATCATCCATCCACCAACTGTATTCTTCTCATACATAAAAATTAGTACCAAGAAAAATACGAATTAGTGTAAAAACTCAAGCCCAGGAAAAGAAAAAGAAAAGAGAGGTGTGCGAGCCTTAGTCTTCTACACAGCTGAGCCACAAATTTCACTTGTTTTTCAAGGCAGCCTGGGTCCAAGGGAAACGTGATCATTCAAATGATTTAGTAAGTCAGAAACCCACACTTCCTGCAGTGGAAGTGTGGAGTCTTAACCACTGGACTGCCAGGGAAGTCCCTCTTCTTGTCTTCATACAGCACCAGTGCACTGGAAACTCCCAGTAAATGGTAGCAGTTGTTACAGCCCTTTAAACTTTAAAACTGCTCTCACCCCCATACTGTCCTTTTCATCTCCCAACAACCTAGTAGCTCAGAGAAGTTATCTTTTCCAGTATCACCAGCTCACAGGGAGGAGTGGGACTGGCCTCTGAAAGGCTTCACTCCCAGAGTGGCCTTGAGTAAGTCACTTGCCCAACCTAGGTGTTCTGTTTTGCATCTTGACAGAGAAGGAGTTGGACCAGACCCGTGCTCTTTGTGGGTATTCTCAGGGAGTGTGGCCAAGAGTGGGAAGGTCAGTTACAAGCTGGGTTTTAATGGGTTAGAGCTGGTTACAAATGAGTTTGGTGAACTTCCAGAAGCTAGACCGCCTTGTGGCTCACTCCGATGATGCAGTGGAGAATGAAGAAGGAGATTGGAAGTCCCTGAGATGCCAGGTTTCATAGATGGCCTTCTGGTCTACTCCTGAGTGTCCCTGCATTGTTTCATGGGTTTTGGGTTTTGTCTCCCAACTGATTGTGAGATCTTAAGGAACAGGAAGGAGAGTGAAGAGGTCATCTTGACCGGGGCAGAACCCAGAGTATGCCCACTGCAGAGATAATCAATCATGTGCTCCCTCTTCCTAGAGACAGGCAAGAAAAAACAGGCAACTTTGTGATTTGGGCAAGATACTCAACAGGATGTATTCTCAGGGATCATTTTTTTTTTTTAGCTTCTTTAATTTTCTGGCTCCATGAGCCATGTGTGGCTCTGTGGATGTCACTGCTCGTGAAGACAGAAAATTCACATCTAAGCCATCTGAGGTCAAGATGAGGAAATAGCTCATGGTCAGAACAGTAAAAGGAGAGATTGTTAATGGATTATTTGCTTCTCCTGTGTTCATTCCCTTAGTCAATGCACCTGACCCTCCATCTTCTCTCTCTCCCTCACACACACACACACACACACACACAGAGTTGTTTTGCATTGTTTTCTGGATCATTTCTTCATTTCTTTAGTCACTATCATCTTCTGTTAGGCTAAGAGCTCACACAGAGAGAATTTCAGAGCCAACTGCAACCATCATGCAAGAAATTAGTTTGAATCCTAGGCAAGGGGAAGAGTGTCTGGTTATCCACACAAATGAGGTCAGATCTTCCTCTCTCTGTTGGTCCTCTGTAAATAAGAGGGCTTCCAATCCTGCCAGCTTTGCTGAGTGACAGAGCCTGAGAAAGCTGCTTCCCCTGGGCTAACTAGTAGAGAGGCTTGTCATCCGTAAAGGCCATGGCTTGATTACCATTCTGCTCTGTTCTTAAAGAAGGCAGGAGTTTCTTGGGGATGGCGACCGCTTCTGAAGGTTGTCCCATAAAGAGTGCTCTCCCATAGATAGTAGGAATTTTCAACCTGCTTTGACAATGGCAGGTATTACAAAGATGGTGAACAGGCTGATTTTGCTCAAAATGTAAGGAGTTGCTACTGAGGTTGAAGGTATGGGCTGTAGTTCTACCTGCTGAAATCGTTTCTCTTCTGAATCTCCTTGACACTTTATCTGTATATATATGTAGTACACAGTACTTGTTCAATAAATTAGAGCTTATGTCATTATTGTCAACATTATCAATCAAACAGTAGGTGTGATTTTGTCAGGAGGATCAAAATTGGAGGTGAGAGAGTTAGAGAACAGTCATATTTCCTTGGTGGCCTGGGAACTCAGAGAGGAAGCAATCAAAAAGATCTTCCCTTCAGGGTCTCATTGATAGGTCCTATGAAATATAGGCAGAGAGGGCTTTGCAGATGAAGGTTGATGAGAACAGAAGCTAGAAATATATTATATATAAAATTGATATCATTAACCCAGTATTCCAGGAAGGTGAGATCCCAGCTCAGGGCCTCTGCACCTGTGGTTTCTTCTGCTACGAGCACCTCAGTTACTACGTGGTTCTCTCCTCACCTCCTCCAGGTCTTTGCTTAAAGTCACTGTCTCAGTGAAGCATCCTGACTCCCACAGTTAACAATGAAACTCTTTCCCTCATCCCTCCCCATCTCTTGGTACCCCCTCTCCTTGCTTCATTCTCTCTCTTAACTTCATAGCCCTCACTACTGATAGGCTATGTATTTTAACTTTATTTACTTATCTCTTTTCTGCCGCTAGAAAGTAAATACCATGAGAGCAGCAGTGATTTTTGTATTGGTCACTGCTATGTTCTCAGGACCTAGAATAGTACCTGGCACATAGTGGATGCTCAGTAAATATATGGAAGGAAGAACGGGAGGGAGGGAGGGAGGAGTGGAGGGAGCAAGAAATGGAAGAAAGGATGGATGGGGATGGATGCATAGATTGTCCTAGGGACTAATCACTATTCCATTCAACCCTCTCATGCAGTCTGTGAGTTAGGCACTATTACCCACATCTTCTGACTGGTATAAGTCAAAGAGTTGAAGCGACATTCCCAACATCATTCAACCAGAAGGTGTTGGAGCCAGGATATGGCCACTTGGGTCATATAGTATGATATTCTATATAATTCATTGCCTACTTCCTATAAAATCAAACAGGAGTGTGTGATGATAGTTCTAGTATTTTGCTATTTATTTTGTACATTTGTATTTGAGGAGGAAACTGGAATCCTGAGTGCAGTAAGGTACTGTTGGTCACTTGGGAAACTGACATTCTCAAAAATTGGAGTTCCTGAGGTTGTCACTCAGAAGTGTTTGTCTGCTGATGACCCATCAAAATGAAGTCACATGAAGACACAAGGAAAAAGAGTGATTTCACAGAGTTAGGGTGTCTCGGGTATTCTATATATAAAAACTCCCCAATTCCCTGCAGGCCTGAGTTCTCCTAGCTACCTCTCCAGACTGATGATTCATTTTAACTTAGCATCCTGTATCAACTAGCAATTTTTGCTGGTCAAAAACAGTTGAGTATTGGCAATCTCATATCATTCAACCTATAATTTCACCCTCACAACCACCTGTCAGTTAGGGACTATTATTATTACCGTTTTGCACATGAAGAAAGAGTAAATCAACCTGCTAACATCACACAGGAGTTTAGTGGCCCACCCAATTTCCCAACTCAGGCTGTACTGTACGGGCCTCCAAAGTTGGTGTCTCCACCATCTTGCTAAGCTTCTCTCCCAGGACTCACTGGTGCATCATTTATCTTCAGGGAGTTAAGGCTTTCCTGGGAGACTGCCAGGGAAAGTTGCAGTGGTGGCTGAGTGAGGTGGACGTGGGGGGAAGGTTCTGCCTGGGAAGAGAACTTGTTTCCTATGTGCAAAGTCCCTTTTCTCAGGCAGATATTTTTGGGGTTGATGTCTACCCTTAACCCCCACCCCCCATGGCCTTGCCTATTTGAAGCACAGGAGAGGATGAGGGGGGTGGTCAGTGCCCCACACAGATGGTACTTACTCATGATTCCCTTCTCCTTGACCTCCAGGCCTGCATGACTTAGAACACCCTGATGTGTCCTTGGCAGACGAATGGTAAGAATGGAACGATTCTTCCTCAGCATTGGTGTTTATCGCCCTCTTTGATTTCAAGTTGTCTGTACTCCCTTGCCCAGTTTTCCTGGTTCAAAGGCAAAGGAAAGTGATGCCATAAATATGTACATGTTCTTGTTTTGGGCCATGTCACATTCCTAGGTCCTACTGCAACACTGACCTACACCCAGAGCACCGTCATCTGTCTCAACTAGAAGCTATTAAGCTCTACCTCAAAGGCAAAGAACCTCTGCTCCAATGTGAGTGTGCTTCCAGATGCATGTGTGTGTGCCTATGGTGGTCAGACGGTGGTGGGGGGCGTGTGCGTGAACTCAAGACCATATTTCCCCTCAGTTTTCATGGGAAGCTTTGCTTTGGCAGAGATGATCAGTCACATTAAATCCAGCCAAATGTCTGCTTCCTGTAGGAACAGGAAAAGGAATGTGGGTTACCAAGAGTCATGCAGAATCCCCAATCCCAGTTTAACCCTTCACATTGGATTTGTCCCCTTACCAAACCATTTAGTCAAGCACCTGAGTAACATGAAAATGTTTCAACTGGGAGGGGACTGTCAATATCTGCTTTTTTATTTTACAAAGAGAAACAAGGGCTGGAAACAGGACTTGTCTCATCCAGGGCCATAATCTAGGCCTCCTGGTTCTGTCCGGTGTGGGATTGCCACTGTGACATGTTGCTTCTTGCACTGTATATCCTGCTGCCCCTCCTCCTACAGAGTGCCCTCTGAGGGAGCTCAGTGAGTCAGAAATGGCCAGTAGCTGGTGAGGGGGGCAGGGAAAGTGGGGCAGGGAGAGAGCAGCAGCAGGCCTGATGCTCACCGAGTGCAAGAACAGTCCCTGAACGAGCATAAATTAGTTCCAGTAGCTAATATATGGATATATGTATATATATCCATATACAGTGTGTGCCATTATTTTCATTACTTTGTATATTAAGATTTTTATATATGGTATAATATATATTATTCTACAACTTGTGTTTCACTCATTATACATTATATTTTTAAGATATATTTGTGTTGATCATTTAGCTCTGATGCATTTATTTGAATTACTATATAGTATTCTACTACATAACTATATCTCAGTTTATTCATTGTCTTTTTGATGGTGAGTTGTTTCCAGTTTTTGCTTTTACAACAAAGCTGCACTGTCTTCTTGGCCACCAGCTAAGGTGATGACTGGCCTGTTGTAGGTGATAAAGCTGTAGGGCTTTAGGACGCCTCTGCTAGACTCATGATATCCTCCTGATTCCTTGGCCTCTTCCACAGAGCTCTATCAAGAATTCATTTGGATAAGGACAGATGTCCTACTATAAAATGAAGAAAAATAATCTTAGATGGAAGGAATGACAAAATAAGAGTCCCAGAAGTTCTTAAGCTATCATATCCCTTTCCCTTACAACCAAGATCAGGGCCCTGAAGAATTGCAAATTTTGATAGAGAACAGAAATGGGGATGAAAAGAGCAAACTGAGGAGTGCTGCCTTCTGATCTCCGAATCCCAGAGTTGGCGTGCTGGTCTATGACATGAACTACTAGATGGGGAGGGAAAGTAGAAAACTGAAGCGTGAGACACTCAAGACTCTCAATTTACTATCGTCTCATCCAAATGCTTTGGGGGCCCTTGTATTGCAGCATATCAGGTGTCAGAACTGTTTCATATTTTCAGCTGGTGGGAGGTTAACGCAGGAACACACCATAGGAGAAAGTAGCCTGTAGATACTATAAAATGAGCCCAGTGAGCACTTCTCATGCTACAATTTGGGGTCTAGCCAAAGCCATCTTCTCAAGTCTATCCCTCCCAACAGGTGATAAAGAATTGATACAAGAAGTCCTTTTTGATGCTGTGGTGAGTGCTCCCATTGAAGCCTATTGGACCAGCCTTGCCCTCAACAAATCTGAGTAAGTGGTTGCACGTGTCCCCCTTTCATGGCCATTTCCCCACAAGCCGTCCAAAATATGGTTATGGTTTAAAGAACTAAACTGTTTTAGGAGGCTGGTGTTAAAGTTCTTTAATTTTCCCCAAAGCTCCAAACCACAAGAGCTAGAGCAGATTAGCGGCTCTGGCTTGGATGGCAAGCTCCTGGGTTTGACATATAATTTGTTTGAGTTTTAACATTACATGAAATTTGGTATGCTGAGGTAGGGTGACACTTCCGAGAGAGAGGGAGGCGGAAGGAGCATTTTGCTTCCTGCCCTGCCATGGCTCTCTCACCTTCACCGTCTAGAGGGAACTTGGGATCTGGGCCAGGCTAGGTTGCGAGGAGGACAGGGAAGTGAGAGTTCTATTTCATTAGGGTGTCAGATATAACCCTGCAGTTTTATTTCTGAAGTGGAAGATGTAGGGGGAGGAGGGCAGGCAACGGTAGTTGTTGTCAAAGACTAGGGTGAGAACTGCTTCAGCAGCTTATTTTTAATATTAATACTAGTATTTTACTATTTTAAGTAGGCTGTTAACAATTAAAAATAAGAAGAAAAATTATTCCTTTTTCCTTATACCTTCACGTCCTACATTATTCAGTTCTCTCTCCTTTTTTATTCTTTATTAGCTCCTTTCCTTTTTTTATCTTCCCTTTTGTATATTTTCCTATATCAGGTCTATTATTCATTCTGTTCTCATTTTCATTCATTCATTCATCAGATATTGACTGCATGTCTGTTATGTTCCAGGCACTGGGCTAGGTATTGGTGAAATCGAGGTAACTCAATCAAACACAGTCCTCACCATCATGGTACCTGTGATATATAGTGTGCTATATGATTAAGAATTGTGATAACTATGAAGGAAAATTAGACATGTAGACAGTAACAAGAACTAGAGTGGAGATAGAAGACAGGAAAGGCTTTTCTGAGCAGGAACTAGTTCAAGGGTTCCCTGGGAGCATTCCAGGGAATTGGAACAGTATGTGCAAAGGCCCTGAGGTGAGAGAGTATTTGACATGTTTGAGGAATTTAAAGAAGGCCAACAGAACTGAAATGTAGAGGGTAGGCTGGAAGATGTCAAGAGACAAGGGTACAGTAGGGCCTGGTGGTTCAGGACCTTGGGAATCAGATTAAGGATTTTGGCTTTTATACTCAGAATACTGAAAAATCATTGAAGAATTTTAAGAATGACATTTTAAGATTTTAAGAAGCAGATGATCAGATTTGCATTTTTAAAAAAGACCCGTCTACTGCTATGTGGATAATAGAATGTAATGGGGGTAAGAAAAATAGTAAAGGCTCCTACAGCAGTTCAAGGGATTTGCAACTTGGACCAAGGCAGTGGCAGTGGGCACAGAGAGAAGGGATGTACTTGTGGCATGCTTTGGAAGTAAGACCCCCAGGACTTGGTGATGGGTTCATGGTGTGAGGGGAGGGAGGCTGAGCTGTCAAGGATCATTCTCAGGTTAATGACATCAATACCTGGGTAGATAGTGGTGCCATTTCCTAGGACAGGAGACAATGAAGGAAGAGCAGGTTTGGGACTGGACATGGCCAGAATTCTTTTCTAGACATTTTATAGTTAAAATGACTCCTAAGCATAGATGTAAGGTAGGTAGTTTAATACATGAGTCTGGACTCCCAAAGATATAACCACTCTCGTTATATTTGGGGGTATCCTTGGACTGCTTACCTGCATGGATCTTATTCCCTGGGAGGTTTGGAAAGAGTCAAAGCCTTTCCTGTGATTGCATTCTCTAGTGGAAATGTTTCTTTTAGGTTCTCATGAAACACAAAATCCTCTGGAAAGATTGCCGATTCACCCCTAACAGATGCTAAAGATTTCCAAAATGGTAGCTTGCTTTGCAGTCCACATCTGTAACTGATTGGGCAGCCTGGCTTTCCAATTTGGTGTAGGCTACAAGCAGAAACAAATGCATAATGTTTGTTTTTATTCATCCCTTAAATACTTAAAGGTAGTATTGACCACTTTGACAACCATCAGAGATCAAGTAACTAAATTATCTTATACTGAAGATGACATGGATAAAGCTTTGAATCAAATTGCTACTAGCATCTAGGGCAGGGAAGCAAACTCAGGAATCAGTATTCTCTTCATATTTTTTTGTAGAATAAAATTGTATATTTGTGGAGAAAGATCATTTGCTGTTTTTTTGAAGAAGTATCCACTGAGAAAACCCTGAAGAACATGTTCAAACATATAAAATTTGCCTTGAATGTTGGAATAAAATCTTTGGTGAATTTTCAAATGAGTTTTCTTTGCTAAGGCTGTCCTTAGAGTTCCTATGTGTGGCATCCTGTAGGGCTATTTACAGAAGTCATTTCTTTACTCATCCCTCTGGCGTTGGTGGTGAGGATAAGGCCTATTCTTTAGTAGAAGTTACCAGTTGGTGCCCCCAAAATGGTGTAGAATTCAAGTCCTAAACATTTCCAGGCTGTGAGATACTACAGACTTGAGTCAGTGACTCAGTTGCTTCTTTTCGCTAATGGCAGATTCCACTAACGGTCTCAGAACCAAGAATAGACTTGGTAGCATCAGTGCAAAAAGCTAGCTCTAAGGCTTTTTTTCCTCTCCTTAAAGCTGGCCTGCTCTTTCTGAACTTGCACCCAGAACCTTGAGATAAAGGTGTGTTTAGTTAGCGTTCGGGATACATTTATTTCCTCATGATGCTTTTTTCGTCATGGACTTCTTACTTTTTCTGGCAAGAATTACCACGAAAACTTTTGTAAGGAATAAAGAGTTTGCATCCTGTGTGTGCATGTGTGCGTATGTTTCTATCATTTCTCCCACAATTTCAGGCTTCAAGACTGCTATTTCATAAAGCATTCCATGAGTCTTAAAATGCAGAAGCCGTAATCTGCTCACTGTCTGGCAGAATCCCCCTGACTCCTTCTGCTCCGTTTCAGGAATTCTGACAAGGGTGTGGAGGTGGCCTTCCTCGGCACTCGCACGGGCCTCTCGAGAATCAACCTGTTTGTTGGGGCCGAGCAGCTCACCAATCAGTAAGTAGGGAGCTCCTGAAGTGGGAAAGTGAAAGGGAAGCTTATACCATTTATTGATCCCACCAGCAGTAGAAACAAAATTCAGGCCACCCCAGACCTGTTGACATTTTTCCTTTCCATTCTACCTTGGGGGCCGCAGTGTGTGTGTTCACCTGCCCATTGTTGGCCCTTCCACGACTCTGTGTTTTTCACGCTTGTTGGCTTCTGTCCACTGTCCTGGAGTCCTCTCCTGCCCTGGTGAGTCATTTCGCTCAGCTCTGGAGATGGTGTGGCTGGTAGGGGAGCAGCCAGTGGGAGGACTCACTCACCTCCTGACAAATGACTGGAGGGCATTCAGCTGTCCCGCAGGTCTGCTGAGGAATTCCTGCCTGTCCCGAGAAGCAGTGTTTCAAGTCTGGTGTTTATTTGTTTGTATACGTTTTAGTAAATCTCTGTGCCTCAGCTCGGAGCCTGAGGGCCTGTAGAGCCCCACACTCGGGAGCAGGCATTTTGGTGGCTCTCAGGTTTGACAATGTTTCCTTGTTCTTCTAAAGAGACCCAGATGGACAGTGGGCAGAGTGTCACCAAGTTCAGTACCCAGATGCCTTTTTAAATTATTTATTTATTTTATTTTATTTATTTTTGGCTGCGTTGGGTCTTTGTTGCTGCATGCGAGCTTTTCTCTAGTTGCGGCGAGCGGGGGCTACTCTTCATTGCAGTGTGCAGGCTTATTGCAGTGGCTTCTCTTGTTGTGGAGCACAGGCTCTAGGCGCACGGGCTTCAGTAATTGTGGCACACGGGCTCAGTAGTTGTGGCTCGCGGGCTCTAGAGCGCAGGCTCAGTAGTTGTGGCGCATGGGCTTAGTTGCTCCACGGCATGTGGGATCCTCCCAGACCAGGGCTTGAGCCCATGTCCCCTGCATTGGCAGGTGGACTCTTAACACTGTGCCACCAGGGAAGCCCTCAGATGCCCTTTTAGACCACTGCTCGGCCCCTGTGTCTGTCTTCAGAGAGCCACAGGGTCTTAATTCTTCGAATTGGTGTTTGACCAGAGCTGGTGTGAGCCTGGGAAGTCTTTCCTGAGCCCATTAATATGTTTTCTCAATTTTTTTTCTCTGAAGTAAGAGACATTATTAGGCCAGGGATGAATGGAGCCTGAGATTCAGAGAGTTTGCAAAGTGTGTGTTTGTGATTCCAGAGGTTACCATGGAACCTCACAAATCCTGACCTTCAGGGTCCCTGACGGGGGGGAGGTGGGAATAACCAAGGCACAAGGTGGCCACCAATTTGAGAGGGGTTGGCCTATCAGGAGCCCAATGAGGAAACACTCCTGTCCCATTAAGCCCAGCTTAGCTGTGCTCTTGTGTCTCTTAGATGAAGGCCGGACACCCACCATATGATCTTTTAAGACCAGGTCTGGTAAGTGGCAGATCCATAGATTTTTGGATGTTTTATGAACTGGCTTTTAATTCCCATCTGAGGACTCTTTCTTCCTCAACTTCTCAAATTTGTCATTTATGAAGTTGACTATAGTTGTGACTTGATTCTTTTCAAGTCCTCTTTACCCCTGTACCCCCAAACAATTACTTTAACAGAAGGCAAGTTCCTAGGAAGGACTACAAGTGTTGGGATACACATCGCCTTCTCCTTTTAGGACCCAGAGAGGCAAAGGGAGACACAGGAATAGACTTTCTAATGCTCAGAGAGAATAACTGTTGTATGTTTTGAGATTAAGACAAACAAACAAGAAAAGTACTAACAGCAACAAAACAGCACCTTGCTAGTCTGATGTACAGGTGATTGTGATGGATTTGAAATATGGCAGGACCACACTCAGGACTGCTGGGATGTGTACCTGGTTCACCTCACTTGTTACATCTGAAAAATGGGTTAATGATCTCCCTGGTTTACTGTGAGGATCAGAAAACCTTCGGATGTGAAACTGCTTTGGGAAGCTAAAAATATCTACAACTATGAATTCTATTCCTTGTGACATTATTGTGACTCAAAGTGAATACTCATTGGTTATCTGGTTGGATGAAACAGTTCTTGTCTTCAGGAAAATCCTATCATTGATTCATGTAGAGGCACCTTGACTTCCATTGTCTTAGGGTCTTATACCTGCCTACCCACTCCAATCAAATGATATTTGTTGATACCCAACTATTGGGATGCACTCTATTAGCCAGGGCTAGAAAGGTTTTAGAATTTCTATGTTTTTTTTTAAAGAGAGCATACAAGGAAGAGTTCAAAGTATTGGTGATAGGCCTGGATAATATAAAGTTCCCATCCTAGAGCTATACTATCATCAGGCTCCTACACTGAGGTTCTATCTCCTGTCCCCACCACCTGCTTTTGGAATTAGATCCATTATAGTTCATGGCCTCTGTAACCTGCCACCATCCCCAATATTAATATATCCTGTACTTTCAGTGTGGCCTTTTGGAGCCCGTGTAGTAGCATACATATAGCAACCTGTGATGTCAGCCTCCACCGTATGGTTACTCCTCTCCCCCTAAGTCCTAAGTCAATCCTAAGACAGTCCTAAGTCTAAGAAATTACCACTTCACAGCTTCCATTTAAACCATAGAGAATGAAAGAAACTCTTGGGCTTTAAGAATCCCATATGTTTGTGTGAGCCACTTTCAGTTTACTTAGCCCCTTCACACATGGTGTTATGTTATTCTGATAGTATCGTGGTAAGTGTAATATTATTATTCCCACTTTGTAGGTGAACAAATGGGGCTCAGAGACTCAGTAACTAACCGAAGTAACTCACCCAAGATCATTCAGCTCTGCCTAAAACCTAGACCTGTCTCACCCAACACCACAACAGCCCCTAGTATCCAGAAGTAAGAACAGTCCTGTTTGGCTGGAGGGTAAGGAGGGAAGGAAAGAAGCAAAGATCCCCACGTGGACCCATTTTACCTCCTTTACCCTTTTTATAAGAAGAGAGAGCTCTACCTAAGATGTTGATCCTCTCAAGGATATGTATCTATGTGTTTGGATTTTAAGGCAAGACAAAGCTTTCTGACTACCTTTGGTCTTCTGGTGTGATTTCTGGAGGCTTTGCTTGCTTCAGATGCTAAGACTATTAGTTCACTAGATATACTAGGAAAAATCATTTCACCCACTGGAGTCTGACTGCCAGGACTCTACAATATATTTCTGAGTAATCTGGGCTGCACAATGTTACACAGGTCCTCTCTGTACTGAGAAAAGCAGGTTGGGGTTCTAAAAGCCAACACTGTTTTTACCCAACAAAAGCTGCTGGCATGCACTCGTGTCTGGCTTTTCCTTGCTGAGTGGTGCCATGCTCTTCTTATTCTTTTCTATTTCAAGGGACTTCCTGAAAGCTGGAGACAAGGAGAACATCTTTAATGCAGACCATTTCCCTCTCTGGTACCGAAGAGCCGCTGAGCAGATTCCAGGGAGCTTTGTCTATTCGATCCCATTCAGCACAGGTGGGTGCCCTTGTTGGAGGCCGGCTCTGTCCCTTTGGTCCTGCTGGCCTAGGCATTGCGTGCAGAGTATGAGGGAGCAGCCTGGATGCTAAGGGAGCCAAATTCAGTCTTGGGAGCCAACGTTGAATATTGGCCTAGCTCTGAACCAGTGACCAGTTCCATAAGTGTTGCTGCTCCAAATAAAAGGAAGCTTTAACTTAACCAGATTGTGTAAAAAGCATGTCAGGAAGCAGGACTGTTATTTTGTACCATGTGGAATTTGAATACAAACTTCTTAATAGATTTTTGTTTATCTAAAATGTGATCATGGCCCTACTTAGAGAAAATTCATGCAGCCATAACATCCTTTGCCAGAACCTTCAGCAAGTCAGATCACTCTGGAGGCCCACAATTCCCCATCAGAACTGATTTAAAACAACATGCAAGAGTAAGGACTAAGATTCTGTATAGCCTCGTGCTCTCCTGACAGGGAGCTGCAGTGACCAACGAGAGGCACGTAGCCAATGATTCTTCCAGTCTTAAGGTTTTACGATATTACCAAAAAAACTAAGGTCACCTCCCTCCAAAAAAGAACTGAACATTACCTTATTTCAGCCAGTTTTAGAAGCAAGACAAACTAGAAAATCTTTTCAATTGTCCTTGGCTTTTTCTTGTCTCATGCATCTGATATTTTTGGTGCTCATCTGTGTAAGGCTCTTTACCGTGCATTGTAGAAACTTCAGAGATGAATAAGACATAGTTCTATAAACTTGGATTGCTCTGGACAGTTCAATATATACTTATGTTTTATATTAGGACCTTTTGTATTAATCTCTTGCAAGCATTCCCAAGTCAACCCTAATGGAGACTCTCTAACGCTTAGTGTCAAAGCCCCTCCCTGAGCTTTGGCACTTGCTCATTTCCATGAATGAAAACATCTTTAGAAATAAGGCTTTCAAAATTTGTGGAAGAGATGTTGACAAGAGTTGTCTAATAATTATTTAAATGGACTCATTAGGAAGAGGGTCCCTCATTAATGAAGATATTCAAGGAAAGGCCAAGTGTTATTGTAGAAATTCCCTCCCTAGGTGGGGTTTTAGAGGGACTTATCAATTAGGTTCCTTTAAGGACCAAGATTCTTGGAGTCTGTGCTCCTGTGGTGACAGGCCTGTGTTTACCCACGGCCATGCACATACATGTGTTCTCAAATATAAATTTCCAGGTACTAAGGCTCTTTCTTTATATGTTTATCTGTATCACATTTCATTGCTGAAAATATCAACTAAGAGACAGTGGACTTTCTAATTCTACTGCAAACCTATCAATAATAATGTCTTCTTTTATCGTACAGTCTCATGATACTTTCTTTTTCGTAGTCTTCTAAAGAAAAAAATAGAACTTAGCTTGCTAGATCTGGACAGGAGCCATCAGGTTATCCAGAAGGGCTTTTTCCCAAAACTGGACAGAGAGGAGGAGCTATGGGTAATGAGAGCATCTCCCAGAAGTGCTGTGTGTGTGTGTGTGTGTGTGTGTGTGTGTGTGTGTGTGAGATGGCTCCTCGTGTCAGTTTGCTTTGTTATTATTCACCATTTTTCCTACAAAGAATTATGTCTGGAAAAAAATTCTGATTAATTAAGGTTGTTGTCTAATTGGTTTTTGGCAGGTGGGGTTTTTTACTGAACTTTCAATGAAATCGCATAATAAAAAAGGAATTTACCTTGTTCATGGTAAAGTTATGGATGACATAATATCTTAGGAGATTTCATGGCCCCTTTAGATTTGGAGAAAATGTTAAAAATCACCACATGCAGGTGTTGTGGTGGAGCTCTCCCTCGTTTTTTTCTCCTGTGTGTTGAATACCTGTACACACTGGAAAAGAAGCCGGTTTTTATTACAGCTTAGACTCGGGCCAGAGAATTCTTAATTGCTTTGGTCATAAGTGTATTCAGATTCAGATCTGCCTTCTCCCTGATTCTAAATTCAATTGGATTCCATTCAGCTCGCATTCATTGAACCTTTTAAAAGGCAGGCACTGGACTAACAATTATTAACTACGGGCATTAGGAATTTGTGCTCAGCGTCTTTTAATTCATGAGTATTAGAAACATTGTTAGTAATTAAAAATCTCTTTATACTAATACCATATTGTTATCACATTAATAAGAGTTTGGGGTAAGGATTGCATTCCAGCTCTATCCCTGTTTAGAATGGTTTTGTTCAGAAAAACCTGGCTTGAAATTAGAATTTTATAGATCAGTAAAGTTTTAACCAACAAATCAGAGCTAAAGTTCTCAACTCACTGTAAAATAATTTCAAAACTTTATCTCAAGCAGCTCTCCATGGCTATATTTAGAAAGGCAATATAAATATGAAAACTGACACAAGTAAACACTGATATTAGTAACCACAAATTTTTTAAAATGTGGTCCCTCCATGGTGGTTAATAATTTTGATGTGAAGCGGCTGGACAGTCCCCATTGGGGGTGGTCATAACTCGGTGCAGTGATTCCTTCAGCTGAGAGGACCGCCCACCCAGCACCTATCGCCTAACAGGGCCGACCAGCTCCGAGTTCTGGGAAGCAAGCCCCAGCACAGTCTGCAGAACTGGTGACTGCAAACCAATACCATCACTCTCTTAACATAAGCTCTATGACTATCTTCATTTTGTCATCGTGTTTTGTTTTGTTTCTTCTTACAGGAACAGTCAACAAAAGCAATGTGGTGACAGCAAGTACCTCCATCCAGCTCCTGGATGAACGGAAGTCTCCTGTGGTGGCAGGTAAATGATGGTTTATCAATCAATGAATATAAAGTAAGCATGGTGTCCATTCATCATTTGTCAACTACTTCCACGTATCAGAAACTTGACTTTGAAAGGTAAAAAACATTAAAAACTACTTCCTCTTCATCTTAGCATCATCTCCTCCAATCGAGGGCTCTGACAGCTGGTTGAATTTGATGTGAAAGCAGAAATATTTCCCAGGATTTTATTCTTAAACTCTGAGCCAGTAAGAAATTGTTGGTACGTGCAGAAGATCATTTCTTGACAGTAGGTGCCATGAACACTTAAAGTAAGCTCCAGATCTTCCACTTCTATGTCATTAGGATAACAGGGGCCATACAAGGAAATTGTGGGTTTGTTTTAGGCAAATACAAGCTGAAATGTGCACTTCTCTGGAGAGCGTGAGATTTTCATCGCCCTAATCCCCCTGAGTGATTAGAGTTAGATGTATCTACAGGTGCTGGGTTTGGGACCAGGAGAAAGCCAGAACATTTTATGATTGAGTCTTGAATTGTCAAAGAAACCCTGTCTCTGGCTTTTCCCATCTCTCTCACTCTCAGGAGTGTCAGTAGATTTTTGTGGCTGGCTGGCGGCTTTCATTGGTGGTATTTGGCCTAAAGGACCAGAAACTGCCACAAGCCCTCTTTTGAGGACAGCTGCTGAGAAAATGGAGCCTAAGAGCGTGTCTGGCACATTGTCTATTTCTGATAAATAATTGTTGGAGCCTTTGGTTGACGGATAGGTGAGACACTCCAAGTGTCATCCTGATATTGGCTAGATTTACCAAAGGGAGTCATTTTGTTTTCAGTAGCCTCTCTCAGTAAGTTGTACCGTAGGGTGGTTTTGAACATCAGCTTTTGTGGTGACTCCACACACTGTGAATATTTGTGGGAAGGAATTCAAATGGATCAGACGTGTTTGAAGTGGTTGTTCTTTGGCTAGGAAGTATTCCTTTTTCCCCCCCACTTTATTTCTGACATAGCCTATACATCATAATTGTATTCTCTTAGATTAGCAGGGATTGAAAGATTTGGGGACAGTTGTGCCCTGGTTATTCCTGGGTTATTGGGTATAGCAAGGAAGACAGTCTTATGTATCCGACCTGTAAGCTCATCTTGAACTATGCAGACCTATAACTAATCAGCCAGGAGATAAGGACTGTGAAAATTCAGGGCTGCTGTTCTTACTGTCTCATGTTCCTTGAGGAAAATAGGAGACAGGATCATTTAACTCAGCAAGATTTATTTTTGCTTAAAGGTCAGCCTTACTCGCCTCCAGGCTGACCCAGCCAGCTAGTTCTGGAAGCATGTTATCTCCCTGGAGTTGGGGCCACATGCAACAGCTGATAACGACATGGTCTGAACCAAACTATCTGTCTGTCTGTTTGAAATTTCTTTCTAAAACCTTTTCCTTGAATTTCTCATTAAGTCATCATGAAGGATGCTCTGTTTTGGCCCTAAGATCACTGTGCCCATCCCAGCCACATCTGTCCAAGTTTACAAACTGTGTGCTCAAATGTTTCCAAATGGCTTATATTTCATAAATGTCTATTTGGCTGAGTATGGGCAAAACATGGACTCAGCCTGGGCACTGTGTATCCAGTGTGGAGAAGACCATGACTTTTCCAAATGGCGTGCTTGTCTACTGTTGAGTTATACAGTTGGCCAGAGACCACAGGCAAGTCATGAGACATGGCTGGCCCACCTTGAGTGGGTGGAAGAGACATATTCCTGTTTACTACGACTCAATATGTGTCAACTGGTGCCCATTTTCAGAAGATAATTACAGAGCAAGACAAAGAAACAAGGTTATCCAAGGAACTGTATTTAGTCCTTACCTTTTAAATCTGGTGATTATTAATCTTCTTTTTTAAAGTGGGTCTTATAGACATAAGATAAAACAGAATTGCTCAGTTTTGATCTTGAAGGCTGATATGGATGCAGCACCGTGAAGGCAATGACTTCAAAAGGTCCTTTATGTCTCCAAAAGCAGAGAGTCCTCTTCAGCACTTCCCCCAAATTTCATTGACTCTGACTCACCCATCATGTCACTGGCTAATTAGGTTTGGTCACTTTCTTCTGTGTATTCTCCGCAAATTAAGTAGACATTGTTTACTACTCTAAAATTTAAAAGCCCATTTTAATTGGGGAAGAAACCTTGTTTTGGCAGGTGAAGATGAATAGGTGAGCAGGCTTGTCCCCCACCAGTGTATTTCCAACAGCAGATGGGATACAGCCAACTGGCAGTAATTTGGAGTTTCAATGAAATCCTTGTGTTAAATTGAAATTTATCTGAAAGGAAAGGTGTACAATTTTGCAGTTTATTATCAAGGACTACTTTGAAAAGCCTGCACTGCTCCCAGATCTGATCTGGTGTTCTCATGTTCATTGGCTACATATGTCTGTTTGGGATAGAAAGAGTTTCTTGTTTTGGTTTTGTGTGTGTATCTGTGTGTGTGTGTGTGTGTGTGTGTGTGTTATTCTCTTCTTTCTCTTTTTTTTTTTTTCCAAACAAAAACATTTAGATAATCATCTGTCAATGACAGTTTGACAGACTGGGCCAGATTCCATTTATACGTCAGCCTCTGTGCATAAATGGGCCCCATCCATCTTCTTGGCCTATGACATTGCTTACAGTCCTTCTCTTGAGGAACTTGCCAACTCTCCAGCTGCCACTAGCATGCTAAATTTGCTTAATTGCTTTCCCACTGCAAAGGAAGAAGTGGTATGACTTTCTCTTTGGCCCACCAAGTCTCTCCAGAGCCCTGGAACCTGCTGTGTGTGTCAGGCCCCTAATCCATTTTTCTTTTGTTATTGGAGATGCAAGCCTGGGACTGTAAGGTCCACGTAGGTTTGTCACTTACTCTATAACTTGCTAAATGTGTGGCCTTGGGTCCCTGAAGTTCTATCTAAAATAGGGTTGGGATTATTATCTCCCTCACCTTACTCTGGGTTGATTTGGGGATAAAATGAGAAAACAAACAAGAAAATATCTGGATATGCGGAAGTATAAAATTGCTAGGATTTGAGGTGGCCCATTTTTATCTTCAAGTTGGCAGTATACCTATGCATTCATTCACTCATTTATTCAATAAATATTTCCTGACCTCGTGCTTTTGCCAGCACTCTAGATACAAGTGAATAATAACCGGGCCCTGTAATTGACAGTTCCTCCCACAGCCCCCTGTCCCTCCCCACCAGAGAACTTTAAAATAGCAGCTATTTTTAAAGCTATGTCTACCCAGGATAAGTGAATTGAAAAGCTGAACAGTCATCTAGAAGCTCCTAGAGGTCAAAGACTTCGTAATTTTCATCTTCTGTCCTTCACAGCATTACCCCGATGGAGTCCCTGGAGCATAGTGGACCCTCAGTGAGGATTCTATAAATTGAATTGAACTTGCAGAAGCCTATTTGCCCTCACTTAGTTGTTATTGACTTGAGTTCCATAAATTACCTAGATCATGGTGTTAATTCTCCACTCCACTCTCAATGGAGAGACCAGGCCCAGTAGAACAAGAGTCATAGACACTGTTTCCATCATGCTAGGGTGGAAATGACCTGGAGAAGAAAAGAAATGCATTGAGGGGAGGAATTGAGCCAAGTTGGAAGGTATAACCATGCAGGGAATTTCTTCCCCTCCTTGGGGTGTTTGTCTGACCTTCTGTATTCTCCTTCTAGACTCTCGCTCTGACAAATACAAAATACTTAATCTCAATTTTTTTTTTTTATAAATTTATTTATTTATTTATCCATTTTTGGCTGTGTTGGGTCTTCGTTTCTGTGCGAGGGCTTTCTCTAGTTGCGGCGAGCGGGGGCCACTCTTCATCGCGGTGCGCGGGCCTCTCACCATCGCGGCCTCTCTTGCTGCGGAGCACAGACTCCAGATGCGCAGGCTCAGTAGTTGTGGCTCACGGGCCCAGTCGCTCCGCGGCATGTGGGATCCTCCCAGACCAGGGTTCGAACCCGTGTCCCCTGCATTGGCAGGCAGACTCTCAACCACTGCACCACCAGGGAAGCCCAATCTCAATTTTTGATAAGAAGTTCGTATTTCTGAATTTTTTAAGTACTAGGTAATAAATTCTGAATTATTTGCATTTGCTTTAAAATGTAAATTTTAGCATATCAAAATCTAAAATCTATTCTAAGATGTTCTAGTTTTATTTCTTGAATAAATTGTAAACTCTCCAGAGGCAAGGACCATCCCAATTACCTTTTTATTCCTAGTGCCAAGTGTGAGGGCTGATGTGGTAAATATGTCAAAATACTGACTAAGTGACTTGAGAAAGATGGGTTTCATTTTTACTTGCTCTCCGTAGGTACATACACTTGCACAGTTTACTGACCAAACAATAGGAACACAGTACTTGACCAAAACTCTAAGAGAGTCACTCAGCAGCTAAAACTGCAATCCACACCATAGCAAAATGATACAGACCAATATGGATATTTTAAGGAGTAGAAAAACTGTTTAGTGTCCATTCCTAATGGCAACTGTTAGCCCAGTAGTTGTCCCTGCATCAGCAGATGTCTTTTCTGAAGTCCAAGCATCTAACCTGATGCTTAGAATAGCTAATCTGATCAGCAACAGAGATTATAGGCATTAGAGGCATTGGTTATAGAAATTAATATTTTTAACAGATTTTTGAGATATGATTTACATACCAAAAATTCACCTGTTTTAAGTATAAAATTTAATGATTACTAGGAAATTTGGGGGGACTCTGATCTGACGGTCTATTCCTTTGCAAGGAACACACACCACATTAGATTCATTCACTGGGGGAAATTGGAAAATGTGGGTTAAATGGTCTCATTTGCATAATTCTGGGCAGTGTAATGAAGGGGGATGCTTGATATTAGGACAAAGGATCTCATTTTAACCAGATGATTAAGAAAGAGATTGCTTAACATCAATGACCATTAGCTATTGTCAGGTACGTGCTGTTTAAACTGAGTGTACTATTTAATATTCAGCTTTCCTTATAATTGGGTAAATAATGTTGCCAAAATGTTATAGGCAAATATTCAGCTTATCAACATTCCTTTGGTGGGATTTCATGTATTTGGTGTATATGAGTTAACTAGTATTTAGGAATTATGTGTCAAGTCTACATGGATAAACTTCTAGTTTGTAGATCTGAGCAAAAGGAATGTTTTATCATAGCAGAAATTAATACTTACTGATTAGATTAGTTGTTCTCAACCAGGAGCAGTTTTGACCCCCAGGAGACATTTGACAACATCTGGAAACATTTTTGATTGTCACGACTGGTTAGGAGGGGAGCTACTGGCATCCAGTGGGTAGAGGCCAGGGATGCTGCCAAACATCCTACAAGGCACAGGACAGCCCCCCAACAACAAAGGATTGTCTAGTCCAAAATGTCAGTAGAGGTGAGGTTGAGAAATGCTGGATTAAACTGACAGACAAACTTCAATTCTTGGTGCTTTCAAATTCAGTGTTTTCCCTTATAGGCTCATTTACAAAAAGATGTTTCATTTCTTCATTTTTTAATTAAATAATTCAATGAATATATATATATATATATATCTAGCATCGACTACATACCTAATGCTGAGGATACAACTGAGAACAAGCATCCCAGAGGGCATTTTGGAGCGAGTCAGGGGATGATGATTCATACAGTGAGAGGGCGCTGTTGGCATCCCCGCCCTGAGGCTGGGGTGGCAGCTGCCCAGTGAAGACCCATTCCGACTAAGTTGCTGCCAGTGGAGGGGAGCCTCCACTTGTGTGGGAGGTACAGACAACTGACAAGTGTGGCACGAATGGGAGGAAGAAAGGCAGAAGGGAGGGAGGGAGGGAGGGAGAATTTCCGGCAGTGGCTAAGGCTCTGTAGAAAATGAAGTGTGGTTGGGAGTAGCAAAGGCAGGGAAGAACACTCATGTTCATACTTGCATGTGACAGAGGCAATGCTTCTCCAGATTGGGGGAGGATGGGGGCTCAGAGAAGGCCTCCCTGAGAAGGTGACATGAGCAGAGACCAGAATGATGAGATACAGCCATTATGCAAAGATCTGTGGGAAGAGCATTCCAGGCAGAGGGAACAAGATTCCAGGAATCTTGAATGAGATCCCCCATACATGTTGTGTCTAGATGGGTTCTGTGAGACACAAATGAGTTTCTCAGGTTTGGGTGGTATTTACTAGGATCTAAACGCACAACTGATGGGCAGATGGGCAGATGCCCCAGGGGGAGGTGAGGAACCCAAGGCAAGT
The DNA here is from genome assembly GCF_028564815.1 of Eubalaena glacialis. Lineage (NCBI taxonomy): Eukaryota > Metazoa > Chordata > Mammalia > Artiodactyla > Balaenidae > Eubalaena > Eubalaena glacialis. Next base: position 78,651,490 of record NC_083722.1, read on the forward strand.
CTTTGCTCTAAATGTCAGCTATGAGGTGGGGCTTTTTATATATTTGACATTTGCTTTTTTAAGTTGACTGGTGGGTGCAGTGAAGGGACCAAAGGAGGTCAGGGCCGGTAGGAATGACAACAGCAAACTTCATAGAAATGGATTAGTGATGTAGCTACCAATTATGCTGTATTTCAAGTCTGCAACAGAATCTGAGTTAGAGTTGGCCACGTAGAACAGCTGCTGTGCGTACTGCGGTAGCCAGTGACAGAGCAAGCTGAGGATCATTGCTCCAGAAATAAAAATAGCCCAGAGTTTTGAGAAACTGGATCCTCTGTGCTGACTCTCCAGGACACTCACTCCCATGAGCCACTGTCCTTTTATAAACCTTATCAAAAGCCCCAACACATTCTCCACCCCAAAATCAGCCACAGAATTTTAGAGTTACAGGTCCTTATACCCGGTTTTCCAGTTCTGTATCGGCAAGACTCCTCTTTCTGAGGTCATAGTAGGATTTGGACATTAACCCTAATGTAAGCCAAGGATTTAGGAGTGAGGGCCATTTCTCCCCTCTTGCTCTGGGATTGAGTTTTCACATTTGTAAAACAAGGTTGATTGGTGCTTTGGTTGGATTTCTAACAGCCTAGTTTTTAAAGACAGAGATTTGTTTCATCACCACAGAAAAGGAGAAGAATTAACCAATAATGGAGTATGTCTTGCACCCAGATTCAGTCTGACTTTGGGGGGACCCCTCTGGTTCCTTTTGAGAGAAATAAATGAATTCATATAAATAAAGTGCTTGGTGAATGCTTATAGTTGAGTGCTCAGTAATGGTTAGCTGCTAAATTATTATTGCTGCTGTTACCGTTGGTAAGAAGGATGTATGTTACACCCACCACCTCTCATTAGTCAGTGCTTATTGCCATGTGCCGTCCCCTGTGAAAAACTTGCATAGGGAATGTCATTATAGTATCTTGAAATGTTTCATAGTAAAACCTTGAAGCTCACACTTTCATGTAGCTATTCCTTAGAACAGAGGTTGACAATCTGTAGCCCATAGGAGCAAATCTAGGATGCTACCTGTGTCCTTCTTTTAGAGTTTTATTGAGATATATTTCATATACTATTAAATTCACCATTTCAAGTGTACAGTTTATTGGGTTTTGGTATTTTGCAGGTTGTGCAACAATCTCTACAATGTAATTTTAGAACAATTTCACATCCCCCCAAAACCCCCCATACACACACACACACACACATGCACACTCCTTCATTCTTGATATCCCACTCCCCTCTCCAGCCTCAGGAAACCCACTAATCTACTTTCTGTCTCTGTGGATTTGCCTATTCTGGACATTGCAGATAAATGGAATCATACAACATGTGGCCTTTTGTGATTCGCGTCTTTCACTGAGCTTAATGTTTTCAAGATTCATCCATGTTGTAGCAAGGATCAGTCCTCTGGCTTTTTTTAAAATTCTATCTTATTTATTTATTTGGCCATGAGGGCAGCATGTGGGATCTCTGACCAGGGATCGAACCCGCACCCACTGCATTGGAAGGGCGGTCTTAACCACTGGACCACGAGGGAAGTCACTACTCTGGCTTTTTAAACTGCCAAATGATATCCCATTGTATGTATGTATAGCATCCTATTTATCCATTTATCAGTTAATGGACATTTGGGTTGTTCCCACTTTTTAACTATTATTAATAATGCTGATATGAACATTCATGTACAAGTTTTTGTGCAGATATATGTCTTAATTTCTCCTGGGTAGAAATTGGAATAGAATTGTTGGGTCATATGGTAACTCTAGGTTTGATATTTTGTAGAACAGACAAGCTGTTTTCCAAAGTGGCAGCACCTTTTTATAATCCCACCAGCAACATATGAGGCTTCCAATTTTTCCACATCCTTACCAATGCTTACTATTGTCTATCTTTTTTATTTTAGCCATCCTAGTAGGCGTGAAGTGATTTGTATTTCCCTAATAACTAACTACACTGAGCATCTTCTCATGTACTTGTCAGCTACTTGCATATCTTCACAGGGGAAATGTCTATTCAGATCTTTTGCCTATAATTAGGTTATTTGTCTTTTTATTGTTGAGATATAAGTTCTTTATATAAGCTGGATACAAGTACCTTGTCAGATATCTACCAGCTGTTTTTGTAAATAATGTTGGCTAGAGAGCACATGGACTAAAAAGCCAAAAATATTTACTGCCTGACTCTTTACAGAAAACGTTTGCCAACTCCTGCTTTAGATAAAAACATGTCACAGTCCATTTTTTAAAAAAAACACCTAAAATGCTAATTTGTTCACTCACTTATTTCACCATCTTTTTATCTTATGAAAATGAAGGGAATATTTAAATCAGAGGCTGTGTAAGTAGATGTTAAAGACAGAGCTTCCTGTATCAGAAGGTATCCATCATTGTGCCTAATGTTTTTATATATGTGGTTACAGAGAAATTCCAATCAAAGATCCTGAGCTTTCTAAAATATATGCTCTCACTGTCAGTCAAGAGAGTGATTTACTTAATCTTTGCTCTAGTTTATAAACCTCTGAACAGTGTAATCAGCATAATGCTTGTTAGAACGTTGGAAATGCCCTCACATACTTTGGTGGAAAACAGTTTCTGGGATACTTTTTTCCCCCAACATGGCTCATGAGAGATTTGGGGATTTATTTAGCCACCCTTATCCAGGCAAATCTCCTAGTGACCTTAGTGGGATTTTGATCTCAGTGAAGATTAGAATATATATGACTCAGGCTAAGTGAAGGGCCAGAGAGGATAAATATCTGACGTACATTTCCCCTCCCTGGGAAGAGAGGGCATGACCAGAGGCTGCAGCATAAATGCTTTGACAGTCGGTCAGTGGACTCTTGCTCATGGAAAATGCTTTTGCCAGTCTGTGGTGGGAAAGGGACAGTGCTGATCAAAGGCTCTTGATTCCCATGGCCTCACACAGTTTGCACTCACCAAGAGCTCCCACGTTCTATTTTGGGTGAAAAGATCTGCACAAGGTCAAGATCAGTGTCTGAATGTCATTCCTACTTCAAGGCCAAATTATATGTGACCAGGATCAGGCAGACTGGAGCGTACAATTGTCTTAAAACATAAAAAGAAAGTTCAGAGTGAAAACATAGTGCATGGGCATTTTATATGCTTTTACTTCACTAGCCTTCGTCTATCAACTTCCAGATTTTTGCTGATATAGTCAGGTTTTTTAAGCCAAAATTATTTTTGTTATCAAATTATTTTATTTGTGTTATTTCTCATTTTTTATGCTCTTCTCACTTCCTCTCTTTGATGCTTTCTGGAACCCACTCCAACCAGGTTTCATCCACAGTGAATCATTTCTCATCAAGGTTACCTGTAGCTCCTACATTACCAAATCCAAAATTGAACTTCAGATGTTCATTTTTCTTGGTCTGTGAGCAGCACTTGACCAAGCTGATCACGTTGTCCTTGCAAACCTCTTTACTTGATTCTTTGCCTACCTCACTGCCCACCCTCCTAGGCCTCCTTTGCTGATTTTGTTCATCTCCTGATTGTCCATGTCAGAGGGCCCCAGGGTTCCTGTCCACTCTCAAGGCTTTAAACATCATTCGTGAGCTGGTGATTCCCAAGCCAGACCTCTCTCCCTTGACTCTCCCTTGACTACTCAGTGTCCCTGCCTCTCAAATAGGCCCATCAAATGCAATCGATTCCACACCTAAGTCATTCTAGTTATCTGGTTATTCAGTCTAAAAACTTTGGAGTCATTCTTTGTTTTTTAAACATTTATTATGGATAATATTGAATATACTAAAAAGTAGATAGAAGCATAAGAAGAAACCCATGTATCCTTCATTCAAATTCCTACTCCACTAATTAATGATATGACCTTAAACAAGCGACCCAAACCCAATGATTATGTATCTTCATCTGTCATGTGGCAGTAAAACCTCACATTTTTGGTTAGTTTGAGACTTAGAGGAAAATGAAAATACTACACTGAAAACAACTGGCACAAAACTGGGTGTTCAATAAATGTTGATGGTGGTACTATAATTGTTCTTTTCCAAATAATTAATATAATAATTCCATAGTCTTCATATTGTGGTTCACCAGAATGAATGAAGAATGGCAGGGGTTGGGTTGTATTATACATTCTAACCCCATGCTCCTGCAAACTGCAATTAATTATCTGTGCGACTTTGGGATAATTCCTTTCCTTTTCCATGCTTCCAATTCCTATTTGTAAAATAAGAATATGGAACTATATGAGGGTAGAAATAGGTTTAGTCTCATAAGTCGACTCCAGTTGATCAGGAGTAGGTACCTAGAAAACGGATTAAAAAGGATTCTGAGGCCAGCTGCCTCAGTAGATAAGTTTGCCATGATCTATTAGCAATGTCTGAAACAGGTAGGGAGGCTGGTCACAGCTATTCTGAAATTTGCCAGACCTAGACTAAATGCTCTCCAAGGACCTTCCCAACTCCCAATCCTTTTTCTTTTTCTGGCTCTTCTTGATGAGTCTTTGAAACTGGGTCACATCCTATCCATCCAAATGAATACTCAGTGTCATTGGAGTGAGAAGTAGGTGTGGATACTCCAGTCAAGAATCTGAAAAGAAAGTGAGGGCTTACAAAGCTGCTTCTCCCAATGGGAGGGAGGTTTCTTTGAGATTTTATTGCATTTTGAGCATAAAAAAATATATAAATAAAACATTTTCATCACAAGGGAAAACAGGATAGTTCCCTGAAGTTGTGCATATAAACCACACCCCAGTGATGCCATGTGAGGTTGGAATATCATTTGCCTGGTAGGTTTCTGTCTAATAGCATTTAGCAATGGATACACTGGTGGGTTTGACCCAAGTGAAAACAGTTATTTCCTGATCTGTGATAGAAAGTTATAGGTTTCTAACAGTTGTATAATTATGATAATGGGTGCTATGGATAGATCATTTTAGAAATTGAGCCACTTCCTTTGATATTTTGGATCTAAGACGAGTGTGATATTTCTGGGGTAACTTGGTTAACTTGAGTAATGAGATTTGATTTTCATGAACCTTCAGGAGGAAATCCTGTGATTCACGTTTCAGTCTTCCATTTTTGTAAGAAAAAAATAAAATACCCAGTTGTCTGTGGGCATATTATCATCTGAAGCACAAGATTGTTCCCACAGGGTCAAGGATTTTTGCCTTAATTTTAAAAGCTTTCCAGGTATAGATTTGACACTAGGTCTTCTTTCTCCACGATCTCTGTGGCAGAAATTCCTCCTATGCCCTCTTTATATGCCTCATGTCTGTTGGGTCCTGCTATTGTGAATTTGTGATCTCTGGCAAAGCAAAAATAGTGATACTGTTCCGCTAAATATAATGAAGAAACTATATTTTACATGATTTTCTCAGAAACAATCAACACTAAACGTGATATTTGTTCACAGTATTCCTTCAGTAAGGCTCTATGACTCTTTGATGGAAGGGCATTTTTATTGGGGTATTTATAAATATGCCAGCAGCAATAAACAGCTGAAAATAATCTATGAGGCGTTTGCAAATTACCCCTCATGAGCTGTAGTGGGTGTGAAAGATAATTTGTGGTTCTCACAGAATATCCTGCAAATTGGGTCTTTCATCTGTGATGTTTTTAACAGAGAAAACATTTCATTTCTTGTATTAACAAATGATAACGCTGAATTGTTAATCTAAACAATTTGATTTATATTTTTCTGTGCTGAGAGAAGTGTTGACATTTTAGGGTAATTACTTTCATCGTTAACTGCTCTTTGTGGTGACTATAGGCAAAAGGTAGAAATCTGAATACATAAAGGCATCATTTTAATCATTCTCCTTAAAGACTTCTCATAAAGCAGGAATCTGTTTGCCTGAGTTATCATCTGTGCTTAGAAATCTAATAGGACATGGGTGTTGAGGAGTGAGGATTCTAGCCACATTCAGGATTTTCAGCAGTGGATTGGAAGCTCTGTCATGTAATCACTGTGGCCAGGGGGACGGGATTGACCTGCACAGTCACCAGGCCTCCGGCAGAGCACAGTGCACTGCATGTCTTAAATCACAGCAATGAGAAGAGGCTCTTGTGGTTGGCCTCAGTAGTTCCCAGCTTATGTAATATCTGTTCAAGTATCTCACAGCATGGTTGCCAAGATTACATGAATGTTCACGAGAACACCTCTCACCATGCCTGGTACGTGGTACGAACTCCAGAAACATTTGGTGAAATGAGGACGATGTATAAAAAGATCTTCTCGATTTCCTTTCTCATAGTGCTTTCTTGGCCAAGGACTCATGGTCCAGGGCAAGGGAAAGAAATATTTTTTTTCCACCTGGAAAGTAATCCCTACAACCTTAGACCAGATTCTCAGTCTTGCCCACTGAAGTGGTGCACAAAGCAGAGCAGAAAGGAGGCACCAGGCTTGGCATGGAGCTGATGCAGCAACTGACTTTCTCTGGAATCTCTTTTTGATCTTAAAATCCATGCTAATTTTTCAAACTACTCTTTAACGTACCCAGGTTTATTTTAATACTCAGAAAAAATTAACATCAAATTTATACTTTTTCCCCCAGAAGAATCATTTAGCAAAATTGCTGCTCCAAAGAGATGGCCCCATCTTTAACTTGTGGGTGTGGGCAGCCCACACTAGTTGTGAAGCACTGTGAGCAGGTATAGATGGCCTCTATGTCCTGCAGGGTAGGCTAGGGTAGGTTCATCCGTCTTTCCCTTGGCCTCTTTATACTGCTGGGCAAGGCTTTGGCCACATCAGACAGGGAAACAATATTCCAGGCTGAATGGACCGCCCATTCACATGCCAGGTTATGGAATGGACTGCTGATTTAGGATCCAAGCAACTTTTACATGGCCTGAAAGAGTGATTATAGGGCCAGTACCCTGAATGACAAATATGTTTTATCCTTTGAACCAATTCCAGTTGATTAGTTCTGGTTGCCTTCCAGTGCTGTCTTAAGAAGGCATCTGTGGTGCATCAGGGCTCAGGGAGGAGTGCTGGGATTGATTAGTGATGTCTGTCAAGGCCTCTGGAGGGACAGCTTGCCCTGTATTTGCTATTCTTTGCTTTTGCCAAGTCCTTAACTCCTCTGTGTAAAATGATTTTAATACTAACAGGTGACTAAGTATGAGATGGGACATCATGAGAGAGAGAGAGAGCAGGTAGATTCTACTTTAAGAAATCCTCGCATGAGAAAATGCAAATTCACAAAATACATAAATCTGGAGCCAATTATTGCCATTACAGAAAGATTCCATGAAAGGTTCCTTTAAATAGCGAGCTCCCCTACTGCATTAAAATGATGATTCAATTTACAAAAATTTCCTTTGCATGCAGCTCTTCAGGACCGTGTCTGTGGAGTCAAGCAAGCCACACCTGATTTTTTCAAACCCCAGCCTAAATAATGTTCAGGACGGCTGCTGCCACGTATCTCCAGCCTCTTGATAATTCCCACTCTCTTCAGACTTCCTCTGACTTCCTATCCCAGAGTGTTGAGTAGACAATCTGGGTGGTGGTCAACAGCTGCTGGCTTCCACCCTGCCGCGGCTGCATTTCATTAGTGGGTAAACTGATTGCTCTGAGTATGTTTATGTGTGGGTGTGGTTGAACAAGCCTATGCACTCTGCACACTATGTACGTAGATACAGATACACATAAGCCATTATCTCGCTCTCAGCCCACCCTAAATTCATTCCTGCTGTGAGAGTTATAAATGGAAGGTTCCAATCGCCTGGTGGATATGGCCTTTGGGTAATATGTGCCTCGAATTCCGCCACCCCATCCTCTTTGTGTTTGTTTATATGTTATTTACCCTTGCATCAGAAAACTTCCCCAGACCCTGGGCCTGAGTCCTATTATCCAGTCATGGAGCCCTCTTCTTCTTCTGTGGCCTGGAAAGCCCCAAATGGTTTTCTGATTTAGAAAATTAAATATAATCTGACTCTTGTGGCAAGCTACAAAATTCCCAACCAACAGACGCTTTCGCTAAATATATAACATACCTAACATCTAAAAGTATCACCGGTCTAGCATGAACTTGGACTATAGAAGCACTCAGTGCCCATTGGGTAAGATTGCCAACTTCTTCCCAGGCACTCAAAATTGGGCAGTTTTCCAGTGGACCATAAAGCTGCCAGGAATGCTGGCACGCGTGTTTGTATTTCTGCTGCCCTGTAAAGGCAGCTTAATGCAGGGAAGAGTACCTTGAAAGAGATTTATCTTCCCTTTCTCTGTGGACAGCCTTCCCCACATAGAATATTGTCATAACTTCTCAGGCGCAGAGCACAAGTTATCATCTCTGTTTCCACTATGGCATTTTTAAAAAATCTCAACATAAATTTCTTCCCAGGAATATTGTCTTTTTTTACAGACACATCTTTTTCTTTTTCTTTTTTTTTTTCCTTTTGGAAAAAGAAAATGAGGCAGTAACAGTGAACCTGATATCAGCCCTACTCAGAAACTTTCTTCTGGCCTATAATGATTATTCCTATTTGAGATGAAAGCTCTCAGGCCGTTGAGCTGTCAAACAGCTCTTTTCCTTCTGTCTTCGCAGGCTCATTGATCTGAGCCAAGCGCCCCCCATGGTACTGGGCGGTAATAGCTGCATAGGTGCAGCCATAAATGGCAGCCGCCAACATCATGAGACACACGATCCCACACACCACCCCTGCGATGACGATGGTGGCCACGGCGTGGCGCAGATTGGCTGGCCTCGGCTTGGGTTTGATATCACACCCCCAGTGGCCTCGCTCCCCTGAGCTGTGGCTCTCAGGGGGCCTGGGGACAGCCCGGTGGGCAGCACCTAGCTGCTGCACCTGTGAAGACTCCAGGTCTGGAGAAGGAAAAGGGCAGGGCTGGTACAGCTCGTGAGGGATTTTAAGGAGGTCCTTTCCCTTCCAGGTGTCCGGTGAGGCACAGATGATGCTGTCTGTTATTCCCCCTTTGAGAAACAAAAGCAAAGAATGATAACAGAGCCTGATACAACCAAACTCCCAAATCCTCAACCTGTAAACACTTAGGCAGATGGAATTTATAAAACACCTTTCTTTTTTTTTCCTGGAGTCAAAGAATTTAACAACTGTATTTTATGATTTTAGGATTTCTAAATTGGCTAAATGCTAAAAATGCCACACACTAAATGGACAATTATGTATGACCAAGAATTCATTAGAGGCCAAGTCACCTTTACCTTATAAATGCCAAGGGAGTAACAATGCAAAAGCTGACAGGAAGGGGCGCTGGAGGCCAGCCTGAGGGCACTGTTGCATGCCCTAATGAGCCCTGCCACACAAGAAATCTATTGTGCCAAATTCCCACTGGAGATCTAAAAAATAAATAAATAAAACAAATGTCTTTTGTTGTGATGTTATGTGTTAATTACAAAGACCCTCTGTCTCTACCAACACTCTTCAGTGATGCCAAACCGGGAGGTCAGTGGTCCTGTGAGTGCTTTGTGTATCTGAAGGTTTGACGGGAATATGAGTTACGTTCATGGGATTAAATACAATTAACGTGTCTCCTCAGACCTCGAAACATTTAGTACTTCAAGTACCAAACTTTCTCAACTTTTTTTTTTTGGCCTTGCCGTGCGGCATGCGGGATCATAGGACCCTGACCAGGGATGGAACCTGAGCCCCCTGCATTGGGAGCGTGGCGTCTCAACCACTGGACCACCAAGGAAGTCCCAAGTATCGAACTTTCTAATGGGTTATTAGACTCAATTTCCATTCTCTCTAAGGGGATTAATTTCCTCAGGTGTGTGGACTACTATTGTTCAGGGAGAATTTGCGTGCCTAGAAGTTCTTTTCTGGAAAGAACACTGGGCTAACAGATTTCATCCTGGCCAAATTTGACCACCAATTTACTGTTTGACCTCAGGCAGATAAACTTCTCTGACTAAATTTTTTGCCATGAAAACATCCTATTTGTATCTGACTTGATAGTTTATAAAGCACTGTTAGATAAGTCCTCGCAACTCTGCTCTAATGGGTAATTCTTATCCAAGGTCATTCAGGTCATAAGTGGATAGATCAACACCGAAACCCAGCCCTCTCCTGTGATCCCAGTTTTCCCCGCTACACTTACCGCCTCTCTCTACTTCCTCCTCTCTGGAGCATCCTGAGGTCAGTGGAGTTAACACATGACCCTCAGTAGAATCTCACCCCCATGAAGCCTGGCACCAATCTTAGCCAGGTTAGACTGGAGATTCTTTGTACACATCGTAGGTGAATTATGAAACTATACCAGAAGTTCCCGTGCGGGAGCTTGTCACTTCAATGTTATTAGAACCTTCCTTTGTATAGCACTTCAGAGTTTTGGGAATGTCTTCACATCCATTCTGTCTGAGCCTTATAAGCCGAGTCTTACCATGGCCGTATGAGTAGATGGGGCCATTTTGCAGTTCAAGGGTTATTGTGGCCCAGGTCACGCTGGGGTTAGTGGCCATGACAAAATTCAACTCATACCTTTTTTTGCTCTTACTGCTTGAACTGAGTCACCTATTGCCAGAGTCTCTTGGGGCCGTCCTGGCTTCTTCAGTGACCCCCTGAGGCAAGAGCCTCAACTCTAAAGCAAAAAAGATAACAGGAATTTTCTCCTTTCCTGAGCTGAGATGCAGGAGGCCAGAGGTGTGGGGTGCCTGTTCTGGATGAGCCCAAGGCGCCATCAGGCTGCACCGTGATTAAGAATCCCTGTCTCAGAGACCGTTTCAATACTCTGCCTGGAAGCTGGTTGTAAAGCAGAAGGCCAGAGAGCAGAAAAGAAGTGTGGGGGCTTGAGAAGAAGTAACCATGTTTAACCCAGCCAAAGAGCACTGAGACTTTAATCAGGGGAAGAAAGGCCACCTGCCATGGGACCAGCAATTCCACCAGCTGACCTAGACCTAGACTGGGGCGGTTCACCCAGTAACTTCAGGGGTAAGCTCCGTCTTTCTCCAGTTCCAGGCTTCCTGCTGTTCAATATTAGGGTGGGAGGCATGGCCTCAGGACACAGAGCCAGGAGAATACACAGACTAGAGCCTGGGATATTGCTGGAAGGCAGGGGTTATGGCCACCAAGAGCTCCGTGGCCTCCTGTGTCCTTAGCCAGGACTCACTTCCCAGCCTTCCACCACCATCTCCTCAGCCATGACCCTAGGAAGCAAATCTGCAGATGATAGCTTGAGGGTCTCAGTCTCTTCTGGATTCAGAGAAGCTGACAGTGCAAGAAGCTCCAGCTTTCCAAGCGTTCTCATTATTCATCATCTGTCCACTAGCAGCTCTTAACCCCTGTCTTGGGAAGAAATGGGATTCAGATCTTGAGTCTGACCATTACTTTGCTGTGCAACCCTAAGCAAGTTACTTGACCATTCTGTGCCTCTGCTTGCTCATCTGGAAAGTGGGAGACTGGGGTAATAATGAAATCCACCTCACAAGATTGCTTTGAGGACTCAGTTGGATAAAGTATATCAAGTATTTAGCACAATTCCTAGCCCAGATTAAATGTTTAATACAGTTAGCTGTCCGCATAAAGATGATTTGTTTAGTTATGAATGGAGAGAGAGGAATGCTAATTACGAAATCTATGTGCATGTTTTTGTGGAGGAGACATTATTAGGTATTCATCAAAGCATGTTTTTTGGCTGTTGGGTCCACAGGAAGATGAAATTTCCCCACCCTTTGTGGTCAGATTGGGGCCACGTGATTGAGTTCTGGCCAACGGAACCAATGAATGACACTTCCAGGCCACAAAACCCCCTGCTTCATCCTCCATATACTTTGTTCCCCCGTGGTGGGAACTAAGGTCTTGACCAATACCTATTCCCTTATTTTGCCTTTATTCAATGCATCAGTAGTCAGATTGTCTCCTACATTCACTTGGGGGTTTTATTTAGTTATTTTGGGACACCCAAGTCTTGTTATCCCAAGTAAATTTTGCCTTCCTCCAGAGAAAGACTGTTATCTGGACGGGGCAGCTCCGCCATGAGGGAGCGTTGAACTGCACTGTGGAATCTGAGGACCAGAACGGGCCTCAGGAACTCCCTGGCTTAACGCTGTCAGTTTCCACCTGGTGACACTGAGGGCTAGTGAGGGGCATTAATTTGCCTGAAGATCACCAGTGAGTTTGTGGCTGAGTAGGGGGAGCTATATCACACCCTATGTTGCTTCTGCTATCCTGGACCTGAGAAATATTTTTTGTCAAGAAATATTTTTAATTGATGAAAACCATCTTTCTCTGATGCTTTGGCTTATGCTTACCATTTAGTCTAGAACACAATAGCTGAAGCCACTTCACCTCTAGATGTAAACACTTTTATTTGCAACCTCCTATAAGAAAGATTTTTGTCACATTATATGGCCTCTGTTGTAGGTCAGCTTGAAGATCAGCTGGTTAATGATAAGCTATTGGCTATTATATTGTTGAGAGAGATTCTTAATTCAATATTATTTATTTGAACTCATGTGCTCTCTCCCACTTCCTTCTGTGTAACTGCTGCAACCATCTAGACTCTGTTGATTCCCTAATTCATGTCTGGAGTTCTGATATCTTCCCAAATTATAGGCTCAAATATATAGCCACCAACTCAACAGCACTCCTTGGCTATGTAATGGGCATCTCAAACTTGACACGCCCCACATTGAGTTCTTGATTTACCACCTCCTACACATACTTGCCCATTTCCCCTATTCCCCAGCCTGCCCCTTATCAGCTACTGGCATCACCATTTATCTGGTTACTCCTGAAGGACAAAACAAAATTGAATTTCCTATAATATACTCTCTTTTCTTTATCTCCCACGCCAACCCATTAGTAATTTCTATCAGTTCAATATTCTAAATATCTCCCAAAGTTGATAATTTCTCATCATTCTGGTTTGGGCCACCGTCATCTTTTCCCTGCATGACTGAAATCACTTTCTCCCTCATCCCCCTGCTTCTTCTTCTGTAGCCTTTGGTCTACTCTCCCTAGAGTCACCAGAGTGACCTTTGAAAATGTAATCAGATCATATTGTTCCCCTGACTAAAATTCTTCAAGAGATTTCCATCTCGCCTAAAATAAAATCCAAATGTCTCAGCATGCTCTCTACGTTCCAACATGACCCAACTCCTGGGTACTTGTGCTGCCGTATCCTCTCTCACTCCCTTCCTCACTCATTTGTCCCTCTTTCTGTCCCTCAGTGGAGCCAAGCTTACTTTCCCGTCAGGGCCTTCGCACTGCTGTTCTTTCCCCCAGTTATCTCATGGTTCATTTCCCCTCATTGTTCCAGTTCTCCCCCATGTCACCTCCTTGGAGGGGCCTTCCCTGTCCTTCCCATCTGAAGTGGAACCCCCATCCCATTACTCTCTCCCCTTACCCCACCTCTAGCACTAACTGCTATCTGAACATGGTATATATTTGTCTTTTTTAGCATGTTTCTACTGTCAGAATGTAATGCCCATGATGGTGGGGATTTTCTTGTTCACTGACCTTTTCTCAGTGCCTAGAAATGTCCCTGGCACATAAGATTCACTCAAGTATAGGATGAATGAATGAATGAATGATACTTAAAAGTTAGGAGGAAAGAAACACTGTGCTGTAGAGGAAAGAATGCAGGGCCAAGGCCCAAAGCCACTCATTCTACTCTTGTCTGTGCTTCTACTCTGTGACCTTGGTCAAGTCACTGAACATCTCTGGGCCTCCATTTCCCATTGATAATAGGCTAGCATTGAGTTAGAAGGGGTTGGCAAACTTTTCTATAAAGAGCCAGAAATAGTTCACATTTTAAGCCTTGCCATAGTCTCTGTCCCAACTATTCAACTTTGCCCTTATAATGCAAAACAGCCACAGACAGTAAATAATAAATGGGTGTGGATGTGTTCCAACAAAACTTTATTTACAAAAATAGGAGGTGGGGCAAATTTGGCTCTTGGGCTATGGTTTGCTGACCCCTGAGTGATCTCTAGATCCCCTCATCTTTTATATTCTGGGATCTCTTGCTTTGCTTTTGATATCTGGTTAAAGAAAGAGTAGTTCCCTTTGGAGAGGGTACCCTACTATATCCAGTGTCAGTAACAGTGGTGTTTGCTAAAGCAGAATGGATAATCTCAGGGAAGATTCACAACTGTCAAATAGTCAGAAGCAGACAAAGAAGGGGGGAAAGTCCTAAGGAGAGATAACATGCCCCCAGTTGGATCACACTTGAAAATCAAAATTTGGTGTCACTTCAGAGTTGAGTAGTTATTTAGGTGATGATTGAAATTCCCTCTTTCTTAAGGGCCTACATTTCCCAGATAAATAACTTAATGGTGGTGTTAATCAAAAAGTGGAAAGTTGGGGTGGGGAGAAAAAAAAAGTGGAAAGTTATCTCCATGAATCGTATCTGTAGATGAATTTAAATACCTGAATTTAAACACCCTCTAATGACTCATTTGTCTCTTTTGCCATACCATGAAATGACATCAGTGTGAAAAAGTTTACATGGATCCCTCAAACACTCCTAAACATCCCTTCTAATGCAGAGAACAGATGAGGTTCATCCTAGGCTGGTAACACACAGATAGGCGTTACTGACCTTTATAGATAAACGTCTCCAGCCAGAGTTTAAGACTGAGCAAGTGGCAGTTGCATTTCCAGAGGTTGTCCTTGAGAAATAAATGCCTCACTCTGGGCATGGATTCTAGGAGGGCTCGATCGAGCTGCTGAAGCTGGTTTTGTTGTATCGCAAATACAGTTAGGTTCTCCCAAGGCTCACCCAGGGATGTGGGAAGGTGGCTTATGTTGTTTGATGATAAATCAAGTTCCCTCAGCTGTGGGAGGGAATGGAAAAGTCTGCTTTCCAGGGAATGCAGGGAGTTCTGGGTTAGGTTTAAGACCCGCAAGTGCTGAAGTCCATGGAAAACTCCGGAGGTCAGATTTGAAAGAGAATTGTTGTACAAGTTCAAGGTTGTGAGCTGTGGCACTGACTTAAATGCAGAAGCCGGAAGCTGACGTATCTGGTTATCTTGTAAGTGCAGGGTTAGAGTATGAGGAGGCAGATCGGAAGGGACTTCAGCCAGACCCTGCCGGCTGCAGTCTACAAAATTCGAAGGTGAGTGACAGCGGCACCTCTCTGGGCAGCCGCACACCACTGGGAGCAGGAAAATCATACTTGAGAGCAGGAGCAGTTCACCTACAACAAACAGAAAGAAACTGGGATAGGAACCAGTTTGTAAGTGGTGTCAGCATTTGTTTCCCTTTAAATTCACAGGTAACTGGAAGGTAGATGAAACAGGATACCAAGTAGAAATGTGAAAAAATAATTTGTGGGGGCACATGCCCTATGTACAATGCAGCAGAATTATCTGGGACCAGAAGTTTAGAAGAATGATAAGGAGTTCAGATATTCACATTTCTTACAAGTATGCTGCAGGTCAGTGCTGTCCAATAGAACTTTCTATGCTGATTGGAATGATCTATATCTACTGTTTAATATGGTAGCCATTAGCTACACGTGGCTGCTGAGCTCTTGAAATGTGACTACTGCAACCAAGGAACTGAATTTTTATTTGCATTTAATTTTAATCAGTTAAAATTTAAATAGCCATACGGTGCTAGTGGTCCATATTGGATAGGGCAGGTCTGAAGCATTCTTACAAATTGATGTTCATCTTTGCAGGTATAATAATTCTATGAATGATGACCGTCTCTACTCCTTTTTTATTCAAGAGAGTTTAAAAACAAAGAAAAGCATTAAAAATAATATAATAAACACCCATGTTCCTATAACAAAGTTTTGTCGGTTATTCATAGGTTGCCATATTTCTTTCATCTCTTTTTTCTTTAACTCAAAGAAACAGTGCATTACTGATACCGTTGAACTCCCTTTGATTAGCACCCACATCGTGTTTTCCAACAGGAAGCCCCTCTTCCCTACCATTTACTAGTGTATCCCTCCAGGCCTTTTAAAAACAATGCAGTCCCACTACTGGGCATATACCCTGAGAAAACCATAATTCAAAAGAGTCATGTAGGGTGGGGCTAATGGCAGACTCTGAGAGGGCTCACGCCAAGGAGTAATTCCCAGAACTTCTGCTGCCAGTGTCCTTGTCCCCATGGTGAGCCACAGCCACCCCCACCTTTGCAGGAGACCCTCCAACACTGGCAGCCGAGTGGCTGATAGGGTCTTGGTGCTCCAGCCGGGTGTCAGGCCTGAGCCTCTGAGGTGGGAGAGCCGAGTTCAGGACATTGGTCCACCAGAGACCTCCCGGCCCCACATAATATCAAACAGTGAAGGCTCTCCCAGAGGTCTCCATCTCAATGCTAAGACCCAGCTCCACTCAACAACCAGCAAGCTACAGTGCTGGACACCCTATGCCAAACAACTAGCAAGACAGGAACGCAACCCCACCCATTAGCAGAGAGGCTGCCTAAAATCATAATAAGGTCACAGACACCCCAAAACACACCACTGGACACAGTCCTGCCTACCAGAAATACAAGATCCAGTCTCATCCACCAGAACACAGGCACCAGTCCCCTCCACCAGGAAGCCTACACAACCCACTGAACCAACCTTACCCACTGGGGGCAGACACCAACAACAACGGCAACTATGAACCTGCAGCCTGTGAAAAGGAGACCCCAAACACAGTAAGTTAAGCAAAATGAGAAGACAGAGAAACACACAGCAGATGAAGGAGCAAGGTAAAAACCCACCAGACCCAACAAATGAACAGGAAATAGGCAGCCTACCTGAAAAAGAGTTCAGAGTAATGATAGTAAAGATGATCCAAAATCTTGGAAATAGAATGGAGAAAATACAAGAAACGTTTAACAAGGACCTAGAAGAACTAAAGAGCGAACAAACAATGATGAACAACACAATAAATGAAATGAAAAATTCTCTAGAAGGAATCAATAGCAGAATAACTGAGGCAGAAGAAATGATAAGTGACCTGGAAGATAAAATAACGGAAATAACTACTGCAGAGCGCAATGAAGAAAAAAGAATGAAAAGAATTGAGGGCAGTCTCAGAGACCTTTGGGACAACATTAAATGCACCAACATTCGAATTATAGGGGTCCCAGAAGAAGAAGAGGGAAAAAAAGGGACTGAGAAAATATTTGAAGAGATTATAGTTGAAAACTTCCCTAATATGGGAAAGGAAATAGTCAATCAATTCCAGGAAGCACAGAGAGTCCCATACAGGATAAATCCAAGGAGAAACACGCCAAGGCACATATTAATCAAACTATCAATAATTAAATACAAAGGAAAAATATTAAAAGCAGCAAGGGAAAAGCAACAAATCACATACAAGGGAATCCCCATAAGGTTAACAGCTGATCTTTCAGCAGAAACTCTGCAAGCCAGAAGGGAGTGGCAGGACATATTTAAAGTGATGAAAGGGAAAAACCTACAACCAAGATTACTCTACCCAGCAAGGATCTCATTCAGATTCGACGGAGAAATTAACACCTTTACAGACAAGCAAAAGCTAAGAGAATTCAGCACCACCAAACCAGCTTTACAACAAATGCTAAAGGAACTTCCCTAGGCAGGAAACACAAGAGATGGAAAAGACCTACAATAACAAACCCAAAACAATTAAGAAAATGGTAATAGGAACATACATATCAATAACTACCTTAAATGTAAATGGATAAAATGCTCTAACCAAAAGACATAGACAGGCTGAACGGATACAAAAACAAGACCCGTATATATGCTGTCTACAAGGGACCCACTTCAGACCTAAGGACACATACAGACTGAAAGCGAGGGGATGGAAAAAGATACTCCATGAAAGGGAATCAAAAGAAAGCTGGTGTAGCAATTCTCATATCAGACAAAATAGACTTTAAAATAAAGACTATTCCAAGAGACAAAGAAGGACACTACATAATGATCAAGGGATCAATCCAAGAAGAAGATATAACAATTGTAAATATTTATGCACCCAACATAGGAGCACCTCAATACATAAGGCAAATGCTAACAGCCATAAAAGGGGAAATTGACAGTTACACAGTAATAGTAGGGGACTTTAAGACCCCATTTTCACCAATGGACAGATGATACAAAATGAAAATAAATAAGGAAACACAAGCTTTAAATGACACATTAAACATGATGGACTTAACTGATATTTATAGGACATTCCATCCAAAAACAACAGAATACACTTTCTTCTCAAGTGCTTGTGGAACATTCTCCAGGATACATCATATCTTGGGTCACAAATCAAGCCTTGGTAAACTTAAGAAAATTGAAATCGTATCAGTATCTTTTCCGACCACAACGCTATGAGACTAGATGTCAATTACAGGAAAAAATCTGTAAAATATACAAACACATGGAGGCTAAACAATACACTACTAAATAACCAAGAGATCACTGAAAAAATCAAAAAGTACCTAGAAACAAATGACAGTGAAAACACAGTGACCCAAAACCTATGGGATGCCGCAAAAGCAGTTCTAAGAGGGAAGTTTATAGCAATACAATCCTACCTCAAGAAACAAGAAACATCTCAAATGAACAACCTAACCTTACACCTAAAGCAGTTAGAGAGAGAAGAACAAAAAAACCCCAAAGTTAGCAGAAGGAAAAAAATCATAAAAATCAGATCAGAAATAAATGAAAAAGAAAGAAATGAAAGCAAAGATCAATAAAACTAAAAGCTGGTTCTTTGAGAAGATAAACAAAATTGATAAACCATTAGCCAGACTCATAAAGAAAAGAAGGGAGAAGACTCAAATCAATAGAATTATAAATGAAAAAGTAGAAGTAACAACTGACACTGCAGAAATACAAATGATCATAAGAGATTACTACAAGCAACTATGTGCCAATATAATGGACAAATTCTTAGAAAAGTACAACCTTCCGAGACGGAACCAGGAAGAAATAGAAAATATAATCAGACCAATCACAAGCACTGAAATTGAAACTGTGATTAAAAATCTTCCAACAAACAAATGTCCAGGACCAGATGGCTTCACAGGTGAATTCTTTCAAACATTTAGAGAAGAGCTAACACCTATCCTTCTCAAACTCTTCCAAAATATAGCAGAGGGAGGAACACTCCCAAACTTATTCTACGAGGCTACCATCACCCTGATACCAAAACCAGACAAAGATGTCACAAAAAAAGAAAACTACAGGCCAATATCACTAATGAACATAGATGCAAAAATCCTCAGCAAAATACTAGCAAACAGAATCCAACAGCACATTGAAGGGATCATACACCGTGATCAAGTGGGGCTTATCCCAGAAATGTAAGGATTCTTCAATATACGCAAATCAATCAATGTGATACACCATCTTAACAAACTGAAGGATAAAAATCGTATGGTCATCTCAATAGATGCAGAAAAAGCTTTCAGCAAAATTCAACACCGATTTATGATAAAAAACCGTCCAGAAAGTAGGCATAGAGGGAACTTACCTCAACATAATAAAGGCCATATATGACAAACCCACAGCCAAGATCGTTCTCAATGGTGAAAAACTGAAACCGTTTCCATTAAGATCAGAAACAAGACAAGGTTGCCCACTCTCACCGCTATTATTCAACATAGTATTGGAAGTTCTAGCCACAGCAATCAGAGAAGAAAAAGAAATAAAAGGAATACAAATCAGAAAAGAAGAAGTAAAACTGTCACTGTTTGCAGATGACATGACACTCTACGTAGAGAATCCAAAGATGCTACCAGAAAAGTACTTGAGCTAATCAATGAATCTGGTAAATTTGCAGGATACAAAATTAATACACAGAAATCTCTTGCATTCCTATACACTAATGATGAAAAATCTGAAAGAGAAATTAAGGAAACACTCCTATTTACCACTGCAACAAAAAAAATAAAATGCCTAGGAATAAACCTACCTAAGGAGACAAAAGACCTGTATGCAGAAAACTATAAGACATTGATGAAAGCAATTAAAGATGATACAAACAGATGGAGAGATATACCATGTTCTTGGATTGGAAGAATCAACATTGTGAAAATGACTATACTACCCAAAGAAATCTACAGATTCAGTGCACTCCCTATCAACATACCAATAGCATTTTTCACAGAACTAGAACAAAAAATTTCACTATTTGTATGGAAACACAAAAGACCTTGAAGAGCCAAAGCAATCTTGAGAAAGAAAAACAGAGCTGGAGGAATCAGGCTCCTGGACTTCAGACTATATTACAAAGCTACAGTAATCAAGACAGTATGGTACTGGCAGAAAAACAGAAATATAGATCAATGGAACAGGATAGAAAGCCCAGAGACAGACCCACACACCTATGGTCACTTAATCTATGACAAAGGAGGCAAGAATATACAATGGAGAAAAGACAGCCTCTTCAATAAGTGGTGCTGGGAAAACTGGACAGCTACATGTAAAAGAGTGAAATTAGAACACTCCCTAACACCATACACAAAAATAAACTCAAAATGGATGAAAGACCTAAATGTAGGCCAGACGCTCTAAAAGTCGTAGAGGAAAACATAGGCAGAACACTATGACATAAATCACAGCAAGATCCTTTTTGACCCACCTTCTAGAGAAATGGAAATAAAAACAAAAATTAACAACTGGGACCTAATGAAACTTAAAAGCTTTTGCACAGCAAAGGAAACTATAAACAAGATGAAAAGACAACCCTCAGAATGGGAGAAAATTTTTGCAAATGAAGCAACTGACAAAGGATTAATCTCCAAAATATACAAGCAGCTTATGCAGCTCAATATCAAAAAAACAAACAACCCAATCCAAAAACGGGCAGAAGACCTAAATAGACATTTCTCCAAAGAAGATATACAGATTGCCAACAAACACATGAAAGGATGCTCAACATCACTAATCATTAGAGAAATGCAAATCAAAACTACAATGAGGTATCACCTCACACCGGTCAGAATGGCCATCATCAAAAAATCTACAAACAATAAATGCTGAAGAGGGTGTGGAGAAAAGGGAACCCTGTTGCACTGTTGGTGGGAATGTAAATTGATACAGCCACTATGGAGAACAGTATGGAGGTTCCTTAAAAAACTAAAAATAGAACTACCATATGACCCAGCAATCCCACTGAGAAATACCCTGAGATACCCTGAGAAAACCATAATTCAAAAAGAGTCATGTACCACAATGTTCATTGCAGCTCTATTTACAATAGCCAGGTCATGGAAGCAACCTAAGTGTCCATCGACAGATGAATGGATAAAGAAGATGTGGCACATATATACAATGGAATATTACTGAACCATAAAAAGAAACGAAATTGAGTTATTTGTAGTGAGGTGGATGGACCTAGAGACTGTCATACAGAGTGAAGTAAGTCAGAAAGAGAAAAACAAATACTGTATGCTAACACATATATATGGAATTTTTTTAAAAAATGGTTCTGATGAACCTAGGGGCAGGACAGGAATAAAGATGCAGAGGTAGAGAATGGACTTGAGGACACAGGGAGTGGGAAGGGTAAGCTGGGACAAAGTGAGAGAGTGGCATGGACATATATACACTACTAAATGTAAAATAGATAGCTAGTGGGAAGCAGCTGCAAAGCACAGGGAGATCAGCTCGGTGCTTTGTGACCATCTAGAGGGGTGGGATAGGGAGGGTGGGAGGGAGACGCAGAGGGAGGAGATATGGGGATATATGTATATGTATAGCTGATTCACTTTGTTATAAAGCAGAAACTAACACACCATTATAAAGCAATTATACTCCAATAAAGATGTTAAAAAAAAACAATACTTAATAAGAACAACAATTGGAAATAGCCTTATAGCTCATGTTTTGATCCAGGCACTATTGGATGTGCTTTATATATATTAATTTAGTCCTTCTAATCTTGTAATTTGGGGTCTATTATTATGCCTCTATTAAAGGTGATGAAACTTAGGCACAGAGAAGCTAAATCACTTGCCCAAGGTCACACAGAAGTAGTAGAATCATGATTTGAACCCAGCAGTCTGCTTCCAGGGTCTGTCAGGGTCCTTACCTGCTGTGCTTTACTGCCTGTAAATACTTTTACATACACACACATACATACACATACTACATAATGTTTTGCATAGTGGTTTTTTAAAAACTACATAAATATAATCATAGGCATTTTTAATTTTCAGTTTAATCTAGTCACTCAAAACTGATCCATCCACATGGTTATATAGAGAGCTCATTAATTCCTTCTAACTTCTGTGGAGTATTCCATGGTGAGGCCATGCCAGATTTAATATTTAGCCACTCCCATACTGACGAGCATTTGAGTTGTTGCAGTTTCTTTCATGACAAATGATGCTGCAGAAGACATCCTTACACAGAGCTCTTTGGCCATGTGGAAATGCGTACGGGGTCTCTAGAATCAACAGGAACCTCCTTGCCAAGTTCAGAGAGGATGCTGAGTTGACATTTTCTTAGGTGCTTCTAGGTCAATCTCCAATGTAGCTCTATCACTCCCTTCTTTTTTCCTAACACTTGAATTTCAAAATATGGCAAACATCCATCAAGGACATTTTGTTAAATTGGTAGAGGAATTCACAGGGCCAGGCAATAATATTTAAAACTCAAGATGGTTATCTACTCATAGAGAAAGCTCTTGAGAGAGGTTTTTTGGTTTATTTGTTTGTCTGATTTTGGCCTTAACTGGGGAAATGTACAGTGTGGCTGTCAAATGCATGGAGCCTTTTCCCCTTTGTCCTTTCAATTCTCCGCTGCTGCGAACAATTCTTTAGGGCAAGAGGGAAGATGTTTGGAGAGCCTTCCGAAGGAGATTCTGCTCAGTTTAGTCTAGCCCAAGGGATGCAAAGCATCATAGTCCCATTCCCTCTTCCAGCATATAAAAGAGCAAAACCCTTGCTTTCCTTTCTATAATGTAAATAAATATAAATCTCAGTGCCAAAGCATCTTCCGGTTAGAGGAGAGTTGCCACCCCTCAATTTAGCTGTGGGTCTCAAGCATTAATTAGTTTCAGAAAGTCTTCCCACTCCCACCCACCCCCTCCAAGTGGATGATATATGAACTGCAACCTGAAGGACTGTGTTTTCTATGAAATGGCCCATGACAGGCCAACTGCATACCCATTCATGACTGTGTACATTGGTCCCCTCCCCCTTCCTCTGACCCAGCATGGCGCAAACATAAATCCTTCTATCAGAGACAATTTTTAACATCTGTTTGATCTTTTGAGAAATACAACTTGAAAACAGGCTTCCCACAGATACTTTCCTGAGGGGTGTCCCACTTTCTAAGGTGCGAGGGAATTAATCATGGCTCACCTTCCATGACTGAGTCTCCACCAGCTTACCCGTTGAACCCGAAGCCCACCTTTATTAAACTGCAGATCAACACACCGAGGGCATGGCAAACTCCAAGTCCAGCTTTTCATTCACTTTTTTTCTGAATCCTACTAGTGCTTTTCTTCAATGTAGAGGACAGTTGTCGCTTTCCGGACAACCCCTTCCTTGTCTCCATCTGGCTGGGATTGTTTTCCATAAGAGGATCTTTTGATTGTGCTCCCCGCTTCTTTCTCAAAGCGTCGCCCTCCCCAGGATCATCGCTGCCTTTCCCATTGAGCCGACGAGCCAGAGAAAAAATGTTTGTCAAACCTTGGTGAACAGCTGTAGCATTCAAACATGACCCCAGTGGCTCAGGCTTTTTGATTATTTAATCTGCTTGAAGTCCAGGGCACCAAAATAAAACTATCTATTTAATCCGGTCCTGGTTTCTGAATTCTGTTGACTTACTAACCACACTGTGTCAACCCTCATTGAGTTGGGGGACACTCGCTGTGGATCCTCGATCTGGGGGTCTAGCAACAGAGCCAGCAGAGTGTGTAATATGAGGACAAATTGGCCTGCTGGAGGCTGACACGGTTTCCACAGTGCACTGTTTGGTCACTGAAGGCTTATTCAGCCAACATCCGCAGGGATTAGCTGTGTTGACAGGGTCCTGATGCCCTGAAATTCATAGCCATGGTTTCCTTTCGTGGACATCACTGCCTCTTCTCCCTGGGGCCACAAATACTTCTCAGCTGCTTCTTTGCTTGCTCCCCCCCACCCCACCGCCCTCACCCCCTCATTGAATTGACCTTTCGGTTTGCATGCCTTTGGAAATACTTCTCAATCTTTCATCGTTTCCCTGATGCTGAGGTTCTGGCTCTTTCCTCATTTTTCACATATAAAACAATAAAGCCGCCCCCCATGAGCATCAGGCGTCAATGAACTGTGACTGTTCTCTAATTGAAGCCATTGGAAGCTTTCCCACCAGGGACTGGAACATTTCTTTGAATGTGCAAATGCCCCGCCATTTGCTGAGGTAGGATTTCAATGTCAAAGCTGCCCTTCAACGTGCCACAATGTTCCACATGCCTATGGTGAAAAAACCATGCTTTTCTTTTTTTTTTTTTTAATTATTAGCACCTTTATTATTTATTTATTTATTTATTTATTTATTTATTTATTTATTTATTTATTTATTTTGGCTGTGTTGGGTCTTCGCCTCTGTGCGAGGGCTTCCTCTAGTTGCGGCAAGCGGGGGCCACTCTTCATCGCGGTGCGCGGGCCTCTCACTATCGTGGCCTCTCTTGTTGCGGAGCACAGGCTCCAGACGCGCAGGCTCAGTATTTGTGGCTCACGGGCCTAGCCGCTCCGTGGCATGCGGGATCCTCCCAGACCAGGGCTCGAACCCGTGTCCCCTGCATTAGCAGGCAGATTCTCAACCACTGCGCCACCAGGGAAGCCCCCATGCGTTTCTTGAGGCAGTGTGAAGTGGGATCCCTGGCCCCAGGCAGTGTAATAGAGCAGTTGAGTTTGGGGTTTGGAATCAGCTGGGTCTGGATTTGAATTCGGCTTCACCATTTACCAGCTTGATGTCTCTGGGCAAGTAACTTGCCCACTGAAAACCCCTTGTCCTCATCTCTGACATGGGGATAACAGTTGTTTTTGCTTCATAAGATTGTTCCCAGGATTACGTGAAGCAATACATGTCATGGCCCAGAGTGCCTTAATAAATGGTCACAATTACCCAGGAGAGTGCTTTCCAAGGCTTCTGTGCTGCTAGCATTCGACTCAACCTTGACTCAACAGGCAGGAGGGGGTCCTGACAAAAGACCAGGAGGCCTGGCCCCTCGTGCCACGCTGGCGGAACCCTTGGGCATGAAGTTGAACATTTGGATTGTGACTACCCTTAACGGCCTGCTCTTTGGGATCCCTTTCCTCCTTTGGACAAGCCCCATCCAGCCTCACAGAACCCAGGACACTCATCCTGCCTCCTTCCTGAAAAATCTGCTTCACTCAGCCTGTCATCCTTCGTCCTTCTCTCCAACATTCTTTGAGCATCTGATAATACAGTGGGGAAAAGTCAGGTGTAGACAACAAAGAGCCATGTAAATCTTAATAAGCGCTAAATGGTTCCTTTCTTCCTCCCTTCCTTCCCTCCCTTTTTCCTATCTGTCTACTTTCAGGTGCACAGAATTTAATAATAATTATTCGTGTGTGATACATGACCATCAATGGCTTGTATGTAGCATTCAGTCATCAATGGGTCATAATATGACAAACACCTGTGAATCTAACACTCATTCTAAGAACTGGAAAGCTTCCAGTAACTTATATCAACCTGCATGCCCCTGTGTTTCCCAGGGACCAGCAAACTTTTTTTGTAAAGAGCCAGGTAGTAAATATTTTAGATGTGAGGGCCATGCGGTGTCTGTTGCAACTACTCAACTCTGATGTTATAGCACGCAGCCAACCACAGACAATCTGTAAACAAGTGGTGTGCCTGAGCCCCAGTAAAACTTTATTTACAGAGACAAAACAGGTAGAGGACTAGATCAGCCCACAGGCCATAGTTTGCAAACCCTGCTCCATCCTGCTGTCTAGCCACTACTGTCACTGCTCCACCACGGCCAGCTGTCACCCACCCCAACTGCCACTGCCCCACTGGACATATCCACCACCCTGTCTCCTTATCTGTAAAATGAGAGGGCTTGAGAGGATGATCTTTAGGCCCCTCTTATGTCTAAAACCTTGTCATTCTGGTCAGAATGCTTGAGTGGGCTTGAAAGTTCCCCACACAGACCTTGCTTCAAACATACCCTCAAAGGAATATGGTGGCTATCATTACACTGCAATTTCAAGAATTTCCTAGTTTCTGTATATTTTTATATAAATATATTTCCTATGTGCTTTTGCCCATTTTAAGCCAGAAAGTTTCCCTATATTCTTTTGCTCATTTTAAGTCAGAAAATTTCCTCACATAAATTGGTCTATTTAACATTTCACCTCCCTCCAAAAAAAAATCAACAATTATTAACATTTAAAATGGATGGTGTCTTAAAATCCAGCAAATATGTAATAGCTCTTTCTCCCAGGTAATATTATACAGCTATTTTAAAAGAATAAGTTAGAGCTAAATATATCCACCTGGGAGGATATTCATAATAAATTGTTAGGTTAAATAAAGCAATCTGAATAGGAATGAACATTGTATAGTCCCATTTATGTTGAAACAAAAAAAAAAACCAAAGGTGGAAGGATTAACTCTAAAATGTGCATTGGTTTGTCTGAAGATGGAGTAAGTGGGGAAGGATAGACACTAAATTGATAATACTGCTTATCTAGAGGACAGCAGTAATTTAAGAAGAAAGAGAGGAAAATTAACTTTTTTCTGTTTATACCTCTGCATATTCAACTTGCTACAACAAACATGTATTACATCTGTAATTTTTAAAATACAAAGGAAATGAGCTGACTTTTGTTAAAGAGCAAAAAGAGCTTCCTTTTGTTTACTGGAATATTTGAGATGGCTTATCCTCTAGTGACTAGCTGTGTTATATGTGTAAATAACATCCTTAGAGTTCAGCTCCTCTCACTCTAGGAAGATTAGCCCCAAAAGTGACATCTGTCTTTCTCTGCCAAATGATCTCCACATGTGACCAGACCTTATAACTCATAGGAGCACTTCTCCCAGTTTTAATGTCTGCTTTGGTGAAATCTTGGCAAAGTGCTCCCCCCATCCCCATCAGTGGGCCCCATCCAAAGCAGGTGCTGTGGTGATATGACGTGGGGTAGGCAGCCAGGCCGAGTGACAGCTGCAGCCCAGGATAGCCTGGAAGAGGCCCTTGGTACCACAGAGCCATGCAGAAATTTCATTTAATTATGAAGAGAGATTTGGCACTTGGAAAATATTTCCCTAGGGTTGTGGATGACCAAACGGCACCTAGGTATAAAATTTATACAGAGCTTTTTAAAAGACCTCAGTATTATTTTCTCCTTTCTTCCTTCCTTCCTTCCCTCCTTCTTTGTTTCTTTCTTGTTTCTTTTTTTCTTTTTCTTTTTGGTCTTATGAAACATATAGCAAGAGAACTAGAAATATATATTTTAAATGGCTATCATATCATTCATTCAGTGCTTACAATGGGCCAGATATTGCTAGGGATTTATATTAGGTAAATTATAAATCCTTAATGTAATGTAACTGCTGTAACAAATAAACCTCCAGATCTCAGTGGCTCCACACAACAACTTATTTATTGTTCTTATCACAGTCTAGCTCAGATTGACAGGGGCCAGGCTCCCATACAGTCATTCAGGGACTCAGGCTCCTTCCATCTTGCCACTGTGCCTTCCTCTTAGTTCTCAGAGTTCTCACCATTAGCTGACTGATGGTGGAAGAAGATGAGGACCCGGCATTGGCCAGGCCTGGAAATGGTACTTATCAGTGCACTTACATTCCACTGGCCAGAATAAAATCACATGATCATATCTAACAGCAAGGAAGGCTGGGAAATGTAGTCTAGCTGTGTGTTTTGGAAGAAGAGGAGTCACAGGTGTTGGAGAGCATTAGCAGTCTCTGCCTCCACATTTTATTTGCATTATATCACTTAAAGTTGACAATAACTCACTAGTCTATAAGCTTAAGATGGTTTCTTTGATTTCTTCCCATAGTTTCTACAATACCACGTAGTATGCACATTAAATTAATGTAGAATGAATGAATGACAAAACTAAGGCACAGAAAAGTTAAGCAACTTGCTCAAAGTCTCCAGTGTATTTATTGCAAACACATGGATTGTGAGCATCCATATTAGGTAAAATATTCAGGAAACCTATAGTTTTATGTATTTTATGGCTTAAGATCTCTTTAAAAAAATACAATCCATTCTTTTTTATGGTAAGCTACAAATTTTATTATCTGGAAGTTCTAACTAGCTCAGAAAATAAAAACACGGTTCCTTTTGAGCCATTCGGTCGAAAATCAAGGCTGCCATATGGTTTCTCTAGTAAGAAGGTAGGAAGGATATGTGTACCTCCTCATTCTTTCTTGCCTTTTGGATAAGGTAAAAATTCAGGTTCAAGGACTTCCTAGGGTCATTCAGTTTACTTCATATGACTATCCATAGAGTTTAAATTCCTTTTATCTGGCCTTGAGATGTTTGATAAAATGAGTGGAATAGTGGATGTGAAATGTGTGCCTCCAAGCTCCCTAAAGCTAAGGAAGACAGTGGCCAGAATGCATGACACTACTTCTTAGCATCCACTTGTCTAGTGAGCCCAGGTCTGAGCTAGGGGCCATGGGAACTAGGAAAGACATAGCACACTGGCTCTTGGCCTTCAAAGAACTTACCAGTTTGGAGGGTGCTGTTTAGCGATTCTTACTTATTTTATCAGTCAGTGCTGATCATCTCATCACCTTGCACCTGTTAACCCATGTGAAAACTGTACATGACTTGCTTGGACACCGACACTGTCCAACTCTCTGAGAACCAAGTCTCGGAAGTCCTTTGGCTGGTAGCGGAGGCAGACCTAGATGCTTTTTTTTTTTTGGTCCATCCACTATGTCAAGGTTAGAGGAAGTAGACTTCCCATTCCAACGTCTTCCCAGCCTCAGCCTCCCAGCACTTGGTTTGCTTGCATACTGGATGTATGTGAAGATAAAGATGCATTTCAGATAAGTATGATTAAAGGTAATTAGTGAGCTCATACAGCTGGTGGAATAAACACAGGCAGATGCTGGTTGATATAAAGCTAATGAAAGAAACAAAAGGATCAAGAAATATGGCAGCTTAGGAAGCCTGGCCAAGGACTCACACTGACACATTGTTTTACTTAGATCTTTTGATTGGCTACTTTTGTCCTTGCCCCAAGAATATAAATTGGAATCAAATTCATGTTCATGTTTGATTGTTTACTTATGTTACACATAAAATGAGTGTTTTGTGCAGCTCTTCTTGGTAATTTTTTATTTGCTTTTGTACTTTTATTATAACATGATAAAAGTCCAGTTTTTGAAATAGATGACAATGTGTTTTTCATATTTTCAAGTTATAGCAGTATATGTATATTGTGATGAAATAATGAATCTGTGTTGTGCCATTTTCTCTTTAAAGTTTGCTCTATGTTGGCTCTTTGCTACATGTAGCTTGAAAATGTTCTGGAAAACACAGTTGTCTCAGGCAGGATTTACATTGTAACTCACCAATTATAGATTCCAAACTTTAGGAATCCTTTTCATTATTCCAGGCTTCATCTGCCCCATTATTTCATTTTAGAACAGTATCCCTGTTAAAAGCATGGAATCTGGAGTGAAACCATCTAGATTCAAATGCTGTCTCCAACATTAACTGGCTCCATGACCTTGAATGAGTTATTTAATTTCTCTGATCTTCAAATTCATCGTCTGTACAAAGGAACACAACTGGCAGATTTGCAAGGAGGGTTAAATAATATTTTAATGTAAGAATCTTAACAAAAAATGCCTTTGCACCTAACAATGCATTCTCTATTAATGTGTCTGTATGACATGTAGCAACTAGGCACTTAGGCTGTATCTACTTGCACTAATCTGTTTGGAACAAAAACAAGCAAATTAAATGCAAAGGAGCATTTTGCCTGTGTGACAGAGTTCTCCATCTTTTAGGATTATAAAGCATGCATGTATGTGTATGTGTATTTGCCTGGAATCATCGTCTGAGTGAATTTGTGCTCTGCATATCTCTGCTTGTCATCAAAATAGTTCCACAAACAAAAGAAAGTTGGTTGTTGGTGTTGTGCGACTGCAACCTTCATGTGGGACTTTTGTTAACAAGGTAAAGGTCCTGCATTGACTTTGATGCAGCTTTCATCCAGGTTTATAACAGTCAGCTTCCCATTCCGGTGCAACAGTAATGGTCTCATCCTTTCATTTCATCCAGGAAGCCCATATTGGGTCACCTACTATGTGCACATGCTGTTATTTTTTTTAAGGTTTACCTACCAATCTTTCCTCTAGTTAGTCCGTCCTTGGTAGGAGGCCCTTTTCCCCTTCCTTGAGTAATTAGAGAAAACATGTAGTCATCTCCCCAGGGCTGTTTAGCTTTCATGATGAAGCATGACTATCAGAGTTTCGAGGTTGATAGGAGTGGAAACATTTGTGTTCAACAAGCAGGCTTCTCCATGTGTTGTCAACATTTCATTTGTGATTCTAATTAGGGCCGGGGAGAAAATAAACTCAGCGTACTGCTCTCCACTGCTATAGCTGATGTTTATAAGTTTCTATCCATGGCCCTGAGTTGCTCCTACCATGAAGGCATTTGGAAATACAGCTGCGTGCTGCTGCCGTGTGTGATGAAGAGCTAAGATGGGTGAATCTACTGGGACATTACTAAGAAAGAGCAATGTAGGTGTTTACTTCTTAGAGATTGGAGTTTCTTTATTTTTTGACACTTTAAATGTTCCTGAAAGTGAAAACACCCTTATATAAAAATAGGGTATGTTTGAGGGACTCTCATTGTGACCCCTATCTCATCTCATCTTCTCTGAAAGTCTGCTATAAATTTCGTTGTGTATTATTTCTTTATTAAGGAGACATCTATTGAGTGTTCCTGACCTGTTAATCTCTGTGTTTGAGGATATTATGGGCATGAAAATAAGGCAGCAAAATAGATGGACCTACAGTCCAAATGGCCCCTACAGTCTCACAAGGAGACATACATATTTTCAAATATATGAAAAACTACAGCCATGAAAAGTGCTAGGAAGAGGAGGTACATGGCATTGTAAGAGAATATAGTCAGGGAATCTGACTTGGGAGGTTGGGGCAGCCATCCCTATGGATGTTTTAACCAGCTGAAATCTGAAGGATGGGCTAGACTTCAATGCAGAAAAGAGAAGCGATGATGAGGTAAAGTCATTCCAGGTGAAGACATGGCATGTGTAAGGCTGACAGGCCAGAGAGATGGCACAGTGCCCTAGAGCTACTGGGAGGCCAGTGTGACTACAGCATAGAGGGTGAAGGGAGAGCTCAGGCAGGCAGATGCTGGAGAAGAGGTGAAGAAGCTGGTTGTGGAGCCCCATGGCCCCATCTTCCACTATAACTGTGTTATTGATTTTGAAAAGCTCTCTCTCCCTCTCCCCACCACCCTCACACACACACCCACACACACACCCACACACACACCCACACCCCCCACACACACCCCTCTGCAAGAATGCTGCTTTCTGTTGTGGGGGTCGGGATTAGAGTTCTGCACTGAGCCCTATACTGTATGTTGGGAGGTGCTGTCACTTCACAGGCAGTGTCCTTTGTCAACTCCACCATCTCACCGTAACTAAAGAGATGCATCTTGCTGTCCTTCATATGCTTCTTGGGAGAGGTAGAGAGGATTGCAATTTTGCAAGCATTATGAAATCTCAGTACACATATGTCAAACCCTGAGCTTTTCCTTATAGATTGTGGCTGTGGGCGAATCCATTCCACGCATGCCTGAGGGGCTGCAGGATGGAGCCGTCAGCCTCCCCACACAGGGAGTCAAGGAGGAGTCGGCCCTGCTGGGGCACTGAGGCTACTTTGATGGAACAGAACTTTCCCTCCTGGGTAATCCTGTGCATGTAAGTGTGGGTGTGATACCTAGCAGTCCAGGGGTGGCAAATAGGTGCTTGAGGTAACATTTGTGGGCCCAGGTGGTCCCACCCAGCAACCCCATGGAGCCCAGCATGGCCTTAGAATCCTTTCCAGCCCAGTAGTCGAGACAGACAACAAACAGCAGACAACTGGTGGCATCCTGCTAACATAATCCTAGTTGCTGTTCCTGAAGCAGATCCTTGCCATTCTCAAGTGACTGATAAGTCTGGAATACAAAGCCAAGGGCCAATTTGCTGAGGGGAGAATTTGAATCACGCCCTAGGAAGCTACTGACTGAGCCCACCTACCCCTCCAGCTTCTACATCTTGATGTAAACTTGGTATTTTCTCCTTGTCCTTGTGAACATGGTAATTTTTCTACAGTGATAAAAATAAGCTCTTTATTTTTTAAAATGGACTTCAAAAATGACAGACAAATTATTAGGACACACTCAAACAGAAGTTAGGTTTGTGGTCTGTGCATTTGCACAGGAAACCCCTGGCATGCACTAGAAATATGATTAAATCAGGGGATGGCACAGGCATTTTGTGTTTCTCAGTTTGGGCATGTGGGTGA
Organism: Eubalaena glacialis; assembly: GCF_028564815.1. Taxonomy (NCBI): domain Eukaryota; kingdom Metazoa; phylum Chordata; class Mammalia; order Artiodactyla; family Balaenidae; genus Eubalaena; species Eubalaena glacialis. Next base: position 78,683,901 of record NC_083722.1, read on the forward strand.
TCCCCAGGTAGAGCTCCTTGTGATTGCCAGGTGTCTGCTGGGAGTGGCACGTCAGCAGTGAGCTCATGTGGGTTATCTTGCTGAAACTTCCCCAGCAGAGCAGGTCCACTGGCTTAAGAAAATGAAGTACCTGGTCCAGAAGAAGTCCATCTGAAAGGGTAACAAAGGTTGGACCACACACTGGGACCAAGAGGAAACTGAATCTAATTTCCCGGTTTTTTCGCTACTCTTCCATCACATTAGAGGTGGCAGAGTGCTATTATTAGCAGCTTATTCTTTGTTTAGTTCCTCCTCTGTCTTGAAGTTCAGTTGCTCTGACTGACACAGTAAGTCCCTAAATTCTCAGGGCTGAATTGAAACATCTAAAACTCATAGAAGACTCAGAAAGTCTCTGGTACATGGTGCTTTACCTGGAGACCATCATGAGTTCCTCCTCCATTCCAGGAGTGGAACTATTATTTTCTACATCTTACTGAAGGAAAACCTGAATCTTAGCCAGGGTGTCACTTGCCAGAGATCAGTTTGTGAGTAGTAGAGTGGGGACTTGAGCCTGCATTGCCTGATTTCAAAGCCTTTTAACTCCTGTGTTCTTTTATTGCATCTTATTCTTCCCAGCCCCTTACCCTTCATCAGCAAAGGAAGGGCCCTAAAAGATACTTAGCTTAGACACAACGGACTTGGTAGAATAATCCGCTCACCCCTACCCAGCAAGACCTCTGCCTTTGTAGGTCTCCATTGCCCATTGCTTCTCGGGGCCAAGGGCCACCAAGAGAAGAGGACAGCTTGCCACCTGTCTGTTCTGGGAAAGCGTCCTGGGGCCAGAGGTGAAGACAGCAGGGCACATTGTGCATGGAGCTAGCGTTAATCTGGTCCATCCCCTGAATGGCACTATCAGTCAGATCTCGGCCGTATTTGTCATGGCTGCTCCCCTGTTCAGAAGCTGCCCCCACAGGCCCCACCCTCTCTTCATCGCTGGGCAGCTAGGGGAGAACTCCCTTGGATCTCTAGACTGGTAGCAGGAAAAGCATGACATTTCGTGGGCTTCCTCCTGCCCCTCTGCCAGGCGGTTGTTTGGACAGCCACATGAACAGAGCCCCTTGGTCATGCTGGCTTTAAAACATCCAGACTCAAGACAGAGGAGCATGGCATGGGAGAAAGTAGAAGTGTCACGGCCACTGCCTTCACACTGAGGGATTCTCGGTCATAATGCAGAGGAGAGGATACTGGGACTCAGATCTGAGCAGATAAGCAGCTCTAAAAAAGGAAGAAGATGGAGAGGATGGAGGTTACCTGACCGCCATCCCACTGGACAGCTGGCCTTCCAGGGTCAAGAAAGAACCACACACTTGCCACGTTGGTTTATAGCCTTGATCTGCAACTCCACGCCCTGAATAAAAGGTGTCGGCCTGGAAACAGATCAGCTAACTTTTGAGATATGTCCATAGTTTAAAAAGTAAGACAGGTAGCTCTTGGGAGACTGTGACTCTTTTCTACTTATCCTCCTTCACAAAGGAAAGTTTTTGAGTCAAGTAATTCTGAATAGGGAACATTTGTCTTTTAAAAATATATTCAACTTCCCTGTAGTATAGTATACTTTGATGTATTAAAATACAGCTCGCCCCACTCAAGTTACTGCTTCGGTGCCTATTGCTATAAAATTAAACTATTCCTCGCTGATATTTTATTAAGCTCCACCAGCATTTCACATGCAGACATCTCACAGAGCTTCGGGCCATATGTTTTATATGCTGTCAGGGTGAACTCTGACTTTAGTCCGTAAAGCCCCCTTCCCTTGTATCTTTATATAGTGCAGCATTTTCAAAAACTTTGCTACAGGCTACACCCAAATTGTGGACTGGTGAAAGTAAATGTCTCTGATTGTGTGGGTGTGAATACCTAAAAAGGCAAAAAAAAAAAAAAAAAAAAAAGGTTGTTTTATGAAAAGTTCTTGTTTCCTGGACATCACTTTTACATTTATTCTGTATTTGATATTATTATTTTTTCACCATTTTTGGGGGGAGATGGAATTTTTTTGAAACCATATGCAAAAAAGTGTATGCGTTTATGCACAATGAGATCAGCTCTCTAGCAGGGAGCTAAAGGTACCTGTATGTTTGCATTTTGAAAAATCGATGGGTATAGCCGTAAATGCCGATCCTTTTAACAAGACTAACTTTGTCATTTAATAAGGGAGATTATTTCATAGATTTAAAACCAGTTAACACATTTAAAACTTGATAAGACAAGGCAATCCTGGTATGTTTCCTGTTCTCCAGTGATTAAAGCAAATCGAACGCTGAGACTAGGGGAGGTTTTCTCATGGTAAGAGTAATGCCATGAATGTTTCTCCTGGTAATGCAATTAGGAAATATTGGCCCCAGTTAATGTAACTTAAACAAAACATGTTGTCCTCGTCAAACTTGTTCAAGTTGTTAAACAGGCAAAGCCTTGTCCAAAAAGTTAAAAAACAGGGGCATATAGTGTTTCCATGGAAACTCTGTTAAAATACTGATTTGTGGATATGATCATAATCAGCCCCATAATCTAATATGACTGAATTAAATGAAAAAGAATCTCAGTTATGAAGTAAGCCCCCTGTGCAAGAGTGTTCTTACACATGCAGAAAACATATGGATCCTGAAGGACGTTATTTTCAAACTACTTATTGGCGCAGGGATGGACCGTTAAGACTTTGGTTTTGTCTGTCGCGTTTCTCCCCCTTCATTCATTGTTCCTCTTTTTTTAATGCTGGAATTATGCGGGGGAGCAGTAAATAAAGTCTTGATGACATTTGGATTTTTTAATATCATTGCTCCCCACACAACACTCCATATTGTTTTCATTGTCTTTTTTGACAAAAGAAGATAACCCATATTATTTAACCACTTGTGGGACGTTACGAGATTAGGTTTTATTAAGGTAATAATTTCTTCCCACTAATGGGATCTTGGTGGAAGATCTATTCTAACTGAATTTTAAAGATTCAGCTTCAAATGAATGGCTTTGACCTCTAGGGGAAAGGGCCCATGCCGAGGGTTGGGGTGAGTGTCCCTGGGACTCTGGGCAGAGACTTCAAGGACATGCGCTGGCCTCCCCGCCACACAGTTCCACGGCTCAGTTTGCACCTGTCTGGGCTGTAGTAAAAATGGAAACTGCTCACCATGGGATAAACTTCAGCCTGGTACCATAGCAAAGACAGCTGTCTTTCAGCAAACTTACTTGATTTATTTGTCAGTTGTTCCACCCAGAGACAGTCACGGGTGGTATTGGTGGGATCAGTTTCCTTCTCGAAAAACTATGTCCTTGGTCATGTACAAACTTCAAATGGGGTTTACCGTGTGATTATTAGCAAGAATCCGGCAATCATTTGCACCTTAGCTTCGCATCCTAGAGCATCTGTAGAAAGGCTCTGTGATAGGGCAGTGGCATGCGAATGCATCCCCGAACAGGTGTGTCCGTACATCTCACACCAGTGTAGTCCCTGGATGTGTGGGGCATGGGTTCTAAGGTCACAGCATGTCTGAGATTTACTTTTTGGACAGAGATGTGCTAAGCAGAGTCAGACAAAGCTCAGAGATTCAGACCCTGACCCAAGGAGCAGAGACTGACTTCTCCCTATGTTCTCCCATCCACCTCCCAGAGTGGTTTTGCCTTCCAGGTGTGCACACCTCTTCTTATTTGGGCACAGAGAGGAATAAACAATGAGAAAAGTAGGTCAGGCCTGAGAATTGTGCCAGGAGCTTGAATCTGCTGATTATTTACTCCCCTTAACGTTTCACTTTTATTTCTAATTAACTTGGGTTTATAGCAAAGTAATGTATGAACACAGTTTTTAAAAATTAAATAGTACTAAAAAGAAGCTTACAAAGAGAAAAAGCAGGCCCTCGACCCACCACTCCCCCTCCACTCCCAACCCCTAGCCCCACTTCCTAGAGACAACAGCTTCCACCTCTCTTAGCAGCTCTATTTCTCATTAGCAAATTGAAATTACTGGGTTTTATTTAATATCAGAGATTACTCATTTACTTCCTTTAATACCGGGTACTTTGGATTTCTTACACCAGCTCTTCTTACCTTCTCACTATTCCGCCAACACAGCTGCATACCTATCTCATAGTTTCTGACTAATTAGATAGTGATTATATTATTAGGCCCATGTATGTATATTCCCTACTGTGTTAAATTGTATGCTATTGTGTGTTTTCTTTTTTATGATATTTTTCCCTGGACTGAAAAAATCTGTGTGCCTTTTTATTTGCTTAGTTTTCCTTCAACCCATCCCTATTTTTCCCCTACGTGTTTCATCAGATATCTCAAATGCCTGTTATGACTATTTCCTAGATATTCAGTTTTCTGCTTATTTCATCATTCTTTGGAGAGACCTTGCTCCCTGCACCTGCTGCCATCCTGTTCCAGTCTGGATAGTTGCTCCCCAGTCCTGCTGGGCAGCTGGGTTCCTAAGTTTTCCCTTCACCATTTTCCTCTGCTGTAACCCTCTTTATCCTAGAGCCGTGTCTTCCTTTTTTTCTGACTTAATTACTCATTTTGCTCACATTCTCCAGTAGTTTTCTTAGAAAGGGAGAGAAAATGTTTTCAGCCCTTATAGCATTAAAAACACCCTAATTCTGCTCCTATACATAATTATCATGTGGCTGGGTATAAGATTCTGCACTGGAGATCATTTTCCCTCAGAATTGTGAAGGCATTGCTCCATTTTCTTTTGACTTCCAGTGTTATTGTTAAGAAGTCTGATGCCATTCTGATTCCTTTGATATGACCAAGTTTGCCCAACCTCCATCCCAGAAGCTTTCAGAATGTACTCTGGGTCTCTAGTGTCCTGAAATACCGTGATGCTGTGGGTCCCCCTCACTCATTGTGCTGGGCATTTTGCAAGCTCTTGTGATTTAGAAATGAATATTCTTCAGTTCTAGGAAGTCTTCTTATGTTATTTTTCCAAGTCTGTTTATTTTATTTATTTTTCTGAGAGATTTTCTTTTTCCAACTTTTTTTTTGCTCTTAAACGTGTTTATTTTGACACTTTTCTTTTAAATTTCCAAGAGTTCTTTTTTACAGCAGACTTTTGTTGTTCCAAGGACACAATGCCATCTTTGATCTCTCGGAATATATTTTCTAAAGTTGTTGGATTGTTTTCCTGCTGTTTGTGCTATTAACTTGAACTCATTTTTTTTCTGCTGGTTTCTGTCTTTCTTTTTCGTGTTAAAGTCTCCCCACAAATATGTGTGGCCTAAGTTCTTATTTAGCAGTGAGGCACCAAAATGCTGATTGAAAATTTCCCCACCAGTGGGCTTTACTGTTGGGTGAATCAATGGGAACCCAGCCAATTTGGGGAATGGGAATATGCTAGCAACTGTAAGACTCACTGTTGAATGAAAAGAGGTACAGAAGGGGAAGAAAGTAGAAGCAATGTGAGGCACAGAAGCAGTGTGAGGGATAGAAGCAATGTGAGGAACCATTAACAGCAGGAAAGAAGATGAATATAACCATTCCAGTGGATAAGAAAAATTAAAAGTGTAATTTAACAAAGAAGAAAAGCAGGTTCACATGCACTAATGCCTTGCTCCAGAATACCAAAAAATAATGACAGCGGCTATGTGACTTCAGGGAAACTGGCTCCAGACCTAGGAGGAACAAGGGTTTTGCCCAACATTGGAAAAACACCTTGCTTTGCTCTCTTCTCCAATGAATGCGAAGAATCCAATCCTTTCTTAAACACTTGAAACAAAGGAACAGATAAAAGGTAAGAAATGCAGCTTTGGAAGCAGATGCGGTTTATTAAAAAAAATCCCTGGGACTGTTTAGTCCCCAACTGAGATTACTCTTAAGGAACAGAGCTCTAGGATGAATGATCTTCAGCTGTAATTGTAATACTCTGTGGATAAAAATAGTTAAGCATTGTGAAAAATTAATCTGCCTGTGACAGTAGTGCATTTAAGATGATTAGAGTTATCTGGAGAGCCTTAGGCAGGGAATCGGCAGCTCTTTGCTCTTGCCTGCTCTAAGCAGTGACAATTCAAGGAGGATTTCAATGTTTTGTTATAGGATCAATTGGTGAGAGGGGGAGGGGGGATAGTGAGATAGTTCCAAGGGGACCTTGTGGATCTGAGAACCTGTTGCTGGGGAGGGGACAGTAAATTGCTGGCAGAAGGGTCATCATTAATCCTTTCTGGAGCCCCATAAGGAAAGTGATCTTCCATTCTCGGGGTTATTATCAGACCAAAGCTAACAATTCTTGCATTCTCACTATGTGCCAGACGCTGTGCTCTATCTGACTTTATCATCCCAGCTTTTACAACCAAGCAGAGGGAGGTTAGACGCTGGATTCTAACCCTGAGCCCACCATTAGTCTGTGCTGCCTCTTGACTCTTTCAGTAGACTAAAGGAACAGGAAAAGGGTAGAGTAATCTTTCAAGCAGTACTAAGGCAAACCTAAGAGACACAAAACAAGGAGCACAAAATGCTGTAGCTGGGACTTGCTGGACAGGGAGAAAGGAAAGGAGTTGCAGAGTCAGGCTCGGCTACCCGTGCAGAGTAGGGCTTTGCAGGAGTCACTGGGGCATTTTTGCCCGAAAACCTGCAGGAGAATATTGTGTCTATGGTATAGCAGCATGGATCCACAGCATCCTGAGTGCTAGATATCCCCCCAAATTGCCTGGTGCCCTGGGGAAGGACCCTACTCACAGTGTGGAGATGGTGGAGACCTAACAGTATGTAATGGGAGTCCTCGCTCTGACTGTACCCCATGAAAATAGGAGGTCCTCAATCTATCAGCCAGGACTTGGTCCTAGGAACAGAAGCTACTCTAAGTATTCCAAGTATAAAGGACTTGAATACAGGGAATAAGAAGCTTTTACGATCACTGAAGGGTGGAGAGATGTGGGTCAAGAAGCATCCTTGCAGATGGCTCTTAAGAATTCACATGGGAGCTGCTTCAAACTTCACATCTGCCAGCACATCTGCCTGCAACTGCCTCCAAAGCCACATGGCGTCTGTCTCTTTGCTGCCTCTAAAACTAGTTGACAACTCTCTAGTTGACAAACCCTAATCCATAGCCACAAATGGAGGAGATTCTGGGAAATGCAGTCCTAGCTTTTCTTCTTCAGTGCAGGACAGGCCTCCTAAGGAGGAGGTGGTGATGTCAACTTGAATATCACCCACCAATACCCTGGAACTTCCTATGACCTCAAGTTACAATGGCATTCTATTTGTACCACTATCCCCCCACAGCCCCCCCCACCCCCGCCACCGACATGCCCACTGTTTTTTGGTTGTCTTGATGATGGGGTAAGATAAGAAACTTTTAACCTGGGGAAGTTTAGGTATGTGTGAGCCTAGGGTCCATTCCAGGTGACCTCCTGAGATCCCAGCAAGCTAAGTGGTTCTCTCACTGTATCAACTCATACCCTGGCTCAGTAAAAACTGTAAGATTCTTGATAATTGCCCATGACAAGAAATGAGAATACTCCTGAAAGGTTAGCAACGAGGCCCTTCATGCAGATGCACATGTTTGCCTTCTTCATTATCCAGTGTGGTTACTGAGAGCAGTTAAAGGGCTTTGAGTGTTCAACTGGTCTAGGAAAAGGTACCATGTTTCCTGTAAAGGTTCTACTATGAGCCCCAGCATGGTCATGCTGACCTGGCACCACTCGAAGATGGTCATGGTTGCGTGGGGAGCTGCATTGGGTAGATGGTGAGGCTCCCTAGGAAGGAGTACCAGGATTCATTAGTTATTCTTGACATGAAGTCAGGAAGGGCAGCATGCATGCCACAGATTTGCCCTCCATGTCAGTGATTGTATTTGTCTGCAAGGAGGTGCTTATGTGATGAATCTCTGTACATGAAGATGAGTTGCCCATCTCCCATCAGAAGGAAACACCAAGCTAGACTACAGCTGTATTTGTCAGGCTGCCATCCATTGCAAGCAACAAAAATCAAACTCGAAGTTGCTTTAAGCAAAATCAGTAAATTAAAGGAAGTTAATTATTTGATTGGTTGGGGTGGGTGGAAGTTCATTGTTTGTTAACTAAAAAGTCCAAAGCTATATCTGGCTTCAGATACAGTTGGCTCCAGGGCTCAGCTGAAGTCACCAGGGTTCTTAGTTTCTTGTTTCACTTGTCTTTGTGTCAGCCCAGTTCTCAAGCAGACCCTCTTCATGCTCTGCCTCCAGCACTCATCTGATCACCTTGGCAGACTCGGTGGAGAAAAGCCTCCTCTTTCCTGAAAGTTTCAGTTCAAAGTTCTGGGGCTGGCTCTCACTGGCAAAGCGTGGTTAGATGGCCATCACTATGACGGAGGAGGGGAGGATGCATTCCTGTGCCTGTGGGGGGGTGGGGCAAACCCTATGCAAACCATATGGACTGAAATTGGAGGCAGGACATGTCCCTAAAGGAAATAGTGTGGGTGTGGGTAAGGGGAGTGGGGCTCTTCAACCCCTCCCCCAAAAAAGGGACATGCATGCCCAGCTGGCAGAAGCAACAGCTGTATGTTATTCCAGCCCAGCTGGAGTTAGAATCAGTCTGGGCCATCTCTGAATCATCTCAGTCAAGTTGCTAGCTTCTTTGGACTTCTAGTTACTCATTTGTGTAATAAGTAGGTTGGTTTCAATGGTCCACTCCACCATTCCAGCTCTAAACTTGTGCTAATCTGTCCATCTATGCCACAACCAAATGGACTGCACTGGGATCAGGGTCCATTAGCAACATTCTCAGCAAGTGGATGGGTTACTTATTTCAGGCCTCCTTGTGCTGTAAAGCAGCAAAAAGCAGCCTGAAAAATCTCCCAATGTTTTTGGTCGGGGTCTGAGAAAAGTTCAGAGTGGGTTTTGAAGGGACACACTCCACAGAAGCAACCATGGTCTCTGCCACAGACAGATCCATCCTATTGGATCCTAGATAGAAGATTTCTTTTGCCTGCAATTCTCCTGAAAAAAGGGCCCCCGCCAAACTCATCTGGTGTGCTGTGCTCTGGGTAGAAGTAATTGCTTTTATGGGGCATTATTCATGTCTAGTCTACCTGAGGCCACCTCAGATGATGTTTCTCTAGCTATTAAAGGCTTTGTCATGCATGAAGCCTCTCTAGTATTTTCCATTAGGGGAAAAGAAAAAGATTCCCCTTGAAGTTTACCACCTCCAGCGGCAATTTGCTGCCCATTTCAGGGCCATGTTAAGTGGTTGGCACCTGAAAAAAGGGCAGTCTTTTTCTTTTAAGTGCAGCCGGAAAATGGGAGTCATAAGTGAAAGTAGGGAACCGGGAGAAGTATTTCCATGCGGCCGAGGTAGCTTTCTTGTTTTGTTGTAAGCTGGCAAACTTCAACATGCTCAAGCAGTGTTTTGTCAAATTTCTTAAATGCTGAATGTGGCACTGTCCCAAATGAATGTAGATGTTATTGTAGTGCTAGGAGAGATTTATTTTAATGTACAGATGCAGCCACTACAAAGGCCCCTTTTAATCTACTGGGAGCTCTGTTCCTTGCTCTTTTACTCTCTGCAACCCTCCTCCCCATTCTAGGGAAAACTGGTATATGCTGTGAAATTGCAGAGTTTCCCTCCTTCCCTCTTCATCTCCCAAGGCAGTGACATAAGTGCTGACAATAATTATAATTAAAATGCTTTGTGAAAGAAAAAGCAATTTGCAAGGCTTCATTCCCTTGCACAGCCTGCCTGGAATTCAGAGACAACACTGCTTGATAAAAGAAAACGTACCAGCAACAGAGCCCACTTGCCCAGCTCCAGACTCAAGCAGAGCAGCCCCAAGAGAAGCATTTCCTTATCTAGGAAATGCTTCCTAGATAGAAAGGAAGCACAGAAGGAGCTGTTCCTTTACTGCTCACCTCCAAGATGGGAAATCCATCCATTGAGCTGAGCCTCAGGTACCAATATCTTGCACCTTGGTGGAGGCCAAAATAAACGGGAAGGGAAGCACAGAGGAAGCTATGGCGACATGTGAGGTTTGGCCCAGCCAAATCTATGCTTTCAAGGCAAGACGAGAGAGGGGAGCCACAGACAAAAGCAAGGAGTTTGGGGGTGGGGGGTGGGGGGAGCGTATGTGGTTGAGGGGTGCTCACCAGACTCACTGGCAAAGGAAAAACTGAAGCCAGGACAGTTTTCAGTCCTATCTTACCCAAGGATCCCTCTTCATAATAATTTGGAATATTCCCTTTACTATCCCAAAATGAGATGCATAGAAAATATAACCTGTTTCCCTACATGCTCCCAAAAAAAAAAAAAAATCTATAGAATGCTCCCACTATAATATCAAGAAATAAAAGGAGAGTCGTTTATAAGAGGATAATATATATTTTAGTGTGTAAATGTTTGGGCAGAACTATAAGAAGAGACAGAAGGAAGAGGCCAGAAGCTTGCACGGAATCTCTGTAAATGCAGTGGCTGCTGTATGGGCCTCTCAACCACAGACCATGCCTCCTTGGTGATGGGGTTCTCTGAAATAGTCAAGTTTCAGGCGAAACAGCATGTATTTGTCTCTCTCTTTCACAGGACTGAGGTTACATTTTTAGAAATTTTCATGCGCAAGATATACTTTGTATTTAGATGTAGAACAGAATTCAGTTCAAGGCCCAGCTATGGATCATGCTTTCCAAGCACAGTAATACCAGGCAGAGCACTTGAAGCCCTGAGGGACATGGAACCATTCTTTGTTGGGGTCTGTCTTGTGAATTGTAGGCCTTCCGGTTACTGTGACAATCAAACTACAAACTTCCAAAACAGTCCCCTAGGGGGTGATGCAGCCCCATGAAGAAGCATGTAGGAAAATGGGCAGCAGGCTCCTGAGTGAGGCTTGTGGTCTCTAATCCCAATTCCATCAAGTTCTAGCAGTTGTGTGGCCCTAGTTAAGTCACCTGACCGCCTGCAGCTTATCTTTAAAATGGAAAGAACATCTTCTCCCTGAGATTGCTGAAAAGTTAAGTGGGATAATGTTAGTTGGGTGCCTGGCCCACAGTGTGTGCCCTGTGTGTCCTCTGTTATTGGGACCAGCTCCTGCAGCCCTTCATGTCCTGGGCCATTTCTTCTCTCTGTTTTCTGCTTCCTTAGAGACGAAGGCTGTTGTCTCTGCTCTGAGGTGGGTACGGGTTTCCTTTGGGCCACTGCCTTGTTTCCAAGGAGGCTTCTCTCCTGTCTTCTTTCTTCAGAGAGGGACAGCAAGCACGAAGGCCTGGAGGCATTGAAAGATGCCAGGAGCCTCTGAGGAACTCTTTTTGGCCTGCAGGAAACTGATCGGTTCACAGGAATTGGAAAGAAAAATTAAAACATAAAGCAAAATGTATGAGAAATTATGTAGATTTACCAATCTCATATTAAGCAAAGTGTTAGTCTTTTCTACAGGGATAGGCTCATTAAATACATATTCTTTTTGAGTAATTTTAGGTGACTCCCTTTAGTTCATTCATTTAGATATTTGTTTTTTAACATCTCTGAAGTCATGAAGATCTGGGTTCAAATCCTAGTTCCTCCAGAGTCCCTCCCAGCCTCTAAACCATGTGGTTGACCTCTAGGTTGACCACTCAGAAACCTTTGTATCCTCAGAATTAAAACAGAGGTGATACTGACAGTATCTACCTGTGAGGATTTTATCGAATCTTCAGATTTTACAAACTCTCAGCAGAGCTGCAGATGTTCTGGGTAGTTGTGATTACACCAGGTCCAGCTTGTTTAACTTTTAGCAAAAAAGATGAAACATTCCACAGTGGTTTGAAACCCAAGGTCCTTGCAGGTAACATGGAATCTACAAGGAGTCCAGGCCAGGAAATGAAATGAATCTGGGGCCTGTGATGGAGGGTTGGCAACACCTTAGATTGGTGAGTGATGCACAGTATATCAGTCTTGGAAAAACTATGTGGAGACTCAGCTACAGGTCAGTGCCGTGCACGGCGTCCTCATTCCAGCCCAAGGTGTCCCTAGAGTCAGTCAGCAGCCCCCTGGGCCTTATTGACAAGCCAGCAGGGAGCCTCGGGCTGTGCCGTCTGTCTGCAGCCTCTGGCAGCAGTAGCAGGGCTAGCAGAAGCCAAGTTCCAATGTCCCAGGGTAGGAGCAGGGAAGGCTGACACCTACGAGGACGTCCTGGTGCAGGTCTTTCCTCCAGGCCGCCACATCTCTGGCTTCCCTTTCCAGTCAGATCTTCTTTCCCATGCAGTCAGTTTAGGGGCTGGAGGCAGGGTGGAGAGGGGAGGAACTGGCCCAGGCAGTTGCCATATTGTCCTTCCAGCCCTGAGATTCCTCTGGGCCTCAGCTTTGGAGACTCGAGTTCCTCTGTGCTTCCCTTCCCCAAGGCCCTAAGCATGGAATGCTTTAGCTGAGGGAATGGAGAAGAGCCAGGGTGTGCCAGGAAACTCTGGGAAGAACGTTGGTAACAACTGTCTTTCAAAGTGTTATCCCTCAAAGAAAGCACAAGAGGCAACTGATTAACTGCCTAGTGCCTGGAATATAGTGCATTTGCTTGTTCATTCATTCATTCAGTCAGTCAGCCTTTACTGAAGGCTACTGGGCGCCAAGGAACCTTTGGAGAAAGAATAATTGCCTGAGTTGAGGGGCATTGAGGTCAGGCAGCCTTACTTAGCACTGAGGCCTGTCTACAGTGGTCTCTACCCTGCTGAGAAGGATTTGGACTTCCTACAAAATCAGAGAAGGAAGCACCCACCCTGTCTCCACAGCCCACCCTGGCCCCGCACAGTAACATGACCAGTGCAGTCTGTTCTGAAAGCCAGTTCAGGAACCCAAATGAGAGACTCAAGTATTGCCAAGTATGTGTTTGGGAGCAATTGTTTAATGACAGAAAATGGTTTTTCCATCCTCAACATCTGCCTGGTTAAATTATGGGACAAAACTGGTATCCTTCACCCCATGGCTAATTCCCAAATATTCCAAGCTCTTTAGATTCCAAGAGGTTGGAGGGGAAAAAAAGGCTTGATTACTCCAAAATGCTGTTCACCCCTCTTGTACTTCCCATTCCCTTCTGCCTCCCTGCTCAAAAACACCTTGTATGCAGCTATTGTGGGAGGACCTAGTCCAGGTTTGCCATAGCCGAACACGTTACCACCCAGGTATTTGACTTTAGAATGGGGGTCTAGATGGTGAGAGGGAACCAGGCCCAATGGTGTACTGGTCTTGTCTTTGCAGGCTGCCTTCCCGCATGAGCACATTCATAAGCACATGTTCTTCCCGTGGCTGTTTCTGCTGTTGTCGATAGAGACTGAGATGATGGTCTTGTTGACCCACCATCAAGAGGGCAATTCTGCTTCTGAGGAGCTATCCCCAGAATGCTCACCAGATTTTGTTTGAACCTCCCTGTTAGGCCCTGCTTGTTGTCTGATAGAGACTAGGGAAGTATACCTTCTTCACTTGCACTGGCCATGCAGATGGTCTTGGAGTTTTCTCAGACACTTCAAGCTTATTCCCAGCTTGGGGTTTTGCATGTGGCCTAAAATGCTGTTTCCACCCTCCCTCTTCACCAGGTCACTAGGTCCTCATGAATTCCTACTCATCCTATAGGTTCTCCCTCTTTATTGACTACTTCCCTAATACTATCTTAAGAGAACAGTAATTCCAAGACATGCCTGGTGAGCAGACAAACATGTTTCATGAAATAATTCATTTACAAGCAAAATCAAAACATGATGAAATTTACCAAGCTAAAATGATGGGCCCTTGAGGTGGAAAAGGTGGACAGTGTCTGGCAAGACGCAGATGAGATTGATGTGCCAGTGGAAAAACTCAGGGTTCCAGGCTTCACTCAGCCAGGAGGGATTAGAAACAAGACTACACCTCACCATCCAATCCCAAGTGCCCTCTGCTGGGTGGAAGTCCATCATCTCTCACCTGATTCGATGAATGCTACCAAATCCTAACCAGCCCCTCACACAAACTATACAGCCCACTACCTCCACCTGCAGATATTTCCAAAGCACAGATCTGTTCACATCTCACATCCATCCCTTGCTGAGAACCTTTTCATGGCTCTTCATTTCCCTCAGGACAGAGCTCAAGATACCTGGATGGCAAAGGTAGGTCTCCTGAGAGAGAAAACAGTCTGAGAATAGTTGATATCACCATCAGCACAGCATCAAACCGCCTGGTCATTCCTTTGACCTGTATCATAAGTACCTACCTGGGCCGGGCACTTCTCTAGGTACAGAGAATATAGGTGTAAACAAACAGCCTCTGCCCTCCAGGAGCTTAACGCTAGCCAGGTAGGAATAAAACACAATAAATAATACATAATATAATTTAATGCCAAATACAGATTAATGCTTTGATAAAAATAAAGCCGGTTTGACTATTGACAAGACGACCATCAGAAGAGTCAGTAGACCAAGCAAAATCAGGTTTATTCCCTATCTCAGTGAGGGAGAACACCACCCTGACAGGGTCTTACGAGTGTCCAAGAAAGGGCAGTCAGGCAGGTGTTGATAGGGTTCTGGGGTCTGGGTGGGTCTCTCAGTGTGGGGATCGGATCGGGATTGGGTTCCTTTAAGAATGGTGTACCTCTTGAGTCTTGATAAATCCAGAGTTGTTTGATAAGTGAGCAGTTTCTCTAGTTGAGCCCTCTCTTGTTCTTGATCAGTCTGTTGTTCAGATAAGTTGATTTAGGGGAAGTTTCTCAAGTAAATCATAAAGTATTTTTACTGGTTTATAGCCTTATCTTTCTGGGCAAGAATTTTCTGTAGTAAACAGTAAAATCACGGAAGTCATGCTGATGGAGGCGACCTTGGTTTCCAATCCTGATATTTCACTGCAGAACACAAGCTATCTCAGTGCTCTCAGGGCTAAACATGCAACAGAGGTCACCCCAGGTTATTGCCTGGGATATGCCATGTGACCCTCAGTGTAGGATTGCCAGATTTAGTAAATCAGAAATATTTTATCTGGCAACCCTATCGGAGTGCTGTGAATTTTTCAATGAATTGTCTGTATATTAATTCTAGATTTTCAGCTTCTCCTGCAGCATCAGAATAACTTGCAGGATCCAGAAGATATTCCCACAAGGCATCAGCTAAGCTGAGATGCTCCCTTGACACCAGCACAGGGTGGTCTCTCATTCACCACAGTTCCCACCCAGTCCTGGGTTTTGGGGGGTCTGAATGGACTCAGAATCCCTAGGATGAGCTGGGTGTGCTTGGACAAGTCCCTTTCCTTCTCTGTGCCCTGGAACATAAGCTGGAGAATCAGAGTAACTGGACACCCTCCTCCAGCTCCGTGAACTGTCCCATGTGAATTTTTTTTTATTGACATATATTTGATTTACAATATTGTGTGAGTTTCAGGTGAATAGCAAAGTGATTCAGTTATATATATATATTTTTTCAGATTATTATTATTTTTTCAGATTATTATTATTTTTTTCAGATTATTTTCCATTGTAGGTTATTACAAGATATTGAATATACTTCCCTGTGCTAAACAGTAAATCCTTGTTGCTTATCTATTTTATGTATAGTAGTTTGTATCTGTTAATCCCGTACTCCTATTTTATCCCTTCCCTTCCTCCCTTTCCCCTTTGGTAACCATAAGTCTATTTCCTAGGTCTGTGAGTCTGTTTCTGTTTTGTATATAGATTCATTTGTATTATTTTTTAGATTCCACATATAAGTGATATCATATAATATTTGTCTTTCACTGTTTGACTTACTTCACTTAATATAATATTCTCTAGGTCCATCTCTGTTGCTGCAGATGGCAATATTTCATTCTTTTTTATGGCTGAGTAATAGTCCTTTGTGTGTGTGTGTGTGTGTGTGTGTGTGTGTATGCCACATCTTAAACCAGATCGTCTGTAGATGGGCACTGGGTTGTTTCTATGTCTTGACTATTCTAAATAGTGCAGTTATGAACATTGGGGTGTGTGTATCTTTTCAAATTAGTGTTTTCTTTTTTTCTAAGTATATACCCAGGAGTGGAATTGCTGGATCATATAGTAGCTCTATTTTTAGTTTTTTAAAGAACCTCCATACTGTTCTCCATAGTGGTTGCACCAATTTACATTCTGATGTGGATATTTTAGTGCTGCTTTGCATTGAATACAGTCATCAACATCCAGCTCAGAGGTGTTTGGCAAATATATGTGACCATTCTATTATGGGTTTTGAAATGTTTGGAAATGTGACCCCTGATTTTGTTATAATCTCTTTGGTAACTGTTATTAGGTGGTGACCTAATAAGAAATTATTAACTGGGGAGCTATAATTTGGAAACTTATAATTTTCTTAATGGACATTGATTTGTGTAACCCTGATTAAAATACAATGAAGCCTGAGGCTTAAATGTTTTATTCTGAAAGTTTGAAAGGATGGGAATTGACTCTAAAAATGTATTGGCTTGAAAACCTTATTGAAATAATATTATTTGAAGAGTTTTGTGAGCATAAAATGATCTGACAAAAACTATTCGATGCCAGCTCCAGTGGCCTCAGAAAGCTGAGGGAATATAGGTTTCTTCAGATGAAGTCTGGAAAAATGCTTCCAGATTACCTCAGGGGTGAAAAGAAAATTATTATTCCATTCCACAGCCCTGCTAATTCTTTTCAACATTGATTCTGTCAAGTAATTAGAATCTAAATGGAGGAAACATTCATAATTGTCATTTATTATACTTTACCAAAGGTGACTGCTCCCAAGAAGCTCTGACAGGACAAAAACAAAGTGACTACAAAAGAAATGTGTAGGCGAAGGGATCAGGCCTTCCTACACACATTCCCGGAAGCCAGTCCCAGATTAAAACAGGCCTCTGCAGCTATGAGTCTTCAAAGAAAATCTTCTGCTATCGCATTGTCAATCGAGTGATAATGAGTCCTGTTTCCCTCCCTCTCTCTCACCACAGACATATATCATGTAGCTCTTTGTTACTTAAAAGCATGTATAAGAAAGATTACCCCCCCTCCACCCCAATACCACAGGGTATACTTCAGAAGTGAAATATGCAATCGGTGAGGGGTTTATATTTAAAATACCTCCTCCCCTTTTATCATTGTATTTCTTCACTCGGCATAGGCTAAAATATGAGGTGTGTCTGCTCCTGTGAGAATGGTTTTTTTTCCCCTAATTTCTGAAATAATACCATACCTTGGAGATTAATGTTCAGGCTTTACCAAGATTCTAATAAACAAATATGGCTTTGATCTAACTATTTTTCAAAAGGTTGTTGCTGATCATTCTCCCGTCCCTATAATCTTTTAAGAAAGCCTTTGGACTTGCCAGTCTGACACCCAGGGGGGCATAAATGCAGCTGCCTTTTCTTCCCCCTCATCTCCATGAGGATACTCTGTTCTCAGTTTCGCCCAAATTAGTCCCAGGATTTCAGTTGTGTTTTTTGTCCAACATTCCATCATGCAAATCATTAAAATCTTCACATGAAATATTTAACAGATGAGTTATGTCATAATTCACATTACAGTTTTAAACTGTTATTCATGTGGTAAGTCATTTATCCTGGACATTAGCAGACCCCTGGAATGGGCTTGTATTTGATGTAAGGAAGGTTAGAGTTCTTTTCCTCAGCACTCCAGGATAGTGGCCTTTTCCCAAACCCCAGTTAATCATGAAATATTCCAAAAAAGTGACATTCAGATTCATTGTTAGTTCTACTTGCAATTAACTATTTTGAAAACAAACAGAAGAAAACATTTAAACAAATGTGGCTTGGCTAGCAGCTATTACAGTTGACCGTTAATTAAGGCAAGTTGTAATCCAAATGTGCCATGCCTTGTTACTGTCACTGCAAGCCATCATTGCTGTTGGGCACAAAGGAATGAAAATTCAGGGACTCTGTCAGAGGGGGGCTGAGGACAAGGTGGGAGATATTAACCCAGCTGTGTAAAACGAGCCACTACCCTGCTTGAGAAATACGACCAGAAAGGAGCTCATTTTCTAGCTGAGAAAATGTATGGCCAGCATGTACTTGTAGAATTTGGATTTTAAGAAAACTTGTTCCACTCCTAAGTGATGAAATACAAAGGAAATCCTTAGCATGTATTTTATTTATTAACTTATTAGAGTTTTATTTTCTCTAATAAGGATATGGTTTTCTACCATATTCCTACCCATGAATTGGAATCTATTAGAAGAAAACACTCCTGTTTGTGGGCCAAGCCAGCCCAGGGGAGCTCTGGGATCTGATTTTCTGCCTGAGCACTGGAATGAAATAATTGTCCCCATGCAGCCAGCAGTAGCCAGTCAGTTGAGAAGCTTTGTGACCAGGTAGCCTGGCTGATGAGCACGTGGAGCTGATGGTGGCAGTATCAGGGACAAAACCCTCTTGGATTCTATACGCTGACCTATCTAACCTTGTCCTGAGTGTGCATGGATAATCACAATTCCAGAGGGGTGAGTGATGGGATTTGAAGAGTGGCACACCTTTCATTAATCCTGAAGGGAAAAAAATCCATTTCAAGCTTGCTCAGCTGGAAAGGAATCTTTGCCTTCTGTTTTCTGCTTCATTTTGTCAGTGCTCACATGACCTTTCCCCCCTTCTAAGTTATTATAATTTTGTAGAGTGTTTACCCACCAACATTACATCCTAAGGGACCTTGGTAGCAGTGGACAATATGGATTTATCGTGGATGAATCTTCTGTTCAGTGTCAATATATTGGCACAAAAGGTGTACTTGGTTGTGAAATACAAGCAAAAAGGATTAAAAACTAGGAACAAATCATCACATGAATGTTGACAGCACTGTCAACCCTTTAGAGTGTTCTGATACACATCCTTTTATTTTGTGTCATTTATCCCCATCCCACGAAAGTGCTGTTCAGAAGCTAGAGCCAGTGTGACTGTCTTTGTAGAGACAGAGAAGTGAAATGATGTACCCATGGGCACTCAGCTGTCTTAGAAACAGTGTTCACAACCAGAGCTCTTGGTAAACACTTTCCTGGTTATAATTTGTTGATGGCGGCAGGATTGTTTTTCTGTCTCCTGGATGAGCTCTCTATGTGTATGTGAATATATCGCATGGCTGGAGAACTGGGCAAATGGAGGTAGGGGTGTTTTGTGTGAGCTTGCGTGCCAGGCGTGGTGAGCAGTGTTTTACAAACCAGATTTGTGCTCCTAGGGGTAAGTTGCCAGTTGAGGCCAAGCCCACAGAAAATTATTTCTAAATGAATACAATATGAAAAAGTTATTTTATTTCTAATTTTACATGTAACATTGTTCTTTGGTGAGTCTCGGATTACACTTGAATGCATGTCTATTAACCTGATATGAGATGCATGCATGATTTCATCTTGAATGCATTTGAATATAATAGCACTGGAAATATAATTTGTATTTTCAAATTTTATAAAGCAAAATAAATAAATCTTGAGGGTGGTAGCCACATTGAGCATATTGCATTGATTTCTTTGGGTTTCTCTCAAACTAATTACCATCTTCCCCTTGCAAATCCAGGTCTTCTTACACGGGCAGGTCTGTCTGCTCTAGATCCTCCATACCTAAGTCATCCTCATTTCTTTCACCTCCAGGTAGTGGGTAGCATGGACGGGTCTGTGGGGAACGTTAACTTTCATCCTCAAGGGACACCAGTCTCCAGTTCCTCTCTGTGTTCCTTCCTGTTATCAGTGATGACTGTCCAATTAAACTCTCTGCGATGATGAAAATGTTCTGGATCTGTTGGGTCCAGTATAGTAGCCACTAGCCTCATGTGGCTATTGAGCAGTTAAAATGTGGCTAGTGCAACTTAGGAACTAAATTATTAATTTTATTTAATTTTGATTTAAATAGCTACATGTAGCTAGTGGCCACCAATTTGGACAACATAGGACTGCAGCATTTGAGGTCAGCTGTTGGTCCCAATTCCAGTGCACTGATCACTGACATTCTGCAAATGAAGTGCCATTATGTTTTGGTGCTTGGATGATGCTCGACTCCGTCAGCTCTGAATATCCTGAAGTATGATCCTCTCTTCAGTGATTTGACTGCCCTCCCAGGCCTCCATCCATGGCTGTTGCATCCCTTATGTCTTCATTTCAATACATTCACCACCTGTCACGTATCTGGTTTCTGATAAACATGGGACGAAGAGAGGGAGGGGAAAAGTAGGTAGGAAGGAAGTTAGAGAGTTGGGGAAAGAGGAAGACTGGAAGGAAGATATTTCATGGAGGCTCTGTGGTCTGTATTGCTGAGCTGAAAATCTGTACTCAGGCATACTTTAGAGTATTGAGGTGTGTTACGGCAGCAGTAACCTGACTAATTCAAAGCAAATTATGAGGTGTCAGTGCTCCAGATGCATGAATATTTCATATGAAAGGCTCTGGGGCTCTTTGGGATGGCAATTCTCATAACGATTTTGCTGTTTTGTTGGTTTCCAAAGACCATCCTAGTATCTTAAGGTCATTGTCCTAGGAGGCTCACACGATATTGGCGTGCTGGGAAGGGTCCCCAGGGATACTTTCTTCTGGGTCAGTTCTGAGTAAGGGAGTAAGGAACCACCAGATGCAGTCATGGAAAAGGGACTCTGTCTCCATCCTTGTGTTGAAAGTTCCTAGCAGGGAGCCGGGAAGCCTTTATAATCAAATGGAAGTGAGGAGCACCGTGAACTCCAGGAGAAATATGTTGATGATTTTCTGGACTGTCTAAAAAATTTCAAACCCCAGGAATGGTGTTTTAATTTTCTGCATTCTCTTTGGGACTTGGGTTTCGCTAAAGCATTTTCAGTCCTTGTTTTTCTTATTAAATTAGCAGGATTGACTTGAATCAGAATATACCGTTATGGCTTGAAATGTTGAAAGAACAAAATAGACGGGTATGACAAATATCTCAGGTTCCATTTGGGATGTGTGGGGGATGGGAGAAGAGAGGAGGAGTTGTTGAAGTAATGATGATCTTTTTTCTGATAAAAGTTGAAAAAAGGAAAAATAAAACTGGAACAAAACAAAGGAAAATAGCAAGAGGAAGCTAAATTTCTGTTTGTGGAAGCTTGTATTTGTTTTTCTGAATAGAATTAGCCATAGGAATGCCCTTAAGCATTTTTGTTTGTTTGTGGAGGGGAATTTTTATTCTGGTTTTTTGAGGGTTTTTTGCTGTTTGCTTGTTTGTTTGTTTTTTACTTTAAATCAATTTGTACTTAAGAGATAATTAGCCAAACGCACCCAGTGGCTGTGGCTGCCTGACTCACCTCACTCTCCTATTTCCCACTGTCCGGGTCATTTCCCTAGTCCTTCCTGCTCAGGGCTTTCATTGTGGACTTTCTAAAATATAGATCTGAGGTCCTTTGACTTTTCTACTTGAATATCTTAAATGGCTCCTCAGACCCTAAAGCAGGTGTCAGCAAACTTTTTCTGTAAATGGCCAAACAGTAAGTATTTTAGTCTCTGTGGGCCATTCAGCCTCTGTTGCAACTACTCAGCGCTGCTGTTGTACCAGACAGTACGTGAACACATAAGGGTGCCTGTGTTCCAGTAAAACTTTATTGATAAAAAGAGGCTAAATTTGGCTCTTGGGCCAACTCCTGGCCTACAGGATACTCTTCAGGTGTGTTGGCCTGACATTCAAGACCATTTGCCATTTGACCTCAGCCCCCACAACCATCTCCCCCACTCGCATTCTTTCAAGCCTCAGAAGACAGTATGGTCTTTGAAAAGGCTCCATCCTTTTGCCTGTGCTGTTTCTGCACTTGATTCTCATCTTTCCTCTGTTCTTACTTTTTCTATGAGTCAGATCTCCATGCTTTATCTTACACAAAGTTCTTACCGATTCCCCCAGGCCAAGTCTGCCCCATCCTCTGTGCTCCACAGTTCTCTGTTTAAGCCTCTGATGTTGCTTTTACCATGTGGCCACTCCCCACATAGACTCTGAGGGAGCATGTGGTCTCATTCCCCTTAGCACCCAGCTTAGAGCTCGGCATAGAAAGCACCACTGAACAAATGGTCATGAAATTGACCCACCAATGGGCTTGTGAATCTCTTAATCATAGAGAAGTATATTAACTTGTAGGTGAGCATACTACAAACCCAGAAGTGGGAAACCATGGGCCAGAGTTGCTGGAAGGGGTGTGGGCAACAAAAAACACAGCCAGGGCAAAATGGAGCAGATCCATTATAATCAAGACTGTCTGGGAGTCCTTTGGCATCGACCTCATGTCCCAGACAGGGAGTGAGTGAGGAGTGAGGGAAGTAGTGTCTAGTTTAGGGCATCAGGACCAGGGAGAGGATGCAGCCTGCTGGAGGGAGATCAGAGAGAAGCAGCCTGCATGATTAATGGGATGGAGGGACTGACTCATGAAGCAAGATTAAAGCACTCTGAGGAGCTGGGATACAGACCGAAAGGGGCAGATGATAGCAGGCTGCAAGTATGTGAGATGGATAAACACCCAGGAGGGAGCAGCTAGCTTCATTAGAGAGGTGAAAACGGGGCCTCCATCAGAGAATGGGAAGGGTGCTCAGAAAGGGCATGGGTGACTGACGGGGGAACTCAGTAGACGATGGGTGGGCCAGGGGCAGCTCTGGGTTGCTGGGAATAGAAACACCATAGAAAGGTCACCGTGGGGTGACTCTCTCAAGGAACCCTCTGCTTTTATCCTGTTGTGTCTCGAAGCCTGCCGTGGCTGTTGACCTTGGCCTGCAGAGATACACACGGAGGAAGAGAGAAAACTCGTTTTCCTCCCTCCCCTTAGATACCAGTGATTGAATGTCACAACAATTTTAAGGCCTTCTGCTCTGAGGTCAGCTTTCTGCCATCCCTCCCTGTGTTTGTAGAACCAGAGATACTTGCTTCAAGACCCTTCTTAAGTCCAGGTCAGGCTCTTACCTCTGCCTGCTGGTGGATCTGACTAAAAACCCAGCCAGCACTTTGGTTTACAGCTTCCTCAGTTGGTTCATCTCCAATAGGGATATGGCTCATCAGGCATTTTGGAAGACAAGATTCATTTGAAACTGCAGTGAACAGCCTTCAGGCTTCAATATCAGCTTCCTTCAGGTATTCTCTGAAATTTTCTCCAGGGCTAGGAAGAGCAGTTTATGCTATAGTCTGACCAAATGGCCCATATCGTGGTAGGTCCTCCATAGCCAACTTACTGTCTACAGTAAGGCCTGTGGAGTAGCCTAGCTCAACCCCGGCTGCACATTTAGATCACCTGAGGTGCTTTTTAAACATACCCATGCCTAGGCTCCACTCCCAGAAATTCTGATTTAAATGGTCTTAGTGTGGAGGGGGAAGGCACCAGGCATCAGAATGTTTTTTTGAAGTCCCCCAGATGGTTCTAATGTGTTGAGAACTGCCACTGAAAAACCTTTATTCAGGTATGATTATAATTCACACTGATGTTTATCTATCTATCTATCCATCCATCCATCTACTAACTGTACTATCACCTGAACAGTTTTTCTAAAAAAGCAAGCATTTACCAGTGAGTCATCTATGTGCTTGGCACCTTGCTGGAGGCAGGGACCCAGTGGGGAGCAAGAACATGTCCCTGTCCCTGGGGAGCTTATGCTCCAGAAGATGGAAGACACTTTGGGCAAAGCGGGATGAACCCAGAGTGCTGAAATGGTGCATTTCAGAGTCTTCCGTTCTGCATGTTGCAGCCATGCTTAGCTCTAGTCTTACCCTAGAGTCTGACGTTCTAAGTGCAAGGATAGGGGATGAGTCTCTCTTAAGTGTACATATCCCAGTTAACTTTGACTCTCAGGTCTTGCTCCAACAATTTGTTTAGGAAGTAGAAATGCACTTGGTACTTATAAGGGTAACAGCCCAAGACCTTCATAAATCTTCAAGTTCCTGAAGCCAGCAGAAGAATGTTTACCCAAGGTGGGAGTTGGTGGGGGGCATCTAACGTGGTGGCCACATAAAAGTATATGAGTGAACTTCGTTTTTTTTTTGTTTTTTTGGTTTTTTTTGCAATTGTGTATTTCTTTTGATAGGTATTATTATGTAGATTGAAGTTACTGTAGGTATTTCAGCAAAAGAAAAAACATGTGGAAAGATAAATAACAATACTGGTGGTATAAGGATATGGCAAAAATTGGGGAAGTTGTGTGCAATGGACTGAAGTTTGCAAAACTGCCCAGGGGTAAATGGTGTCCCCTTGGGGAGGGCAGTGATTCCAGCACAGAGTCTCATTCTTTCTTTCCATCTCCTCTAAAGTTTTCTCACCATCTGATGAGCTTTTTCCCCTGACTTGAGTACTTACGAAAACAGTTTCAAGAGTTACTTTGTCTTGACTTCATAGAGAGAAATATTCTGAGCTTGTTCATTGCCTAGTTCTGAGGTTCCACCGAATTCTTCTTCCCGGAGTTTCAAATCACTTTCTTAACCTCTTCCATTTCTGCACATTTCTCTTACTAGAAGTAGCATTCACTGTTGCCCTAGGGAACTTTCCACAGACAAGCAAAGAACTATATAATTCCACCAGAGTTCCTGGGGAGAGAAGATCACTGAGATGTGGATGCTGGGGGACAGTTCAACAAAGTCATGTCATGGCCGAGTGACTCGCTTCCAAACACCAGCCTCAGGACAAGTACTTTTCAAGTTTCATATCTCAAAAATATATGCAGGGTACACATTTTAGGCATGCAAGTTCATGCAATAATAACAGAAGTGGGAACCCTGAAGAAACCATGATCTTCTGAATATCCTTCTTATTTCCATTCCTGTCTTCAGCTGTGCTGGGGAGGGTGGTGACCACAAGTATATGAATTTTAGAAACACTCAAGTAACATCTCTCCAAAGAGCCATCTGCACTGTGCTCGGTTTGTTCTGTCAAGAGTTCTATGAGTACAGGTAACCTTGAAAATTCCTTACCTGAAAGATAAAATGTTTTAGTTGTATGCTTCACTGTAAATTTAGTTTTTAAGTGTTTTTATCTGATATGCTTACATCAGCATCTTACCTTGACAGATAATTTTCAATGATAATCTTAAATAATTGTGTAAAGAGATCTCTAATGCCATGTTTTATTTATAATTTGTCCAAGCTGTAGGCATTCAGATGAAACTTGAATTTTTCCAAAGGAAGTTCTGGACTGCCAGCAGACAGGTAAGTTATAATCAGCATGTTGAAGCATTAGCGACACTGTTATTATACAGGTGTTCACATTTGAGTACCCGGAGCCTAAAAGTACCAGATTTCCGATGAATGTTTGTAAAATGAACTGCTGGGCTGCTCAGATTACCTTTCATTTCACTGCAAAATAAAGGGCTGACAGCGTGTTAGACACCACATGCTGGGAAAGCAGGGAATTTGCTCCTGCAAACAGTTGTAATTGTAATTGTGAGATCAAACTAGTGACCTTCTAAAAGAGAAGTGTTTCTTCTAAGTATTGGGGACTTTTGCAGATTTTCATAGTGACTTTTTTTTAATCTTGTGGTGCCCAATTACTTATTTGTGAATCTCTTTTGAAGGCTTTTGCATAACTAGGTTAGACTAAGCATGCCTTCTTTGGCCAAGGGCTCCTCTGCCTTGGATAATCTGGGAACATTCTTTACTTGCACTATACATTCTGTAGTAAGTAATCTCAGTGGTATTTGTTCAGTAATTCAGCAGAAATGGCAACACATAAGTTGCCTCCATCTGTCCAATTCTAAATGTTGAAATGGTATATCATTTCTTAAATGAAGATACTTTAGGAAACTATGTACCAAGAACACAGACAGGAGTTTTAAAAAAAAGTCACTGGGGGTTAATTTAAAATTAAATGGATACATAATTATATTTCTTGTTACTCAAAGATTTGAGGTCTTAAAAAGACATCAATATTGAATGAAGCAAAAATTAAAATGGACAACATAAATTAAAATGAAAAAGGGCCCTGTTGCCCCCAAATTGTCTTTTTTTAAAAATAAATTTATTTATTTTTGGCTGCGTTGGGTCTTTTGTTGCACGGGCTTTCTCTAATTGCAGTGAGCAGGCTGGCTTCTCATTGCAGTGGCTTCTCTTGTTGCGGAGCACGGGCTCTAGGCACGTGGACTTCAGTAGTTGTGGCACACGGGCTCAGCAGTTGTGGCTCACGGGCTCTAGAATGCAGGCTTGGTAGTTGTGGCGCACGGGCTTAGTTGCTCCGGGGCATGTGAGATCTTCCTGGACCAGGGCTTGAACCCGTGTCCCCTGCATTGGCAGGCGGATTCTTAACCACTGTGCCACCAGGAAGTCCCCAAATTGTCTTTTATATTACTGTTTGGAGCTGGTACCCATCCTAGAGAGGATGGGCCAATTCATCCTGGAGCATTCCCTTTGGATGAAATTTGGTATTTACATAACAGGCTAGGACTTTGATAGGCTGTCCTTGAGTAACTACGTGGCAGCCATAGCAGACGCTGGTGTGTCCAAATGACACGTTTCCTTTTGTTTCCCCCTCACCCCGCAGTGCGCCTCTCTGGATGGCAAATGCTCTATCAGCTGTGATGATGAGGTATGATGGCCTCCTGGCCCTGTGTCTGCCCTAATCAAGTTTGGGGTGGCAGGGGTGGAGGCGGGTGGTGGTGGAGTGGTTGGATGACTAAGGGTGTTTTCTCACAGGGGGAATGTCTCACAGAGCCAGGTCTAACAGATTGCTCTGGACCAATCTCCAAAAACCCAAGGACATTTGCTTTGTTTCTTTCTTTTTCTTTCTTCTCCCAATCAGATAGTTTATGAGAGCTAGAGAAATGTGATATAAATGTCCCACGAACAGCACTACTGGGACTTTGGCATTTTATTAAAAAAACGATACAAATTACTGCCATTTGAAACTCATGTTACAACTCTCAAAGTTTTCTCCCCATGTGGTACCTCTTTTCATCTTCTTAACCACCCGGTGAAATGGATAGGAATATATGACCCATCCTGCAGAGGGAGAAACTGAGGATCAGAGAAATAAAATGACTTGCTTAATTTCATGTAATAAGCCAAAAATCTAAGAGTTGAAAACTCAGAATGTTGCATTCTAGCATAATGCTTCCCTCCTACAACTCCCTTTCCCTCCCTTCTTTCTTTCTCTTTATCTCTCTCCCTCTCCCTCAATCTTGGGAGGAGGAATTTGAATTCCACACATGAGCAATAGAAGAAAAAAGATGTACCACTGTCCTAAGTCTGTCCATCAGATTTAAGTTTTTACAGCATCCAATCCCATGTATCTTCTGCCCCACATTTTGGATCAAGCAGGTGTGAAGTGGCCTTTCACTTTGGCTTAGGCGGCCTTCCTCTCTCTGAGTCAGCCAAACCATTAGTCAATACATAAACTGTAACTTATAAATGATCACACACTCATATTCCTTCTGGTTACCACAGGGATTAAAGAAATCCTAACCAAACGTAATTCTAACTCAGAAAACATAGATTAGAAGTATATTTCCAAAAAGTAGGTGAAGCAAAGACAAGTAGAGAAATATAAAAGGGAGTCCAGGTTGAAGCTAAAGTACAAAATGCTCAGTCCCCAAAGATCTGGCTGCCAGTTTTTTAAAAAAAAAAAACATAATTGCTGTATGAGTTACTATCCAAAGAGTAAAAACGAATCAATCAGCTTTTCAGCAAAACCCCAACTTTTCCTGACCATCAGATCAAAATTAATTTTCCTGTAGGAAAGAGTACCCTATGATGTTTTATGATCAACACCCTTTCAGTAAGTTTGGGGATGCCATTCATAGATAGTCAAGTGGCTTCAAACCTCTCCTCTGTCTTTGAGGCATTAATTGTCTTACTGGAGTGTTCAACTCAAGACAACTCAGCTCAACAATAATATTGATTAATCAGTGTCACAAGG
The DNA here is from genome assembly GCF_028564815.1 of Eubalaena glacialis. Classification (NCBI taxonomy): domain Eukaryota; kingdom Metazoa; phylum Chordata; class Mammalia; order Artiodactyla; family Balaenidae; genus Eubalaena; species Eubalaena glacialis. Next base: position 78,711,591 of record NC_083722.1, read on the forward strand.
CCCTATGTTAAGCCCTTTACTTGTACAATTACTAATCCCTATTTGTGGTAAAAGAACTGAGGACAGTTGGTTGGTTAGTTGGGCGACTGGATGGATGGTTGGTTGGCTAGTGTGATTGATGGTGTTTTGGATAGTTGGGTTGGTTGATTGATTGGTTTCTAGTTGATTGGTTGGATGGCTGGATGAATAGTTGGTTGAATAATCTGATGAATAAAGTTAGAGGCAGTGTTCCTACAACCCACACTGCCTCTGTGCATTCTCATATATAAAAATAAGTGGAAATGGATTCCCACTTAGACTTCGAAACATACAATATATATTAGTTGTTCAGTAACTGATTTCACAGGTGGTCTAGCATAGTGGTTAAAGGCACAGGCTATGGAGTTAGAATAGCTTCAAACTGTGACTCTGACAGTAATAAGCCTTGCCTTTGTTTCCTCAACTATACAATGGGGGTAGAAACACCTACCTCACAGAGTAATGATGAGGATGAATGAGACAATATATGAAAACTGTATAGCACAGCTCCTGGCGAATGGTAAGCACTCAATAAACATTAGCTATCAAACAACAACGTCTGCAGACATGTTCTTCCCTTAGAGTAGTGGCTCACCTGAACCTAAAACCTCAGACGGCAACCACATATACACTTCAGGCAATGACAGTTTCCACTGGGCATGCCTTCCTCACTACTAATGATCTCCTTTAGCAGCCATTGGGATGGACCCCCATTCAAATATCATTTTAGAAGTTCACACACTTTGAAAATTAAGCATGGAATTTGCTGGATTGCTGAACTTGATCTGATGCTCATTTTGCACTTTGAAACTATCATCCATTTCCCATTTTGACTCTAAATTTTGGCTTCAGGCAAGCAGTTGACATCGTTTTAAATGGAAAAGCCAGGCCCCTTTCCATCCTTTCAGCAGACTCTTTCCACGTGTCATTCCCCTTTCATAGCTTTTAATTAAGTCTTTGAGGCCATGTCCCTCCACTCCCCGAACTGCCCTCGAGTGATCAGGTCCCCATTAAAAACAGCTGTGGGGGCTCATTAAGTTCACATGCTTCTGGCTTCTCCTCTGTACTGAAGACCTGGCCCAACTCCCACAGACTTATCAGACATGCTTTGCCTTGGATCCACTCCAGCCCCTCTGTCTCTGCCAACAATGGCCTCCCTGGGCCTTGGCTAGAGTGCCCTGGGCCGGTGGGTGGAGTCGGTATGGCCAGATGTCTTCCTGGCTTGTAGATACATCTTCATGGAGGGCCTGGCCATGGGCCTGACGGATGACTTTAAGGAGCTCCATTCCACCCAAAGCAAATGTTAACTTCAGAACCTGAGAGGCAACCTCTCACACACTCACTCATTCCTTCAAGACACGTTTACTGAGCCCTCCTTACGTGCCTGGTACCTCCAACACCCGGGGAGTCAATGGGAAGCAGAGTCAGAAATGGCCCCTGTCCTCCAGGAGCTAACTGGTTAGCAGGGGAGATGAGCGCACACGCTTATCAGCTGACTTGCCTCCCCAGCCTCTTGCTATAAACTATGTAACAACTTCCCTTTCTGAGAAACTCAATTTGCAGCAGTAGGATACTTATAAAGAGGGCACATAGTAGGTGACCAATAAACATCATTTGCTGAATAGACACAAGCACAGGTCCTTCAGGTACTCACTATGCACCTTGCTCTGTGCTCAGCACTTTGTACTCACTGGCCTACTTAATCTTCTCACCACTCCTCTGAAATAGTTGTTGCTGTCTCCATCATTCAGATAAGGAAACTGAGACTGGGAGTGTTAAAAGGCTTTGCTCAAGGTCACACTGATAGCAAGTGTCAAAGTCTCCGATTCTCAAGCTAGTATCTTAGCCTCAGGTAACACAGGTAACCTTCCAGGTAACACAGGCGTGGTGCTGTGCTTCTCACCCCCAAGTACCCTTTCTCCCCAGCTTTCCTTACTATCTGTGACTGCCCAATTCCCATGGCCTGGTTTGGGGCTCTGAACTTCAGATATCTACCTGACCTGCCTTTGTGGCCTGGAATAGGACTTCTCTGAGCAATACTGAGTCATCAAGTAGTTGAAGAAAGATGTCTTTTTAAAAAAAGACAACTTCTCTCACCCACTCTGTCTTTGTCTCTGCATTTTTCAAACAGCCTCATCTTTACATGTTTTGTCACAGGTGGCTTTGGAGTGGTTGCTTACAATATCTGTCAAAACTTAGAGCTCCTGGTTTCCCCAAGCCCTTCAGCCTGTCAGCCTACCCTTGGGACAGGGCTCTGGGCAGACTCCTTCTGAGAGGTTTGGCTTAATTTGGGGCAGAAGTAGCACAGTGAGGGAAAGCTGAGAAAATATCTCCTCTCTTTCTTTTCACTGGAGGAGGGAGTATGGAGAAGGTGATTGGCTATTTATTGTAAAGAGACATAGAGAAAACAACTTATCCGACTGGAATCTGGCTAATTCTGTCCTGCTTCATAACCCAGTACCCTGCTCACTTTACTCCAGTGGCCTTACTCCATTCCACCATACTTCCCAATAATTTAATCAAGAAAGGTCTGTTTATGAAGTCTTCACAGAGACTAAATATACCTAACATAGCAATATTGCCTATAATGAAAACTAAATGACACCTTTCAGATTAAGAGGCCCAGTTCTACATCAATGACACAGCATCCTTGCTTCTGACCTGTGATTTTCTCAGTGATTTGTCACTCACAGTGTTGGCAATACCTGTTTCTTACTTTCCCCTCTGTGCCTTCCACACCAGAAGAGAGTGGGAGCAAAGGTGGATGCCTGAGAAGTGAGTCTTCTAATGGCCAATCCAACCTTGATTCCACCCAGTGCTGGCCATTATAAGGAGCACAGAGGTCCTCATTTCCAAGAAATGAGGGTGGGGAAAGAACCAAACATTTATGGCAAATAATGAAACATTTCATTGAAGCTTTGTCTCTAAATAAAGTGGAAATGGTGAAAATACATTTATTTTATTTAACAAATTTAAATTATAATTGCAGTCATACTCTAATTCTATAAACAAAGGACATATTTGGTTTGGGAGTAGGGAGTATAATATTTCTGATAAAATTATAAAAATCACAATATAGAATCCTTCACTTTATATTTGATTTTCTCAGAGTGATCACAAGGAAGGTCAAATGTAGTGGAGCTTGATCAGTTTCCCCAGGAGCTTCTCTTAGTCCCTTGCTTTTGAAATCATTCTCTTTGGAAGCATCTTTCATGTTATCTGTGGTGATGTTTTCTTTCTTCATGTGTTACCTCTGACCGATACTAATGTGCCAACGGCTTCCTGTGTGATTGGAGCTGATCTCCAATATCACTTTCATGGACTTCATGAAATATTGCCTCTTTCCGAAGATTTTCGGTTGACTTCATAATCTATTTGCTTTGTACTGTCTAATATTTACAACATTAGACGAACAGAGATTGACCAAAGATATAGGTCTAATAGCAGCAATACCAGTTGGCTAGGGATGTTTGAGTAGGAACTCACTTTATAATTAGGGATAGAGGGTGAGTTATGATGACTTTGGATCTCTATGCAATTGCAAGGATTTGGAGAGTCAGTATTTTAATATGGAGGCCACTCCTATGCTCAACATGTATGACTGAAAGGAGGTTAACCTCCCTTTGCATCAGGGTCTATATCTGCAAAATGACAATCAGGATCCTCAAATAAACAAGGGTATAGATTTGTCTAATATGATCCAATTAACTTAAAATTAAGTTTAACTCTGCACGTAGCTCGTGGCTGCCATATTGGACAGTAGAATTCTATGAGTGCTTTCATAGGGCTGTGTCCTAAAAAAGGAGAAAGTTTGTCAAGACTCCCACCAGGGACAAAGTAGTCTCCTTACAGCTAAGAGCTGCTTTGAACAGCAAGAGTGTGACCAAGTCATTCATCTGGCCCCTTGGGATAACCAAGAGAAACCCTTGCTCACCAAAGCAGCCGACTCGTTCCTAAAAGATGCTAGCAGGGCTTTTAATTTTCTGCCGATTCTCCACCATTGCCTACTAATAAAGGATGCATCTTTCTGACCAACTTACTGCTGTACTTTTGTGCCTCACTAAAATCGACTACACAGATAGGTAAATGTCCCAGAAAACAACAGCCCTGCAGTGGTCTGGAGCTAGGGGAATTTAGCTCAGGGTAAAGATATGTTACAAATTAAATGTTGCAGTCGGTATGTAAAGCCGCAATAAATAGAAACTGAGTTACATCAAGGACGGAATTAAACCTTAAATTTAAACTCCACAGCACTGTAATTAAGACTTAGCCTGTAGCAAATCATTCACTTGAGATTAAAGTAGCATGGGGGAAGCAGAGGTTTGGGCTTACCTTGCTACAATTTATAAATCTGAGCTACCAAAAGCTAACAGCCCTGCCCCCAAATCCAGCTCCCAATTAAAAACAGTTTGAAAACCTTTAGGAGGCCTGAGGGGACCCTTTAACAGAAGTTCTGCCCCTTCCCTCCTGCCTAAGTCTATGAACAAATTAAAAAATATTACCTGGTCCCCTGATGGTCTTCTGAGCTGACACGGTGTTTTCATTAATACATCATTAGAGTAATGGCATTGTGCTGGCGTTTTGCTTTCAAAACAGGCTGCACTTCAACCACCATGAATACAGGCTCGGGGGCTTCTGGACACTTTGTTCCTGGGAAATATTACTCAGGTCATAAAAATTTTTAAAAAGGAAGATAAACTGTAATGCATAACTTTAAAATGTATATTCTTTTTATCCTAATCTGGGATGTTCAAGGCTTGCTTCGTGTTTTATTTTTGTTCATTAGTTTTGCAGAGTAAATGCTGGGGTTAGCTTAACCATAGCCTTAACTCCTAGAGCCAGCAGGCATTTCCAGTTCTCCCAAAACAGCCTAAAATAGGTGTCTCTCAGGTTGGAAGTACGTCATTTCGTGTAAAAGCAGTCTGAGGACGCAAAGTTGAAACTGTGGTGTTTTTATTTTCTAGACTGTGAACTGTTACCTCATAGACAATAATGGATTTATTCTGGTGTCTGAAGACTACACACAAGTGAGTGAGAAATTTCTACCTACTCAAAGTAAGGATCCCAGACTGTGCTTGGGTCAGGGGGAACAAATTATGGTGTTGAAACTTTGAGACATGATCTGTATTTAAGAGGTAATAGCAGGAGATTATAAAACCTTATTTCCATCCCTTTAAGAATGTCACAGCCTACTGCTCAGCAGGCCCCAAAGAGATTTTACCTCCGGAGAGGAGAGGTGGGGAGGGGTGCAGGGCCCAGGGTCTGCTCCCTCAGTCATAAAATGTTCAATTTATGGAACTCTTTGCCTTGAGCATGGAGGTGCCTGAAAGAGTTTGGGCAATTTTAAGGAGGTTTCCTCCTTTTAATATTTTGATATTTTATCTTTATATATATATAATTTATATATACACACAAATATATGTATGTATTTATGTATGTCAAAGTAATTATTCTTTATGGCTTTCTTTCTGGTTTTTACTTTTTAAAAATTAGTTATCTGAGCTCAAGGATTAACTTGGGTTCTCAACACAGAGGGACAAGAATCCACATATAGAGGAAGAATGTTTTTCATTTGATCGAGCTGTGTGCAGTACAGGGGCAGGAGGGAGAGATGGAAAGAAACCAAGCTAGGGTGCTCAGCAAAGAAAGCTCCACTGATATTTGGAAATCAAAATAAGAGTTAAAATCAATAGCATTGTAATAGAGAAACACGGGTTTCTCCTTTAAAACTTGGTGGCTGACAACTTTTTCTGCAATTAGAAATGAAATTGGCATGTTAAAAGAAAGTCAAATCAAGACAAGTTTAGCAGTGTGGTGTAGTAAAGTAACACCAGAGGTGGAGGCAGATGGTTTCTGATGCAAGCTCTCTTTTTGTTTTCGGATCTTGGGTGCATCACTTAACCTGCCAGGGACTCCTGGCGGGCTCTATAAAAGGAGGATGGTTGACTAAAGAAGGCTTCTTCTAACTCTAATATTTGAGGATACTAGCATTTTATAATGAAGTGTCATTTAAATCATTTAAAATGTTTTAATAGTCAACAGTGCGATAGACCCATTAATGCCTAATAAATTAATTAATTGTCTTTAAGTATGACTCCTTAGTGTCTAAGCTCAAATGGCTTGTTAATTTGTGAACACTGGCTCCAGGTAACATGTGGAACTGTGCTTCAGTTTCCCCCCTTATCTATGAGAACACTGTGGGATTTTTTTTTGTCTATTTATTTTATTATTTTATTTTATTTATTTATTGTTTCTGGCTGCGTTGGGTCTTCGTTGCTGCGTGCGGGCTTTCTCCGGTTTCGGCGAGCAGGGGCTACTCTTCGTGGCGGTGTGCGGGCTTTTCATTGTGGTGGCTTCTCTTGTTACAGAGCATGGGCTCCAGGCGTGCAGGCTTCAGTAGTTGTGGCACGTGGGCTCAGTAGTTGTGGCTCATGGGCTCTAGAGCGCAGGCTCAGTAGTTGTGGCGCAGGGGCTTAGCTGCTCCACGACATGCGGGATCTTCCCGGACCAGGGATCGAACCCGTGTCCCCTGCACTGGCAGGCGGATTCTCAACCACTGCACCACCAGGGAAGCCCATGTTGTGGGATTTTAAATGCACCTTTGGTGGGTGACAGTTACACAATTGAGACTCAAGCTGCCCATACATGGTCTCCTCAGATGCTGGACATCACTGGATGTTGGACAGTTGATGGACATTAGATAGGAAAGGTGAGCCCATGAAACAAGGCCAGTCTCTTGGGAGCAGGACTGGCCATAGGCCTATGGTAATATGCCCGTGTGTCTGGGAGGAGTGAGAAACCAAATCAATCCCCTGTGAGGAGGAGCTCTGTCATCCTGCCATAATCATGGAGGGCTGAGGGTGGGAACCTGATCCTGGGGGAGGAAGGACATGACGATGTCTTCCAGTGGTGAGTCTTGGACCAACCAACAAAGTGAACCACTGAAATAGTGACCCTTTCCCAAGCCATGGCCACTACATGTGGGCTCTGATCCGTGCTTTATTTCTGGATAGAATAGCCCAGGGAGCCTGCGGGCCTACCCTGCCTCAGCTTGTTTGATGTCTTGTTTCCTGTACTCCAATTAGGCTAATTCTTCTTCATCAACAACCAGTTCCATTGATACTGGCATATTTACACACCAGAAATGCAAATGTCCTTCTTGCTCCCAGCAGCAGCACATACCCACAGAGTTTGCCAAATGTTCAAGTGTTCCTGGAGTGAAAAAGGCAATGCTTGACCTTCAGTCAGTGAAATGTCATTTCTTTCTTTCCTCCTCTCTTTTCTGACTTTTTGGCGAAGTCTGTATGTGCCTTTCTGCCTGAAAACTCCTAGGAGCCTTGTTGAGGTCACTGCGTTGTAATGGAATCAGGATTTAGTTAATATCCTACAAAGCCTATGGAATTTATATAATTTGGGCTCTGAGTGTAATGCCGTCCACCCACCTCCACATAAGCTATAAATCCTCAGAGCACCCACAGTACAGATGGGGGTTCTCTACTGATCTACACTGGCCCCTTCCAGGGTGTTGGCAGAGGAAGGCTGTTGCTCCAAGCTCTGTTCTGCTGTATTGGATACACCCTCGCCCTTGGGACACTGATGATAGTGGCTCCAGGAATCTGGAGGGATGCCCGAGGATGTTAATCCTTCATTCCACCATTCAGGGTTGGCAAATCTCGGCCAGCACCAAGAACTGGACTTGCAGAAGCATCAGCCTGGTGCTGGGGAAGGACTGCTAGGCCTCCAGTGCCCTGAAGACAGCCCCAGAGCTGGGGTCGGCCATTGGAAGTCTGATTGGCCGAGCCTTCTTTTCGCAGGGCTGGACAGCTTCATTCTTGGTCAACATATTAACTGCCTATGGACAAAATGAGGGTGTTCCTCAGAAAGTAATTTAGAGAAAGGACATATTCTCTGCTGTAGGAAATTTATAGAGCCGATGAAGAAGACTGCTATATATCCCTAAACAGGTCATTTAGGAATTATAAACAATTCTTTTTATTACTGCTTAGGAAGCCCTTTCACAGCCTGTTTCTGTCTGTATGAAGTAGTGTTTTAATCACAAGGGACTGAGAGCAGATTAATGCCTACTCCCTCTATCCAAGAGTAATGGTGCATGCGTGTGTGCTTGTGAGCATGTGTGTGCACACGTGTGCATGTGTGTTTTAATTACAACACTCAGCACGTGTTATGCAATGTCACCCTTACCCCGCCCCCCCGCCCCTGCCATGTATTTGGAATAGTCACATCTGCTTATTAGTTTGCTCTGTAATCCCATAACTTCTCATGACTATTAAGACCTTTTCCGCTGTTATGTAACAGTAGTCCTGAAAACCTGCTGTTTTGCCCCTGTCAGCTCCAGGACACAGAGTGTGTCCATTTTTATTTCTTCTCTGGTGTTTGGGCACATTATTTATCTACACTTCCTCATGGGTCTTCTTTTCTTCCCTGCAGACTGGAGACTTTTTTGGTGAGGTGGAGGGAGCTGTGATGAACAAATTGTTAACAATGGGCTCCTTTAAAAGGTAAGGGATTTTATGGTTCCTTGCGTCCCCCGAGAAAGTTTGCCTAAATAAAATAAAACAAACCAAGGTCAAATAAAGCAAGCCCAGACTTGACCCCATGGCTGTGTTCATGCTCCAGAAGATCTTCTGAAATTCGATGCCTTTTGCATGAGTGTTAAGAGTCTCAGAAACTCAGCTCACAATGCATTCCCTGTTCCCTTAGCATAGCATTTATTAGAGGCTGGTCCTGAAGTCGGAGCCTGCACTGGGAGGTGATTATGTTGGTCTGAAACAAGTGATTGCAGAGAAGCAGGAAGCATTTTCACCTGGTCAAAAGGAGGAGGGAGTCTTGTCTCACACTGACAAGCTGGGGCAGCTTGCTAGAAATCTGGAACTCAGGGATGGGAAGTGATGTTTAGAGACTCGATATAACTTTAGAAAATCATGTAAAAGTTCACAAAACCTGCTCCCAGATGGAGATAAGTTTAAATCTGTTGCTAGAATTGCTAAAATTGGTGGTAGGGACCACTCAATTGAGTTGTGAGGGCTCTTGTTGACCCTAAGTGAAGCTCGTATAGGATGATTTCCTCACAGCCCCGCATCCCCCGTGGGCAAGCCAGCCATGCTCTTGGGAACACCAAAGCCAATGAGAAAGATCATCACCCTGCGAGATCAGGATGCCAGTTTTTTCCCCCCAGGAGTCAACCTGTCTCCCTTCCCTTGGCCTCCCAGGGAGAATGGTGGCCCATTAGTGGTGCTTTCCTGGACATATATGATGCTGTTAAATATATATCAGGAAATACAAGGATGGACCTAGGCTCGCCTGTGAGAACTATTGCACATTGGCTGCCAGTGGGAAAGACAGTCCCCCCAATTTATTACTCCCCTGCAGCTGAATGGCCAGGAAGCATTAGCTCAGAAAATCAGACTTTTAAGCTAGTCAATACGACCAACTGAGTGCTGTGCTGAAAGCAGGGAATTCAAAAATGATGACCCAATTTTTGAGATTCCGTAGCTTGTTTGTGCCAGAAGCAAGGAAACAAGAAATGATATTTTTAAATGGCATGACTCCAGCACTTCTGCAATCTCTGACACACTTGCTCTCCAGCCTGCCTGAGTGTTCACCTCTGCTCGAGTCCCTCTTTAAAATTCAAGTACATTTTTTTCCTTCTTTTGCCAGGAGTCATTGTACATAAGCTTGAAAACTGGGCTTGGAGCTGGGCTCGGGTTGCTCTGCTGGATTGTCTGCCATCCAGGGCACCACTGGTTTCTTGTATCTTTACGTGGATATGTACATTTGTATTGTGTTAGCTTGTTTTCAACTTGGTGGGGGTAGGGAGAGACAAAAGAGGAAGAATAAGCACACACATGTTTCTCATTTGAAAGCATATTTTTCAACTTTTTTAACAAAATGACTTTTTTTTTTTCCTCTTCCCTCTTAGATATTCCTTTCAAACAGTTTGGTGGGAGAAAGAAAAAGGTTGTAGCAGAATTTTAAATTCCTGGACTTCTCCTTAATGTGGGTGAAATATAGTTGACATGAATTTAGAACTTTCACAAGAGTAGCTAGCATATTTGAGAAAAGAGGAGTGCTGGGACTCTCTACTAAATTTTAACAGCAACTGCTGTCATTTGGGAATTACTTGACAAACCTCCTAGGCTTCTTTGAAAGGCCCCCTCACGAGGCCAGGACAGCAACGAGAGTTTGGGTTTTGGAGTCAGATGGACTGGGTTCAAATCTAGCTGCATGACTTAGAATAAGTCATGGTACCTCCCCAAGCTTTGGTTTCCTTACGTGGAAAATGAAGATGATAATAATAATTACTTGCAAAGGTTGCTGTCAGAGTTAATGAGATAATAATAAGCATAAAGTTCTGACACGGTGCCTGGCATATATAAGGGCTCAGTAATTGCTAGCTGCTGCTATGATTTTTGTGGTTGTGGGTCTTTGACTTAGCTTTTTACTTGGCACCAGGTGATGCTTTTTTTTTAATTTTACATTCACACATTTCTCAATGGGCTTTCCATGACACCTGGTGATAGGGTCTCCATCCAGTGTTGGGGTACTGAGGTCCTCCTGGAACTCAGACGTTCAAGCCCTTGCCCTTTCCAGCATGTTTACTCAGAAAATAAGGTTGACAGTCCTTTTATTCAGAGAAGATCTGTATTTCAGAAGCACTGAAAGGATGTAGCCAAAAGTAACAGTGCCCTGGGACAGATGTCAGGCACCATGTTAAACTGTACCCCACCCCCAAACACAGGATACATGGAGGTTAAGTTGCTTTGGTGACATGGCTGAGCCCTGGAAAGCTCAGGATCCATTCACATAGCAGACATCTCATCTCAGCATCTTGGACAGTGCACCCTGGCACAAAGTTTCTTAATTTTGTCTGCTTACACCCATTTCTAAAGAAACACCTTTCATATGCAAGAGCCCTACAAACCATCTTCTTCAGAAAGACAGAGCTCAAAGTAAAGAACGCCATCTCCCTTTATCAACCTCCCTTTTATCTGTCTCTCCAGTGGTCCATAGTCACTGCCTCTCCCTCTAAAGCAAGGCGATGCTTGCCTACTTGGCATGGACTCTTTCCTTGATTGGTTGGCCACTTACCTGGTGACCCGATGGCCATTCTACTTAGGTGCCATCAGAGGGAAAGAACATCCACTTCTGCATCTACAGTGCCATGTGGGAGGAAGTCACTGATTTGTGTGAACAAATTACCAACTTGAGGGAGCTTTGAGAAAGTTCTTCAGCAGCATGTGCAAACCATCTAAGAGGTAAAGTGGTCACTCTTGGTCACTTAGGCTGAGTCTCTGACTTGACTCTGTCCACCCAACTTACAGATGACATAGTGCCCAGGGCCAAATAACATACCAATAGCCTCAGCAATGTGAAAATAATGAAGGTAGCAGTGGCTACCTTCCCAGAGCACCTACCAACATACCAGGCCTAGGTTGCAACTGACAGATCTTACTTCCTGCAGTCCTTTCCAACAACTTGTGAGACAGGTATAAACAGGACCAGTGCAAAATGAAAATGTGGTGCCCCTTGCTCAAAAATTATTGAGAGTTTCAAGATGGCAACAGCAGAGCATTAAACAAATCACGCAGCCCTTCTAAGTGCAGGGTTCTGTCCAGTTACACAGGCCACGTGCCCATGAAGCTGGATCTGGGTATATATATACATATTTGATAGATGGAAATAATGGGGCTTGGAAAGGTTAAGAACTTGTCTCTGTGTAACAGAGCTGGATTCAAACATCCTGCAGTCTAAACACAGGGAGAATTTTCTAGCCTCTCCCCTTTACCTGGTTCTATGTACAGTAACATTGTGTAGTGCATGGAACTTCCTTCAGTTTTGTTTGAGACAAAGTGAAGGATAGCCAAGGAGGATGTTGGCCCAGCAGTGACTTATCTGGGCAAGCAGAACTTTCAGGATGGGAGGCCAGCCGAGTGATAAGATCACCCAGATTTCTTTTAACTGAAGTTGATAAATTGTTAAACCAAGCCATGTCCCCAGGCTTCACATATTTTCTCATAAGATACCATATTCCAGGTCAGCTTTTTGTGTTTCAAACAGAAGACTTGAAATACTTTTTTATTCTTACCATGGAAAGTAAATGGACTCCCCAAGTGGCCCTGACTCATTTAGGGCTTTTCATTTTAGCTGCTTTTCTCTTTTAACTCAAGTTCATGTCCAGTAAGAGCCTTGTATTCATATTTCTCAAAAGCCACAGTCCATGGCTCTCCTTGCTGGCCTTGGCAGTGACTTTGCCCTTCTCACAATACTAAGAGAAAATCTAGTTTCAAAATGTTTTTTATTATACAGGAATTCATTTATTTCCCCACCCCTTCTTGCCCCCAGTGATGGGACTCAATGTCAAATATCCAGGGAAAAGTGAGAAAAAATATATATAGCTGGTCATAGCAGAGTCCAAGATTCCTGATAGGGCCTCTTTGATATACTGGACTTGAAATATGAAGACTTCAGGTTGAGCCTCAGAATGGCCTCTGTGTGGCCGTGGACAGATTCCTCAATTTCTCTGGGCCTCAGTTTCTTTGCCACCAAAATAGGAATTTTGGTGAGATGGGATTTTGTGAGAATCACCTGAAATAAGAGAAGTGAAAATGCTTTGCAAATTGCAACGCTACTACAAATAGGAGGTAAGATTAGCTCTTGGATAAGAGCTCCAAATGTCTGAAATCTTTTTTTTTTTTTTTAATTTTCTTCTCTTCTTTTTTAAATCACTAATGACCCCCAAAAGGTAGTTACTGCACAGCAGTCACAGTGTTGGGGGTGGGCCTGTGGGCCTGGACTCAGCAAGCACCCCTGGAGAGCTCTTAAAACACACCCATGCTCCAGCTGTACCCCAAGAGATTCATATTAGATTTGTCTGGGGACGGAGCCCAGGCATTTATGCTTTTTAAAAGCATCCGTGTGATTCTCAGGTGCAGTCAGGGTCAAGAAATACTAAGTTAAACGCACCGGGTGCCAGTCTAGGTGCTGCCCAACTTTGAAGTTGCCTGACTTTTGGCGACTTTAACTCCATAATTTCGGTTTTCTCTGCAGCAAAATGAAATTGAAAGAGTGATTTTCATACCTGCAGTGAGGGTTAAATGGAATAATGCATGCTTTTACCAAACATCCTTGTGGTTTCTGCCAAAGGGTCTTCCCTTGTTCTTTGTGTATTTAAGTAAGCTCGAGGAAGGAAAGACCCATGGGGCACACCTGGCCCTTGACTTGCAGAGAAACGAACTGCTTGCTAATAATTTGTTTTTGCTTTGGGAGCTACTGAGAATTCCTATCCCTCTTGGTTGTGTCTTTTCCGTTTTGTTCTGTTCTGTTTGTTTTGTGTGCATGGCGCAGCATGCCTGAGCTTTCACCCCTCCAAGGCCATTCGTATTTTCCCTGCGGGGCCTGGTGAACGTCTTCCTCACCTCACCCCTACATATTCATTAACATAGTCAACTCGTGTAGAATTCCCTGTGGCGGCTCCTTCTAAATTGCCTTTCTAAAACGGTGACTCGTCAGGTAGGATTCAAGACTTGGACCATTTCTACCCCTGTCTCCATATGATGGAACTGCACTGGCTCCATGACGGGTGACTGGAGCTTTCCCTGTCTTTGGTGATTGCGTTACATTTCAGCGAATGCCCTGGCCTTGGAATCCAGAGAGTGTTAGAGGAGAAGTCTGTTATGTTTGGATGGCTGCTCTCTCATACCGACTGCTCCACCGATGTCTAATACTCAACAACTCATGTAAGGAATGTAATGGCTTCTTGGCTTCCTGTTGACCTGACTGTGTCCACTGAAGTATGCTTTGTCAGAGGTGGCATTGAAGGGAACAAGAAGACAGATTGGCTTGGACAAGTGTGTTTCTGGGCCAAACTTTCTGGAATGCAGAAACATGGGGATTCCAATGGACTGCTCTTTAAAACCCTAAAGCTGCTGCTTGAGGATCCCCAATTACAACAATAACGATAGCCACCGTCATCTACATCATAACAGCAGCAGGCCTCATTTATTGAATACTAATTGCAGTTGACCCTTGAACAACACAGGTTTGAACTGTGGGGGTCCACTTATACACGGATTTTTTAAATAGTCAATACTGGAGTACTACACAGTCTGTGGTTGGTTGAATCTGTGGATACGGAACCGTGGATATGAAGAAACTGTGTTTACAGAGGGCAAAATTGTACTCGGATTTTCGACTGCACAGAGGGTCAGCTCCCTAACCCCTACATTGTTCAAGGGTCAGCTGTACAGGCAAGGCATTATTCCAAGCAGCTTACATGCATTACCTTAATTAATCCTCATGGCAAATCCATGAAATACCTACTATCATTATTGCCATTTGACAAAAGAGGAACTGGAAGTGGAGGCTTTAAGCGTTTTAGTAACTTGTTCAAATTCACCCACAGTAGTATGTGGGAAGATGGAATTTGAACTCGTGTCTCTTGGATTCTAGATTCTAGACCATGTTTTCCTGGCCACCACTCATCTTTTCCCATAGTTGGAGAAGACTAAAGTATTCTCTGCAGGGATATTTGTTCAGATTCATGCTTGTTTTGCTTTGAGAGAAAGTAAAAGTCTTTCAAACTTGAAGTCCAATGTATTGGTTAGTAGTTGGTTCTACTAGAAATAATAGGAAATTCCAAAATAACAAAGCATGAAAGAACATAGTCTTTTTCTCTTTTATGTGAAGGAAGTCTGAAAATACTAATTTGGGGGCCTCATGTTGTCATCATGGACACATGACCACATCTTTTTTTTTTCTTTACCTCCTTCTAAGTTGGCTTTTAAACTCAAGATTACCTCATGATCCAAGATAGCTGCTGAGCTGCAGCCATTAGTTCTGCAATCTAGGCTGGCAGGAGGATTCTAGGAGGTCCAAAAGGCCAAGTAAAGTTTCTTCTTAAAATTTCTTTCTTTATTTAAGTACTTAGTCCCATACAATACTTTTGCTTCCATATAATACTTCTGCTTAATCACATGGCCTCACCTACCTACAAAAGAACCTGGGAAACGTGCATATCAAAAAGTCCGTGTTCTGCTCATTGCGAGAGGAGAATGGCTGTCGGGAGACTGTGACAGCCTCTGCCACATCCAACATGCCCCAGTTTGCTTCAGACCACCCAAGTCCCCTAACTATTGAATCCTGCTTCCTGTGACATCCACTTTGAAACCCTTCCAGAGATGAGGCTATATTCCTAACTCCTAGTTTTCTCCACACCCCACATGCCCGTGCAGTCCTGAACACAGATGGTCATAGCCACCATCTAATGCATCTGTCAATGATGTCTGACCCCAGGCAATGACAGCAGGAGCACTCGATAACACCTGTTGGGTTTGACTAATAGTAATGACACCGGCAACACCAACATCCCTAGGTTCTAACATCCTGAGCCTCAGTTGCGTGCCCCACACTGTGCTAAGTGCAACTCAGGCATTACCATGGTGCAGTTGTTGTGAAATGTACACATGGCGCCAGGCATTTGGCAGAGCCCAAGGATGCTCCTCTAGCATCCAAGTTTCCTGCCTCAGGTGGGTTTTGCATTCACTCATTCCCCAAGCAGAATTTAGCTGTTTCCTTCTATTTCTTACTCAAACAAAGAAGCAAAAGAAATTTAGCCTTTTCTACGTGGGATTAATCATAATTGCATTTTCCCCTTCAGTTTAACAAGGAAAGCTAATATTCATGGAAGGGGCAGTTGAATGGGCAGACAAGCCACTGGCTAGGTGCACCTACTAGGCACCTGTGCATGTTATCCTGTGCCCCAGGATTGAAGCAAATTTGGCTGGGAGAGCCACATTGACTTCACCTTCTGAGCCTTAGTCTCCTCTCCATGCCCTTGACATCAGAGATAATACTTGACTGGCAGAAAGTAATTGATTATTTCTTATTGTTACTGCTTTTATTACCTGGGTGAGATGTTCATTTGGTCAGTATCTGCGACTTTGTTTCTTTTTATAGTCTCAGCACCTGTTGATGAAAAGCATTTGGGGCTGATAGACCCTCTGCTTAATGTATAGAATGAGTGAGGCTCCCCTCTCAGGGTTCTGCACTGGACCCTGAGTGGCCCCAATACCCTATGTGCTGGGCTTTCAGCTGGTGCAGCCTTATGGCACTTATTCTCTTCTAATGATGGGTGTTCATTAACTAGATTTGTTTTAGCGATTTTCCATCAGAGCATTCAAAGGCAGCTTCAACTCACCACCTCTGCTGTGTTAGATGTGCTGTGTTGATCATAAAGAACAGTACAATCTCTGTAAGAAGATGCTATGGGATGAGATGGCCACCAAGGCAAAAAGGAGAGACGGGAGAGCTCCTTCTGGATCTACTATTAGTGTTCAGATGGAACAGACTGACTGAGCTTTCCATTCTCCTGGCTGTCTAAGATGTATGAATGAGTAAACTTCCCATGATGACAATCCCTTTGTTTAGAATTTCCTATGTTCCTGCTCCATGCCCTGACACTTGCAAGTTGAAAACTGCCCCAGAGAACACATTTTATAGCTCAACAAAGGATACATATTTTTACATGCTACCCTAGTGAGTCACTTTTGCTTCTCATACTTTTTGATTCAAAATTGCTTAAATATGTCCCTCGGTGGGTCTCTATGTCAGATGCCTCCCTGTCCTGTTTTAGGGCCATATTTGCAAACATTAAGCTGTTTCAAGACTGGTTTTGAGGCAAATTTTTAGCCAAAGTGAGTTAGAGTCGTTGCAGGTAATGTACCTGGCCTCATGGGCACAAAGTAGGTGTTTAATAAATGCTGGTCCCCACCGTTACTAATGAGCTTAAATTAGCTGAACTCATGCCTTTGAAATTCAACCTTCTAATTTTTAGAAGAAATCTTTTTCTTGGTCGTGATTTTTGTCTAGTTGGAAAAGAGCAGAATCAGCAAAATGGATTTAAGCAATTCCTAATGTCATGAGCCTGACACCCAAGACTCTACCTAGTACAGGATACACAGGGTTGCCCATGCTTGGTCTGCATTGCTTTGAGTTTCTTCTTCAGAGACTGTATCTGCCTTCTGTCAAAGTTTCAAGGAGACCTATCTGGGGAGCACAGAGATGTTAATGATAAGGTCTCCCCAGCGGCCCGCGGTTGCCGTGGCCTGGTGGTGATGTCATGGGGATTAAGGCATGTTATCTGTAATAAGAATAAACTCCTGCCGCTGAGTGCAGCAGTACAGCACCAATCTTGGGCTGGGCACGATGCTCAGGGCTTATTTTAGACCCGAAAGAAAGCAGGCAATTATCATGTTCTTTAACTATAATCAGCCGAACAGGATACAGGTAGCCACAAAATAGAGTTATTTAAAACAGTAACAAAATCACTTCAAAAAGGGCAACAATCTGGAAGTCTCTCTTTCTGCAACGTCTAGTTAAAGCTGTCTAAGCATGGAGAAGAGAGAGAAGGTTTGTTTTGTAACCTCCTCAGTGGCAATCAGATCAGGAAAGCTTATTTGTGAAATGAAAGGCAGGAACCCTGGCCTGGAAGCTGCCCTAGAGCAATTGAGTTTGGACCCAACAAGTAAACTGGAGCCTTTAAAAATGATCCCAGGAGAATCCTGAGCTTCCAGCCATCTGTTTGTCATGGTGGTTACCATGGCAAGGGGCTCTCACTAGCCTGGCCAGCTACTCCAGCCTGGTCTGGTGACCCCATCACAGCACCTCAGCTTGGGTTGGAAGTTGATCCTGGATATTGATTATGAGACCTTATCTTGGGTAGCATTCCCTGTGACATTCCAATAAGACTCTGGGATGGGGCACAGGGCTGAATTCTAAGCATTTCCTAGGACCTGTGAGAACCTGCTGCTGAGCAGAAGGCAGAGCGAGGTGGATTCAGCATGGCCCCCGTCTACTTCTGGCTCTGCCACTTGTTAGGTGTGTGAGCTTGGGCACATTTTTAGGCTAGCCGAGACTTGGTTTGCCCCTGTGTGAAATGGGGATGATTAGAATCTCTCCTGTAGGGACATGCTTAGAAGAGTACCTTGCTCACAGTTGCTAAATAGACTTCAGTAGACATTAGCTGTTGTTACCCTGTCCTCAGCTATGAAGCTCATGGACAGAAGTTGCCACATCATCTGTTGATAACCCCAGCATGACTTCTGAAGGTGTCTGTTACTTCAGTAAGAAGTGTGAATTTTACATTGCATCATATATGCCAATGAGCTAAGAAAACCAGGAGGCCTACCCATCCTCCAGCCAGCTGGGTAAAGCCTGAGTCAATTCCCAATGCATTTAACACCACCCCCATTAATTAATAATGGCAGTGAAAACCAGACTAATAAGTTATAACAGCAGCTGCAGCCCTGCCTTCTGTTGAATGCTTCCTCTGTACTAGGCACTGTGCTAAAGGCAGTACATGTGTATAATCTCATTTAATCCTCACGACCACCCTATAAGGCAGCCATTATTCTCACTATTTTACAGATGAGGAAACTGAGGCACGAAGAGGGTTAAAAAGAATTGTAATAAGTGGGTGAGTTAGGATTTGAGCTCAGGTCACTGACTTCAAAGCTAGCTTGCTAATCATTAAGTCACACTACCAGTCACTTGGACCTTTGGGAATAGTGTAGCTTTAAGAGTCCAAAATCTAGCAAAGAACAAAATTAGGCCTTCTGTCATAACAAGGCTAGCACATTGCGTAGTATATTTCAGTATACGTCCACATGCCTGATTAGTTAAATCTGAGAACATCTCTGGAAGTCACTTTATAAATGAAAAAATAAAGCCTCAGAAGTAAGCAACCTGCTATTATAAATGGCAGAACCAACCTTTTAAGCCAAGGCCACACTGCATCCATGTCTACAAGACCCCAAACACACTCAAGTTCCACTCAACCCATGCTGCCTCTCACCAGCTCTGACCCAAATTCCAGCTGCAGAGATAGAGTTGGGCAGGAGGAAAAGGATAAAGCTAATAATAATTCTTGCCAAATCCTAGAAAGCCCTTCCAGGGGCACCTGCCGAAATCCCCTGTTGAGGATGCAGACTGTGGCATGGTAGGCCAGTCAGGGGCCAATTCGACTTGTCCATCCTGGCCTGCAGTTGATTTTGTGGCTGAATTCGTGTCAGGGCTGCATCAATGATGAGCGTTTCTGTGAGAAGTTTGTTCAGGGAGTTCCCTGAGCCAGACACTTGGCTGGTTCATAGGCTTCATTTCTGTCTCAGTATGCACTGGTTCTGCTTGCATCTGCCGGGAGGAAAAAAGTCAGAGGACAGTCAGCAAGACTAGAAATGTCCTGAAGAGGAAGGGGCTTTGGGGGACTTGCCAGGAGATTGTGTGACACTGGTACTCTCTTGGGCTTTGCTGCCTATGATGCCTGTGTGGTGCTGGTCAGGAGCTGGTTTCCATCTCAATTTGGTCAGCTGGCCAGTTTTCTACTTGGTGCCCATAGATGCTCTTTGGTTTAATCCGTGCGTGTGATATCTCTAATTTATTGTCTAGGGGAGAAAGCCTTCACATCACATTTTGCAGTTGACCTCTTCAGTCTCAGCTGTGTCATCGACTATTCAAGATTCATGCAATCAGGCAATCATTCATGCATTCAACCTTTTAAATTGGACCACCTTCTCCGTACTGGGTGCTGTGCTAGGTGTGAAACAGATCCAACCCCAGTCCTGCAGCATGGAACTTCTATTCTAGTGTACATGTCCAGCACAGTGTTAAGTGTGCTTCACATTATGCGCTGTATGATTTCAGAAAGGTATTCCTGTAGGGAGAATTCCTTCCAGTCCTTTAGAAGTTCATGTATTACAGTATTAACATGTCATCTGGCAGCTGTTAACATAACTCAGGCTGGACTTTAAGTGTCTCTCCTTTGCGGGGCCAGGAATAGTGGGAAGAGGAGCTTGGGGGAGGGACGAAATGCATGTCTCCTTTGGGATAAGGTGTTCGCTCCATCTAAAAGCTCTTAACTTGCTGCTGGAAATTGCCATTCTTTTTTACTTTGTTAAGAGGAAACTAAAATATCTGTAAAAATTGTAAAGTAAAACATCTTTGCAAATGAGTAAAGATCATAACTGGGATGAGAGCTGTATTTTTATCACCAAGGGAGAAAAAGATGTCCATTTTCCTGTTTCATAGACTGCACTGTTTTCGAAAGCATACTTAGTAGTGAGTATACACATATTCACTACCATGGTAGTGGTAATGGAAGGGGGGTTAACAACCAATGAGCCAGCTGGTTTCCAACAAATTGTCAAAGTGCTGGCTTTATCTTGGTCCAAGCCTATTTCCTAGTGCTTAAAAGAGACAGAGGATCCTGCCATTTCTTAACTCAAAGTGGCCCTTCCCAGCTCTCCTTGACCTTGGAGACATGGTCCATGTGGATTTCATCAGGGGCCCAGAATTCAGTTTAAAAGAGCATATTTCTTTGGAGTATCCTGGTCCATGCAAGTCATCATTGTTCAAACCAAAATGACTATTTGGTCAAGTTGGGGGGTTTCTTCTCCCAACTCTCCATCCCAACGATACCTTTATTCTCTTTATTCTTTAAGTTCCAAGTGTGACATGACTGTGTCTCCAGTCCTGGACTTTGTTGTGTCCCTTGCTTGTCACCTTTGTTAGGCCTGCCTTGATTTGTGTTTGTCACTGCTGCACTGGCTGGTGGTGGTAGTGACTGTTCACCTTGCTGGTTGGTCCACAGCATCATTTGGTTCTCGTGTTTTCCCATTTAGTGAAGCTCCTTTCCATTCTCTTCTATAGAATTACCCTTTATGACTATCAAGCCATGTGCAGGGCCAACAAGGAGAGCAGCGATGGTGCCCATGGTCTACTGGATGTAAGTACAGCGCAGTCACTCAGAAAACAGCTGCATGTTTTTGTCTGTCCCTGCATGTGAGCATATCTTTTTCTTTGGAGTCATCAAGTTTATCTGTTTCAAAACCATGAATATTTAAATGTGTCAAGTCAAGAAAATCACTTCTGTTTAAACCCAAATCCAGTGATTGTGTGAATGATAAACAGGTCTAAAGTATTTGATGGATTAATGCAGCAACCCCCCCTTCCTTTTGATGGATAGAAAAGGGGAGAAGTTTTGTCAATTCCCTCATTCTCAAATAAAAGAGAATTTGGTTTGGTTCAACAGAAACCTTCCTTTTAGTTTGTAGTAGAGCTGTTAGCCTATGCCCAAATTCACATTTTGATCAGAGATTCTCTACTCTAATCATGCTGCTGATTTTAACATCATTTTCCCTGGAGCTGATTCCATCCGTGATGTCACAGTTGAGGATCAATCAACATAGCTTTGTATCATTAGAAACTGGCTTTCAGATCACCAGAAATTAACTGTTACAATTTACCCCCAGTTTAAAAATATAATTTACAATGTGCAAGCAATATAAATTTGGTCACCAATAACTTGAAAACACAGAAAAAACAGATACAGATACTTTAACATAGTCTGGCATATGGGTATAAATATAACCCTTACATGTTATCATTTTGTAAATTCCAAAAAATCAACCTAAAATTTGGTTTGAAACACAAAATTTAAGAGTCATTTTGGTTTTAAAATATAAATATACACCTTCTCATTTGCAGATGTAAGATCTTGCAAGGGGATTATTTAAAAACCAAATATTTAACACGGTTCTCCTACACTAAGGGAGCAAGAAATGATTCTGAGCTGGGACATTTCTGAGAGGCAACTAGGAACTAAAAATGGGACGATTTGAAAAATACCACTTTTTAGTGAGAATCAACACATATTTCCAAACCCAGCTTCCCTAGCCTTAGCATGAGTATTTCCAGACTTAAAATGTTCCCAAGATAATGTTTTTATCATTAGGCTTAAGAGCTCAATGGCTTTACCCTTCTGAATGCTAATGTGCATTAAAATTTTTTAATCCCGTATTTACATAATCCCTTTGTTTACCCTGCATTGAGCCAGCATCTGGCAGGGAATGCTTGAGTATCCTCCTCCCACTGCCGCCACCCGCTCCCCCCCCCACCCCCCCGGCCCCGCCCCGGGCCTCAGGGTGAGCTGCCCCTGTGCCTCCCCCTCTTCCTTCCTTAATCCCTTTATTCATTCTCTCCTCCCACACTATGGAGGACCACTGAAATGTCACTACCCATCCTGGCAGGTACAAAGACACAAAACTGTCCTATGGTCTGACCTCCCTTGGTCCTTTTGAAAGAAAGATGGTTATTTTTCAAGCCATAAGAAGTGTAATGGCAGAACCACAGGATCGCATGGCTGCATTTGGTTTTAGGAAATAGTTAAAAATTCACATCCTTATCTGACCCTGAAAGCCCTGTGATTCAGGGAATGATGAGGACACACTCAATCAGAGCAAGAGATTTAGTCTGGGTGGGCTGGGAGTAACCCCAGTGGATTGTTGTTGTGTTCTGTACAGTTGCTTACTGGCTTGAATAGGCAAGTTTTAAGAATGGTCAGGGGTATATAAATTTGTCCTTGTTTTATTTGAAACTGGATAATCCTCCTCCCATTCCTAGCTCTAGTCCTTATCATCAAAATGCTTAGAAGGTAGGATTAAGCAGCCATCACATCAGAAACCAGGATTGGGCATTTCAGTTCCCTGCTACCTAAAGACAACCACAGAAGGTTCTGAGATTTTTCTGGACCTGCAACTTGGGGCTCGGGCTTTGCCAACGTCATTACCTGTCTCTCAGGTCCACCTACCGCTCACATATCTAGCATACCTAGGTACAAAGAACCGACTGAGGGGAAGACTTGGTATTTTCCAGAATTCAGGAAATTGAATTATCCACATAGGAAATATCACAGAGTAAACAATCCCACTGCTTTTTTTAATTAAAATATTCTGAAATAAAGATTAGCCCGTCAATGCCTTCTTTTATAGAGTGAAGGGGATTTTCTGCAAGAATAAAATCACATATTTATATGGTTATCATTTTTTTCAAGTCTGAATTTGTAAGTGTGAGAAAACGCAGCTTAAATCCTACATAATTCATGGGCGGCATTAAAATCAAGCATGTGCAATTTTTGCTTATTTCAATGAATGACATACAGTGATGGAGAACAGAGAATCACCTTTCCAAGAGGCAGCCCTGTGAATTACCGTTTGAAATTAGTTACATGATTCCAACCGCTCAGCATTAGGCTGTGAAATATTAGCCCCCAGAGAGTAAAGGTTTAAGCATCGTTTGGTGAACTTCCTTTTTCCTCCCAGAGATAACCCCTGTATTAGATCATGTTTATTTTACTTGTAAATCACATCTCACTACAGGGGAGTTCAAAGTTTTAAAATGTTAGTTTTGGGATACAGTATCCAACCATTTTCTTCTTTAAGCTAGAGCTTCTCTGTTTTTTGACATGATATCAATCTCTCTAGAAAAATAACATTGTCTTTTTGTAAAGCCTTAGGTTAAACTACAAATTTTGTGTGTGATACATTGTTTTTAATGTACTGAATTCTTCTCTTCAGCCTTATAATGCCTTCCTTGCTGCAATAAAATGGATAATGACAGAACTTGTCTTGTAAGTACAATTTGCTGCATTTTTTAAAAAAGTATTATTGCTTAAAAAAAGTATTATTGCTTATTATTGCTTTTCTGTGTTAAAAAGTGAATTGGGAGACTGTGCTTCCAATAACCATTACATTCATAATACTCTGCGATAACATGATTGAACATCTCGAAATATTGAACGTTGAGTCCAAAAGATTATCTTTTATTAAGTTATTCATGGTCACTGCTCATGCCCTTATGTCACCATTTAGCAGACTAACAGCTTGCAATACACAAACCAAATTTATTTATTGTGGTTACTGTTAAATGTAACATAGATGTCTGGCTGTTTTTAATGCAGCCTGGGTGGGCTGTGGTCAGAAGAACAAATTGCCAGGCTGTCCACTGTGCTACTTTGGATGTCTTGGCATGTGCAGGCGTGGGGGCCTGTGCAGTCATGGGTCAGGGGCTTTCTCAGGTGTGATTTAATTGTTTACCCTGTCAAATTACAGTCCTGCTGGATGCATCTGTGACTTAGGTCAGACTTGAAATGGCACAAAGATGAAAGGCTTGACTTCCAGATGAGATATTGGACACATTACAGAAACACTGTGTCACACAGAAAGGAGGAATTCCATGGACCAGCATGGAAACCAGATCATTCAAGCTGCACCAAACTCTCTTATTCTTATTTTCCCCATTAAGGTTCCAGTTCTATGAGTTTAAGGCAGATTTCTTGCTATTTGATGAACAGACATTGTCGTTCTTATTGCTTCAATGTAACCTATGTAACAAGGTTATAACTTCAAGTGGAGAGTAAGTTCTAAATGTACATAAGAGACAGAAAATACAGGTAATAGTGAGATTTTGATTGTGGGCTGCTAGAGGATAGCAGCCATGAGCCTGAGAAGGAAATGACTGAATTTTGATCTGTTTCCATTTATTTAGAGGATGATTTATATTACTTTTGCATTCTTAACTAACAGTTGAGAAATTATGATTTTTGTGGAGTTGCATTGTGATATAATTTCATAAAAAGGAGTTTGTCCTCTCTGTCCCCACCACCCTGCCCTACACACACACACACACACACACACACACACACACACACACACAACTGAATACATTTGTGTTACAGTGTAAATTTTGAAAACATCCTTTATAGTGTAGATCATAGTCTAAGTAGAGAATATTCCATTTGTATTTCTGAACCAAGGCAGGGGAAGCCCTTTGAATGTTGACTTTTTACTATAGACTCAGACTATAACAAAACAATTTCTGCCTATAAAGCAGATATTTCTCAAAAGAGTCCCTGAGTCTAGATGAACCTGATTTCAGGGTTTGGCTGGCCTTGGTGATAAAATAGTCTTTCACAAGTAAGACAAAACCTAGTGAAAATTCAGTGGTAACTGAACCAACCATCTTGATATCTCCAGATGATGATGTTATTCTTTCAAATGAGGTGAGTGATGGTGAATAACACAGAGTGTCACTTCAATTCAGGGTGTGGGTGACCAAGTAACGTTGGGCTTTTCCATCTCCTGTTTAGGTTCCTGGTGGAATTTAACCTCTGCAGTTGGTGGCACTCAGATATGACAGCTAAAGGTAAGCAGCAACTGGCTTCTCTTTCCTTGCTCAGAGTGATGAACCCGGGGTTCACTGGCTACTTTTCACCAGGGATGTGCTCACGTAAAACTACCCAGGACAAAGAAGTGATGATTTCTGCTCTCTGTCAGCAAAAGGCATCCTTTGTGCTAAGGGCAGCACTGTTCAGTCTAACAAAAATTCCACAGGCTTTATTCAGCCCATGTTGAATATACACTTTGACCTGTTTCCTTAACTAAGGCTTTGAGGTCATACACTGCACAGGAGAATTCTTCAAAAGCTAGTGGGCAGTGCTGAAATCTAAGGGTCACAGACACATTGCCTTTCTCAGGCTGAATGAATGGATAACCATTACCTTTTTACCATTACCTTCATAAAATATAAATCTGATCATATTACTTTCCCTGCTCAAAACTATCAATGATTTGAGCAGTAATTAGTAGAAACTATTAGAGGCCTGAGTTGTGGAGTTAGATTAGTATGGATTTGAATTCTGGCTCTGAGGTTGGCCTTTGTCAAGTTAGCTGATCTCCTCAAGGCTCAGTTTCCCCATAGTAAGCAAAGTAGAGAAAATAATAAAAAATATTTATCTCTTATCATTTGTGTGTATGTGTACATTTAATGGTAAGATAAATCATGATATATGCTGAGCATAGGACTGGAATTTAGTAAGCCCTCAAAAATGGTAGCTGTAATTAATTCATGATAATGGTGATGATGATGTTGACTGTAAAAAAATGAAATATTGCCATTTGCAGCAGTATGGGTGGACCTAGATAATATTATACTTAGTAAAGTAAGTCAGACAGAGAAAGACAAATACTATACGATATCGCTTATATGTGGAGTCTAAAAATAATACAAATGAATCTATATACAAAACAGAAAAAGACTCACAGACATAGGAAACAAACTTACGGTTACCACAAAAAAATGACAGGCCATTCACAGAAAGGCATAGAAAATACCTATGAAATTTAGTAATATAGCAAGAAAAACAATATGCAAAGTTGTATATACCCGCCAAAACCCCCCAATGGTTGGGGAGAAGGAGGATGTAGAGTTAAACCAGATCAGCAGTCAGGCCAATGGGAAGTCAATAGGCAGGAACCAAAATAGGAAATAGGAAAACTTTCATGCACCCCAAAGAAAATTTTACCTATAACATGAACCTGCTTTTGTTTAAAATTGTACATGATTTGAAAAAGAAAGATGAGAAGGAACTTACATAATGGGTGCTTGTTATCTTTTTCTAGTCATTTTTCTTATTTGGCTAGCATGTCCACAATTTTACTATTAGGGGTGAAAAAAAGGTACATGAGATTAAGTGAGAGAAAAGGAAGAAAGGTGATCAATAGAGGCCACGAGAATGGATGGCAAGTTGGTTAGATGACTGCTCTCTGCAGCACCAGTGCCTGGGGACAAGTCACCACTCCTTGCCAGTCAGGCTTTGAGCTCTGTTTCAGCTAGAGATGAAGTGCCCTGACCTTGGAGTCAGGCAGCCTTCCTCTGCCACTTGCTAGCTGTGCGGTTCTGGACAAGTCGCTTGGTCTCTCTGGGCTTTGGTTTCCTTGCTTGTCAACAGAGATAACAATAGGCGTGATGTGGTTGTGAGCAGTGGATTAAACCGTGCATGCAAAGCCCACGTGCAAGATGGGGCACAGAGCGAGTCTCCAGCATGGTGGGCGGGGCTGCAGTTTTGTGTGGTGGTGTCTCTTTTGGCTGAGACATCTGGCTCTCTCTGAGGCGTGTGCTCAGTGCTGGGGCAGCAGGCTGGTGGTCTTCAGTGGTTCACTTTCTGGCATTCCTCTCATTTCTCTTCATATCCGCATGCCTGCCCACCCTGGCTGAGGGGCTTTGGTGGTGAGCATGAGAGTGCGCCCTCTTCACGCCAACCTCCATCGCTGCTTCCCCCATTCTCACCTTGGCCTGCTTCCCTTCCCTGCTGCCACAGGCACCTGCCCTCACTCTTGTTCTGGTCCTTGACATGGACAGTTAGTTGTAGTGCCCACCTACACTTTTGAGTGCCCATCCCTGTGGTCTCCACTTAGACCAGTGGTTTTCAACCTGGGGGTGATTTTGCCTCCCAGGGGTCACTGCAGTGTCTGGAGACATTTTTGGTTGTCACAACTGGGGATGGGAGAGAGCTATAACACACAGGACAGCCCCTCACAACAAAGAATTATCTGACTCAAAATGTCAATAGTGCCACTCTTGAGAAACCCTGGTGTAGGGCAGGAGAGATGAATTAGGAAGGGGGACACAGTCTTGGCACTCATGACATTACAGAAACTTGTGAAGGTTCCCATTCTGAAATTTCACATCCCTTCTCCCTTCTTCCCCCTCCACCTTAGCTGAGAGGAATGATGTGATGCTTCAGGTCTCTGTTTTCTGTCTTAGGAAGCTTTTTAAACAACCCTTAGTAGGTAATTCCAAATCCTCTCACTCCATCGACAGAGTGCACAAAGACCTTGTCAAATAGTTACATCATCTGCAAGTTGTGTGCCAATATATAGTGCTTTTTCTTTCCCAGAGAGCTGGCACTAGGTTCTCTTCAGATCCCTTCAACATACCTGAGAGGTGGGTACTGCTAGGATGTGTCACTAAGCCTCTCTGAGGCACGTAAGTCAGACAGCTAATAGGAAATGGACTCAACCCCAAACCAAGGCCAGCCACCTCCGCTGGAGGACGGCGAGAGACACACCTGGCTTTCTGTGAGTCCCAAGTTGAGCAAGCTGCCGCACGTGGATTGTCTCATTCAGACCTGCAGCCCTCTGCTGGGCATGGCTATGACTTTTTCTATTTTATAGATGAAGAAACTGGTTCAGGTGGTGAATGCACCCGCCCACAGAGCTGCAATCATCTGAATCTTTGTTAGAGGTAAATGTGAATCTCAGACCCAGCGTAAGCAGGGAAAATTCCAAGCACCATAACAATATTGCCTTGAGAGGTTTCTTCATTCTAAATTTACCCTTCCCTCACTGGATAAAGACCCTGAGCTGAGACATACATCTTTGTTTAACTAAAAATGGAATCCATAATTACACTGTTTATCTGCTTCATTTCCTTAATGAAGGGGACTGTGGAAGGCCATTTCTGCTTGATTATCACAAAGGTATCATTTTGGCGAAGCTGCACAAAGAGAATGGAGCTTGCTGGCACCCGGTTATGAATGGGGGTGCATTCACAGAGACAAAAGAAGAGGAAAGCTTTTCAAATGGCAACTCTATTCATTCCTGATTGTCTGCACATAATTACTGTGAACCCAAGTCAGTTATTCACATCAGGGACATTTGTTGCTAAGGGAAAATTAAAGAAATCCAATTGTGTGGATGCTCCATTGGGTGCTTCACTGTGAGTGAGTGATAGGTTCTGGCGGCTTCAGCCTGAGACGTCCAGTATAACTGGGGTGGGAGGCAGACAGGGTGATGGCCAAGAGCGGAGGCTTCGGGATGTGACCATGTGCATGTGCATTTGGGCTCCATAACATAGTGGTGTGACTGTGGGCAAGCAGTTAACTTCACTTCTCTGAGTTTCAGTCTCTTCATCAGTAAAACAGGATAGCAGCAGGGCCTTGCTCACCGTGTGATGGTGAGGATTCCATCCATCAAAGGGTCTAGCACGGTGTTTGGCACGTAGTAAGCGCTTAGTGAGTATTGGCTGCAAAGGTGGTGGCGGTTGTTTTGCTATTTAGGTAATGATCGTGATGAGTCACTTTCTGTGGGACTCAAGGCAGGCTATGTCTGCTTTCTGAACTTCAGTTTTCCCTTCTGAGAAAATAAGGAATCAGTCTATCTGAGCTCCATGGTGCTTGTGTACCTACACCTTTGTAAGATAATGAGTTTTAAATGCCTGAGAGTTAAAACAGTACCCATCAGGTGACTGGCAGCCTTAGTTATTGGTTTGAAATTCCACAGATAAACAGTAATGACTAGCAAATATATGTGGTGTTTTCCATAGCGCTCCAGACAAAGAAAGGTCTTTATAATAAACCATGTTATTTAGATTAAATGTGACCATGGTTTTATATGATAATTTTTGTGTTTCCCAAAAGTACCAAGCAACTTCCAGCCAATCTATAGTCATACTGCAGATAGACTCAACGGCTTATCACCACATCAGTACGGGTGCCCTACAGTTGTCAGAGGAATAAGAATTTCATCTCTAGAAAGGATCAGAGCCAAATGAGTCTCTCCATTGAGAGCGCTGGACTCATTCCATTGTAACTGGGCCCAGACAATTAGAATTAGAGATGGTGCAATTATCAGGGTTATTTAAATCACGTGTGCTGCCTATCTCAGCCTGCCCCAAAGACCTTTCTTCCTTTCTCTCATTGGCCAAACTTCATAAAGCAGTTAAATATATATACATGTGCTGGAGCCAGACGGCTCAAGTTCAAATTTTGGCTCTGCCACATACTCACTGGATGAATTTGGACAATTCACTTCATCCTCTCCTCCATTCACTAATCTCCAAAACAGAGATAACAATTGTTCTTACCTCACAGTTTGATTTTTTTTTAATTTTGTCATGTTGTGCTGTTAAATAAATACATGTAAAGCAGAACAACATCTGGCATATAAATTTCTTAATGAATTTATCCGTTACCATCATTGGGTTATTATATGCCATCTGCATGCTGTGCCATATCCACTTATAATCTATGCTTTTGTTTACTTAATCTTTATTTCATTTCAACTGACTGACTTTTTGTAAGTTAAATAAATTAAATATTAAAGGGAAGCTTCCCAAATTTAAAGTCAGTTTTGTTTGCCATATAGAGAAATCAATTGTAAAAATAAGAACCCTGAAAATAAACCATGTTAATCATATTGTAGTCAGGTCCTCTGAGCTTCATGTTTGGCCTCCCTAGAGTAAAGGAGAAAAAAGCAAATGAAAGAAAGATGGAAGAAACTCCCTAGCATCAAACAAAGACATCTTCCTGACAAAAATCGAGGACACTGACAAAGAAATGGGAAGAGAATGATGTTCCCGCCCAGCGCCTCTGTGTTGTTACTGTTGGACCTCAGCCGCCTGAAATCCCCTTGCCTTCCACCCAAGGCAGGCAATTTGCCATTAGGGACTGAGAGTCTCCCATTTCCTTTGTCTGTGTTATTTGCCTGAAAAACACCATTCAAGAGAATTATTCATTTACTCAGCAAGCATGTAATGACACTTCCTATGAGCTAGCACCGAAGGCTCTGGGGATAGACAGTGTTCGGGACCTGGCCCTTTGCGGGCATGACGACTACCTGCGTGGTACCCTCGGTGGAGCCAGGATCAGGGAGGCAGCCATCTGCTTGCCATTCTAACCAAACAGCAGTGGCTCAAAAAGGCTGACAGTCTGAGGATTCAATGAAGTAACCTTCACAGTAGAAGTGGTGCTGGCAGTAGGCACAAACACTTAAGTAGCACTAGCAATGTACCAGCCACTTTTAGTGGATGAATTCATTTGATCTTCAAACGACCATGCGGAGTTGGTTCCCATTTTGCAGATGAGAACACTACAGTGTGGAGAAATTAAAAACCCACCTGATGTCATACAGCAGTGGCAGAATTCACAACACCCAGAATTTTTGCTCTTAGCTGTCAATACTACACAATTAGCCCAACTCCTGGCTTGTAGATGGTAACATGAAGGCTGCTGGGGAGGGGTGGCACACATGTGTGTGAAAATATGCGTGTGTGTCACTCTGTTAAGAGTTGTACATGCATTCGTCTATTTATTCCTCAGAGCAACCCTGTGAGTTAGCATGGGAATCTCCCCTTAATGTCGGTGACCAGTTCCTGAAAATCACGTTATGCATAAAAAGCTGACTGAGTCTACTTCCATTCGTTTTAAATAAGAAAAATTACAAGGTGTTATTCTTCAACCCGAAACCCCCAACCAATTTCCTCAAAATAATTAAAGCTCAGTAAAAAGGCCTGTATATAAAAGAGTCACGTTAGGATGCAAATGCTTAAAACATGGCTTCTTGATCACCCAACAATTATCTGGTTGTTACCAAACAGTTGTTTTGCATTCAGTAACCCTCTGGTGGCTCACTTAGTGCCGGCAGCCTCCCAGATGGACATTCTACAAAACATCTACTGGTGGTTCTGACATCCAAACCAGTTGCATTTGGAATGTAACTGGAGACTTTGTTACAAATATGTATTTATATTTCTATATAAACATCAGCCAAAAACTTTATACAAAGTTTAGGTATTGGAAACCTATAAGCAAGCATTCTACCGGGAAAATGTTCATGAGTAGATCTCCTGTGAAGAGTACCTGTACTACTAGCATCTCCATTTTACAGATGAGAATACTGAGGATTAGCTAAAAGCAGTGAAGCAGGAATTTGTACTCCAAACTGCTCTGACTTTTACCCTTAACCACTATGCTATAGTATCTGTCATCATTATCGTCGTCCCTAATGGCTTCATTAGAACGCTAGCTTTATTTTTGTTGTTGTTGTTGCTATTATTATTATTAATTGACATTAGCACTCATTATGTTCCAAGTACTGCACTAAGTACTCAACATACATTATTTCATTGAAATCTCACATCAGCCTCTAATAAAAGAACTATATTATCCCAATTTACAAATTTAAAAAAATTGAGACTTAGGTTTTGGAATTTGCCCACTGGACATAACTTATTTAAACTAATTAATCCACCACCAAGCCCTTACCAAGTACGTACTGTGTACTCATGCACGTGCCAGGGTTATTTAGTACTATCTTACTGGACAAGGAACTTCATAATAGTAGGATTAGGTTCGTGGCTGTGTTTCAAAGACATTATGTATTTTACTATTCCATATTTCAATTTTGTTTCTGTAATAAAACCATGCAATTGTATCATGACCCTAAATAATGTGGTGTAACTTGTATTTTATACATTTATTCAGATGTATATACGTGTGTGTGTGTGTGTTGTTGTCACTGCTAAGTTCAAGTAAGTATGAGGTCAGAGACCGAGTGACTGATGTTATCCCAGAAAGTAGAATTCTTGTGATGCATAAATGATAGTCGATCACGCCAGCAGAACTGCTTGAGGAATTATAGCTTATAGAGTTGCTTGGCAGATGAAATCACTTGACTAATTAGAAAATAATGCATTATGCTGTGCCTAGAAAAATCACAGAGCAGCAGGAGCGGAACTGCGTTCTGAGTTACTGTGGGCTGCCAGTCACAACAAAGCCTGTGCCTTGTATGCTTTATCATTTTTTTTTTTTTCCTTACTCCTACAGCCCAGAAATTGAAACAGACCCTGGAGCCTTGTGATACTGAATATCCAGCGTTCGTCTCTGAGCGCACCATCAAGGAAACCTCAGGGAACATTGCTTGTGAAGACTGCTCCAAGTAAGCCCCCCCTGCCCCTTTCTGCTCAGTATAGAACTTTTCCAGACAGGCCAGTGCGGCTGGCATGCGTAGGATTACGTTGAGAGCTGGAAACATGGCTGCCCTCTTGTGTGAGGAAGTATTTCCATCAGCTTGGAAGAAACATCATTTGGCTTTGCTAGAGAGATCATTTAGAGTTTGGGAAACATTCAAATGTATGAAAATATATCCTAGAATATAAGAGATTTTTAGTCCAGTTTGTAGATGGGTGGAAAAAGTCCTGATTGGTTTTTTTTCCCAATTGACAGTTGGCAATTTCAGCTATTTGGGGAAATTTCTCAGGTGTTTTTATTGAAGGCACCAAGCCTTCAGGATTCACCCAAATCTGACATATTGGAAATGATTTCTTAGAGGCTTAATATGAGTGTCCCTGATTACTGATGAGGTCAGGCCTCTTTCACTGGTTTTATTGGTCATTTGGGGTCTCTGGCCTCTTCATTCCTGTTGGCAGTTCTCTACTGGGTGGTGGATCTATTCTTACTGATTTGGGCATTCTTTCGTTTCAGGTATGATTTCTTTGCAGTTCTCTGCTCTGTATATGTGTCTTATTCCTTGGTCTATCTCTTCACTTTTTATAGAAGTCTATAGATGCACATAAAATTTTTTTTGATTTGATTTTAATGTAGTCTAATTTATTCTTATTTTCTTCTTTAATTTGTGCATTTTGTGCTTCAGAAAGTAGTCTCTGCCCTAATGTAATAAATACATTCTCATATATTTTTATTCTGAACACTTTAAAGGGTTGCCTTTCACATTAGAACTTTAATCCCTCTGGAATTTACTTGTGTGAGTGTCATGAGGTAGGGTCTAATTTGGTCCTTTTCCATATAGTTGGCCTGTTAACCAGCACTTTATATTGAGTACTTTCTATTTTCCAATACATATATTATGACACCTGTGTCATGGGCTGAATTCCCATGTATTTGCAGATCTGTTTTCAGGTTTTATGGTTTGCCAAAACCTGTGTCAACACCATATCTCTTTAATTATTATATCTTTGTAATGTGACTTGATAGCCAGGAGAACAAATCTCTTTTTCTTATTCTTCTTCTAAATCAACTTGACTATTCTTGCCTGTTTACTCTTTTGTATTAATTTTAGAATCAGCTTATTAATTTTGATGAATTATGCTAGGGTTTTGATTAAGATTGCTATAAGTTATAGATTAATTTGAAGATAAGTGCTATTTTTAATGATACTGGACCTTCCCACTTAAAAGCTGAATATCTCTCTTTATTTACATACCTATCAATACAGTTTTATAATTTTATGTTAGATTTATACCTAAGCAGCTTATGGTTTTTTGCTATCAGAAATGGCATATGTTTAAAACTACATTATCTGATCGGTAATTGCTAACATATGAGAATCTCACTGATTTCTGTATGTTAAATATCCTGCATCCAACTGCTAACTGCTCTTTTAGATCTAATAGTTTGTGTATGGGTTCTCTTGGACTTTTTTTCGTACAGAGTAATACCATTTGTAAAATTTTCCTTTCTAATCTCTACACTTAATTATTGTTTTATTGAACTGGACTTCTGATACATTTGTTGAATAGAAGCTGTGAGAGCAGACAACTGTGTCTTGTTCCTAATTAAAGGAATTGCTTGTAATAATTCCATGTTAAGTATGATGTTTGATATAGGGTTTTTAAATTGTAGGAAAATATAAATAATATAAAATTTACCATTATAACTATTTTTAAGTGTACAATTCAAGGGCATCAAGCACATTCCAGTGTTGTGCAACCTTAATTATTATCCATTTCCTAAATTGCTATGAGTTTTTGGTAACCATTTATTAGGTTAAAGAAAACCTCTTCAAGTGTAGTTGTTGCTCTGGTTGTTACTGTTTGAAACTTGAATGGATGTTAAAATTTATCAAAAACTTTTTCTACATCCATTATTAAAATTTTAATTTTTAAATATGTTGTTACATTAATATAATTTAAAATTTTTTAAATCATGAACTATATCATATATATTATAAATATCTTTAATAGTAGATGGGTTATCTAATATGAAAACATACTTGCTTTCCCAGGATGGACTTTCATTGTCATGATTACAAAAAATGGAAAACAAAAACCGTATTACTAGATTCATTTGGTCATATTATATTGTGAACATTTGCATCTGTGCTCAAAAAAGAGAGTGACTATGCTTTCCCTTACTTGTCCTGTCGTTTGGCTTTGCTGTTAAGGTCATTTCATTGTCACAGAATTACCTGAAGAGTCTTCTTTCTTTCTCTAATATCTTTAACATTTTGTGTAAGATTAAATTATCTTTCTTGTAGATTTAGTAAAACTACCCATAAAACTGTCAGTGACTGATGGGTTTTTGCTTATTTGTTTGTTTTTGTATGTGAGTAAATTTTCAGTCACTCAGTTTCCTTAGTGGTTAGGTAATATCTCTTTGGAATTTCCATTTCTTTTTTAAATGATTTTGGTGATTATATTTCTGAGAAAATTGCCTGTTTGATCTCACTCTTCAAGTTTATTGCATACATTTGTAAATAGTGTTCTCTCTTCATTAAAAATGTTACCATATTTGTGATTTTGCCCCTTTTAAATCACTCTCTCCTTCTTCCCCTGTCTCCCTCCTTCGCACCCTCTTGTGTTTCCTCCTTTCCTCTCTCCCTCCCTCTCCATACTGGCACAGATAGGTTTGTTTTGTTTTTCTTTCCAAAGAACCATCATTTAGTTTGTTTCATTCTCTCTGTTTCTTTGACTTTCTATTTCATTTATTTTGCTTCTTATCTGTATCATTACCTTTCTTCTATGTTTTTGGGATTTACCGTGTTTTTTATTTTCTATGATTTTGTGTTTGATGCTTAACTTTTTCAATTTCATTTTTCAGCTTCATTTATATATATATATATATATATATATATATATATATAAATATATAAACTTTCTCTTTACATTCCAGTTTATCTTTGTAAATTTAATATAGACAGTTTCATTGTTATTCAGCTCTCACAATTTTCTAACTTTCACCATTTTTTTGATCTGTAAATTTTTAAATAGTGTTTTAAGATTTCCTAGTATATGGGTTTTGAGGCTATCTATTTTTTTATTATTGATATCTAATTAAATGACATCGTGGTCTGTATAACACATGTGTTTTAGTATGTGTGGAGACTTGCTTTGTATTCTAGCATTTGTCCCCATGTTTTTGAAAGCAAGTTTTATTCTCTAAAAGCTGAGTACAGGGATTAATATGTATCCATTGGATCAGGTGTGTTTATGTGTTTCAAACTTTTTTTTTCTTGGTCTGTTTTAGATGTCAAGCTCTCACCAGGCTTATGGATTTTTCCATTTCTTCATGTCATTCACTTTGTTTTGCTTTCTATATTGTGAAGCTATATTACCATGGATATTTCTGTTCAAGACTGGTGTAGCTTCCTAATAAATCATTCCTTTTATCATTGTGTAATAACCCTCTTTATATGAAAGTATGCTTTAATGCCTGTTTTGTTTGATAATAGCATAGGATTAGTAGTTCTTCTTTAGGTAATATTTTCTAGGCATATTTACCCCTTTCTCTCCATTTTCAAGTATTTTTTTTTCTTTTTTGTCATTTTGCATTAGGATTTTGTATTATAAATAGAATATAGCTGGATTTGAAATTTTATTATCTCTATTATTGCAGATTTAATCTTTTAAAATTTATTTTGCTTACCAATAAGTTTGTATTTATTTCTATTGTCATTTTATGTTTTCTCTTCCTCATGCTTTTTCTTTTCTTTTCTTTCTTTCTCCCTCTTTCCTTTCTTTTCTTTTCTTTCTTTTTTTCCTTCTGTTGTATTCATTCTGTCTTCTCCATTCCCTTTTTTCCCTTACCAGTATACTAGTGTATACTAGCAAAGTATACACTCTGTTCTTTTGCTAGTTACCCTTAACCTTTTAAACATATTTCAGTTGGTCAGGATCTCTTCCTTCCTCCAGAACAAACAAAACCTTAGAACCTCTAACTTCGATTACATCTCATCTCTTTCATGTAGTGTTTTCTAACATTTTAGTTCTACTGTGTTCTCAACCTACCAAATATTTTATTACTGTTATTGCTGCCTATAGTAAATGAGATGTTTACCAAGTTGTTTACTTACCATTGCCTTTGTTTTTAACCATTGTTTTTGGTTCTACAGTACATTAGAAGTTATTTTCAGGAATGATCTGGGAGTGATAAATTATCTCATTCTTTATTTGAAATTTCTTATTTAATATGTACTCTGCAGTGATAATTTAACTTCATACTATCTAAATTGATACTTTGAAGATCCTATTCCACTGTCTTATGACTTTTAGGTTTGCACCTTTATAAGTAGTCTGGCTTTTCATTCCCCTCTCATGGCTTTTAAAGTGTGTCTCTTTAATGTTCTGAAGTATCACTGAAGTGTATTTAGATTTAAATGTATTTCTGTTTGTGTACTTTATTCTACATAATTTCCTTAAGCATATTAGAGTTCACTAATTTCCTTTTGATTGTGTCTAGTCTGCAGCTTAAAAAGTCCATTGAGATTTTTTAAAAATACTGCATTTTCTTTTTAAATTGAAGTATAGTTGATTTACAATACTATGTTAGTTTCAGGTGTGCAAAGAATCCACTGAGATTTTAATAAGCTTGTCTTTTTTATTTCTAGAAGTTTTATTTGCTTATTTTAAAAATCTGTATATTTTTTACATAAAGTCTTATTCTTAAGTTTCTATAACCAATAATAAAGGCCTTTTAAGATTATTTTAATAGTTTAAATTTTGAAGGTACCAATCCTGTTGTTTCTTGTGTCTACTTTCTTTCCTGGTTGATTATTTTCTCATGTGTTTTGTCATTTTTGACTGTGAGCTGATCTTTGCTATTGATTATTTTTGTGAGAACAGAATAGAGACCAAGTTTCTCTTCACAGTAGATTTACATTTGGGCTTCAATCATGTATCCTATTGCTATTGACTGCCCAGAAGTAATTGTTATGTAAGTTTTTGTAATTAGGAGTCCCTTTATCATATCATTACAGTAAATATTTTTCCTAAGCAGCATGTAGTTTATGCTTAAATTTCAATTTCTCACACTAACATTGTTTTACCCATTCAGAGCCCCAGACAGTACCAGATTATCAGGTTTTTACACTTAGTTATAAATGTACAAGTTGGCTTTTAGCGTCTTTTCTTGTAAGTTCCTTTGTATTTAAACACACTTGTTTTGTTTTGCTATTTCATCCAGCATATCTAAGTGTTTAGAGCAGAATAGCTTCTGTATTTGCCCAGTCCACCATGTCATAGTTTACTACATCAGCTGAGGACTTTAGAGCCACCAGAGGAAAGCACTGAAGTATAGTGGTTTAGTGCTGGGGCTATGGAGTCAGAGGGTTCAGAGTGTGAGTCCTAACTCCATTAATTGCTAATTGTGTAACCTTGAGTAAAAACCTAAGTTCTCTGAAACTCAACTTCTTCCTGAGTAATTTGGGGGATAATAATGGTAAGCATATCATAGACTTTTTATAAGAATTAAGTGGGAAAATTTATGTTGTGAATTTAGCATAATGCTTGGAAGAGAGTAAGTACTCAATAAATGGCCACACTTAACACAAGCATAATACCATACCAACTTAATATAAAAAGTTTTTAACATCCATAAGCCATTCTGTTGAAATGTAAATGTTCGTTTTCAAAGTCTAACATCACTTCACTACTATAGAATTCCCTGGAGAAAGAGGTAATTCAGATGACCAAAGTTCATGTATGACTTAAGGATTGTTGACTATTCATGGCTCTGTGAAGCGGACGCTACTGGTTTTATAATGATCATGAACCTTTTTTTTTTTTAACTATTTATTTATTTATTTGGCTGCACTGGGTCTTAGTT
The DNA here is from genome assembly GCF_028564815.1 of Eubalaena glacialis. Classification (NCBI taxonomy): domain Eukaryota; kingdom Metazoa; phylum Chordata; class Mammalia; order Artiodactyla; family Balaenidae; genus Eubalaena; species Eubalaena glacialis. The sequence continues at coordinate 78,749,917 of NC_083722.1, forward strand.
GCGGCGTGCGGGATCTTTTAGTTGCAGTATGCGGGATCTTTAGTTGCGGCATGTGAGATCTTCAGTTGCGGCATGCAGGATCTAGTTCCCTGACCAGGGATCAAACCCAGGTCCCCTACATTGGGAGCACAGAGTCTTAACTGCTGGACCACCAGGGAAGTCCTGATTATGAACCTTTTTGAGCAGAGGGATATTATCTCCCCATTTATCATAACTACAAACTCCATGAGGTGGGCAATATCTCTTAGCAAATGACAGGCAATCATATTTAGTAGAGTAAGTTAGGTTTCTCATTTCCATTCTAAGTGAGAAAACAAATAGAACCAAGATGGACAACTGCTAGGGCAAGCAGTATTTTTCCTTGTTGACTTGTAGTTAGAAACCAAAGATATGAATGCTGCTTGATAAAAATAAGTGACCTAAAGGTTTCAAACTAAAGAGAAGACTACCTTTCATTCAATGGGAGGTTAATGTGTTCTTGCTACAGCCCAGAAACTGTGTAGGTGCTTTGGGGAAGCCAAGGATGAATAAGATAATGAAGTTGATGCCGAAGGTATTTGTACCCCCCATGACTAGTCTTTTTCAGAGTTGAAATTCCACACTGGGTTGAAGACCCACAAGAGGTTGGAAAGTTGAGTAAGGCCATATACAATTTGCAGGCAGCAGTGAAAAGATACCGTAGCCTTGGGAAGATTTTACTTTCAAAGCTTTATTTTAAGACCACCACCCAGCAGCTCCATCATAAACTGTGGAGGCAAACAGTAAAGGCTCTGGGGTCTGAGTGAGGAGAGGAACAGGGGCTTGTGCTTTTCCTTTCTTTTTTAGTAAATTTTTTATTGACATATAACGTATACAGAAAAGTGTACAAATCTTAAGTTTGTCGCTTGATTAGTTTTCTCACAAAGAGGACACCTCTATGTAACCAGCACGCAGGTTAAGAAGTGAAAGAACATCATCAGCCCTCTAAGAAGCTCCCCACCTACCCCCTTCTGGGTGCAACCCCACTTACCATAAGATAACCACTCTCTTGATTTCTAACATCACAGATTGGCTTCGCCTGTTTCTAATGTCTAATTTGTGAGATGACAATTTAGTTTTTAAGATATGAGGGCTGATACATAAATTACCTTGAAGGATGTTTCTAAGGAATTTGCCTGGAAAGCAAAATAGGTCTTTAGGAAAAAAAATTAAGGATAGCTTAGGACTTCAGTGAACATTTCTTGATTGTGAATTATATCCTAGACACTGGGCTACACTGTGGGGAGACAGCAGTGAATGAGGCACACATGGTTCCTTCCTCATGAAGTTTACAAGGAAGTAACTAGGCAATGTCAACACTCCCTGCTTCATGCCAGGATTAGAGAGTAAATGTCACACAGGAGCGCAGAAGGGAGGCTTGGAGTGATCAAGAGAGTCTTCCTGGAAGAAGTAGCATCCAATATAAGACCACCAAGTATGGAGGAGTTAGCAGGTAGGAGTATCCAGGCAGGGGGCAGAGCCTTGTGGAGGCAAAAGAAGTTGTGGTTTGTTCCACAAATGGTTGGAAGTTCAGGGAAGCTGGAACACAGAGGTGGGGGTGAGGCAAGATGAGGAGGAGGCAAAGAATGAGTAAGGCCCCAGTCGTATTGCCCCTTTGATCCTGTTGCAGAGTACTAGTGCTTTGAAGGACTTCACACGCTACCCTGACACCCGTATGGAACAACTGAGAAGTTTTAAGGAAGGGAGAAAAAATGATCAGATTCCAGATGATGGGAGAAATGACAGCAATAATGGTGACGTGGGACCGACCTTTGAAGCAGAAACTCCTGATTCAGACAGGCCATTTGCTGCACCTCTGAATGTACCCCTCCCAGCACGCACACCCTGGTGCTAACAGAGCAAACTTATCTGTTTCTTCTTCTTCCTCCTCCTCCCCCTCTTCTCCTCCTCCTCCTCTTTTTAGGGATTAGAAATTGACAGGTTGGCTGGGGTGAGTAGTTAAATGAGAAGTCGATTCATGACTATTTTTTTTTTCCTAATCCAAAAATTTTTGTGAGGCTTTCTTATAAAATTATGATATGATGCTCATATCAATCTAAATAGACTCATAAAGAATAGTCTCATTGAAGGCTTTTGAAGGATTGAACTCTTTTATTCTTGTTTTTTGCATATCCCATTCTCTCTGGCTTTCCTTTCTCCATTTTATGAAATAAAATTTATTAGAATACATATGTGAGTATTTATCAAAGAATGAAGATAACATTTTGTATGAGCTTTGTATTCTTGAAATGCAATATGTTAATGAGGAAAATAATGTTATTTGACTTTTGTCAGCTTTCCCTTCTTGCTGGCAAGTAGATTTTTCAGTACAGTGGCCAACAGGTTTGGTGGCAGCCAGGCAGCTAAATTTGCCTATCTGCTTTACATTCAATGCATGTAGAAATTTGTCAACCTTTACCTGGAAAGAATGAGATTTTGCAGGACTAGTTCTCTAAGACAGTTACTAATTTTTGACCAGCTTTGTAGGTAACTTCAGGTCAGGGGCAGTGACATTCAAAAATAACACAATTCTACAGTATTTGGCGATGAGTGAGTTGGAAACTGAGTTTGGTGAAAATTACAGTATTTCAAAAATTATGCACTAAGATCTTTTTCAAAGAAAAACATCTCGCCTCCCGCAATGGAACATATAAAGCTGTGTCCTTTACAAACCATTTTCAAGGCAGCGATTACTTTCCTCCACAAGCAATGGCAAACCATAGAGCAACAATCCCAAAGGACTGTGCACTTCCCACGGGAACGTGCTTCGTGGGGCAGTTTGCTCGTGGACTGTCATGAACAATCTTCCCATCTCTCAGAAGACATCAGATGACCTTGGTGCCTAAACATCTTGCTAGAACTCAGGAAACTATGTCAGGTGGTTCTAGCCATATTGTAAAACTCTTTTTGGTCTCCAGCAATCTTTGAAGACTGGCTGCTCCCAGCTCCATCTCTGTGTCCTGTTTCCAGAATCCCTTGTTGGCTTTATATGGAAAAAACATCAAGAGGTGACTCAGTTGCTCTAAATAGAAACCTTCACATGGCAACTCCAAAAGTGGACATTTATCTGTCTATATCATAGACAGATACATTATAACAGAGGGACAGTATGCAATGTTTAAAAAAGGATTTTCAAAAATATAGGGTTTATTAAGAATGCAGGAGCCTAAAAGAAAATAAGAATTTACATAAGAATGTCATTAGGGTTGGTGGTTTGGCTGTGTTAACCAATAATTTTCGTCATTCAATATCCCACTGATTATTAAATTAATCTGTTATTCAAACAGCAGTCTAAAACAACTCAGCCCATATTTTCTGGGCATTTGTGACTGTCAACAAGCTTAACAAAATTGGATATCTAAAAAGAATGCAATGTTTTAACTACTTTCCAGTACATTGCTTTTTTTCTTGTTACCCCCCTCGCCCTTTGCTGAGAAAGGGATCCACAAAGGTTCCCTTGGAATGAGAATCAATTGCTGAGTTAAACACTTATAACCAATTTAAAAAATAATTAATCAAGAATGAAATTAAACATGTGTCACATTTTTAATGCCAGAGCTTTAAAATTCTTGTCACATGTCAGTGCTGGCAAGATATTAATTTCTAAGTCAAATTAGATTAGATTTTTATGTTGTTGTTTTGTGTGTCTATGTGTGTGTCCTTTTTTTTTTTTTTTTTTTTGGTAGTATTACTCATCACTTTTCATAAGAATTATGTTGCCATCAATTTCACTTTGGGATCTGCACACAAGTTTTGCTCATCTTCCTGGAAGCCCCAAAAGCTGTGGCTACACTTTTCTTCTCTCATCACTTCTCCCCACGCGCCTTTCATTTATCCACTAAACTGAAAGAAAGTAATTGGTCTCGAAGCTGTGTTGACATGTTTCGTGGGCTACAGTTCAGAGAACCATGGTTCAGGGATTCCATTTTCCTACAAACGACTCCAATTTCCTGTTGAGGGCTTATGCTGGGTGGGTGATTTACCACAAATTCTTCAGACTGTTCTCAGTGAATGCCCTGCAGGTGTTCTTACCAAGTGGATCTTACCAAGTGTACAACCTGTACAGTGGACCCACTGCATAAAGGGGACATGGTGTCTTCCTGGAGTAAAGACTAAGAGGATGGGCTCTGGGATTGGGCTGCAGTCTGGGCTACAGCACTTAACCATGCAAAGATTTTAACCAGTTATTTAAATATTGTAGGTTTCAGTCTGCTCATCTCTGAAAGGGGTATAATACCTGTCTCACAGGATCTGTATGTGGGATTAAAAAAAACTACAGCCCTCATATTTCTCACAGTGCCCAGCACAGAGTAAATGCTTTATAAACTGGAGATATTTTTATAGAGCACAGTCCACAAACCCATCTGTGTTGACAGTGTTGTAGGAAAACCACAGAACTCCAGTCAGTCCCCTCTTCCAGATTTCTTAGCCTGGAAGGTAAAACTAATAGTTTCAATCAGAAAAAGTAGTTGGTGAGGTTTTTGCTCCAATGAGATTGTTCTAGATAATATAGATCTTGGAGTTTTGCCACTTCCTGGATCTACTTGAGCTCTTGGTTCATGAAAAATTTGGAATTCTGAGTTAGGGACTACACATATTCAATAGCGATCAGATACTTCATTACACAAATTAGATACAGACTTTGCCAGCGGGAATACATTAGTGTCATGAATAATATAATTTGTAGGTGTTAAAATGTAACAGTTTTTAACCACTTAATTTGCAAGCATACACTAATTTGTTGAAATACTTTTGTATCTCCTGCTCTGTAGATTCTTGCCAAACTACTGTACTCAATCTTGTTTTAAACGTGTAAATAAATGTGATTCAATTTCCCATGAAATAATCATTGGCCCTTTTATACGGTCTTAGTTTAGTTCTAAACAAGACAACCTTCCTACTCTGCAGTGAAATTAGCACCAAGGGTCAAGCTCTTCCCTTTGGAGATTGAGGGTTGTGCACCTTATTTTTCTCCAGGTTTTCCCTTGGTGTCGTTTACTGTCTTAGATCTAGCCATGTTGGCTGGTAATGAGCAGAACATAGATCACCGAAATCAAAATAGTTCCTATACCTTTGAATTTTTTATTTATTTATTTATTTATTTATTTATTTATTTTTGGCTATGCTGGGTCTTCGTTGCTGCGCGCGGGCTTTCTCTAGTTGTGGCAAGTGGGGGCTACTCTTCGTTGCAGTGCACAGGCTTCTCATCGTGGTGGCTTCTCTTGTTGTGGAGCACGAGCTCAGTAGTTGTGGCTTCCGGGCTCTAGAGCGCAAACTCGGTAGTTGTGGCACACGGGCTTAGTTGCTCCATAGCATGTGGGATCTTCCCGGACCAGGGCTTGAACCCGTGTCCCCTGCATTGGCAGGCGGATTCTTAACCACTGCACCACAAGGGAAGTCCTCCCTTTGAATTTTACAATGTCAAGCCCATGCATCTCAGATGGTGGTATAGGAATAAATTTTGGATTCTAAAAGCAATTTCTTTCCATCGCAAAATATTTAAAATATGATTCTATCAAATATAAAAGTTTTTCAACAATTTGTCATATAATGTTAACGACCTGCCACTCATTCCTTAATAAAGAGCTACCTTCTTTTTATATTATGGTATGGAGCTAGGCTTGAATAATTTAATATTAGCTCTTACAATGAACAACCTAGTTAGTGCTGTATGTTTGTGTTTACTAAAAACATCTTGGCTTTAAACTTTAAAAAGGAGGAGGGGGAAGTAAATGCTTATCTTGGGAGCTTTATTTTGGATTGTTGCAGCATCGCCAGAAGATGAAAATGTGGCCCATAAACATTAGAATAATTGGGATTAAAACCTCTGATTGATTTTTGTACCAATTCTTCTGAGTCTCAATTCAGTGAAGCACTTTACTGGAGACAGGATTTCACTGATTCTCTTTCTCAGTTGCTTAAAGGAAAAAAGTGCCCTATTTCCAGAAGCAGCCATGATTACAACTTTGAGGCTCCAGATAGAACGGCCATTGTTTTGTAGATGTTACTATCTTTACTTGCTCTTTGATAAGCCATATTTGGAGAGGTTTTAGTACAGGAAATGTTGTAAATTATTGTTTTTCCTCGAGAGTCCATGATGCAAAATGAGAGGGCACATGTCTGTAATGACTAGGCAGGTCTCTACCTGACATGAATTAGTCTCACAACAATTTCCCATTTGTACATTTCTTAATGTGTGGGAAACCTGGGTGGGAGCACATGTAACTTTGGCTGGGCTCACGACACAGTGAGACTTTCCTCTTCCATGCCGGAGGGTAGGAGACCAGCAGAGCCAAGGAGTATTTTTAGAATGTTTATTTGCATGTGGAATGGAGGAGTGCAGAGATGTATCCACACTATTGACGTTTGCGAGCGGCCTTTCTGCAGTGCATTGTCTCCATCCTGATGGCTGTTTGCTGTGTGACGCCCACCACCCCTACCTCAAAGAGCAGTCTGTGTTCCTCCCTTGGGCTTCCCAGTGCTGCACCTGAAGTGGCTTAGCAAGTTGCCAAAACTATAGATGTGTGTTTATTAATTCTCCAGCTTACCCTCCATTTGTTTAGCTTGGAAAGAGTTTATATATTCCTGTGGGTATTAAAAACCCATCTGATGTATTAAAGGAGCTCAAAGGATCGAAGAAGAAATGCTGCTTGAAATGCAGCATGTTGAATGTAGACATAAAACTTCTAGACACAAACCACTTTTTCAAGAGATATTTTGCACGCTGAAGAAGGAAATTCATTTTTTAATCATCAGCTTTTCTTTGGGACTTGGATTTTCTCTTTTTCTTCAGGTGACCTTCACTCCCCTCCTTTTAGGATTGCTCATGATTTTTTTTTTTTTTTAAACATCTTTATTGAAGTATAATTGCTTTACAATGGTGTGTTAGCTTCTGCTTTATAACAAAGTGAATCAGTTATACATATACATATGTTCCCATATCTCTTCCCTCTTGCATCTCCCTCCCTCCCACCCTCCTTATCCCACCCCTCTAGGTGGTCACAAAGCACCGAGCTGATCTCCCTGTGCTATGCGGCTGCTTCCCACTACCTATCTATTTTACATTTGGTAGTGTATATATGTCCATGACACTCTCTCACCCTGTCACATCTCACCCCTCCCCCTCCCCATATCCTCAAGTCCATTCTCTAGTAGGTCTGTGTCTTTATTCCCATCTTGCCACTAGGTTCTTCATGACCTTTTTTTTTTTTTTCCTTAGATTCCATATATATGTGTTAGCATACTGTATTTCTTTTTCTCTTTCTGACTTACTTCACTCTGTATGACAGACTCTAACTCCATCCACCTCACTACAAATACCTCCATTTCATTTCTTTTTATGGCTGAGTAATATTCCATTGTATATATGTGCCACATCTTCTTTATCCATTCATCCGATGATGGACACCTAGGTTGCTTCCATGTCCTGGCTATTGTAAACAGAGCTGCAATGAATATTTTGGTACATGACTCTTTCTGAATTATGGTTTTCTCAGGGTATATGCCCAGTAGTGGGATTGCTGGGTCGTATGGTAGTTCTATTTTTAGTTTTTTAAGGAAACTCCATACTGTTCTCCATAGTGGCTGTATCAATTTACATTCCCACCAACAGTGCAAGAGTGTTCCCTTTTCTCCACACCCTCTCCAGCATTTATTGTTTCTAGATTTTTTGATGATGGCCATTCTGACCGGTGTGAGATGATACCTCATTGTAGTTTTGATTTGCATTTCTCTAATGATTAATGATGTTGAGCATTCTTTCATGTGTCTGTTGGCAATCTGTATCTCTTCTTTGGAGAAATGTCTATTTAGGTCTTCTGCCCATTTTTGGATTGGGTTGTTTGTTTTTTTGTTATTGAGCTGCATGAGCTGCTTGTAAATCTTGGAGATTAATCCTTTGTCAGTTGCTTCATTTGCAAATATTTTCTCCCATTCTGAGGGTTGTGTTTTGGTCTTGTTTATGGTTTCCTTTGCTGTGCAAAAGCTTTTAAGTTTCATTAGGTCCCATTTGTTTATTTGTGTTTTTATTTCCATTTCTCTAGGAGCTGGGTCAAAAAGGATCTTGCTGTGATTTATGTCATAGAGTGTTCTGCCTATGTTTTCCTCTAAGAGTTTGATAGTGTCTGGCCTTACACTTAGGTCTTTAATCCATTTTGAGTTTATTTTTGTGTATGGTGTCAGGGAGTGTTCTAATTTCATACTTTTACATGTACCTGTCCAATTTTCCCAGCACCACTTATTGAAGAGGCTGTCTTTTCTCCACTGTATATGCTTGCCTCCTTTATCAAAGATAAGGTGACCATATGTGTGTGGGCTTATCTCTGGGCTTTCTATCCTGTTCCATTGATCTATATTTCTGTTTTTGTGCCAGTACCAAACTGTCTTGATTACTGTAGCTTTGTAATATAGTCTGAAGTCAGGGAGCCTGATTCCTCCAGCTCCATTTTTCGTTCTCAAGATTGCTTTGGCTATTCGGGGTCTTTTGTGTTTCCATACAAATTGTGAAATTTTTTGTTCTAGTTCTGTGAAAAATGCCAGTGGTAGTTTGATAGGGATTGCATTGAATCTGTAGATTGCTTTGGGTAGCAGAGTCATTTTCACAATGTTGATTCTTCCAATCCAAGAACATGGTATATCTCTCCATCTATTTGTATCATCTTTAATTTCTTTCATCAGTGTCCTATAATTTTCTGCATACAGGTCTTTTGTCTCCTTTGGTAGGTTTATTCCTAGATATTTTATTCTTTTTGTTGCACTGGTAAACGGGAGTGTTTTCTTAATTTCACTTTCAGATTTTTCATCATTAGTATACAGGAATGCAAGAGATTTCTGTGCATTAATTTTGTATCCTGCTACTTTACCAAATTCATTGATTAGATCTAGTAGTTTTCTGGTAGCATCTTTAGGATTCTCTATGTATAGTATCATGTCATCTGCAAACAGTGACAGCTTTACTTCTTCTTTTCCGATTTGGATTCCTTTTATTTCTTTTTCTTCTCTGATTGCTGTGGCTAACACTTCCAAAACTATGTTGAATAATAGTGGTGAGAGTGGGCAACCTTGTCTTGTTCCTGATCTTAGTGGAAATGGTTTCAGTTTTTCACCATTGAGGACAATGTTGGCTGTGGGTTTGTCATATACGGCCTTTATTATGTTGAGGAAAGTTCCCTCTATGCCTACTTTCTGCAGGACTTTTATCATAAATGGGTGTTGAATTTTGTCGAAAGCTTTCTCTGCATCTATTGAGATGATCATATGGTTTTTCTCCTTCAATTTGTTAATATGATGTATCACGTTGATTGATTTGCGTATATTGAAGAATCCTTGCATTCCTGGAATAAACCCCACTTGATCATGGTGTATGATCCTTTTAATGTGCTGTTGGATTCTGTTTGCTAGTATTTTGTTGAGGATTTTTGCATCTATGTTCATCAGTGATATTGGCCTGTAGTTTTCTTTCTTTGTGACATCTTTGTCTGGTTTTGGTATCAGGGTGATGGTGGCCTTGTAGAATGAGTTGGGGAGTGTTTCTCCCTCTGCAATATTTTGGAAGAGTTTGAGAAGGATAAGTGTTAGCTCTTCTCTAAATGTTTGATAGAATTCGCCTGTGAAGCCATCTGGTCCTGGGCTTTTGTGTGTTGGAAGATTTTTAATCACAGTTTCAATTTCAGTGCTTGTGATTGGTCTGTTCATATTTTCTATTTCTTCCTGGTTCAGTCTTGGCAGGTTGTGCATTTCTAAGAATCTGTCCATTTCTTCCAGGTTGTCCATTTTATTGGCATAGAGTTGCTTGTAGTAATCTCTCATGATCGTTTGTATTTCTGCAGTGTCAGTGGTTACTTCTCCTTTTTCATTTCTAATTCTATTAATTTGAGTCTTCTCCCTTTTTCTCTTGATGAGTCTGGCTAATGGTTTATCAATTTTGTTTATCTTCTCAAAGAACCAGCTTTTAGTTTCATTGATTTTTGCTATTGTTTCCTTCATTTCTTTTTCATTTATTTCTGATCTGATCTTTATGATTTCTTTCCTTCTGCTAGCTTTGGGGTTTTTTTGTTCTTCTTTCTCTAATTGCTTTAGGTGCAAGGTTAGGTTGTTTATTCGAGATGTTTCCTGTTTCTTGAGGTAGGCTTGTATTGCTATAAACTTCCCTCTTAGAACTGCTTTTGCTGCATCCCATAGGTTTTGGATCGTCGTGTCTCCATTGTCATTTGTTTCTAGGTATTTTTTGATTTCCCCTTTGATTTCTTCAGTGATCACTTCGTTATTAAGTAGTGTATTGTGTAGCCTCCATGTGTTTGTATTTTTTACAGATCTTTTCCTGTAATTGATATCTAGTCTCATAGCGTTGTGGTCGGAAAAGATACTTGATACGATTTCAATTTTCTTAAATTTACCAAGGCTTGATTTGTGACCCAAGATATGATCTATCCTGGAGAATGTTCCATGAGCACTTGAGAAAAATGTGTATTCTGTTGTTTTTGGGTGGAATGTCCTATAAATATCAATTAAGTCCATCTTGTTTAATGTATCATTTAAAGCTTGTGTTTCCTTATTTATTTTCATTTTGGACGATCTGTCCATTGGTGAAAGTGGGGTGTTAAAGTCCCCTACTATGATTGTGTTACTGTCGATTTCCCCTTTTATGGCTGTTAGTATTTGCCTTATGTATTGAGGTGCTCCTATGTTGGGTGCATAAATATTTACAATTGTTATACCTTCCTCTTGGATCGATCCCTTGATCATTATATAGTGTCCTTCTTTGTCTCTTGTAATAGTCTTTATTTTAAAGTCTATTTTGTCTGATATGAGAATTGCTACTCCAGCTTTCTTTTGATTTCCATTTGCATGGAATATCTTTTTCCATCCCCTCACTTTCAGTCTGTATGTGTCTCTAGGTCTGAAGTGGGTCTCTTGTAGACAGCATATATATGGGTCTTGTTTTTGTATCCATTCAGCCAGTCTGTGTCTTTTGGTGGGAGCATTTAATCCATTTACATTTAAGGTAATTATCGATATGTATGTTCCTATTCCCATTTTCTTAAATGCTTTGGGTTTGTTATTGTAGGTGTTTTCCTCCTCTTGTGTTTCTTGCCTAGAGAAGTTCCTTTAGCATTTGTTGTAAAGCTGGTTTGGTGGTGCTGAACTCTCTCAGCTTTTGCTTGTCTGTAAAGGTTTTAATTTCTCCATCAAATCTGAATGAGATCCTTGCTGGGTAGAGTAATCTTGGTTGTAGGTTTTTCTCCTTCATCACTTTAAGTATATCCTGCCACTCCCTTCTGGCTTGCAGAGTTTCTGCTGAAAGATCAGCTGTTAACCTTATGGGGATGCCCTTGTGTGTTATTTGTTGTTTTTCCCTTGCTGCTTTTAATATGTTTTCTTTATATTTAATTTTTGATAGTTTGATTAATATGTGTCTTGGCATGTTTCTCCTTGGATTTATCCTGTATGGGACTCTCTGTGCTTCCAGGACTTGATTAACTATTTCCTTTCCCATATTAGGGAAGTTTTCAACTATAATCTCTTCAAATATTTTCTCAGTCCCTTTCTTTTTCTCTTCTTCTTCTGGGACCCCTATAATTCGAATGTTGATGCGTTTAATGTTGTCCCAGAGGTCTCTGAGACTGTCCTCAGTTCTTTTCATTCTTTTTTCTTTATTCTGCTCTGCAGTAGTTATTTCCACCATTTTATCTTCCAGGTCACTTCCCGTTCTTCTGCCTCAGTTATTCTGCTATTGATCCCATCTAGAGTATTTTTAATTTCATTTATTGTGCTTTTCATCGTTGCTTGGTTCCTCTTTAGTTCTTCTACGTCCTTGTTAAGTGTTTCTTGCATTTTGTCTATTCTATTTCCAAGATTTTGGATCATCCTTACTATCATTATTCTGAATTCTTTTTCAGGTAGACTACCTATTTCCTCTTCATTTGTTAGGTCTGGTGTGTTTTGACCCTGCTCCTTCATCTGCTGTGTGTCTTTCTGTCTTCTCATTTTGCTTATCTTACTGTGTTTGGGGTCTCCTTTTCACAGGCTGCAGGTTCGTAGTTCCCGTTGTTTTTGGTATCTGTCCCCAGTGGCTAAGGTTGGTTCAGTGGGTTGTGTAGGTCTCCTGGTGGAGGGAACTAGTGCCTGTGTTCTGGTGGATGAGGCTGGATGTTGTCTTTCTGGTGGGCTCATCCACGTCTGGTGGTGTGTTTTGGGGTGTCTGTGGCCTTATTATGATTTTAGGCAGCTTCTCTGTTAATGGATGGGGCTGTGTTCCTGTCTTGCTAGTTGTTTAGCATAGGGTGTCCAGCACTGTAGCTTGCTGGTCGTTGAGTGAAGCTGGGTCTTGATGGTGAGATGGAGATCTCTGAGAGATTTTCGCCGTTTGGTATTACGTGGAGCTGGGAGGTCTCTTGTGGACCAGTGCCCTGAAGTTGGCTCTCCCACCTCAGAGGAACAGCCCTGATGCCTGGCTGGAGCACCAAGAGCCTTTCATCCACACGGCTCAGAATAAAAGGGAGAAAAAATGGAAAGAAAGAAAGAAAGAGGATAAAATAAAATAAAGCAATTATAATAAAAAATAAGAAAAAAATTATTAAGAATAAATTTATTAAGAAAAAAAATTTTTTTAATTTTTAAAAATAGATTTATTAATTTTTTATACTAAAAATAAGGAAAAAATTATTAAGAAAAAATTTATTAAGAAAAAAAATTTTTTAATTTTTTAAAATAAAAAATATGAAAAAACTTATTAAAAAATTTTTTTTTAATTTTTTAAAAATAGAAAATAAGGGAAAAATTATTAAGAAAACATTTATTAGGGGGAAAAAAAAAAAAAAAAACGGACGGGCCTAACCCTAGGACTAATGGTGAGAGCAAAGCTATACAGACAAAATCTCACCCAGAAGCATACACATATACACTCACAAAAAAAGGAAAAGGGGAAAAGTTAATATATCCTGCTCCCAAAGTCCACCTCCTAAATTTGGGATGATTCGTTGTCTGTTCAGGTATTCAACAGATGCAGGCACATCAAGTTGTTTGTGGAGCTTTAATCCGCTGCTTCTGAGGCTGCTGGGAGAGATTTCCCTTTCTCTTCTTTGTTCGTACAGCTCCCGGGGTTCAGCTTTGGATTTGGACCCGTCTCTGTATGTAGGTCCCCTGAGGGCGTCTGTTCCCCGCCCAGACAGAACGGGGTTAAAGGAGCAGCTGATTCGGGGGCTCTGGCTCAGTCAGGCCGGGGGGAGGGAGCGGTACGGAGGAGGCGGGGCGAGCCTGCGGCGGCAGAAGCCGGCGTGACGTTGCAGCAGCCTGAGGCGCGCCGTGCGCTCCTCCGGGGAAGTTGTCCCCAGATTACGGGAGCCTGGCCGTGGCGGGCTGCACAGGCTCCCGGGAGGGGCGGTGTGGAGAATGACCTGTGCTCGCCCACAGGCTTTTTGGTGGCGGCAGCAGCAGCCTTAGCGTCTCATGCCCGTCTCTGGGGTCCGCGCTGATAGCCGCGGCTCGCGCCTGTCTCTGGAGTTCGTTTAAGTGGCACTCTGAATCCCCTCTCCTTGCACGCCACGAAACAAAGAGGCAAGAAAAAGTCTCTTGCCTCTTCGGCAGCTGCAGACTTTTTCTCGGGCACCCTCCCGGCTAGTTGTGGTGTGCTAGCCCTTTCAGGCTGTGTTCACGCAGCCAACCCCAGTCCTCTCTCTGGGATCCGACCGAAGCCCGCGCCTCAGCTCCCAGCCCCCGCCCCCCCCGGCGGGTGAGCAGACAAGCCCCTCGGGCTGCTGAGTGCTGCTCGGCGCCGAGCCTCTGTGCGGGAATCTCTCCGTTTTTCCCTCTGCGTCCCTGTTGCTGTGGGATCCGCGCTGACAGCCGCGGCTCGCGCCCGTCTCTGGAGCTCGTTTAGGCGGCGCTCTGAATCCCCTCTCCTTGCGCGCCGCGAAACAAAGAGGCAAGAAAAAGTCTCTTGCCTCTTCGGCAGCTGCAGTCTTTTTCCCGGACTCCCTCCCAGCTAGCACCGAAGCCCGAGCCCCAGCTCCCAGCCCCCGCCCGCCCCGGCGGCTGAGCAGACAAGCCTCTCGGGCTGGTGAGTGCTGGTCGGCACCGCTCCTCTGTGCGGGAATCTCTCCGCTTTGCCCTCCGCACCACTGTGGCTGCGCTCTCCTCCGTGGCTCTGAAGCTTCCCCCCTCTGCTACCCGCAGTCTCTGCCCACCAAGGGGCTTCCTAGTGTGTGGAAACCTTTCCTCCTTCACAGCTCCCTCCCACTGGTGCAGGTCCCGTCCCTATTCTTTTGTCTCTGTTATTTCTTTTTTCTTTTGCCCTACCCAAGTACGTGGGGATTTTCTTGCCTTTTGGGAGGTCTGACGTCTTCTGCCAGCGTTCAGTGGGTGTTCTGTAGGAGCAGTTCCACGTGTAGATGTATTTCTCATGTGTCTGTGGGGAGGAAGGTGATCTCCGCGTCTTACTCTTCCGCCATCTTCTACTAATCTCCTGCTCATGATTTTGACAAGAAGACCCCTTGGCAACATAAGGTTGAGAAAGGCACTCATCTCAGTACAGTTTTCATGCCTAGGAAGATGTCACCCAAGACCCTTAGCAAACACAGCAGCCCCAGGCACCTCTGTGCATTTGGAAGAAAAATGGGTGGAGAGGGAGGGTACAAGATGAGACTAAGAATCACTCATGATCCACAGTAATTAGAGGTGTGGATGATCAAAGTCATCCACAGGAAGGAAGTGGGAGAAATTCTTAGGCTAGAATCTTTATGTCAGATGCTTCTCAAACAAAACACTACTCTACTGACTTTTGGAGAACAAATTATGTATTTCGCAAATGATTCCATTTCTATCGAAGTACTTGCCCTGCAATCTTGGATTATTTTGGTAGATCCAAGCCTATATGAGAATTCATATGTGATTACTGTTTATTGAATGCCTACTTTATACCAAGAGCTTCATGTTCATTTCCACCTTTTTCATTCCATTTTTTCATTTCATCTGCATTTCACCAAGTAGGAACCTGAGGCTCAGAGGAGTTAAGTCTCCTAACTGGTGTTATAAAGCTACTGAGTGCCAGATCTGAATTGAGTCAAGGTCTGCCTGACTCTGAAGCCTGAGAGAGAATTCCTGTGGCATCCAGGTGAATGCCTCCCTGTCATGGTACCAAGTCACCTGTGTAGCCACATGTCAGACTGAGTTCATCTCATGGTCAATACTTGCTTTGAAAACTGACAATTTCACCATTCACTTGACCTACGGGAAGAAGTCTACGAACATCCACTTGGACAAGAGCCATATGCTTCCTGAATGCCAGTTTCATACAAATCTCCATCGGACCTACTTGGAGGTTCTCTCAGAGCACTTACCCCATTACTGGTCAAGCATCTGTTTGTCTTCCTCCCCCACCAAATAAGGCGCCATGGGCTGGAATAATGGTAAAAAGTAGTTCAGGCTTTGGTGTCATGTAGAGCTGGGTTTGAGTTCTCAGTGCCATCACTTCCTAATTGGGTGACCTTTGCCAGCAAGTAATTACCCCTCTTAGTTGCCACCTGCTCATTTGTAAAATGAAGATATTAATAGAGCCTACCACATACTGGGTTGATGTGAACATCACAAAGTACAATTATAAAAAACACTTCATCCAGCACCTGACATTTAGTTGGCACTCAATAGCTGGGAGGTCTTATACTCTTATATTCCTAGCACTTAGCATAGGGCCTTGTTTGTAAAATAGCTCAGAAAATTGTTGCTTGAGACAAAGTTTCCCAAGATAATAACTTTGTAAAGAGTGAGCAACAGGGCAGAGGATGTGTGTAATTCTAGTAGCTGAGACACCTGTTATTTTGTGTGATATTTGAAAACAAGTATGAGCTTTGAAAACAGCTAGAAGCTCAGATTCCCAAGAGGGAAAAGAGAACTTTATTATTTTCCTTAGGGAAAGAGAAGGTGGTCCAGGGTAAGGAGGGGACTTTCCTGACATCCCACAGGGAAGGAGCAGCTGATGCCAGACTCAAAGCCCCATGCTCCTTTTAGGAATCTTTCTCTGCATCAGTGCTTCTTCTTCATATCTGATAATTTAAAAATAACTATTAACTAGCTAAATACATATGTAAATAAAATAAATAATAGTACAAAGTATCATACACAAACTTGGTAAATAATTCAAATACCACATACAGATGTGCAGTGAGAATTAAGTCTTCCCCCACCAGTGACCCCTTGCAACCTTTCTAGGGGACAATAGTTTCCAGGTACTAATGTATCCCTCCAGGGATGTCTTATGCAAATACAAAAACACAGGTATATTATATGTTTCACCACTCATTTCTTACAGGAATGACAGTGTACTATACATATGATACTTCACCTTTTTTCACTTGATAGATCTGAAACTATCTTCATGTCATTATATAGGTTTGTCTTTTTTTTTTTTTAATGGTTACCTGAGATTCCATTTTGGAGGATGTTTTCTTTTAACCATAATTGGACTTTTGGGTTGTTCCAAAATGTTGGCTACTTGAAACAAAGTAGAAAGGAATATCCTTGGGTAATATGTAATTTATTTGTCTGTATGATAAATTACTAGAAGAATCAGTGGGACAAAGGGTATGTATTTTGATAGATCCTGCAAAAATGCACTCTGGAGATGTTAAACCAATTTGCACTTCTACCAATTTAGGAGAATATATATTAGTTATACTCTTACCAACACAGTGCCTTATCAAAATGTTTCACCCTTTGCCAATCTGTTACATGAAAAATGGAATATCGTTGTGGCTTTTCTTTTAATGACGGAGGTTGAATATATTTCATATGTCTTAAAGCCATTTATAGTTCCCTTTGCTTATATTCTTACCTCTGTTGGGAATTCCCTGGCAGTCCAGTGATTAGGACTCCATGCTCTCACTTCCAAGGGCCCAGGTTCAATCCCTGGTTGGGGAACTAAGATCCCACAAGCCATGTGGTGTGGCCATATATATATATATACACACACACACATATATATATTCTTACCTCTATTTTTCTCAAGTTGTTAGTCCTATGTTGTTAGTCTCTTCTTTTAAGATATTAGACTTTTAGATTGAGCTTATGTAGTAAGAAAATTTACTATCCTATGTATTGCATTAAAAACATAGCTCATCATAATTATTTTCTCATCACAAAAGTAATATGTGATTTTTATGGAAATGGTAGAAAATTATCTACAGTTTCATCGTCCAAAAGTAAAACTACTGGGCTTCTGTGGTGGCACAGTGGTTAAAAATCCACCTGCCAATGCAGGGGACACATGTTCGAGCCCTGGTCCGGGAAGATCCCACATGCCGTGGAGCAACTAAGCCCGTGCGCCACAACTACTGAGCCTGAGCTCTAGAGCCCGCAAGCCACAACTACTGAAGCCCACGTGCCACAACTACTGAAGGCTGCATGCCACAACTACTGAAGCCTGCGCGCCTAGAGCCCATGCTCCACAACAAGCGAAGCCACCGCAATGAGGAGCCCGCGCACCACAACAAAGAGTAGCTCCTGCTCGCCGCAGCTAGAGAAAGCCCGCTGGCAACAACAAAGACCGAATGCAGCCAAAAATAAATAAATAACTAAATAAATATATATATTTAAAAAAAAAAGTAAAACTACTGATAAAATTTTGGTATATTTACTTCCACTCATATTTTCTGTAGGTTTTTGTTTGTTTGTTTGTCTTTGTTTTTGTTTTTGGCCACACTGTGCGGCATGTGAGATCTTAGTTCCCCGACCAGGGATCAAACCCACGTCTGCTACACTGGAAGCACAGCATCTTAACCACTGGACTGCCAGGGAAGTCCCTGTAGTTTTTTTTTTTTTTTCCCCCAAAAATGGGATGATATTATAAACACTGTTTGATAACATGCCTTTTTTTTTTTACTTGAAATGTCATAAGCATATTTCCTTGCCCTTAAATATTTCTGCAACACAATTTTTAAACACAGCCACACAGCATATAGACTTTACTAGTTTTTTTAACCAGCCCCACATAGGCTGTTTGTAATATTTGCTATATAAGCAATGCCACCATACATGAATATCTTTACTCCTAAAACTCTGTGTATCTATGTAATGATTTATTCTAGTATCTATTCCTACAAGTAAAATAGTTGGGAACCATTCTGTGTTAAGATAAATCTTGATAAGAATCAGTTTCATAGTATAGGTAAAAATGTTTATTTTTCTTTTGATTCCTTTTTCTCTTGCTTATTTTTGGACATAAGCTATAACTTTTATAAAGAACAGATAATAGGTAGAAGTTATTTTCCAGAAAACCTTCTTCATGAAGATATGACACCAACTGAGAGTAGAAACCTAAGTGGTATAAGTTTTTATTTCTCATATTCAGGTGATAGGATAAGCCGGTTTGTAATTTAGCCTAAGATGTAAGAAAAATAGAAAATACAGTAGTGATAGACAGGTTTACACATTTAGTGCTTTTGTTAGTAGTTATTTATAAACGTCCTTACATTATTTTTAAAAGTCCAGTTTTAACAAAAGGTATTGACTTCTAGCAGGATGCCAAGTTCAGTTAATTATTTCAACTTAATAATAAGCAACACTGAAATGATATTACACAGGCTTGTTGAGGGGTCAGAGAAAAATGAGCTTCAGAAACACTTTTTGAATGTGTGAGCATGGCTATAATTATTCAGGAAAATTAAAGCAACATGAAAAATTATTGAGATTGCTGACCGCTAATTAAAACAGGGTAAAGTGCTGAGGGTGTATAAAGTCACACAGTTCTCTGAGCAGGCCTGTGTGTTCCAGAATGCTTATTTCAGTCTATAGTAAATCTCTCAAATGAATTATGCTAACGCTATTGATTCCAAACGTTTCCTGACTAGCCTATTCATCTAATTTTTTTTTAACATTTTTATTGGAGTATAATTGCTTTACAATGCTGTGTTAGTTTCTGCTGTATAACAAAGTGAATCAGCGATACATATACATGTATCCCCATATCTCCTACCTCTTGCGTCTCCCTCCCACCCTCCCTATCCCACCCCTCTAGGTGGTCACAAAGCACCAAGCTGATCTTCCTGTGCTATGCAGCTGCTTCCCACTAGCTATCTATTTTACATTTGGTAGTGTGTATATGTCCGTGCTACTCTCTCACTTCATCCCAGCTTACCCTTCCCACTCCCCGTGTCCTCAAGTCCATTTTCTTTTTTTTTTTTTTTTTTAATTTATTTATTTATTTTTGGCCGTGTTGGGTCTTCGTTTCTGTGCGAGGGCTTTCTCTAGTTGCGGCGAGAGGGGGCCACGCTTCATCGCGGTGCGCAGGCCTTTCACTGTCGTGGCCTCTCTTGTTGCGGAGCACAGGCTCCAGATGCGCAGGCTCAGTAATTGTGGCTCACGGGCCTAGTTGCTCCGCGGCATGTGGGATCCTCCCAGACCAGGGCTCGAACCCGTGTCCCCTGCATTGGCAGGCAGATTCTCAACCACTGAGCCACCAGGGAAGCCCCAAGTCCATTTTCTATGTCTGCGTCTTTATTCCTGGTTCTTCAGAGCCTTTTTTTTTGTTTTTTTTTAGATTCCATATATATGTGTTAGCATATGGTATTTGTTTTTCTCTTTCTGACTTACTTCACTCTGTATGACAGTCTCTAGGTCCGTCCACCTCACTACAAATAACTCAATTTTGTTTCTTTTTTATGGCTGAGTAATATTCCATTGTATATATGTGCCACATCTTCTTTATCCATTCATCTGTCGATGGACACTTAGGTTGCTTCCATGTCCTGGCTATTGTAAATAGAGCTGCAATGAACATAGTGGTACATGACTCTTTCTGAATTACGGTTTCTTCAGGGTAGATGCCCAGTAGTGGGATTGCTGGGTCATATGGTAGTTCTATTTTTAGTTTTTTAAGGAACCTCCATACTGTTCTTCATAGTGGCTGTATCAATTTACATTCTCACCAACAATGCAAGAGGGTTCCCTTTTCTCCACACCCTCTCCAGCATTTATTGTTTGTAGATTTTTTGATGATAGCCATTCTGACCAGTGTGAGGTGATACCTCATTGTAGTTTTTTGTTTGTTTGCTTTTTGATTTTTGCCATTTTGGTTTTCATTGGTGTTATACTTTTTGAAAGAAGTTGAAGTTGAAGTTGGATTTCTTTTTTTTTTTTTTTTTTTTAAACATCTTTATTGAAGTATAATTGCTTTACAATGGTGTGCTAGCTTCTGCTTTACAACAAAGTGAATCAGTTACACATATACATATGTTGCCATATCTCTTCCCTCTTGCATCTCCCTCCCTCCCACCCTCCCTATCCCACCCCTCTAGGTGGTCACAAAGCACCGAGCTGATCTCCCTGTGCTATGCGGCTGCTTCCCACTAGTTATCTATTTTACATTTGGTAGTGTATATATGTCCATGACACTCTCTCACCCTGTCACATCTCACCCCTCCCCCTCCCCATATCCTCAAGTCCATTCTCTAGTAGGTCTGTGTCTTTATTCCCATCTTGCCACTAGGTTCTTCATGACCTCTTTTTTTTTTTTTTTTTTTTTTTCCCTTAGATTCCATATATATGTGTTAGCATACTGTATTTGTTTTTCTCTTTCTGACTTACTTCACTCTGAATGACAGACTCTAACTCCATCCACCTCATTACAAACACCTCCATTTCATTTCTTTTTATGGCTGAGTAATATTCCATTGTATATATGTGCCACATCTTCTTTATCCATTCATCCGATGATGGACACCTAGGTTGCTTCCATGTCCTGGCTATTGTAAACAGAGCTGCAATGAATATTTTGGTACATGACTCTTTCTGAATTATGGTTTTCTCAGGGTATATGCCCAGTAGTGGGATTGCTGGGTCATATGGTAGTTCTATTTTTAGTTTTTTAAGGAACCTCCATACTGTTCTCCATAGTGGCTGTATCAATTTACATTCCCACCAACAGTGCAAGAGTGTTCCCTTTTCTCCACACCCTCTCCAGCATTTATTGTTTCTAGATTTTTTGATGATGGCCATGCTGACCGGTGTGAGATGATACCTCATTGTAGTTTTGATTTGCATTTCTCTAATGATTAATGATGTTGAGCATTCTTTCATGTGTCTGTTGGCAATCTGTATCTCTTCTTTGGAGAAATGTCTATTTAGGTCTTCTGCCCATTTTTGGATTGGGTTGTTTGTTTTTTTGTTATTGAGCTGCATGAGCTGCTTGTAAATCTTGGAGATTAATCCTTTGTCAGTTGCTTCATTTGCAAATATTTTCTCCCATTCTGAGGGTTGTGTTTTGGTCTTGTTTATGGTTTCCTTTGCTGTGCAAAAGCTTTTAAGTTTCATTAGGTCCCATTTGTTTATTTGTGTTTTTATTTCCATTTCTCTAGGACCTGGGTCAAAAAGGATCTTGCTGTGACTTATGTCATACAGTGTTCTGCCTATATTTTCCTCTAAGAGTTTGATAGTGTCTGGCCTTACACTTAGGTCTTTAATCCATTTTGAGTTTATTTTTGTGTATGGTGTCAGGGAGTGTTCTAATTTCATACTTTTACATGTACCTGTCCAATTTTCCCAGCACCACTTATTGAAGAGGCTGTCTTTTCTCCACTGTATATGCTTGCCTCCTTTATCAAAGATAAGGTGACCATATGTGCGTGGGCTTATCTCTGGGCTTTCTATCCTGTTCCATTTATCTATATTTCTGTTTTTGTGCCAGTACCAAACTGTCTTGATTACTGTAGCTTTGTAATATAGTCTGAAGTCAGGGAGCCTGATTCCTCCAGCTCCATTTTTCGTTCTCAAGATTGCTTTGGCTATTCGGGGTCTTTTGTGTTTCCATACAAATTGTGAAATTTTTTGTTCTAGTTCTGTGAAAAATGCCAGTGGTAGTTTGATAGGGATTGCATTGAATCTGTAGATTGCTTTGGGTAGCAGAGTCATTTTCACAATGTTGATTCTTCCAATCCAAGAACATGGTATATCTCTCCATCTATTTGTATCATCTTTAATTTCTTTCATCAGTGTCCTATAATTTTCTGCATACAGGTCTTTTGTCTCCTTAGGTAGGTTTATTCCTAGGTATTTTATTCTTTTTGTTGCAATGGTAAACGGGAGTGTTTTCTTAATTTCACTTTCAGATTTTTCATCATTAGTATACAGGAATGCAAGAGATTTCTGTGCATTAATTTTGTATCCTGCTACTTTACCAAATTCATTGATTAGCTCTAGTAGTTTTCTGGTAGCATCTTTTGGATTCTCTATGTATAGTATCATGTCATCTGCAAACAGTGACAGCTTTACTTCTTCTTTTCCGATTTGGATTCCTTTTATTTCTTTTTCTTCTCTGATTGCTGTGGCTAACACTTCCAAAACTATGTTGAATAATAGTGGTGAGAGTGGGCAACCTTGTCTTGTTCCTGATCTTAGTGGAAATGGTTTCAGTTTTTCACCATTGAGGACAATGTTGGCTGTGGGTTTGTCATATACGGCCTTTATTATGTTGAGGAAAGTTCCCTCTATGCCTACTTTCTGCAGGACTTTTATCATAAATGGGTGTTGAATTTTGTCGAAAGCTTTCTCTGCATCTATTGAGATGATCATATGGTTTTTCTCCTTCAATTTGTTAATATGATGTATCACGTTGATTGATTTGCGTATATTGAAGAATCCTTGCATTCCTGGAATAAACCCCACTTGATCATGGTGTATGATCCTTTTAATGTGCTGTTGGATTCTGTTTGCTAGTATTTTGTTGAGGATTTTTGCATCTATGTTCATCAGTGATATTGGCCTGTAGTTTTCTTTCTTTGTGACATCTTTGCCTGGTTTTGGTATCAGGGTGATGGTGGCCTCGTAGAATGAGTTGGGGAGTGTTCCTCCCTCTGCAATATTTTGGAAGAGTTTGAGAAGGATAGGTGTTAGCTCTTCTCTAAATGTTTGATAGAATTCGCCTGTGAAGCCATCTGGTCCTGGGCTTTTGTGTGTTGGAAGATTTTTAATCACAGTTTCAATTTCAGTGCTTGTGATTGGTCTGTTCATATTTTCTATTTCTTCCTGGTTCAGTCTCGGCAGGTTGTGCATTTCTAAGAATCTGTCCATTTCTTCCAGGTTGTCCATTTTATTGGCATAGAGTTGCTTGTAGTAATCTCTTATGATCGTTTGTATTTCTGCAGTGTCAGTGGTTACTTCTCCTTTTTCATTTCTAATTCTATTAATTTGAGTCTTCTCCCTTTTTCTCTTGATGAGTCTGGCTAATGGTTTATCAATTTTGTTTATCTTCTCAAAGAACCAGCTTTTAGTTTCATTGATTTTTGCTATTGTTTCCTTCATTTCTTTTTCATTTATTTCTGATCTGATCTTTATGATTTCTTTCCTTCTGCTAGCTTTGGGGTTTTTTTGTTCTTCTTTCTCTAATTGCTTTAGGTGCAAGGTTAGGTTGTTTATTCGAGATGTTTCCTGTTTCTTGATGTAGGCTTGTATTGCTATAAACTTCCCTCTTAGAACTGCTTTTGCTGCATCCCATAGGTTTTGGATCGTCGTGTCTCCATTGTCATTTGTTTCTAGGTATTTTTTGATTTCCCCTTTGATTTCTTCAGTGATCACTTCGTTATTAAGTAGTGTATTGTGTAGCCTCCATGTGTTTGTATTTTTTACAGATCTTTTCCTGTAATTGATATCTAGTCTCATAGCGTTGTGGTCGGAAAAGATACTTGATACGATTTCAATTTTTTTAAATTTACCAAGGCTTGATTTGTGACCCAAGATATGATCTATCCTGGAGAATGTTCCATGAGCACTTGAGAAAAATGTGTATTCTGTTGTTTTTGGGTGGAATGTCCTATAAATATCAATTAAGTCCATCTTGTTTAATGTATCATTTAAAGCTTGTGTTTCCTTATTTATTTTCATTTTGGATGATCTGTCCATTGGTGAAAGTGGGGTGTTAAAGTCCCCTACTATGATTGTGTTACTGTCGATTTCCCCTTTTATGGCTGTTAGTATTTGCCTTATGTATTGAGGTGCTCCTATGTTGGGTGCATAAATATTTACAATTGTTATACCTTCCTCTGGATTTCTATGTTAAGTAATTTGTCCTTTTCTTAATCTTCCTAGCCTCCACCGGGCAATGAGAAAATGCCTAACATACCCAGTACACAGCCAACACTATTGTAGTTTTGATTTGCATTTCTCTAATGATTAGTGATGTTGAGCATCCTTTCATGTGTCTGTTGGCAATCTGTATATCTTCTTTGGAGAAATGTCTGTTTAGGTCTTCTGCCCATTTTTGGATTGGGTTGTTTGTTTTTTTGATATTGAGCTGCATGAGCTGCTTGTATATTTTGGAGATTAATCCTTTGTCAGTTGCTTCATTTGCAAATATTTTCTCACATTCTGAGGGTTGTCTTTTCGTCTTGTTTATGGTTTCCTTTGCTGTGCAAAAGCTTTTAAGTTTCATTAGGTCCATTTGATTATTTTTGTTTTTATTTCCATTTCTCTAGGAAGTGGGTCAAAAAGGATCTTGCTGTGATTTATGTCATACAGTGTTCTGCCTATGTTTTCCTCTAAGAGTTTGATAGTGTCTGACCTTACATTTAGGTCTTTAATCCACTTTGAGTTTATTTTTGTGTATGGTGTTAGGGAGTGTTCTAATTTCATTCTTTTACATGTAGCTGTCCAGTTTTGCCAGCACCACTTATTGAAGAGGCTGTCTTTTCTCCATTGTATATTCTTGCCTCCTTTATCAAAGATAAGGTGACCATATGTGCGTGGGTTTATCTCTGGGCTTTCTATCCTGTTCCATTGATCTATATTTCTGTTTTTGTGCCAGTACCATACTGTCTTGATTACTGTAGCTTTGTAGTATAGTCTGAAGTCAGGGAGCCTGATTCCTCCAGCTCTGTTTTTCTTTCTCAAGATTGCTTTGGCTATTCAGGGTCTTTTGTGTTTCCATACAAATTGTGAAATTTTTTGTTCTAGTTCTGTGAAAAATGCCAGTGGTAGTTTGATAGGGACTGCATTGAATCTGTAGATTGCTTTGGGTAGTATAGTTATTTTGACAATGTTGATTCTTCCAATCCAAAAACATGGTATATCTCTCCATCTCTTTGTATCATCTCTAATTTCTTTCATCAGTGTCTTATAGTTGTCTGCATACAGGTCTTTTGTCTCCTTAGGTAGGTTTATTCCTAGGTATTTTATTCTTTTGTGGCAATGGTAAATGGGAGTGTTTCCTTAATTTCTCTTTCAGATTTTTCATCATTAATGTATAGGAATGCAAGAGATTTCTGTGCATTACTTTTGTATCCTGCTACTTTACCAAATTCATTGATTAACTCTAGTAGTTTTCTGGTAGCATCTTTAGGATTCTCTGTGTATAATATCATGTCATCTGCAAACAGCAACACTTTTACTTCTTCTTTTATACTTTGGATTCCTTTTATTTCTTTTTTGTCTCTGATTGCTGTGGCTACAACTTCCAATACTATGTTGAATAATAATGGTGAGAGTGGGCAACCTTATCTTGTTCCTGATCTTAGTGGAAATGGTTTCAGTTTTTCACCTTTGAGAATGATCTTGGCTGTGGGTTTGTCGTATATGGCCTTTATTATGTTGAGGTAAGTTCCCTCTATGCCTACTTTCTGGAGGGTTTTTATCATACATGGGTGTTGAATTTTGTCAAAAGCTTTTTCTGCATCTATTGAGATGATCATATGGTTTTTCTTCTTCAATTTGTTAATATGGTTTATCACATTGTTTGATTTGCATATATTGGAGAATTCTTGCATTCCTGGAATAAACCCCACTTGATCATGGTGTATGATCCTTTTAATGTGCTGCTGGATTCTGTTTGCTAGTATTTTGTTGAGGATATTTGCATCTATGTTCATCAGTGATATTGGACTGTAATTTTATTTTTCTGGTGGTGTCTTTGTCTGGTTTGGGTATCAGGGTGATGGTGGCCTCATAGAATGAGTTTGGGAGTGTTCCTCCCTCTGCTATATTTTGGAAGAGTTTGAGAAGGATAGGTGTTAGCTCTTCTATAAATGTTTGAAAGAATTCACCTGTGAAGCCATCTGGTCCTGGGCTTTTGTTTGTTGGAAGATTTTTAATCACAGTTTCAATTTCAGTGTTTGTGATTGGTCTGTTTATATTTTCTATTTCTTCCTGGTTCAGTCTCGGAAGGTAGTGCTTTTCTAAGAATTTGTCCATTTCTTCCAGGTTATCCATTTTGTTGGCATATAGTTGCTTGTAGTAATCTCTCATGATTCTTTGTATTTCTGCAATGTCAGTTGTTACTGTCAGTTGTTATTGCCGGGAGGGAGGGAGGGGTACGGAATGTGGGGCGAGCCTGCGGCAGCAGAAGCCAGCATGATGTTGCAACAGCCTGAGGCGCGCCGTGTGTTCTCCCGGGAATGTTGTCCCTGGATCACGGGACTCTGCCACTAGCGGGCTGCACAGGCTCTGGGAGGGGAGGTGTGGATAGTGACCTGTGCTTGCACACAGGCTTCTTGGTGGCTACAGCAGCAGCGTTAGAGTTTCATGCCCGTCTCTGGTGTCCGCGCTGATAGCCGTGGCTTGCGCCTGTCTCTGGAGCTCGTTTAGGCAGTGCTCTAAATCCCCTCTCTCACGCACCCTGAAACAATGGTCTCTTGCCTCTTAGGCAGTTCCAGACTTTTTCCCGGACTCCCTCCCGGCTAGCTGTGGCACACTAGCCCCCTTCAGGCTGTGGTCACACCGCCAAACCCCAGTCCTCTCCCTGGGATCCGACCTCCGAAGCCGGAACCTCAGCTCCCAGCCCCCACCCACCCCCACGGGTGAACAGACAAGCCTCTCGGGCTGGTGAGTGCTGGTCGGCAGCGATCCTCTGTGCGGGAATCTCTCCACTTTGCCCTCCGCACCCCTGTTTCTGCACTGTCCTTCGTGGCTCCAAAGCTTCCCTCCGCCAACCCCCTGTCTCCGCCAGTGAAGGGGCTTCCTAGTGTGTGGAAACTTTTCCTCCTTCACAGCTCCCTCCCACCGGTGCAGGTCCCATCCCTATTCTTTTGTCTCTATTTTTCCTTTTTTCTTTTGCCCTACCCAGGTACGTGGGGAGTTTCTTGCCTTTTGGGAAGTCTGAGGTCTTCTGCCAGCGTTCAGTAGGTGTTCTGTAGGAGTTGTTCCATATGTAGATGTATTTTTGATGTATTTGTGAGGAGGAAGGTGATCTCCACATCTTTCTCCTCCGCCATCTTGAAGGTTTCCCCCATTTATCTCGTCTTTTTTTTATTTATTTATTTATTTTTGGCTGTGTTGGGTCTTCGTTTCTGTGCGAGGGCTTTCTCTAGTTGTGGCAAGCGGGGGCCAG
Organism: Eubalaena glacialis; assembly: GCF_028564815.1. Lineage (NCBI taxonomy): Eukaryota > Metazoa > Chordata > Mammalia > Artiodactyla > Balaenidae > Eubalaena > Eubalaena glacialis. Next base: position 78,777,236 of record NC_083722.1, read on the forward strand.
TCTTCATTGTGGTGCGCGGGCCTCTCACTATCGTGGCCTCTCTTGTTGCGGAGCACAGGCTCCAGACGCGCAGGCTCAGCAGTTGTGGCTCACGGGCCTAGTTGCTCCGTGGCATGTGGGATCTTCCCAGACCAGGGCTCGAACCCGTGTACCCTGCATTAGCAGGCAGATTCTCAACCACTGCGCCACCGGGGAAGCCCATTTATCGATTCTTATGTCATGTCTCCATTATAAAGGACTTGGGCTTTGGATGCATGCCTCTCAAGCTCTGAAAATTGAGTTGTTTTTTAAGAAAGGAGGCAAAACAAATAATATACAACCTTGTTTTCTATGTTTGGAAACTGCACAGGCTAGAAAAGAGTTGTACAGTTAGGGTACTTAGGATAATTCTAACAATACTTTCAATCTAAGTCTCTACATGTTATATGAAATGGTGAATTCAGATAACCATCTACTAAAGCATGGGCTAGGGTAGAGGTTAAAATATGTTAGCTCCAGTGATGAAGCTGACTCAAGAGAAAGGTCTTGAATACACATCAGCTTGAATTCTCCACTTAACCTTGCTGTGTAGATACAACATCAGTCTCAGGTGTTTCCTGAACAGTGGTCTAAAGTTATTTAAAAAGTGAATTAGGTTCAAGGTGATGGCTGTTCTTCTGGGGGCACCTGTGCTTGTGGGCAGCTTCATTAAACCATTTGACTTAGACTATTAATCATATAGTAATCCAGCTAGCCATATTGCAATTATCTCCCATCTTACATTATTAGAACATCCCTTGTGATTTATTTTTAAGTCACCATGAGCAAAGGAATTTTATTTTTTACTTTTTAAAATGATGTCATTTTTCTACTTTGTTTTCTCTGTCAGAATATTTAGCAGTTGTTTTTAAACACAGGATGAGACCCATCAGAATCATCTGGTGGTACTTGTGGAAATGTATGTTCCTGTGCTTCACCCTGTCCTTACTGATTGGCTAGGTTCTCCAGATGAGGGATACTTTCCTGGACTTCACTGCCAAAAGTTTGATTCTTTCTCCTTTTTCCTTATTGGCATAAACTAGGGGAAAAATCATAAAGAATTTAGAAAAAAAGAAAAGGAGAGGGACTTCCCTGGTGGTCCAGTGGTTAAGACTTCGCCTTCCAATGCAGGGGGTGCGGGTTCGGTCCCACATGCCTCGTGGCCAAAAAACCAAAAGAACATAAAAAACAGAAGCAGTATTGTAACAAATTCAATAAAGACTTTAAAAATGGTCCACATCAAGAATTTTTTTAAAAAAAGAGAAGAAAACTGAGGGCAAGGCAATGCCAAAAGTTTCATGTGTACCTCCCCTCCCCAAAGATTCAGAGGTTGTTTTTGGTGATGTATCACCACTGTGTGTTCAGGGCTGTAACTGGGAGGTGTGGTTATAAAACAACCAGGCTCAAATGAAAATGGCTAACCTAGTATTTCGAGTTGAGTTTATGGAAAATGAGTGACAGTTAAAAAGGGATGAGTAATCATAAATGAGCTGTGAATCAGGGCTTCAGGAAAACCTGAACAGAATCCACCCAGGCATCACTAGCACTTTGGGAGGAGGGATTTCAGAACTTGTGTCATTGAATTTTGGAGAAAGCAGGTATTACCTCCCTGTAAGAAGGTGTGCTGAACTATGAACCAAAGCTAGGATGCATGAAGTTAAGTCATTGCCATCAATTTAGAAAGGGGAGAAAGTAGACAGGAATGGAGTTCTCCAGATTACTACCACAGTGATCTTTAAAGGATGAGGTAAATTAACTGTTTAGTGTATCATGACATACATTTTTCCTCTCATTTTAGTGTATGTTTTATTTCTTTTTATAAATTCTTCTGTGATGTGACTTTTTCCCTCTGAAGCAGTCTTTTTTTTTTCCTTCTAGCATTAAATATATTTTAAAGCAAAAACTATGAAGTACAACCCTGCTGTTTTCAGATGAAAGTAAATATAATTTATTAAATGCATTTGTTTATGAGATTATGTGTTCCCTGTGCACACATATGGTGGCAGACACTGTGGTAAGCACCAGGGATTGGGGATTGAGATTGTCTTCATTCTTTTTCACAGCTGCATAGTGCACTGTTGTATGAATGTATGAGAGTTTATCCACACAGCTTTCTATTGATATACATTTTGGTTGTTTCCAGTCTTTTCTTATTACACATAATCTTGCAATGAATAGCTTAACACATACATAATTTAAAATATTTGGCAAGATATTTGGGGATGTATTCATAGGAGTAGGATTTCTAAGTGAAAGGATAAACACATGTATCATTTTCCTAATTGTTGCTTCTCCTTCATGGAGGTTGTGCCATTTTGCATTTCTTCTAGAAAGTTATGAGAGTGCCTGTTACTCTTTAATCTTTCCAATTAGAGCATTGTCAAACTCTTAGGTTTTTGGGGGGTTTTTTTCCCAATTGAAAAATACTTTTTATTGTAGTTTTAATTTTAATATCTCTTACTAGAAGTGATAGTGCAAATTTTTTACTTATATTAGAAATATTGTCTTTTTAAGTAAAATGTTGCAAATAATTTTCCAAAGTTTGGCTTTTAACTTTTTCAAGGAACTATTCTTTGATTTTTTAGAAATTTCCTTTACTGTTCATTTTCTGTTTCTTTGATTATTGTTTTAACTTTATATATTCTTCTATTTTCTTGGGGTTTTATTTGCTATTTTTTTTTCTAATTTCTTAAGGTAAAAGCCTAGATCATTGTTTTTAGGTAATTTTTCTTCTCTAAACATTTAAATCTATAAATTTCCCTCTACAAATGATAACAATATATTCCACAGACTTTGATATGTTGTCTTTTTATTGTCTTCTAGTTTAAAAATATTTTATAATCTGCTTTGTGATTTCCTTTTTGACTTCTGTGTTACTTAAAGTGTGTGGCTTAATTTTCCAAATATTTGGAAAGTTTCCAGATTACTTAATATATTTTATTCCTACTTCAATTCTATTGCAGTTTGAGATCATATTCTGTATGATTTAAGTTCTTTCAAATTTACTGAGACTTATTTTATGGCCCCGTATATTGCCATCTTGGTGAATACTCCACATGCACTTGAAAAGAATTTGTATTTGGCAGTTGTTGCTTGAAGTATTCCATAAATGTCAATCAGGTCAAGATGTTGATAGCATTGTTGAAATCTTCTATATCCTACCCGATTTATGGTCTAATTGTTTTATCAAGCGCTGAGAAAGAGTTGCTAAAATCTCCACCTGTGATTGTGGATTTATGTATTTCTCCCTTTATTCTATAAATATTTGTTTCATTATTTTGAGATTCTGTTATTAGGTGCACACAGTTAGGGTTTTTAATGTCCTCTTGATTAATTATCTTATTTTCACTATTAAGAAATGGCCATCTTAATCTCTGGTGATATTCCCAGTCTTTGATATTAATATACCAAACCAGCTTTCTTCTGGTTACTATTTGCATGTTATCTCCTGTACCATTCTTTTACTTTCACCTCGTCTGTGTCTTTATTTTTAAGTGCACCTCTTGGAAGCAGCATACGTTTTTGGTCTTGCTCTTTAGTCCCTTTCGTTCTTGATGTTGTTTATGGTATATTTTATTGTATTTTTATTACATTTTAAATTTACATATGATAAAATTTGTTCTTTTTGTCATAGATGAATTTTGACTAACACTTACAGTTGTGTATCTACCATCACAATCAAAATATAACAGTTCCATCACCCTAGAAAATTCTCCTGAGGTGCCCCATTGTGGTCAGCACTATCCCCCAAGCACAGCTCCTAGCAAACAGTGATCTGTTTTCTGTCCCTATAATTAGGCCATTTCCAGAATATCATATAAGTGGAATCATACAGAATGTAGCCTTTTGAATCTGGCTTCTTTTACTTAATGTAATGCAGTTGAGATTTATTCATGTTATATCTTATCAGCAGTTAATTCCTTTTTATTATTGAATAGTATTCCAGTGTATGTACCACAATCAGTTTATCCATTCTCCAGATGAGGGACGTTTGGGCAGTTTGGAGTTTTTAATGATTGTGACTAGAACCAGTGTAAACATTCACAGACAGTTGTTTATATGAACATAAGTTGTCATTTCACTTGAATGAATACCTAGGTGTTGAATTTCAGGACTGTATGTTTAATTGTGTAAGAAATTGCCAAATTAAATTTTAAAATGGCTGTACCATTTTGCCTTTGCCAACAGTGTATGAGAGTTTCAGTTGCCCCTCATCCTTGCCAGCTTTTGATATTGTCATTTATATTGATTTATTTTTATTTTAGCCATTCTGAGAGCAGCACAATGGCATGTCATTGTGGTATAACATTTCTCTACTGAATAATGATTTTAGGCTTCTTTTCTTGTGCCTATTTGCCCTCCATGTATTTTATTCAGTGAAATGTCTGTTCAAATGTTTTGCCAATTTTTAAAAATTGAGATATAATTGACATATGACATTATGTAAGTTTCAGGTGTACAGCATAATGATTTGATATTTATATATATTGTGAAATGATCACTACAGTAAGTCTTGTGATGAGAAAACTTTTAAGATCTATGCTCTTAGATAGTGTCAAATATACAATACAGTATCATTAACTATCACTATATATATATATATATATATATATATATATATATGTATATACACACACAGTCACTGTGCATTTAATCCCTATGACTTATTTATTTTATAACTGTAAGCTTGTAACTTCTGACCACCTTCACCCATTTCACCCATCCCCAACCCCTGCCTCTGGCAACCACCAATCTGTTCTCTGTATCTGAGTTTGAGTTTTACTTGTTTGTTTTAGATTCCATTTATCAGTGAAATCATACAATATTTGTGTTTTTCCATCTGACTTATTTCCCTTAGCATAATGCCCTCAAGGTTCATCCATGTTGTTTTAAATAGCAAGATTTCCTTCTTTTTATGACTGAATGATATTCCATTTTATATATACCACATTTTCTTATCCATTCATTCATCAGTGAGCATTTAGTATGCTTCCATGCCTTGGCTATTGTAAATAATGCTGCAGTGATTATGGAGGTGCAGTTATATTTTCAAGTTAGTGTTTCCATTTCTTTTGGATAAATACCCAGAAGTGGAACTGTTGGATCATATGGTAGCTCTATTTTTAATTTTTTTGAGGAACCTCCATACTGTTTGCTATAATGGCTGCACCAGTTTACATTTCCACCTTTTTGTGTACCTGTTGGCTATCTGTATGTCTTCTTTAAAAAGGTGTCTATCAGATTCTCTGTCCATTTTTTAATCAAGTTTTGGGGGTTTTTTGCTGTGTTTTGTCCATTTTTAAAAATTGGGTTATTTGTTTTCTTTTTGTTGAGTGTTTTGAGTGTTGAAAAATTTTTGTATGTTCTAGATACAAGTATTTTGTAGAAATATATGATTTGAAAATATTTCCTTCTAGCTTGTAACTTGTCTTTTCATTCTCTTAACAGTGTCTTTCAGACTGTTTTCAGGCAGAACAGAAATCACTTTTGTTGAAATCTCATTAACTGATTTCTTTGATGGATTGTGCTTTTGTTTTGTACCTAAGAAATCTTTGTCTAACCCAAGATCACAAAGATTTTCTCCTATACTTTCTTCTAAAAACTTTATACTCTTCAACTTTATATTTAGGTTTGTAATCCATTTTGAATTAATTTTTGTACATAGTGTGAGGTACATATTGGGATTTTTTTGCGTATGGATATCTACTTATTCCATTATCATTTGTTGAAAAAACTATCCTTTCTCCACTGAATTACCTGTGTGCCTTTGTTGAAAATCAGATGACCTTATGTATGTGTGTCTATGTCCGCACTCTATGCTATTCAGTTGATCTATGTGTCTGTCTTTTCTCCAGTAACAAGCTGTCTTGATTATTGTAGCATTCTGTTACGTCTTGAAACCAGGTAATAAGAATCCATAACCTTTCCTTTTTTCCACTTTTTCAAAATGCCTTTGTATATTCTAGTACATTTGCCTTTCCAATTAAATTTTGGAATAAGCTTGCCAATTTCTGTAAAATACCCTGCTGGGATTTTGTTTGAAATTGTGTTGACTATAATCAGTTTGGAGAGAATTGACATCAAAACACTACTGAGTCTTCCAGTCTATAGCCAAGATATACCTCCCCATTTATTTAGGTCTTTTATTTCTTTTATCAGTGTTTTATAGTTTTCAGCTTACAGATTTTTCAAATATTTTATTAGAGTTATACCTAAGTATTTCCTGTTCCTTTGGTACTACTTTAAATGATACTTTTTCATTTTGATTTCTGACTGTTCATTGCTAGTATATAGACTTTTCCATATTGATCTTGTATTCTCCCACCTTACTAAACTGACCTATTAATTCTACTTACTTGTTTTTCTGTAGCTTCTTTAGGACTTTCTGTGTAGACAAATTATGTCATATATGCACAGAGACAGTTTTATTTCTTCTTTCCAATCTTTCTATTCTTGCCTATTGTACTGACTAGGACCTCCAGGGTGATATTGAATAGGAGAGTGTGAGTGGACAATCTTGTCATGTTCCTGATCATAAAGGGAAAGGATTTAGAACTTTATTATTAGGTCTAGTGTTAGCTATTCGTTTTTTTTTTTTAATGCCCTTTATTAGATGAAGAAAATTCCCTCTTATTCTTATAAAGGTTTGTCAAAAGTTTTTTTTTATCCTTTTAGATAATCATATAGTTTTCCTACTTTAGTCTTTTGATATACTGTATTGCATTGGTTTTTGAATGTTGAACCAGTCTTTCATTACTGGAGTAAATCATACATGGTCAAGATATAATATTCTTTCCATTTACTGCTGGATTCAAACTGCTAATATTACACTGAGAAATTTTTGCTTTATATGGTCTATTGATGTGTAATATCCTTTTCTTGTAAAGTTATTGTATGGTTTTGGTATCAGTATAATTGTGACCTTATAAGAAGATTGGTGAAATGTTTTCTCCTCTTTTACATTCTAGAAGATTTTATGTAGAACCTATATTATTTCTTATTTAAATATGTAGTAGAACTCTCCCAGATTGAACACTTCTGGGCCTTGAGATTTCCTTGTGGGAATTTTTTTGGTTTTGTTTTTGTTTTGGCCACACTGCACGGCTTGTGGGATCTTAATTCCCTGACCAGGGATTGAATCCGGGCCCTCGGCAGTGAGAGCATGGAGTCCTAACCACTGGAACGCCAGGGAATTCCCTCTTTGTGGGAAATTTTTAACTTCAAATTTTATTTCTTTATTCAACAGAAGACTATTGAAGTTAATCTATTTCTTGTTGAATGAGCTTCGGTAGTTTGTGTCTTTCAAGGAATTTGGTTCATCTGTGTTGTCAGATTTATAGTCATAGTGTTGTGTTTTTGTATTCCCTTATTATCCTTTTCATATCTGTAGGGTCTCTAGTGATGTTCCCTTTTTCATTACTGGTAGTTTTACTTTTAGTTTGTGTCTTCTCTCTTTTTCACTTGGTAATAGAAAAAACAGAATAGAGGTTTAATAGTTTTGTTGATCATGTTAAAGAACCAGTTTTTAGTTTTATTAATTTCTCTATTGTTTTTGTTTGTTTGTTTGTTTTCAAGTTTGCTGTTCTTTTCTTAGCTTTATTACCTCCCTTGTCTTCCTTGCTTTGAATTTTTCTCTTCTTTTTCTTGTTTCTTATGGTTAAAACTTAGATTATTGATTTGAGACCTTTCTTCTTTTATAATATGAGCATTTAATACTAGAAATTTTCCTTGAAGCAGTTTTTTAACTGCATCTCACAAATTTTGATATGTGTTGTGTATTTTGTTTTTCATTAAACATTTTTGGAATATTTCAAAGTATTTTCTCATTTTCCATGAAGCTTCCTCTTTAACCTTAGGTTATTTAGAAATATGTTGCTTAGTTTCAAAGTATTTGGGGGTCTTCCAGAAATCTTTCTGTCATTTATTTTGGGTTTAATTTCATTATGGTTTGGGAACATTCTTTGTATAATTTCAATTCTTTTGAGTTTGCAAAGATTTGCTTTATGACTTATAACATGATTTAATTTGGTGAGTGTTTCCATTTTTTTAAAATTTATATTTTGCTGTTGTTAATTGGAGTGTTCTATACATGTCAATTAGGTAAAATTGTTTCTATATCCTGAACAATTTTCTGTCCACTTATTCTGCTAATTCTATTGATTACCAAAAGAGTACTGTTACAGTCTCCAACTATAATTGTGGATTTGTCTGTTTTTCCTTTCAGGGTATATTAGTTTTTGCTTCATGCATAATAATTCTAAATGTGTATATACCTAACAACATTTGATATATATGTTATTATGCATTTTGATGAATTAACTCCTTTATCACTCTGCAATATCCTTCTTTATATTAATACAGTCACTCCAGCTTTTTAAAATTTTAATTAGTATTTTCATGGTATATCTTTTAATATTTTTACTTTGAGCTTATCTATGTGTTCATAATTAGAAGGTTTCTTGTTGACGAGTTACAGTTGGGTCTCACTTTTTTATCCAGTGTGTCAATCTTTATCTTTTAATTGGTGTGTTTAGGCCATTAATTTTTAATTTAGCTCTTGATGTGTTTGGCTTACAAGCTACCATCCTTTTGGTTGTGTTCTGTTTGTTCTTCTTTGTTTCTTTTCTCCTCTTTTTCTCCTACCTTGTTTTCTATTGAGTGTTTTATGATTCCATTTTTTTCCTGCTACTGGTTTATTATTTATATGTTTTTAAGTAGATTTTTTTTAATGACTGTAATAAGGTTTACAACATACATCTTTAATTTCTCATGGTTTATCTTCAAATAATATTATGTTTCATGTGTAGTGTACATACCTTATGATAATATACTCCCAATTCTTCTCTCTCATTTTAAGCCACCTGATATTTTTTTCTATATTTTTTTGGCCCAGTCTCTCTTTACTCAACTCTGAGATTCCAAATTCTTGTTTGTTAAACTGCTTGATGCTGTGTCATTGCTTATTGAAGTTCTGTTCATTTTTGTTTCAATCTTTTTTTTCTCTCTTTCTGTTCTCTAATTTGGTGGTTGCTATTAACTTGGCTTCAAGTTTACTGATCTTTTCTTCCATTAAAAGCCCAATCAGCTTTCAATGTCTATTCAATGAATTTTATTTTATTTTATTATTTTTTATTCAAGTATAATTAATTTACAATATTATATTAGTTTCAGGTTTACAACATAGTGATTCAATATTTTTATAGATTAGCCTTCATTTAAAGTTGTTATAAAATATTGGCTATATTCTCTGTGCTGCACAATATATCCTGTTGCTTATTTATTTTATATATAGTAGTTTGTACTTCTTAGTCCCCCTACCCCTATGTTGCCCCTCCCCCTTTCTCTCCCCACAGTAACCACTAGTTTGTTCTTTCTATCTGTGAGTCTGGTTTTGTTTTGTTATATTAATTCAATTCATTTGTTTTATTTTTTAGATTCCACATGTAAGTGATGACATAGAGTATTTGCCTTTGTCTGATTTATTTCACTAAGCATAATACCCTCCAGGTCCATCATCCATCCATGTTGTTGCAAATGGCAATATTTCATTCTTTTTTATGGCTGATTAATATTCTATTATATATGTATATATATATAAAATATATGAACCACATCTTCTTTATCAAGTAAAATTCATTGTATTTTAGATTTCAGGTACTTTATTCTTTCTGTTTTAGGATTTGTATTTGCTTATTTTATACAGTTTTCATATTTCTGCTGAAATTCCTTCATCCCTTTGACCAATATATCCATGGTTTTAGGTTCATTAACATATAAATATATTTTCTCATCTACATATTTACTAATTCTAACATCTGAGTCATATGTTGGTCTCTTTTTAGTGACTGATTTTTCTCCTGAATGTTTTGTCACATTTTATTATTTCTTCACGTGTATAGTAGTTTTTGCACATTGAATATTTTGGATGGTACATTGTAGATGCCCTGGATTTTGTTATCTTCCTTTGGAGAATAAACTTGATTGTACATTGCATTTAAATTACCAGTGGATCACCGTGCTCTTTGGGTGGCTTGGTTTTAGGTTTTCATTGGTTAGTCTGTTTCATCTTTGCTCCTAGCCCTGGAATGTAGTATTTATTCATTAAAACTTTTTACCTTTATCATGTATAACATTTCTCTGCATCAGTTAGAATTACAGGTGTCACCCTAGGTTAATTTAACATTCAGAATTTTGGGATTTTAACAAAACACCTCTCTTTTTTTTTTTAATAAGAAAAATATGATTTTCAGGACTTCCGTGGTGGTGCAGTGGTTAAGACTTTGCACTCCCAATGCAAGGGGCCTGGGTTCGATCCCTGGTCAGGGAACTAGATCCCACATGCATGCCACAGCTAAGAGTTTGCATGCCACAACTAAGGAGCCCTTGAGCCACAACTAAGGAGCCCACCTGCTGCAACTAAGGAGCCCATGTGCCACAACTAAGGAGCCCGCCTGCCGCAACTAAGACCCAGCACAACCAAATAAATAAATAAATATTTTTTTTTAAAAAAAGAAAAATATGATTCTCTTTAGGGTTGGCAGTGGAGGGAGCTAAACAAAAGAGAAGATGATAGTGACAACTAATCAAAGTCTGTTATATCAACCTAGAGTTTTGTGCAAGGAGGAAACAATGATGTGAAAGCCAAGTACTTTATGATGTTAGATTGGGGAGGTACCTTAGAAATCACTTTTGAGGTAGGAAAACTAAGGCTGAGAGAGGGAATGGGATAATTCCCAAGGTGGTTTGCCTATTAATTTCACACTGGGAGCTTGATTCAACTCCACTGACTTTTGAACCAGTCAACTTTCTAGTATCCCCTGCTATTCCCACCTCCTTCATTTTATTCCTCATTGTCTCATTGATATTGTCTATGTGGATATGGGAGAACAGTTTTCATTTTTGTTCTGGGACACTTTTTTTCTTCTGTGTTGGAGTATATCACCAATAGTCACAAAAATCTGTGTGAACACTAATCTTTAAAACCTACAACACTGCCTTAGATATAATGTTTCTGGAATGCATCTGTCTCTCTTGAAATTTCCCTGTGGCTCTGGGTCTCTACCTCAGTACTTAACACTCTTCAAAATGAATAACTATGCTGTTTTGTGTTAAGAAACTATTTAATAGTGGTGGGAATTATTAGCAACATTGGTTTAAGAAGTCAGATCTCAAAATATACCAAACTACATGATTTGTCTGACTCTCTCCCTGGGAGATTGATTCAAAGCTACAAGATATATTATTTAGAAAGCATCAAAGTAACAAAGCATGGGTTCAGCCTTTATTTCAGTCAGTGAAAATATATTGAGTTTCAACCGTAGATCAGGCAGAGTTAAAGATGATATTATAGAGAAACTCAGAGAGGGCTCCTGATGGGGACTTACCCCAAGGATATATAGTCTAATTGGTCACATGGAAGAGGGCAGCAAAACCACTAAGGAGGTACTTCCTTTTTCTTTCAATTAATGATCTTGGAGAAATTTCACGTGATTTTAGTTTTTCTGTTAGCAACTGAGATTGTAAAGCAAATGCTGATCACTGAGATTTAGTTTTCTACATATGTATGTCCGTAGTCTAAAAAATAGAAAGCTATTTTTCCATGGTTCTGGTTCCTATTAAATGTAATTTCTACTCATTGTAAAAAACTGAACAGTAGAGAAATATATAAGAATAAAGTAAAAATCACATGCAATCTCACCACTCAGAACTGAGGCAGAGAAATTACATGCTTACACTCTAAAGCCAAGTAGTCTGGATCTGAATCCCAGCTCCATGTCTTATTAGCTCAATAACTTCAGGCAAGTTACCTAGTTTCTTCATCTATAAACTGTGGATAAGTAAAAGTATTTAAATGGTGCTATATTTCCTTCTAGGCTTTTTTTCCTACGCAAAACTTATACTTAGTCTAATTGGTTTTTTGCTCTTAACAAAGTGTGGTAGACAAAATGCCTTTTTCGTATAATGCAAGATGTCCAACCTTTTAGAAAGAAATTATTGATGGTAGAATGTGACTTTTCCAGTTAAAATTAGATGTTCAACTCCCCAGTGAATTCTTTTTAGTTTTGAGTCTGTTTAGACCTCCCGATGGTTCATTATGATGTTGTTCTATTTTGCTAAATGAACCCAACAATTCACTTGGAGATTGTAGAAGACATTGTAAAGCTAGAAAGTGGGAGATTATAACTGTGAATCCAAAGTAATGTCAATGTGAACCCTCCAATCAAGGGACAGGTTCTCTGGTGTCAGTTTATCACTGAAATTTGCCCCAAACACTTTTCCATCTGATATTTTGATTTTTATGGGGTAAGATGGAAGGAGTAAAGTCTGACAGCTTAAATCCAGAACTTGGCTCTGATACCTATTACCTGTGCTATCTTAAACCAAGATGGGACCAAATTACTTACATTCTCTAAATCTCAGGTGCTTTTTCTATAACTTGGGAATAATATGACCTGCCTCGAAGAGTTGTTGTGAAATAAACCAGTTTTAGGTAAAAGACCTTCACACAATGACTGCTATGGTAAGGGCTCAGTAAGTGGTAGATGGTGATGACTGTGATGATGGTGATTAAAGTGTAATCATTAAAATAAAGACTTAGAGTCAAATAGGTCTGGTTTTATAGAGCTTTTTTTACTTTGATATTTGGTGGGTTTTAGGATTTGGAAAAGTTGTTTAACTTATCAAAGCATATATATTTTCATCCTTAAAATGAAGATGATAATTCTTTGAGTTGGTGTGAAGATTAAAGGGGGAAGTGCTTAGAAAAGTGCTTGGCCCTAGGTAAATACTCCATAAATGTTAGCTCTTATTCTCATTATTTATAAGAAAAGACACTAATAGTTCCAGTGAAAATATTTAACAAATTCCTTACTCTTCTTAAGGGATTAGAAGAAAATGGTTCATGTCATAATTAAGAGGATTTACTGAAGACTCTAGTACCAAAAAAATAAATGAATAAATAAAAGATTGAAAAGCTAAAGTAACAGCCAAGTTTTAAAAATATCTTTTGTTGTCAGCTCTTTTGAGATTTTCTTCTTCTGAGATGAGAAAAGAAAATTGGATCCTTTTTGCATTTCATTCTATGGGGCTCTTTCCCCCATATTTCAAACACAAAATAGCTTTCCTTGCCACCTGCCTTGGGCTGATAATGCCAAAGAACTTCCTGCCCAAGTGGTTTCTAAGCTCTGGGTTAGCACCATAAATCTCAACAAATCCTTGGTGGGGCTGAGGATGAGTGAAAGTCATTATTATGGGTCTTTTGGACCCATTCTTTCTGCAGTATAATAAATACCACCGTGGGACACTGTGCCCTGCAGACAAAGCATCACTTGGGCTCTTTGTGTGCACTTCCCATCAGCAAGTCACAAGTGGAATGTCATAATGTGTCCATTGTATATACATTTTTGAATAAATAAGTATAACAAAGACAATATGCTCGTCTCATTTAATCTCAGCTCTTAACTGTGAAAACACAACACATTTCCCACTCTAGTGAAATGGAGCAAGAAAGGCCTGTACCAGTCTGGTTCCTGGCATGCCATCAGAGGAATACCTGGTGGGAGCCATGATGATGGTTTCTAGGGCTCAACTCCCTAACGCCTAAGTTTTCCAATTGTAATTTGATCACTTGTTTTCAGGGATGGGATTTTTGTCAAATGTCTTGTAGGCACCTATTGGACAGGTCCCACAGCCCTGGCTCTTTTCCAACTCTGGATAGGGTCTCTTACACCGATAGATTTACTGGAAGAATGCCAACAGGATGTCAAGTGAGGCTTTCCTTGTAGCCCCAGACTGAGGACCTGAGCACCACAGGTTCTAAAGAGAACAGCCATTTAGCTGGCACTGATTTAGAATTGGAAACCCTCCCCCCGACCCCCACCTTCAAGTTTATTTGAGGGTTGACAACTGGCCCGCCTTTAATCTATCACAAGAAGACTGATGAGGGGCCTAACAAGGAAGAGATCAAGGTTCATGGAAAAAGGCGTTTTCCTCCAGGGGGTACTTTTTCCTGCTGGGATCCAGATGGGTGGTGGGGAATTCTCCAAGACTCTAATATATTTTGGGGGTATCTGAAAGAAGGGAGGTCCAGCACTGGCCAAATGTCTGCTGGGTGGCAGGTGTGCTGACGTGTCCTATCCAAGCAGGGGAAAGAGATCTAGAGAGAGAGGGCTAGGCTTGGAGAAGGAACAGCGCTGAAGTGGCCTATGGCTGGGCCAGCAAAGATGCCTGTTTCCCAGGGGGCAGATAGACAATATGGAAGATTGCTGTCATCTTACTTAAACTCAGCAAGGGCGTTGCTCTCCAAGAGAGGTCCACACTAAGGGCAAGATGCTGATGGCAAGAGCTGTGTGGGTGGTCACGCTGGGGCCACATTGAGGGGCTCTCGGTTCTCAGGAGAATCCATGGTAACCTCACAAAAAAGCCACATTGGGGTGCTGGATCCACACAGAGGACACCAAAGGCCAAGCTGTTACAAGCTGTGGTGAGAGATTGCACCATGGCCTGGTGAGTAGGAAATGCTTGCCTCTTTGCTGCTCCATTTTCCCCACCCCAAATGACTGAAGAAGCTAGAAAATAGAAGCTTGAAGGAATGACAGTGTAGATCTTTAAACTAGGTATGAAATTAAAGTATTAAACTAGATTGGACTAATTTTATTAACCTCAAGTTTTCAGAAAGTTAGGGAATCTATACAAGATATCATTTAGAGATGAGAAAGCAGGAATTCAGTACAGTAGGGTTGAAAATAGAGACTTAAAAAAATTGTTTCGGGAATTCACTGGTGGTCCAGTGGTTAGGACTCTGCACTTTCCCTGCCGAGGGCCCGAGTTCCATCCCTGGTCAGGGAACTAGGATCCCACAAGCTGCGCCACATGACCAAAAAAAAAAATTGTTTCATGTTTCTATCTCTATTAAGCTGAGACAACTCAATAAGCTTGTTCATTTGCATTCCTAGGTTAATCCTCACTGCTGCATGCTGTATTTCAATGTCCTACTGAAGTCTATTTGCTGCATTTCATTTAAGATCTTTGCATCAATATTCACAAAAAGAGATTATTCCGTAGCTCTTCTTTCCTCCCTCCCTCTCTTCCTCCCTCCCTCCCTCTCTCTTTCTTTCTTTCTTTTTTCTTTCTTTCTTTTTGTATAATCTTGGTCAGGTTTTATATCAAGGTCCTTGATAAAAGAAATCTGAAGTATTTCCTTCTTGCCCTGTGCTCTGAAGCAGCTTAAATGTTTTAGAACTACATGTGCCTTGACATGCTAACATGATTCACCTGTGAAATTTCCTGGGCCTGACACTTTTGGGGGTGCGCAGGGGAGACCCTGCTGTTCATTCTTTCACCTTGTTTGAACTGAGCCATGAGTAGGTGCTAGTGTTCCCCGTTTACCTCCCCCATGCCACAGGGTACCACAACTATGGATTAGAACATGGCCTCAGTATTTAATTTCTAGTTTAAATTTAAGCAGTCCATCACCAAATGCTTGCTCTCCACAACTTATGGGCCTGGGTCACTGCAGGGCATTTTGGGGCACATTGGGGGAAGACAGGCGTCTCCCCACCTCCAAAGAGAATAGGGTCCTTTGGAGATCCACATACCCAGTCCACCTGGAGAGTAGTACAACCTAGAACACAATCAGTGCCAAATTCAAATTGGTTCCCTGTGACTTACTCATTGTCTTTTAGTTTATCTTTAGAAAAAATATGGACAATTTGTAAAGGTTGAAAATCTATAAAAGGTGAAAGACTTGCAAATGTTTTAAGATTCTGTCCTGCCCGATTATTTTTTGAGCCATGGTTTTGTACCCAATTAATGAAAAGCAAGCCAACCAAGCTCTCCAAATGTTCACCCTGGGGTCCTCTGGGAATCTTAGCCATGGGTTCCCCCCACCACACACACTGGTCCAGGCAGCATTAGGGGAGCAGTGTGACCGCCTTCCTCATCTGGGTAGCAAAGCCCCCTCAGCAGATAGTCCCTCTTGTCAAGGGAGGCTGTCTTGAAATTGCATCATCTTTTTTCCTCTAGTTCTTTCTCAGTCTGTTGTGAATGGAAAAGGGAGGGCTGGGTTATTTCAGTTCCGGCAATGGACAGATCAAAATTGCTTCCCTCTCCCCTACTCTGTTTCCCTTGAGGACCCAATTTATTTCATGCATTTTGACCTATCCCTGCTTAGAAATGGCTGCTGTGATTCTCTGTTGAGGCATTTCCCTTCCGCCTTGTTTGGCCCCCAGGCCAACCCCACAGGCCACGGTCCCTCTACAGAGCGATGTCAGTCTGGCTGCTGGGCCCAGCTGGATGGAGGTGTGTTTTATGAAGTTCAACCCTGCACCCTGGGCCATAAATACACATTGTGCACATAAATGAACAGCTAACATTGGCCAGACCCCTCCAAAAAAACATGTTAATAAGCAGACAGTAAGTCTTTAAAATATGGAAAAGCAGTTAATCTTTCCGCTGGCAAATCCTTGGTAGGGGGTGTTTTCCTCCACTGTAGTAATAGCTGCCTGCAGAGATTTCCATCTCCTAGGACTGGGGGTAAAAGGGGGGGAGTTTGGTGTGGGACTTCATGAGAACACTTGGGGAGCCTTCACCTTGGAGGGTGAATGTGTTAAAATGAATAATATCTTGCACTGGTTGTCATTAACCATTCATATCAAGTGATCACTGGGTCTGCCCTCGAGGAGCTTGAGCACTAATAATTCCAGTACAAGACAGAAAGTCGGCTGCCTATGGTAGCAGCCCCGTAACAGGCCTGGGCTCCAGAGGCTTGCAGCTCTGCCCCTGTTACTCTAGGAAGTCAGTTAATCTCTTGTTTCCCGATCTCTAATATGGGCACAATTATGTCTCATTCATACAACGTCTATAGGAGTTGACTTATGTTCTCTGAGTCCCAGTTTTCTCTTTTGTGAAATGAGAAAATCAATACTCTTTGCCCCTAGCATAACATTCCATTTTATAAATGTTTTAAGAATACACGTACACATTCTCCTTGTAAAGAACTCCAATGTTACAGATTAAGTTTAAGTCTCCCCGGACAATTATTCCCAGTCTTCTCCTCTTGTCCACCACTGCCATCCTGTTCCCTCCCCTCCATCCCCTCCTCCCTTGCTCTCTCTCTCACTGATGATGTGGTAGGAGGACCAGACTTGAGGGTAGGGATGGGGGCTCAGTAGACAGAAGGTGCCTGGAGCCAATACATGCTTGCTTTATTAGAGAGATGGAAGGTCAAGTTTGCAAATTGCCTCTAATCTGTTGAGCAGCCATGACTTACTTTTATCTGCATGTCTCAGGCAGAGCATGGGAGTTGCCAGTGGGTTGACTTAAGGAGGATATAGGTGACAGCTGTCAATCTGGAGATGACATGATCTGTGCCTTATAAATACTTAGTTTCACTTGGTCCTTTCATTCCTTTTTATCACTAGGAAGACACTTCATATGTTCTGTCCTTTTTTGTGTTCTACCCACATGTGCTTCACTTGTTCATTTATTCCTTCTATGTTAACATGAGTCATGGATCACTTACTGATACTATCTATTCCTAACCTAACTGATAAGTCTTATCCATCCCATTTATTTTTCTTGTTCTCTGTAGCAGAATCAAATACTCTTAGATGAGAATATTAAATATTCTTAAATATTTATACTTTATGTATAGTTTTGCAACGTTATTTTCCCACTTACTATGTTTTGGGTAATCTTTCATGGTGGTAAATGGACACCTTTTACCCTTTCATCTGGTGCCAAGTAGACCATAGAACAGACACACTGTTGCTTATTTAATCATTCCTCTGTTGATGGACTTTCAGGTGGGTTTTGTTTTTTCCTTCTCTCAATGAACGATGTTACCAAGAGCATCTTTATGTATGTCTTCTTGGGTTCTTGAACAATAGTTCCTCTTACTGAGAAGTAAAACTACTGGAAAAATAGGATCTAAATGATTTTTCACTGTAACGATAACGAATTGTTCTCATAGGGGCTGTAAAATTCACTTTCCCACCAGCAGTGTAGAATAATATTCACTTCTTCAGACTCTCCATCATTTGATACTACCATAGACTTAAAATTTTGCCATTCTGCTGGTGAAAAATGCATTTCATTATTTTAATTTCATTTTAATTTATATTTACCTAATTTGTAGTGAGATTTAACCCCTTTTACATATCAGTTGTCTATCTGTGTTTCCTCTTCTGTAAATTATCTCATGGGTTTTGATACTGATTAGGGGCAAGCATCTTCCCTTCTCTCTCTCTCTCTCTTTTTTTTTTTTTTTTTATAAAACTCAATTTTATACAATTGTCCAGACTGTTCTTTATATTTAATCTTAGGAATGAATCTTAGGATCATCACCTCAAATTCCATCAAAATTCCTGTTGGGATTTTTATTGAGATTACTTTGAATTAAAAGGTTAATTGAAGGAGAAATGACACCTTTAATATATAACTGTTCCCTTCCACAACCACTGCGGATTTCTTAGGGTTTTTCTTTTCTTTTATGTTCAGTAAAGTTTGATCATTTTCTTCATAAAGAAACATCTTTTACTAGGTTTATCCTTGGGCATTTCATAGTAATTATTGACAATATCAATGGTTCTTTATTTCATAAATATTTTTTCATTGGTTATTGCCAGTGTCAGGGAAAGGCTGTGGTTTTATATGCTGATTATGTAACTGGGCAGCTTGCTTAGTTCTTTTCTTGGTTCTAACAGTTGGTCAGTGGGTTCACACGGATTTTCTATGAACACAGTGTTATCTGTTCTTTGGGTGACTTGGTAGTATTCACTTGGGGTTAGATTCTCAATGTGCATTTCAGGTTTTTTTCATGCAGTTGGTTTGCTGGTGTTTTTTATAGCTTGGCCAAATGTTGATAATTTATACTTTATCCCCCAAAGTGTGTTTGCTCTAAGTTTTCAAATTGTTTGTAATGATATTCGTAATACTCACTTAAAATGTTTAAAATGCCTCTGTATCTTTTGGGTTTTAATGTAACTTTGTGACTTCTTTTTCTTGATCAGGAGTGCCATAAGTGGACTTATGTCCTTGTTCTTTTAAGCCAGAGTTTGATTCTTTTAGTTATCTTCACGTTTTCGTCTTCATCTTATTCTTCTGCTTTTATCTTTATAAGTTCATCCTGTCATTGATTCAGTGAATGTTTACTGAGCATCTGCTCTGTCCCAGGCGTAACTCTGGCTGCTGGGGATAAAAGATAACCAGGGGCAGACGCATGTGGCCTTCCTCCCATGGAAACCACAGTTTGTTGTGAGGGACAGACAGTGAGCAGGGAAGGAGGAAGTGGAGGCAAAGGAGATTGAGAAGAAAGGCAGTGAGGTCGTTGGTGTCCTTGACAAGAACCGATCCAAGGGTGTGGTAAGGACTACAGCCTTATTGGAGTAGATTTGTGAAAGGAGAGAAGTGAGGAAGTAGAGAGAGAGGAAGAGAGAGAGAGAGGAGAGAGAGAGGGATTGTGTATAATTCTTTTTAGGAGTTGTACTATAAATGAGGATGGGGAAGCATGGTGGTAGGTGAAGGTAAAGTTAAGGGAGAGTTTTGTGTAAGCTGAAGAAAATGGCTAGTAGACAAGAGAAACTATTTGTACAATGATCACCTCTCTCCTCTTCCATCAGTCACATCCTTGCAGAAGCCTGAGGGCTGGGCTTTGGAGAGGGGCATCAATTCTCAGCCCAGTGTACCACAGGGGAGAATGAGTATAGGGCACAGGTGCAGGTTTATGTTCTTATTTTTCTAGTTTCTTGATTCAAAAACACAGTTCGTTTATTTGCAAATTTTTTTCCCAGTAAAAATATTTAAGCAGCCCAGACTCAAATCTGCACAGATTTGAGTCTGGGCTGCTCTCAAATTCTCAAGGATTAATTGGATGTGTTTTTAACCTTTAATTTCCACTGCTTATATCTTTTTGCTATTAATTTCTAATTTTACCCAAATGTAAAAGAAGAACATGTAGTTGATGCTTTCTGCTCTTTGGAATGTGTTGCAGTTCCCTGCATTTGAAAATGACATATTCTGTTATTGCTTAGATCTGAAGAGTTTTTGCTCTATATTTTAAACGAGTCATGCATTCATCATACCATTTTGGTATTCCTATCAGTTTGTATACTATGATCATAAAAATTCATGTCATATCTTGTTATACTAGATACATTCTAGAGAACAGAACAAATTTTTTGAGAGAAAGATGAATGAAGATAACTTACAGAGAAATTGACCGTGTTTTAATGTTATAGTCTAGTTCATCTGACTAAACTGAATTTGGTAAAATATCATGAAAAATTTATGTGACAGGGATTCTGGGCCTGGGGCTACATATTTAGCCAATCTGTTGGCTCTAGAAGAATACGGGATTTGTTCTCTAATTTGTTCCTCCAAAGAGTCACTGGTATTTCTGGTTCAAGGAGTATTTTTATGGTGACATTACTTTGTCATTTCATTGTATTGGGTAAGGTGAGAAAGAGATGTCATTAGGCTTACTTATGTTGGACTAGCTGTACAGATAGACCTAGAATGTCAGAAGTGCCATATGGCCTTAGTACCAGCTTAACTTGGTCTCTGAGAAGGATGGATCTCCTTAGACAACTAGCATTAATTTCATCCAAAAAATACCTCTATTATGGGCAGACATTGTGCAAAGTGGTTCAGGGAAAGATCTAGGAAGTTCACTTCATCTTTTATCATTAATATGACATAGCTTCAATCTATCCTTGATGGAGGGAGAAGGAAAAATACACCTCAAAGAACATCAGATGCAACTTGGGGTGATGTTTAGGCCCTGGGAGAAGAAAATGAGTCTTGGAAAAGCCTAACCTCTTAGACCTTGGAAACTGAGGTGATTTAGCCAGCTCTGACTCTCCTGTTTCATACACATAAAAGTCCAGTCTTTCCAAGGTGAGTTTTATGAGCTATATATGGACATAGATGTAGGTTATAGGCTACTGTCTTCTTAGTGAAACTTCATATTTGGAAGTGAAGAGCCTCATGGAAGGAGGCAACTTGACTAGTAAAGCAGTCTCTGAAACTTGTTTTCCAAAATATTACAGTAGTTCCCCCACCCCAGGGAAAGTTTTCCTCATGGCTATTAAGTTGAGGGATGGTAAATGACCACTCACTGTCTCTCTGCCTCTTGTTCCAACAGGTCCTTTGTCATCCAGCAAATCCCAAGCAGCAATCTGTTCATGGTGGTGGTGGACAGTAGCTGCCTCTGTGAGTCTGTGGCCCCCATCACCATGGCACCCATTGAAATCAGGTATATCCTTTTGTGTGTAGGTCCAGCCACTACTGATGAAGCTGGTAAGGGGGATCGACAGTAAGGAAACCTAGGGGAGAAATCTTAGAGAGGAGGAGATGATATCCTTTCCACTATTAGAGAGAGAGAAGTTGTTAAGGGAGTTTAGTGCCAAGTTTTGAGCTCTGAAATTCAGAGTAAGGAAAAGGAGCATCTTGGAAATATGCCTTAACAACAGTCAACATAACGAATCCCTTAAGTGTGAACGTTTAAAGGCTCAGAAGATCAGAAGGCGTCCGGAATCTTGTCATGGCTTCCATCCTGAGGTAATCTGAGAACCCTTCCAACTCTTTTCCCATCAGATTCACCATGAGAATCTCACAGTAGTCAAAGAACTATAGCTCAAAAGTTTACTCTTGAGAAAGCAGTCCCTTTCAGGCAAACCAAAGAAGAATATACAGGAATGCTAATGGTACTCTACTTTCAGCCTCTCACTGCCTTCTTATTTAGTCTGTGCTTAATAGTCTTATTATATCCATGTATATTTTTTAAAAGCCTCTTTACTATCTTCCCCATTACAAATGTGCTATAATTTTACCACTTTCCACTATTACACATAAAGTGGCTCTTACCATCTTGTTTTACTTCTTTCAAATTGTAGTTAAAATTATTTTCCTGCTTACTTTTAGACAGCCTTTTATTTATAAGAAATTCATGTAAAGCAAAAGTGGCAATACTAATGTCAGATCAAGAGTCACAATATGTAAGTGTGGAATGATAAGCCTTTAAACTCCCCTAACCACACGAAGTCACAACTCTAAAGGCACTACATTTACACCAAAAGTGATGATCAGAGAAAAATTAAACCTAGTACTAAGATAGGTAAACTTATCACCCATGTAGGTGAATAATATGTCCTTCAATGTTGTAGGCAAAAAAAATTAAATATGGCAAGAAAAGTTACAATTTAAAAATTAAGTCCATCCCCCACCTTGAAAAATAGAAAACTTGCCTAGACCAATTACTATAGGGAGACTGGGAAGATATTCATTTTTTAAAATGCCACCAGAGCCAGCTGAGTGTTAATCTCACCTGTAAATAGCAAATAATTTTAATGTTATTTAAACTATCCAAGTCCTAGAAAATATTTTAAAGTCAGTATAGTATTAAAAAGAATTTGGAATTTATTGAGAATGTTTCCTTCTATATTTGAGGGAGAGTTCAATAACAACATAAGTTGAAAGGGCCTTTGATAAAATTGAGTGATCACCTCTAATAAAAGCTCTATGAACTTTCTATTTTCTATGAAAATAGAAATATGAACAATAGTCCAAAAGCAATAATACCACTTCAATTAAAACCAGAACTGCATACATAGCACTAAAGTCACTAGAGTAAAAATCTTCTCGAGTTAATAAGATAATTTGCTTTGGTAACTAGATACATGATAAACACTAAAAAAAATCAGTATTTTTTTACTTTTAAGTTTCTAGACCCACTGAGATGAGGTCAGTGGAACAGAATAGTAATTCTTATGTATGACAAAGGTTCAATTCAAAGGGGAGAGTATAGAATGGACTTGCATGGTAAATGATGGTCTCATAAGAAATTCTAGGGATTGGACTCATGCTCTTGGATTGGAAGAATTAATGTTGTTAAAATGGCCATACTACCCAAAGCAATCTACAGATTTCATGTGATCTCTATCAAATTACCCATGACATTTTCCACAGAACTAGAACAAATAATCCTAAAACTTATATGGAAACATAAAAGACCCAGAATCACCAAAGCCATTCTGAGAAAAAAGAACAAAGCAGGAGACATAACCCTCTCAGGCTTCAGACAATACTACAAAGCTACAGTAATCAAAACAGCATGGTACTGGCACAGAAACAGACATATGGATCAGTGGAACAGAATAGAGAGCCAAGAAATAAACCCACACACCTATGGTCAATTAATCTTCAAGAAAGGAGGCAAGAATATACAATGGGGAAAAGACAGTCTCTTCAGCAAATGGTGTTGGGAAAGCTGGACAGTCACATGCAAATCAGTGAAGTTAGAACACACCCTCACACCATACACAAAAATAAATTCAAAATGCCTTAAAGACTTAATACAAGACATGACACCATAAAACTCCTAGAAGAGAACATAGGCAAGACATTCTCTGACATAAATTGTACCAGTGTTTTCTTAGGTCAGTCTCCCAAGGCAATAGAAATAAAAGCAAGATAAACAAATACTGTATGCTAACACATATATATGGAATCTAAAAAAAAAGAAAAAAGGTTCTGAAGAACCTAGGGGCAGGATGGGAATAAAGACACAGACATAGAGAATGGACTTGAGGACACAGGAAGGGGGAAGGGTAAGCTGGGAAGAAGTGAGAGAGTGGCATGGACATATATACATGACCAAATGTAAAATAGATAACTAGTGGGAAGCAGCCGCATAGCACAGGGAGATCAGCTCGGTGCTTTGTGACCACCTAGAGGGGTGGGATAGGGAGGGTGGGAGGGAAACACAAGAGGGAGGGGATATGGGGATACATGTATACATAGAGCTGATTCACTTTGTTATACAGCAGAAACTAAAACACGATTGTAAAGCAATTATACTCCAATAAAGATGTTTAAAAAAAAATGGGACCTAATCAAACTTATAAGCTTTTATACAGCAAAGGAAACCATAAACAAAACAAAAGGGCATCCTACAGGCTGGGAGAAGATATTTGCAAATGATGCAACTGAAAGGGCTTAATTTCCAAAATATACAAACAACTCATACAACTCAATAACAAAAATCAAACAGCCCAGTTGAAAAATGGGCAGAAAACCTAAATAGACATTTCTCCAAAGAAGAAATACAGATGGCCAATAGGCACATGAAAAGATGCTCATCATCACTAATTATTAGAGAAATGCAAATCAAAACTACCATGAGGTACCACCTCACACTAGTCAGAATGGCCACCATCAAAAAGTCTACGAATAACAAATGCTGCAGAGGGTGTGGAGAAAAGGGAACCCTCCTACACTGTTGGTGGGAATATAAATTGGTGCAGCCACTATGGACAACAGTATGGAGGTTCCTGATAAAAGTAAAAATAGAGTTGCCATATGATCCAGCAATCTCACTCCTGGGCATATATCCAGGTAAAACTATAATTCAAAAAGATACATGCAACCCTATGTTCATAGCAGCACTATTTACAATAGCCAAGACATAGAAATAACCTAAATGTCCATCAGCAGATGAATGGATAAAGACAATGTGGTGTATATATATAATGGAATATTACTCAGCCATAAAAAAGAATGAAATAATGCCATTTGCAGCAACATGGATGAACCCAGAGGTTATCATACTAAGCAAAGTAAATCAGAAAGAGAAAGACAAATACCATATGATATCATTTATATGTGGAACCTATCAAGTATAAGTGGAATCTAAAATACGACACAAATGAACATATCTATGAAACGGAAACAGACTCACAGATATAGAGACAGACTTGTGGTTGCTAAGGGTGTGGGGGAAGGATTGGGAGTTTGGGATTAACAGATGCAAACTATTATGTCTAGAATGGATAAATAACAAGGTCCTACTGTATAGCACAGGGAACTATATTCAATATCCTGAGATGAACCATAATGGAAAAGAAAATGGAAAAAAATATATATATTATATATATAATATATTATGTATATTATATATAATATACATTATATATATATATTATATATAATATATAATATATATGTATCTGAATCATTTTGCTGTACAACAGAAATCTACACAACATTGTAAATCAATTATACTTCAATACAATTTTAAAAATAAATAAATAAAAAAGAAATTCTAGGGATTGGAGAGACCTTCTTATCCAAGACCAAAGAGTTATAGAAGAAAAACAGATTTATTTAACTATATAAAAATTATAACTTTTTGATGGAAAAACATAACTCAGTCAGTATCCAATTTATAGAACTTGAAAAAATATTTATAAATCAAAGCATAAAGAGCTCTTTAAATTGATAAGTCAAACAACTACATATAAAAATAAACCGAGGACATGAAATATACAATTTACTGGGTGATCAGAAAATACAGGTACCAATGAAATATCTAGCAATAGCCATCAAAAGCAAAAATACTCTTTAGCTCTGCACTGTCACTCCTGGGCATCTTTACCTAAGGCCAGGGCAGGAGGAAGTATCATTGTTTGGTAAGGACCTACATTCAGCACTCTTTGTAGCAGTAGAGAACAGATGAGAAGATGAATGACCATCAATAACAAAAAAAAAAGAACTGAATAAAATAGACCTAGAATAATGGAGATAGAGAAATTTCCATCAATTAGTAGATAAAAATCACGGTACAGAAAGGAATAAATAATATGATTTGAGTTTTGTAAAACAGAGCCTCCCTTCCCCCAAATTAAAAAGAAGACACGCACAAAACCTTCCATAGCCAAGTATCTGAAATGATCAGCCCCCTGAGATGTGATCTTTTACTAAGAAGGTCAGTATTTTGCTTTTATAAAATAATCACAAGAGACTTCTCTACCAACAGCCCTTTGCCTCTTGAATGTTCTGCATAATAGTATACAAAGAGTCATTTTGAATACTTTATGCATTGACAAGTGAAATCAGAGATTCTCATTACTAACGTGATGAAATGTAGACAAGTCCATTTCCTGGCATTATCTAGGTTCCAAATGATTTTGTTCATACCCTGGAGAGCAGGGAGGGATCTGGGGACTCCACATACCTTGGGAAGTTTAAGGCATCTTGGGATCCACCTCGGCTCTAACCAACCCTGCCTTTCCCTGTAGGAGAATGCGAGGGAGTGTGGGGGTGCGCCGAATCTCCAGGCCAAGATGGTCCTAATCCTGCTCCCTCTGCTTTTGATGCTCTTCTCAAGGTGACACTGATGGAGATGTTCTCTTGGCATGCTAAAGTATGGATAAACTGTGAGCCAAAATATGGTGCGACATAGGAGACATGAAATGTAGTCCAACCATCAGCATCTCATGATATTAAACTGTGCGTGATATAAACTCTTAGAGATATGTTGACAAAAAAGTTATCTTTTTACTTTGCCAGTCATGCAGATGTGAGTTTGCTACGTTATTATCATCCTTCATCAGAAACGGGACTGCAAGTGGGCAGTGTCCCTTCTGCTTGAAACCCATTGAAACCAATTTAAAACTGTGTACTTTTTAAATAAAGTATATTAAAATCATAATCTCCTGGTTTGGGTTTTATTATCATTTTACTGCTGAGAATACAGAATGGAAACTACATGAAAATGTCACCCATTCCAGACAGCAAGAAAGGATGGTTGTTGGCAGAGACTTGACTCTAAAGCAGATTCTAGACAAGTATTTAACAACTGTTTAGATGCTCCACTCTCAGTTATAAAAATATTTACAGAAGTAAATCAAAATATCATCTACATCAGAAGAATTTATTACACAGAGCTCTGAATTTTGTTGAACAGAACTTCAGTAGAAATCATAATTTGGATGAGAACACAAACTTCCATAATATTAAAGTGTTGAACTATTTGGGAATAGAAATAAAGTCATAAATCCTAGGAATTCGTTCTGAGAAGACTTGAAGGAGGAAAAGAACAATGACTAGAAATGACTCTCAACCTTATTGCTTGAGAATATGGCTTCTGGCTTTCCCCATAAACAAGAGATGAAATTCGGTCTTACATATAACAGAATATGAAACTACCCAGACCTGTAAGCATTTCTGAACCAAAGAAAACATCTTCCATTGGATCATGACTACCAAATAACCATTCCAAGTGGAATAATTTCTATGCCTAGGTAGAAATGAGAATGCTTTTCTTTAGAGGACAGACATCTAAAAGTCATGTGGAGAAATCAACTTAAACTCTTTAAAAAAAGGCCGCATTATCCTGTTGATATTTTAGAAAAACTGATGTGATACTACTTTATACTAAAATGATTCCAGCATTTATAGGAATAACAGTACTACATTGTTATACTTCTTTAAATTACTATTCCTCCAACCCACAAGGTCTTCCTGCTCCTCAAGCATGCTAAGTGGGCACCTGCCTCAGGGCCTTTTCACTTGCTGTTCCTTCTTTGTGAGATACTCTTTCCCCCAGATATCTGCATGCCTTCCTCCCTTACCTGCTTCAGGTCCTTCCTTCTTTGGCAGTCCACCCTGACCTCCTTGTTTGCAGTTGTAACTTCCACACCCCTCCACCCTTCTCTCTTCCCTGCTTGGTATTCTGCCATAGCAGTTATCACCATTGGATTTGTTTATTGTTTGTCTCTCCCCAGGTGAATATAAACACCAAGAAGGCAAGGATTTTGTTTGCTGTTTTTCTATTTTCTCACTGCTATATTCTCATCTCCAAGGAGAGAAGAGTAGAGTGTCCGGCTCAGAGCAGACCCTCAATAAACATTTAAGCAAGTAAGCAAGAGATAGTAGTAGTAAGAGCTGTGTTACCAACGTAGGGGGTGACTGTGTATATATACCCCTGTGGTATAGTGCCATGTGGGAGTATCCGCGTTACTGCAGAGAGCAAGGAGTAATACCATATTCTCTATTATCCTGCCATTGCTAATTTTTGAAGACTTCTATTTGCAGTATTAATGATTGATGCCAATCCTATCCAAAGGTATCCTATCACAACATTTTATTAAAATGTTTGGTTTGCTGCTTATAATTAAGATAAACTATAAAGTGATACAGTTTAACATAGCATTATATGGCACAATTAGTTATTAAAATTATAAGCTTTGACATTTAATATAATTGGTAACAGATTCAGAAGGCACCTAGAGCTAATCATAGTGTAGCAATCTAGCAATATTCTTCCTAAAATGTAGAAAGCTTTCATATATGTGAAAATTCATAAAAATATAGAACAATTGCAATATTTATTGAAGGTAGATTAATAAAACACAGCATAGACAAGAATAATGGTGTGATACCTTTATCTGTCCTAAAATTAACAACAGGGCAACTCCATATGCTATACATTCATTGGATTAAGACGACATAGGACACTAAAATAAGATAGTAATGGCAGTGGTAAAAACTACTATTTAATGTCTGAAGTGGTTTTAAAATAAGGAAATGTAGCATTATTATTCAAATTATGAGCAGTACAGCACTACAGGGGATAATACTTCTCTTGTTATAAGAGACTGTATAGTTTAGTAAAATATTAAAATCATAGGCAGAAGAACACAGTTTTATTACTATCAATATTAGAGGTCGTTATAATTTAGCAGACCCTTGAGGGCCATTTGCAGTGTCTGCAATTTGGGAGCTTTGTGAAGATGTCTCTAATTGGCACATATATGCTGGGGAGCCTGTTGGGGGCATTTCTACTCATGTGACTTTGTCTTATATATCCAGCTTGTAGCAGCTGTAATTCCTGATGGGGACTTTGCAGGCATCATTTCCCCTAATCCAGTGATTACAAATCCTGGGCAACTTTGCCCACTCGGGAACATTTGGCAATATCTGGAAACATTTTTTGGTTGTCACAATTTGAGACAAGAGGAGGTGCTACTGGCATCTAGTGGGTAGAGGCCAGGGATGCTGTTAAACATCCTCCAAATCCCGGGACAGACCACACAACAAAGAATTATTTAGCCAAGCATTTCAATAGAGCTAAAGTTGAGAAACCCTGCTCTAATCCTTTAACAATCGATAAGCTTTTGTCTTTACAAATAGGTGCCACGGACCTTCTGGATCCCCATGTGGCATCTGAATTGTGCACGCTTGCTCCACCAATGCTAGGAATTCTTTACATAGTGTAAGATACTAAAGTACAGATTCAATTCAGTAGCAATCCAGGTATATCATATGTTAAAATACTCAGATGATGGGGTCCTTCTTGTCCTCCAGGCCTCAGCAGTCTTCCACTGAACACCTGGGAATCCTCGGTCACTGCCTGCTGTTTGCTTCAGAGCAAGGTACTCATGGGGCGCTGGCATTTTCCCATTCACTCTCAGTCTCCCCTCCCCACACCTGTAGGAGGGAGCTCAACTGTCTTGTTCACTTCTGGATTCCCGATGCTGAGAATTGCTCCTCAACTTCAGTGACACCCAGGAAGTGTTTGCTTAATGAATAAATAAACCACCCCCATGATACCATTTATCAAAACCTTCTATTTACAAGTTACTATGCAGAGAACTTTCCGTCATCATTTCCTACATCTGCTACTATTCCCATTTCACTGATGAGGAAACTGAGGCTCAATAAGCAAGTTACCCAAATTGCTAGAGCCAGTAAGAGGCAGGGCCTTATGCCACACCTTTCCTCCTTAACCATTACAATACTATATACCATATGCATATGTATCACTACAATGTACTATAGTCCCACATGGCAGCAGACCCCGGTCCCCTTGGATAGGTAGGAAGTCAGGATGGCAATACTTTCTAGTTTAGGATACTCTAATTCAGCAGCATTTGGACACACTGAAGGCAATATACAATAGTAGATTATAGTGATATTTTTGTAAAATATGGTTAGAAACAGCAGAATAATATGACACTGTGGCTGTATCTGTAGTATATTCAAAATACAGTCCTTCCTACTCATATGCACATTATAGGTAATGCAGGATGGTTTAAACCAGGAGTCAGCAAGCTTTTTCTATAAAGGGCCAGAGTGAATATTTTAGACATTGTGGGCCGTGTCATCTGCCTCTGTTGCAACTATTGAACTCTGCCACCGTAGCACGAGAGCCCCTGTGTTCCATTAAAACTTTCTTTAAGTGCACTGAAGTTTGAATTTCATATATTTTCACATGTTGCAAAATATTATTTAGAGGTTTATTCAAGTATTTAAAAATGTAAACACCACTCTTAGCCTGAAAACTGTAGACAGTGGGCCAGATTTGACACGTGGGCCATGTTGGTCAACCCCTTGATTTAGAAGATTGCGGCTGACAATTCTTAAGGCTCTCATTACGTGATAAATTAGGAATATCCTTGCAACTTACAGGCATGCATGCTAGAATTGTGTCAGCACTAACAGTATGGGAGCTTCTACAGTACAAATATGACCACACGATTTTTACTTTAACATCACACAAACTAGTACTGTTTGAGACACTGTAAGTACCCTAGTATAATCTAATGCCTTTATATGCATGTAACTGCAAACATAAATAAAGAGCATAGCTCACTATAGCGTGCTAGCATTACTGCGACTCTAATTGTAAGGTGAGGGTGTAGGCTGACATAATGTAGTTCAGCACAGTACATTATCATTTCTGTCCCCACAATTATATGTAATAAAGTGAAACATAAAATCACATTGCTGCTGCCAGCATTGGCTGTCTTAAAGCAGTTACTTCCCTCAGCCTATGCTGTACTGTGTGGCCCTAAACTATAATATTGTGTGTCATACTGCTATATCCCATGATGTTAGGCTACCAAGAATCTTGTTAACAAAAATCCTACCACAAAATCCTATACCAAATGACACCATATTGTAATTACCCTGGCTCTTAATGGCTAACAGTAAACAAGTGATTAGAGATAAATATTTGAGTGGCACCTTTTCAGTAAGATATTGTCACAGCGACATGATATGCACTACTAACTGTAGCATCAAGAAGAGTCCTAAATTACAGTCATACTCTTCTTATATTTATCAGTAACTCTATATTGTCCTTGAATGTGCTATTGCATTATGCTACCACATACTCTCCAAGCTATAGCAATAAACTTGGGGTAGAGAGGGGAGCATTTATTGAGTGCTGACTGTGAAAAGCACTTCACAATAATTATGTCACATAATCCTCACAGTAAGAGTGCACACAAGCCATGAGAAGGGGCATGTTGGAGACGACAGGTGTGAGGTTCAGAGATTACAGGACTTGACCAAGTCGCACAGGCAGTGATGGACAAAGCCCTATTTACTTTGCCACCTTGTCAACGTTACTTGTCAATTACACTGTCAGTCATGCCGGCACCAGCATTGCTACTGTATTATCCCATGTACTGTCTTAACAGAAAATTTGGCAATATTATTATTCCACAGTATGGTGTACCAAAGACCACTCTACTATCATTTCAGTCGCAATAACACAATTACGCTCTACATATTGTACTTTTTCTAACAATAACGCTGCCCTCCCTTGTCCGTAGTCCTACCTTGCTTCTAGTTATGAGAACAATACAGCTACTGTGCTAGTGCAGCCTGCAGTTTTAGTCGAAACAGCAAAAGTGCTAATAGGGAGCCCAGTGGTCTATACAGTACTATATCGTATGCCTAGAAAACCACCATTGCGACTGCAAGTTTTCAGTGAAATAGTTAAAGAAGCATCACTGCCCCTCAACGGCAGGACTATGGTCTGTAACTTCCTCATTTCACATCACTAAAAGCTTGCAATTTGCCCAACACACTTAGGAATCACTTGGGTTCTATGCCAGCTCTGATATTGAAAGTAATCCCTTTGCTGCACTACTCCACATGATAGTCCTATAATTTTAGCATTGTTATGATATTATTGCTAAGCCATGGCACACTGGCTTCCAACTTGGAAGCAATTCTGCCACTACAATAACTAGTGTGTGATATCTATGATTTTAGCAGAAGTACACAACCAGTCTGACACTTAAATAGTAAGTATTCACAGAATTGATATACCATAATGCATTTTGGTTTAGCACAGTAATAAAACAGAATTCTGAAAGACCACACATATCATGAGAGTCCTAATATTTGTAATTTGTAGTTATATATGAGTATCATATATTATTTTAGCTTCATTAGTATTATTTTTAGTTTTAGTGTTGCTGTAACTACAGTATGTCGCATTTAACATACTACTCTGACGCTACCAAGAGGAATACATGACTATTACATAAGGCACGATCTTTGAAGTCAGACAGAGTCAAACATAAGTTTGAGTCACAGCTTCACAGCTTAATCCTTACGTAATTTTGCTCTAAGTACCTGGTAGTTGTAAGTCTCAAGTTTCTCAACTATATGATGGAGCTAATCACAGAACCCAACTCACAGTATTGTCCTGAGGTTTAAATGAGACATATCTAAATGAGAAATACTTCTAATTGCACAAGATGTGGTGATTTCAATAATTATTGGTTACTACTATTTTAATTAGTTTTACTATTATGTTAATACCGCATACTCATTCCAGTAATAATACTACTACTAAGCTACTTAGAAATAATATTACTATATAATATGCCATCAGCTATTTGAACCAATTTTGTAAAAGCAAAGCTACCATCTTATCCTATGCTGCATTGATCTCTGCTACTTTCTTCTGTTTTAATACTATTAATGGTAATTTTAACTCTTTTCTTTTGTCCACAACTTTATACCATTCTATCCTAAATTATACCTTACCTCTAATGTTGGTAGTTCTCAGACATTACTACTTACTATAGGCTCTCTGTGATTGAGTCATTTTGTACTGGCTGTAAACTTGACAAAAAAGGGTATTTGTATAGCTTAACCTACAGACTGTTCTATTTTAATTTTACATCCCACTTGGATGTAGTAGAGGCATCTCAATCTTGATATGCCCCAAATAGATCTCTGTATTTTATCCTCCAGTCCTGCTACTCCCTCTTTTCTCATCTTGGTAAACAGCCTCACTGTCCCCACCACCATGGCCCAGTGGCATAGTCCAAATGCTTATGAACCACCTTTGACTCCTCTCTTCCAATCCCCCAGGAAGTCCTGCTGACTATCCCTTCAAAGCATACTCAAAACCTTTCAACAATATTTTATCTTTACCACTAACCTTAGTACAAGCCATGAGACTCTCTTCATAGAACAAGTGAAGTAGCCTACTCAGAGGTCTCTGTGCTAATCTTCACTGCCCACCTCCTACCCCTGGATCCATTTTCCTCAGAGAAGACAGGTCAAGTTGTGTCACTTTGCTTATTTTTTTCACTGGAGGCGCACTGATACCACCAACTTACTTCAAAGTGCATAAAAATATAAGATGGCTTGATGGGTGAATAGAAAGATAGTAAACTGGGTAGCTTTGAGTCAGTTTCTTAACCTGTCTGAAATGTAATCTTCTCACCTGTAAACAGGGAAATAAAAGGCCTCCTTACAAGATAATTATTGGGAGTAAATGTTTTCATGTAGGTCAAGTGTAAAGATGGTTCCTGGCACACAGGAAGCACACACTAATATCATTCGTTATTCAGAGTCATGGTGTAGATCTTATACAATCAAAATGAATTTTACTAACAACCAGAACCAGCTCTTGTGCTTCCCATCCAGGCTACCCACAGACACAAGTACAAGCTGAGAGGGCCTTGTCTGAACCTCTCATTGCTCCCTTTTCAAATCTCAAATAAAAATTCCCAACCATGTGGTAGACATCTTAAGTGAATGCAGACCATTGCCCCATGGAAGCATATGAAACCCATTTGGGTGAAAGCAAGTGGCACAAAGCCTGACAAACACCATGGAACCTCCCCTAATGAATTGCAGTTTGGAACTAGAACTGCTTTTGGTTTTAGAAAGAATGAAATTATTCTAAGATCTGATGATAGAAAATCAGCTGGTGTGGGGAAGGTGAAAGGTGCTGCTATTCTTGAAAGGACAAGGCCTTTGGAAGAAAATGTCTAAACACACCAGAATTAAAGTGCAACCTTTGTTTGTAAACTCATAAGATTATGGGTTTAGAATTAATTCGAGTTGAGTCCTTTCCAGTTACCAGTAACCTAACACTTGGATCCATTATGCAATCATGACTCAGTAAGTCCTTCAGAACACCACTTTCAGACACGATGGGAATTAGACGGACTTTGTAAATATTTGAAGTTGCCAGTTTAAAATTAATTTGACTTTTTGCTTTCTGGTTGCCAGCAACCTACGAGAGTTGGAGCTTTTTCTATAATCATACGTATCATTCATGAATCTTTTAAAGAATTTATTAGGAAAAACTCTAGGGTAGAACTCAGCATACCCATTGCTGAAAATGAAACATTGGTGGTAGGTGATAATAGAGAAAGGGGGAAAAAAAGATGAAATAAAATTTGCCCTTGATGTGTCAATTAAACTTCTAAGTCTAAACACCATAATTCAGTTGGAGATGTAGATGCTGTATTTAGTTCTATTGTTGGACCCAATTAATTTTTGTAAACAACTTCATTGAAATATAATTCACATACTATACAATTCACCCATTTGAAGTGTACAATTCAATAGTTTTTTGTATATTCACAGTGTTGTGCAATCATCACTACAATCAAATCACCCCAAAGGAAATCCCAGACTCATTAGCAGTCACTTCCATTTTCTCCTCTTTCTGACCCCATCCCTAGGCACCCACTAGTCTACTTTTTGTCTCTATAGATTTGTCTATTCTGATCATCTCATATAAATGGAATCATATGTGATCTTTTGTGTCTGGCTTCTTTAACTTAGCATAAAGTTTCTGAGGTTCATTAATGTCATAGCCTGTGTCAGTACTTCTTTCCTTTTTATTGGTGAATAATATTCCAAATGTGATTGGCCACATTTATTTATTCATCTGTTCATGGACATTTGGGTCTTTTCTGCATTTTGGCTATTATGAACAGTGCTGCTATGGACATTTGTATATAGGTTTTGTGTGGACATATATTTTCATTTTCCTTGGGTAGATACTTACGATTGGAATTGCTAGATCATATAGTAACACCACATTTAACATTTTGAGGGACTGCCAAACTGTTTTTCAAAGTGGCTGCACTATTTTACATTCCCACCAGCATTGTATGAGTAATCCAATTTCTCCATATCCTTGCCAATACTTATTATTATCTTTTTTTATTATTATTGTAGCCATTCTAGTAGATGTGAAATAGTATCTCATGGTGGCTTTGATTTGCAGTTCCCTGATGGCTAATGATGTTGAGCATCTTTTCATGTGTTTATTGGCCATTTGTATATTTTCTTTGGAGAAATGTCTATTCAGATCCTTTGCTCATTTTTAAAATTGTACTATTTTTCTTTTCGTTGTTGAATTGTAGCAGTACTTTATATATCCTGGATACAAATCCCTTCTCAGATACATCATTTGCAAATATTTTCTCACAATCTCTGGGTTGTCTTGATTTTTTTTTTAATGGTAAACTATGTTGCTTCCTCTCTTAAATTTCTGGAATCTGTCTGGCTTACAAAATGCTTCCACGTTTCTCTGTGGATGTTTCCAAGAATTTCAGACCTCTTGTGTGCTGTCCATAACTGAACTTTGTATCCTCTTTTCTCTTATCGCAGATCTACTTCTTTGTAAGTCTTTTCTGTTCAGCCAACTGGTCAACCAAGACAGAAAGTAACTTCTTAAATCTTCTTTCTTATCACGCACCTCAGGTCCTCTCATGCACCAAGTAATGTTTCATTTCTGCTTGCAGCCAGGTGTTTGAAATCCTGATCATCTACTATCAAAGTCTGGATCATGTTTTCATCATGTCTCTTCTGGACTCTTTCAATAGCCAAATCCATGTCCTTGCCTTCCAATTTGGCCCTTCTAAATGCAAAAACAATGATGACACTCCCATGGGATACTAATGGTTACAATCACTGTCTCTGAAATCATACTTTCTTAGTTCAAATCCTGGCTCTTCCATTTAACCTCTGTTTCTCAGTTTCTCATATGTAAAATAGGGAATGGTAATAGTCCCTGCTTCATAGGCTTGTGTGAGAATTAAATGAATTATTATCTGTGAAATGCTATAAACAGTGGCTGGGATATAATAAGCATTCAGTAAATGTTAGCTAATCTTATTATTATAATTAGTTCCTTTTTTTTTTTTTTACCATTAATGAAAACTTTTCCAAGGCTTTTCTAACCTATGGGATAAAGTTGAAATGCATTGCTTTGGTACATAACGTGCTCCGTGATCTGCAATATAAGCTGAGAAGGAGCTACTGTGAGCACAAAATCCTTACAGGGGTTTTATACCTTCACTTTTCAAAATGTGATACTGAGTTTAGAATTATCAGGTGTAACTTCTTTCCAGGTATCGTTGCTTTACTACCACTAGAGAACATGTATTGTGGACTTACCCCGACCAGGCAGAATGCTAAGCACTCTATGCACTGTCCACCTTAATTCTTACGTCTGCCTTATAAGGGGGTTAGTGTTGCTATGCCCAGCTTCATAGCTGAGATGAATGAGATGGTGAGTCTGTTCGTCCAAGATCACACAAGTAGGA
Organism: Eubalaena glacialis; assembly: GCF_028564815.1. NCBI lineage: Eukaryota > Metazoa > Chordata > Mammalia > Artiodactyla > Balaenidae > Eubalaena > Eubalaena glacialis. The sequence continues at coordinate 78,813,697 of NC_083722.1, forward strand.
AGGAGAGAAACCTGGATATGGTCTCAAGTCTCTTGGACATCATGTTCTAAGCTCTTGGCTCTGCCTGTGGAAGGTTCTGAAGAGGTATCCACAGACACTCTCAAAGGCAGTGTGGGAAGGAATTTCAAGTGCTTGTATCATACTTGTCATTCCTGAATGGGGCATATATTCTATCTGAGAAGTCTTTACAATGTTATGCAGACATCTGAAAATTCCTAGGACAAGGACATTTTAAATGTAGTTTCTGAAAGCTCTTGCTAAGCAGAAATATCCCTCCCTTGGGGGTAAGTGCTTTCCTTTGCTGGCTGGACTATGGCGGATTAACTCACTTGGCTGAAGCCAGTGGATCTTAGACCCAGCTTTCTTCCTTTCCCAGACAGCTCCTCACACAGGGTGAAGGCTCAGAGGAGAATATGAATATTTAGGAAAGTCATCTCCTTCTTCAAGAAGTAACTCAAGGTACTCGGGCATTGGTGAGTGACTCAGAGCTGTCATCTTAATATGCAGAGACGGCACATTCCTGTGTGCACAGGAGGTCTTCATTCTCTGAAGATAATTGGTGCTGGAAAAATACTACTTAACATAAATCCATCAAAAATGGGGACTAAATTTGGAAAATAAACTGTAAAAAAACAGTTACTTGAGGCTTTGAAACAAAGATAGCAATCATGAAAAGAAGCTTATTTTATTTCATGTTTAACAAAATAAATCAAAATAGAGGGCAAGATTAAAACTCTGCCCTCTTAGAAAATATATAATATGAATTGAGTATTTTTTTTTCAGTTGTTCTGACGGAATTGCATAATAGAAAAATTCAACTTTTCTTGAACTTGTGTAACACTGTCATAAAGTGTCTCTCTCTCCCTTTCAAAATTATTCAAGGGTTTTACAAATTTTCTGATTTCTCTTACTGTTTGATATTCAAATCATTCTCATTTAATGCTCCAATGACATCCTCAATGTGGTTGATTTTCTCTTTTGGTTTAACTCTGCCCAATCCTCCTTGGTCCACGGCTTTGGGCATAGCTAACTTGATTCTTCAACTTCCCAGGACTTCAAGAAATTTTGCATCCTTTGCAAAGTTTGAAATTTCATTTTGCAGTCAATTTGCCTTGTATTTGCTTTATGTTGTCCAGTGTTTACATTACACAATCAACATGAGACAGACCAACAATGATGTTGACCCATTGGGTTGGGACAGGAGCTGATGTTAAACAGAGAGAGCTGTATAAGAGGCGACAATTTTAAACGGTATTTTTGTGCTATGCCTTTGCTTCCTTATGCAAACTCATAATTTTGACACCTCTCATGATGCAAATTTCCATTATTGGCATCTGATTTTTCAAATCTCAGACACAAAGATGCATTCTGGGCTCAGGTACCTTGAATCCTTTAATATTATCTAGAGTTTGCTCCCATGGCTAACTCATTTTTCAGGTGTCAGTTCAATATGGCTTCTGGAAGGGACCTCCACTGACCACTCCACTTCACCCTTTAATCACCCTTTTACACAACCTTCTGTTTATCTCCTTAATAGCACTTAATAAAGGAGGTAGAGATCTGACTTGTCTACTTTCTGATTTCTGTCTCTGAGTCCAGGACATAAGTTTCAGGAGAACAAGGACTTTGTCGATTCTCCTTTACACACACAAAAGCCGTCTTAGTCTTTGTTAGGTGGAAAGCAGCACTTTACAATGTGCAAAGAGGTATATGGAGAGAGCTGGGAGGCACTCCGTGTGCCCAGTTTCCCTGATCTGAAGAACTTAAACCTCTTCCTTGGGGCCACTGAAGGAACCTTTGCTTCTTTCTAAGATACAGAAGCCAACTGAGACATTTTAGATTGTGGGGAAGCCTTCATGAGGAATTTTCCAGGATTAAGAATTAGATACAAAGGAAGTTATTAATTTATGTACATTCCCCCTACCTAAGGATTTTTGCCTTATTGTCAAATTAATCACTTCATTTTCCCACTGAAGGAGAAAAGAGACATGGGAAGCCAGATAAACGGTTCATTTGCTCATGAATTTTCATCAGTCTTTCTCCCAGGGCTCTAAGGTTTACATAAAAGGGCAATTTTCTCTACATTTTAAAGGCTAACTAAAATTGGGAATATCATGAGAAAAATGCGTCCTTGTAACTCACGGACCATTACTGGATGATCCAGATCAGATTCTGCTTGGTGCCAAAGGGAGATAGTCCCCAAGTCCTTGAAACAAAGGAATGGTAAAACTAAACAAGATACAGAAAGATCAGGAATCCGTTTTCCATTGCTAAGACCTCAGAAACCTATAAAAGCCATTGTTTTATGGGAACACTTAGCAAAGTACTGCCCAAGTCCATTTTAAAGGCTTGAAATCCTTTGACATATGGCAATCATTATGTGTGCTCAGCTGTCTATCTTGCACAACACTTTTTTCTTCCCTCCCCCAAGGAAAGCATTTCTGAGGCCCTACATTTACCATATTTTACAAGAAGCACTTAGTGGCAAGCAAGGCTCAGAAGCAGTCTCAGGAAGAACAGTCCTGGCTAAGAGCTCCAGGAGCACCAAAGCATTTTGTCTCAAGTGGAAGCCTTGAGATGAAGCTGTTTCAGATTAGAAGGGGGCATTCATTGCTAGTTGGGTTTTACTTTAGAAAAAGGTCTAATGACTCAGACGTCCTAGGCAGCAAAATGGAGCATATTGTCTTGCTTGGCCTTTTCCCAAAACAGGAGGATATGTGGGTGTCATTGGGCTTTTGGGGTGTGTTGGGGTTTCCCAGAGAGCAGGTGATGGAAATGATAGAAAAACAAGTCAAGGCAAACTCTTTTAGGATACCTCTGTGGCTCCCTTTGTTTCAGAGCATGTGCTGTATTCCTCATCACCAGCACGCTCGGGATAAGATGTTCCTGAGCTCTTGGAAGAGCAGGTAGAGACTTTCCCCATAGCCCTCCTCCTCCATCCTTACTGTGGGAACAGTAGGTAGAATATATCTGTATTGTATTCTTGGAAAAGTCTCTGCAAAGCTGCCTTGATGTGGTTCTTCTTACCGAAACCATCCAGACTGTCCCCAGGAAGTAAAAATAGTTGAACCCAAGTATGTAAGGCAGTGCAGTCCAGGTTCAGATCAACTATGGAAGCCATAATATGTTCTCGACATTCCTTCTTGATCTTGGCCCAAACCAGGATGAGCGAGACCTACAAGAAACAAACGATGCCCTAGTTTAGAGTTTGCCACCCGTCAATAAAATCCATCCTCCACACCAGAATGCCTGGAAAGAAATTCACATGGATGTTTGCTTTCCCAAAATGTTAAGAGTTTTTGTCAAAAGAGCACACAACACACTTTTATTTTCTGCTAGCGGGAGACCCTTCTTCACCCTTCCTGCAATACCAAACTGAAATCAGACTAAAAAAGGTGGGTCCAGAGAGGGTGATTTCTCATCTTTTACTCATCCCCAAATTCAGGCTTCCAAAAGAAAAATAAGCTCAACTCCAGAAACACTGAGTTGTAGTGTGTTGCTTTTTTGAACCCTTTTGGAGAGATGGCAAAGGGGAAATTGTACTATGCAATACGCGACAAAACTATGAATCCTCTTTTGGCATCCATCTTCTAAAGTCTTATGCATCACCTTAGCTGCTCACACCCAAATCTTCTCTAAAAACCAACGTCTCCATTCTTCAGCCAGCTCCTCCCAACTTTCCCTCTTGAGTAGCCACTTGTCTTTTTTTTAGGTTAAGTTTTACAGAAGTTAAATTTTTAAAAAATTAATTTAGCTCTTTTCTCTTCTTCCAATTCTTTTCTCTATCCATTATCCTCACAAGCAAAGGAAATCAAACAGCGAAAACCTTAGAATTCACGGTGAAGGCAAGGCTGTGGATGCTCACAAAAAAGTATACCTATTACTCATCATTTCTTAAACACACACACACACACACACAGATTTAGTAGGTATGTGTTCGTTGCAGCATTATTTATCATAGCGAAACTTTAGAAACAAACTAAATACCTCTTAGTCAAATACTGTTTAAATAAATTACACAAAATCCTTACAATTGAATGTTACATAGTTGTTAAATATTGTGTTTTCAAGTGATTTTCATCACTTGAGATATGTATATGGTATAATATTAAGTGGGAAAATAAAAGCAAGGTAAAAAGTATGAGTAAACATTATATTGCCAAGTTTAAATAACTATAAGCATCTTTACATAGGAAGAAAAAAAAAGAAGGTATGATCCCAACATTTTAAGAGTAAGATTATCTTTGGACTATGGAATTATGAACACTTTTTTGATACATATGTATATTTTTTTGTAATTTCCTAGTCTTCTAATTCTTCCATCATTTTTATTGAAGACCTTCTAGGTGCTGGAGCTACAGCCATTAACAAGCTAGACACAGTCCATGCTCTTTGGCATTAAAGCTTTTTTTTAATACCATAAGCTCCTTGAGAGTAGTATCTCTATCTATCCTAATGTAACATACCCCTAGTTTATCTTTTTGTTCAATATTCATTCACCTTTTTCTATTAAAACACTATCCTAATCTCTCCTTGGGAAACCACTTCTTTCCCATTGTCAGCCAAGTAGCTCATGGGGAATTGACGCAACTCTAAACTCCAGGAGCAAGCCTTGATTGGTTTAAACTATCAATCTCTCCTACTCACATAGCCATGGAAAAAGGAAAAGCATTTCACAATATGAAATTAATTAAATTAGATATAAATAAGGTATAAAATCTTTGGTCATGGTGTTTGCCAAATCTCTTACTGGTCTTCCTATTCCCCTCTTGCCTGCCTAGAGCCATAATACCTACCGAGATTAGCGTGATCTCTTTAGAACAAGAGATAAGTCTTCCACCCCAAACCCTGAGATGGTGTCCTATCCCACTCAGAAGAGGATGCAAGCACCTTATTGTAGATTTCAAGAGCATGATGGGGCCCCTGCTCACCTTTCCAAATATAGCTTCCCACTGGGGCCCTGCTTACCATGGCTGGCCCACATACCTTCTTTCTGCTCCTGTCCATCCTCAGAGCCTGTGCGCTTGCTGGGCTTTTTCTGCAGATGATGGCATGGCTGACTTCTCACCCTTGTGCTCGGATCTCTGTTCCCTCTCAGGGGCAGCTTTGACCACCTTGGCTGAAGGGGTTGCTCCACACTGCCATTCATTCCTATCAAATCACCTCACTGTAGAGGCCTTGACGTCCCAGCCAGCACCTGGAATTGTCTGCATGTGTCGTTGCTTGTTCATTTCTGCAGGAACCTGGTCTCTTTTGTTCAGCACTGTACATACCCCAGGAGGTGGAAGTGTGCCAGCATAGAGTGCTCAGTGGCTGTGAACTAACTGAATAAATGAACAGCCCAGCAATATCTGTGAGCTGTACAGGGTAGAGGTTGTGAGGCACTGCCCGTCTGTTTTTGATTTCTTGGCTGTGTGTTCTTAGGTGAATTGCTTCACTTCTCTGGGCTTTAACCTCCCCACCTCAAAAGTGGGATGGAGCGTGCCCACTGGGTAGGGTAATTGTGAAGATGATAAGCATGAATTAGCATAACTTGGCACCTAGTAGGAAGATAATAAATCTCCCCTCCTGCATGGGACCTGGAATTGCAAGGTCAGCATGGAGCTTTTCAGGTTCCTGATGTCATGAGCTTTATGGTCCTTGTTCAGGCATACTTGGGTTTCTGAATATGGTGCCACCAGAGGTTCCATGGCTGACCATCCCTTTTGTTCAAATCCTGTGTTTTTATTTGAGAGTCACAGGCAGCCCTGTCAATGAAAGAAAAGCTTTCTGTGAGCCACACCACATGCAAAACAAAGCTTCAAAATGAGCGATAAAGGAAAATGCATTCCCTGGCCCGCATGGGGAAGAACATTTCAGGGCCTAGAGGTGCCTACGTTTGAGGCTTAAGGGTCCAGCCCAAGTAGAGATCATAGCCCAAGACAACAGAACAGAGAAAGGGGAAGGAAGGCCTAAAATTGGCCTGTCACTCCTGGATGAAAGGCTATTTTCTCTGCTACCATGCAGCCTGTGGTGAGAGTCCTGGTTAGCTACAAATCGAAGCTGTAGACAGGGAAGATGACCTCACTGGAAAAGCAAATGGGAACCCTCACTTGTGTTCGGGAATATGTGCACTAGAGAGATGATTCCAACAGCTAAGCTAACTTGTGGATGATATAAGCCCAATTAATTCTCCACTCTTCATGCTGATAGAGGCAGAGTCAGCCTGGGAAAGGGAGGCAGAGGAGGGTGGCTGCTATCCAAGACCCCTTCAGAAGATCCCATTAGACAGCAAAATCTCTCTGTAAAGATTTCCCTGTCCCAGAGGAGCAGCCGGCTTTTGTGGACCTGACCAATAGTTACTGCAACAAAACGCTAGGTCATCCAACAAGGCACATTGTCCTAGGAGTTTGCTGCTTTGGAAAGCGAATGATGACTTCGAACAACGGGTGGGACTTAGGTTTACAATATACTCAGAGACATTTCTTGAGGGCTCCCAGCCTTAGCTCTGAGCATCCATGTGATGCATTCATGGCTACTCTCCAGTCTCTGAGACTTGAAGCTACCTGACTGCATAAGAAGCTGGCAAAACAACAGAACTGGGCACTATCGTCATGATACATAGCTTTTTACAGTTCACAAAGTATTTCCACATTCATGATCTCATTTGTCTCCACTCTGTGAGGTAGGCTGGGTGAGTATTCCCATCTCCCTCCCCTCAGAGATTAGGAAATTGAGGCTTGGAGAGGCTAAGCTACTTGTCCCAGACTAGGTAATGGGAGTGCTGGGATTTACAGCCAGAGCTATGACCAGAGCCCATGCCTACTGAACCACATGTGATATATCTGTTGGCGAGGTTTATGCCATGAAATTATTTTAAAGAATTGAATCCTGACTATCATCTGAGATCCCAGATATGAAAATTATGAAAGCAAGCATCCTGGTTTAAGAATCAAATGTCTCAGTTGACAACTTGAGGGCCATCAGTTGCCCTATACCCTTGGCTCACCAAAAGCAGCCTCAGCATGACCACTGCCTAGAAATTTAAAAGGAGGAAGATGAGCTCTTCTAGAAATATGGAAATCCAGTGGGAGACAATCAGCTAGGTGTGCTCTTCCCCTTACATCCCTTTGTTGCTGGAACTACGCACCCTTCAGTATGTCGGCAGGACCCCCCAGGCAGTACATTCAACACATTATCATATGGGACAGATGCATGTTTGTTTAAACCGGCAGGTTCTTTAACTTCTGACTCTTACAACTTCCTAAAGACCCCCAGGCTCTTTGTTGAACTGAAGAACCAAATTAGGCTTAATATGATTTAATGTAAAGGTCTGAATTATGCCTTGCATATACTTTCTGGGAGATGAAAGGACCAATATGCTTATAAAGTTCTATTACTCTTTATAAAAGACTTTTAAAATGTTGGAAGTACCTCCTGGCTAGGGAAAGGATTAGATGCCCGGCTTTCAGTTCGTTACTCCTAATATAAACACACGGTATCCCCAGTGCTCAGCATCACTTGACTGTCTTTATACAAACTAAACAGATGGAAGGCCTTGGGCCTTTGTCTCTGAAGTCAGTTTAATGACTAGGGCAAAGTGAGATGTTTTGTCTGATTAAAGGCTCCGCTCTTCAAAGCCATACCTTCTTCCATTTGGGAAATGACAGTGTTTATGGTGCCTGTGCCCAGTTGGTGAATGGACGGAGTAGGTAGTAAACAAATCTCTCTTTGTGCCGAAAAATACCAGTGCTGGTAAAAAAGAGGAGGCCCAAGTGGTCCATGTGCTGGCACATGATGCAAACCCAATGGCATGTAGATCCTTTTGGGATGCTATCTGTCAGATACCGGCATCAGATGCCTTGGTGAAGATAAGTGTAAAGGCATGCTGCTTGCAATTAAAAAAATATTTCTAATTTTTAAAAGTGACATATTTGTTACAGAAACTTGGAAAATATAGAAGAGAAAAAAAAAATCACCCCCATGATCTTGCAATCCAGAGATCAACACTATTATCATCTTGTTACCTATGTTGCCATTATTCTCCAAATACTTAATACAAAGTTTTTTTTCTTTGAGATCCTGCAGATTTGGGGGATTTCTTTTTTTCACTCATCAATATATTGTGAACATTTTTCTAAATCAATGAATATAGATCTCTTTCATCACCTTTGATAATTGTATCTATCATGTGGATGTACCATTTGTCATGACTTAATTAACCAATGTGCAATTGGTAGACTTTTAAGTTATTTTCCATTTTTCTGTATTATGAAGGGCTGAGATAAGGAAAGTAAAGTTCCCCTGCGGGAATCTTTTCTGATTATTTGCTCAGGATAAATTCCTGCAGGATTATAGGCTCAAAGGGAATGCACATTTTTTATCTTGACATTTACTGTTAAATCACCCTTCACAGTTTGTACCAGGAACATATTTGTGGGTTCATTCCTTAGTATTCATACAAGATATCATTTTAGTATATTTTTCTCAATTTCAGAGGCAAAAAAAAATGACTACACATTGTCTTTCTGATTGGCTCACTGGCGTCCATGTGGAGATGAACGTGTTTTGACTACGTGTGCTGGCCATCAATAGCCCCCCTTTATTGTAAATTTTGTTTTCAAGTTTTTTCTTCACTTCTTATTGGTTAAAGAACTTACTGCTTGGAAAGTTATAATCTTCACCTTTCACATATGTTTGTCATTGTCATTTACTTCTGCTTATAGTGTTGTGGGGTTTTTTTTGTTTTGTTCTATTTTGTTTTTACTGAGTTCATATACATATCTTTTTATAACTCAACATTTCTCTGTGGTTTCTATATTTGTCTCTATGCTGAGGAAAGCCTCCTTAGTTCTGAGGTTAGAGGGTCATCATTATCTCTTCCATCTTTGAAAATAGTTTATTTTTATACTTCAATTCACTTGGGTCTTTTTTTGCCATTAGTATTTTTTAAAGTGCAAATATGGCAAGATACTTTGAATTTCTGTAGAATTTCAAGGTCCAAAAGGCAAGACAGAGTCCAGTCATTTCTTTCTCTGGCAGCAGAAAGGGAAAATAGCATGACCCACAATGGGAAAGAGGTCAGGCTGACTATACCTCTCCTACTGTACTAAGGTTTTGTGCTCTTCATGAATTAAATTTTAATCAACTCTTCATGCTAAGAATCACTTTAACATTGGTGACTGACTCATTTAGATCCATCAGCAAGAAATGGTGCCCAGTGTGAACATGAGGAGCAAGAATTATAGTGCTCAAATTTCCTTTATACCTCTGAGCAACTCAGGCCATCTCCTTGAGACACCAAGAGTTCAAAACAGGTCAAGGAGAAAGCTGTGCATTTGTGGGAAAGGCAGATATATGCGAGACACATCGTGAGGCAAAGTCAGTGAGGACATCCTGAGAGAATGGGACTTGAGCTGAACTTAGACAATTGGGTGGATTTAATTAGGTGGAACAAAGGGAGAAGGAAAGCAAGATGGGGGGGCCAGAGTGAGCAGAGGTGCAGGGAAGAAAAGGGGGCCTGGCCATACAGGCAGTTTTATTATACAGTCTGTTATTATGCAGACACTTTACATTTCACCACGTGCTTAGATACATGTCACTGCTTCTCACCTCTGAACCTCATTTCATCATCTCTAAAATGGATGTTTTACATCCATCCAAATAATACAACATTTCCTTTAAAATTTTCAACTAGCACTACTTAGTTGAAAAAGTGCATTTATTGGCTTAAATAATGGAAAAGTCCACATACAGCCTTCAGGTGGTGCTTAATACAGGAATTTAAATAATGTCAGTGGGACCTGGTGCCATCCATTTTCAAGTTCTCTGTCATCTCCACCATGACAGGGTCCATATGATCACAAGATGGCAGACAGCAGCTCCCCACCTACATCCGTTTGAGTCCAAGTCCAGGATTCACTCTGATTATACTTGGTCACAAGCCTGTCTATGAAGAAGTCACTTTAGAGTGTGGTCAGGCTGATGGGATTTTCTGATTGGCCAGGCCTGAACCATATGTTCTATTCCTGGAGCCATGGATGGAGGCCAACCTGAAACCCATAGCCTGAGTGTCAGGGAATAGTGTTTCTCCCAAGGAAACATGGGGCACTGTTCCCTGGAGAAGAGGGAATTGATGCTGGTCGGGCTAAAACAACAATCCTTTAGACCGAGAACTTTAATGTTTTATGATTCTGTAAATTAACCCTCAGAAGTTGATGGATTAGGCATCAACCATCCCCATGTTACAGTTGACAACATGGAGGCTCAGATTAAGTAACTTTCCCCAAGGTCTCCCAGCTGGTAAAAGGTATGGCCACAACTCACACTTGGTCTTTTGACTCCAAAGCCAAACCTCAGTGAAAGAATATTTCAGTTAAGGCAGCTTTACGATCAAGCCTGGCCAGGCAGCTGCTCTGTCAACTTCTGACTGGCCAACCGGGCCACACTGTGGCCATCCTCGCCTTGTCCCCCACTGACTTTATCCTGTGAACAGGCTGAGTGAGCAGTCAGCTCTGTGCCTGCCATGGGTTGGTAGGGATTAATGACCCTGAGAAACTGACCTGACAGGTGTGAAAGGGAAATTTCTGAATGTAAACTGCCCCTGCCACATGCAATCATTCGTGAGTCAAAAAGAAGAAAGAGATGACAAATTGGCCATTTTCTGCCCCCTGTGACACAAGGGTAATAAATCTGGTTTATCTCCTAGCTGGTATTGCCTACTAAAAACAAAATGAAGCGTTTAAAGGGCTTGTGTAATGGTTGTTAGGCCAGCAGCGGTTCAAATGTCTTATCTCTCATAAAGATCCAATTCCAACTCACAAATGAGCCTAATATGAAAATGCCCGCCCTGAACAGCGGGCCTTCTTACCAAATACATAACCTTTGAAGTGCTGTCATGGAAGCAGGGGGCAGTGGCCAAGAGCACCGATTTTACAATCCAGCAGATTGCAGAGCTATGGCTGACGAGCTCTGTAATCTCCCTGGGCCTCAGTTTTGTCCTCTGAAAAATGGGAATACATAATGGTACCTTCCTCACATGGTTGGCCATACATCCATTTTTATTTTTCACTCCATTGATATTTATTATACATTTAGCATGTCATGTGCTGATTTAGAAGGGGATACAGTGTGGGCTACACAGTCCAGCTGCTGCCTTCTTAATCCTTGTGGCTTATTAAAAATGCTATTGATGCGTAAAGGTGGTGCTGAAAATGTATATTAATCAATAAAACCTCCATATAAATCTAAAATTTATAATAGTGATTAAGTGCTACAAAGGACGGGTAAGTGGTGATATGAGAGTGGACAATAGAGAAATGTGACCCAATCCTGATATGAGTGGGAATTAGCCAGACAAGATTAATTCCCACTCATTTTAGGAATTGGGAATTAATCTGTCAAAATGTAAATGGATTGTACCTTTCCTGTGTCCTTGTCCTTTGCAGTGTCCTGGTCAGTGCAGAGGGGCAAGATAAATAACTAAAATATGTAATGAATGAAAAAGAAGCTATTATTATTTCCAGATAAAATATGTATACATGTATAGAATCCAATAGAACCTACAAACCATTAGAATGAATTTATCAAGATTACTAGATACAAGGATAACATGAAAGAGAAACATTGTTTTTCTATCTAAAATTATTGAAATACTGAAAACATAATTTAAAACTTTTAAAAAGTAATTTTTAAAATTACAAAAAAGAATTTAAAACTTTAGAAAAAATTTTAACACTTTATATTTGTAGTGACATTAAGTAACGTCCGATAGCCAGGGGAAATAAACAATGGGCAAGACATCCACATGGAAAATCGTAAAATATTATGGAAGTTAAAGGAGATCTAAATAACTTGAGGGATACATGTTTTATAGATCAGAAGGCTCAATATTTACAGAGGTTAATATTAATGATCTATATAGTCAGTGCAGCCCCGATCAAAATTCATTGCCAGTGTTCTAAGCCAAGTATTCTCTTTTATAAATACACCACCATCTATTTATCCATCTTAGTGGTTTAGACACTTGGATTATTTTCAGATATCTTTGCCTCCATTTTCTTTCATAAGCCTGAATGAACATATGTTCAAATGCTTCAGTGCAGATAGGTATGAGAGATCATACCGGTTCAGAAGGTATAGAGTTTTCCGCCTCCATAACCGTGACTTTGGTTCAGCATGGGATGGTTCTTTATCCCACCAACAAGATGATACCACCATTCTGTTTGAAGAAACCATTGCCATGTCCCAGGTATAAATCAAAACATACACCTTGAACTTTTGAGTGATGTCTTTCTGGGAATGGGCAATTGCTAACTCCATGGGACAGAAACAGATACAGACCATACAGCATAACATAACAACATACAACATAGCAACACCATACAACAAAACCATTCTTTTTGTCTGCATATGAATAAAGCTCCAAATTAGCCCACCCTAGATGTTTACTGAAGTGACTTCTAGGTCTTTGTACCACCAGCCCCCGCATAAAGATTGTCACATGGTATATGCTTGATAAATATTTGTTGAATTAAAGACCCCTGGAGTATTTCCCCAGTTTTGATTGTAGCTGTCTGTTGATACACCCCAGAATTTTCTTCAATTCTAAATAGTGGGGTTTTTTTACTTTGTCTTTCTTTTTTTAATTATTATTATTATTTTTTTATACAGCAGGTTCTTATTAGTCATCAATTTTATACACATCAGTGTATACATGTCAATCTCAATCGCCCAATTCAGCACACCACCATCCCCACCCCCCCGCAGTTTTCCCCCCTTGGTGTCCATACATTTGTTCTCTACATCTGTGTCTCAACTTCTGCCCTGCAAACCGGTTCATCTGTACCATTTTTCTAGGTTCCAAATACATGCGTTAATATATGATATTTGTTTTTCTCTTTCTGACTTACTTCACTCTGTATGACAGTCTATAGATCCAGCCACGTCTCAACAAATGACTCAATTTTGTTCCTTTTTATGGCTGAGTAATATTGCATTGTATATATGTACCACAACTTCTTTATCCATTCGTCTGTCGATGGGCATTTAGGTTGCTTCCATGACCTGGCTATTGTAAATAGTGCTGCAATGAACATTGGGGTGCATGTGTCTTTTTGAATTATGGTTTTCTCTGGGTATATGCCCAGTAGTGGGATTGCTGGATCATATGGTAATTCTATTTTTAGTTTTTTAAAGAACCTCCACACTGTTCTCCATAGTGGCTGTATCAATTTACATTCCCACCAACAGTGCAAGAGGGTTCCCTTTTCTCCACACCCTCTCCAGCATTTGTTGTTTGTAGATTATCTGATGATGCCCATTCTAACTGGTGTAAGGTGATACCTCATTGTAGTTTTGATTTGCATTTCTCTAATTATTAGTGATGTTGAGCAGCTTTTCATGTGCTTCTTGGCCATCTCTATGTCTTCTTTGGAGAAATGTCTATTTAGGTCTTCTGCCCATTTTTTGATTGGGTTGTTTGTTTCTTTAATATTGAGCTGCATGAGCTGTTTATATATTTTGGAGGTTAATCCTTTGTCCGTTGATTCGTTTGCAAATATTTTCTCCCATTCTGAGGGTTGTCTTTTCGTCTTGTTTATGGTTTCAAGCTGTGCAAAAGCTTTGAAGTTTCTTTAGGTCCCATTTGTTTATTTTTCTTTTTATTTCCATTATTCTAGGAGGTGGATCAAAAAAGATCTTTCTGTGATTTATGTCAAAGAGTGTTCTTCCTATGTTTTCCTCTAAGAGTTTTATAGTGTCCGGTCTTACATTTAGGTCTCGAATCCATTTTGAGTTTATTTTTGTGTATGGTGTTAGGGAGTGTTGTAATTTCATTCTTTTACATGTAGCTGTCCAGTTTTCCCAACACCACTTATTGAAGAGGCTGTCTTTTCTCCATTGTGTATCTTTGCCTCCTTTGTCATAGATTAGTTGACCATAGGTGCGTGGGTTTATCTCTGGGCTTTCTATCTTGTTCCATTGATTAATGTTTCTGTTTTTGTGCCAGTACCATGTTGTCTTGATCACTGTAGCTTTGTAGTATAGTCTGAAGTCAGGGAGTCTGATTCCTCCAGCTCCATTTTTTTCCCTCAAGACTGCTTTGGCTATTCGGGGTATTTTGTGTCTCCATACAAATTTTAAGATTATTTGTTCTAGTTTCGTAAAAAATGCCATTGGTAATTTGATAGGGATTGCATTGAATCTGTAGATTGCTTTGGGTAGTAGAGTCATTTTCACAATGTTGATTCTTCCAATCCGAGAACATGGTATATCTCTCCATCTGTTGGTATCTTTAATTTCTTTCATCAGTGTCTTACAGTTTTCTGCATACAGGTCTTTTGTCTCCCTAGGTAGGTTTATTCCTAGGTATTTTATTCTTTTTGTTGCAGTGGTAAATGGGAGTGTTTCCTTAATTTCTCTTTCAGATTTTTCATCATTAGTGTATAGGAATGCAAGAGATTTCCGTGCATTAATTTTGTATCCTGCAACTTTCACAAATTCATTGATTAACTCTAGCAGTTTTCTGGTGACATTTTTAGGATTCTCTATGTATAGTATCATGTCATCTGCAAACAGTGACAGTTTTAGTTCTTCTTTTCCAATTTGTATTCCTTTTATTTCTTTTTCTTCTCTGATTGCCGTGGCTAGGACTTCCAAGACTATGTTGAAAAATAGTGGTGAGAGTGGACATCCTTGTCTTGTTCCTGATCTTAGAGGAAATGCTTTCAGTTTTTCACCACTGAGAATGATGTTTGCTGTGGGTTTGTCGTATATGGCCTTTATTATGTTTAGGTAGGTTCCCTCTATGCCCACTTTCTGGAGAGTTTTTATCATAAATGGGTGTTGAATTTTGTCAAAAGCTTTTTCTGCATCTATTGAGATGATCGTATGGTTTTTATTCTTCAATTTGTTAATATGGTGTATCACATTGATTGATTTGCATACATTGAAGAATCCTTGCATCCCTGGGATAAATCCCACTTGATCATGGTGTATGATCCTTTTAATGTGCTGTTGGATTCTGTTTGCTAGTATTTTGTTGAGGATTTTTGCATCTGTATTCATCAGTGATATTGGTCTGTAATTTTCTTTTTTTGTAGTATCTTTGTCTGGTTTTGGTATCAGGGTGATGGTGGCCTCATAGAATGAGTTTGGGAGTGTTCCTTCCTCGGCAATTTTTTGGAAGAATTTGAGAAGGATGCTCTTCTCTAAATGTTTGATAGAATTCCCCTGTGAAGCCATCTGGTCCTGGACTTCTGTTTGTTGGAAGATTTTAAATCACAGTTTCAATTTCATTACTTGTGATTTGTCTGTTTATATTTTCTATTTCTTCCTGGTTCAGTCTTGGAAGGTTATACCTTTCTAAGAATTTGTCCATTTCTTCCAGGTTGTCCATTTTATTGGCGCAGAGTTGCTTGTAGTAGTCTCTTAGGATGCTTTGTATTTCTGTGGTGTCTGTTGTAACTTCTCCTTTTTCATTTCTAATTTTATTGATTTGAGTCCTCTCCCTCTTTTTCTTGATGAGTCTGGCTAATGGTTTATCAACTTTGTTTATCTTCTCAAAGAACCAGCTTTTAGTTTTATTGATCTTTGCTATTGTTTTCTTTGTTTCTATTTCATTTATTTCTGCTCTGATCTTTATGATTTCTTTCCTTCTGCTAACTTTGGGTTTTGTTTGTTCTTCTTTCTCTACTTCCTTTAGGTGTAAGGTTAGATTTTTTATTTGAGATATTTCTTGTTTCTTGAGGTAGGCTTGTATAGCTATGAACTTCCCTCTTAGAACTGCTTTTGCTGCATCCCATAGGTTTTGGATCATCGTGTTTTCATTGTCATTTGTCTCTAGGTATTTTTTGATTTCCTCTTTGATTTCTTCAGTGATCTCTTGGTTATTTAGTAACGTATTGTTTAGCCTCCATGTGTTTGTGTCTTTTATGTTTTTTTCCCTGTAATTCATTTCTAATCTCATAGAGTTGTGGTCAGAAAATATGCTTGACATGATTTCAGTTTTCTTAAATTTACTGAGGCTTGATTTGTGACCCAAGATATGATCTATCCTGGAGAATGTTCCATGCGCACTTGAGAAGAAAGTGTGATCTGCTGTTTTGGGATGGAATGTCCTATAAATATCAATTTATAGGATATCTATCTGGTCTATTGTGTCATTTAAAGCTTCTGTTTCCTTATTTATTTTCATTTGGGATGATCTGTCCATTGGTGTAAGTGAGGTGTTAAAGTCCCCCACTATTATTGTGTTATTGTCGATTTCCGCTTTTTTTTTTAAGTTATTTTAATTAATTAATTATTTATTTATTTATTTTTGGCTGTGTTGGGTCTTCGTTTCTGTGTGAGGGCTTTCTCTAGTTGTGGCAAGTGGGGGCCACTCTTCATCGTGGTGCGCGGGCCTCTCACTATCGCGGCCTCTCTTGTTGTGGAGCACAGGCTCCAGACATGCAGGCTCAGTAATTGTGGCTCACGGGCCTAGCTGCTCCGCGGCATGTGGGATCTTCCCAGACCAGGGCTCGAACCCGTGTCCCCTGCATTGGCAGGCAGATTCTCAACCACCGCGCCACCCGGGAAGCCCTCGATTTCCTCTTTTATAGCTGTTAGCAGTGCCTTATGTATTGAGGTGCTCCTATGTTGGGTGCATATATATTTATAATTGTTATATCTTCTTCTTGGATTGATCCCTTGATCATTATGTAGTGTCCTTCCTTGTCTCTTGTAACATTCTTTATTTTAAAGTCTATTTTATCTGATATGAGTATAGCTACTCCAGCTTTCTTTTGATTTCCATTTGCATGGAATATCTTTTTCCATCCCCTCACTTTCAGTCTGTATGTGTCCCTAGGTCTGAAGTGGGTCTCTTGTAGACAGCATATATATGGGTGTTGTTTTTGTATCCATTCAGGAAGCCTGTGTCTTTTGGTTGGAGCATTTAATCCATTCATGTTTAAGGTAATTATCGATATGTATGTTCCTATGACCATTTTCTTAATTGTTTTGAGTTTGCTTTTGTAGGTCCTTTTCTTCTCTTGTGTTTCCCACTTAGAGAAGTTCCTTTAGCATTTGTTGTAGAGGTGGTTTGGTGGTGCTGAATTCTCTTAGCTTTTGCTTGTCTGTAGAGCTTTTGGTTTCTCCATCGAATCTGAATGAAATCCTTGCCGGGTAGAGTAATCTTGGTTGTAGGTTCTTCCCTTTCATCACTTTAAGTATATCATGCCACTCCCTTCTGGCTTGTAGAGTTTCTGCTGAGAAATCAGCTGTTAACCTTATGTGAGTTCCCTTGTGTGTTATTTGTCGTTTTTCCCTTGTTGCTTTCAATAATTTTTCTTTGTCTTTAATTTTTGCCAATTTGATTATCATGTGTCTCGGCGTGTTTCTCCTTGGGTTTATCCTGTATGGGACTCACTGCGCTTCCTGGACTTGGGTGGCTATTTCCTTTCCCATGTTAGGGAAGTTTTTGACTATAATCTCTTCAAATATTTTATCTGGTCCTTTCTCTGTCTCTTCTCCTTCTGGGACCCCTATAATGTGAATGTTGTTGCGTTTAATGTTGTCCCATAGGTCTCTTAGGCTGTCTTCATTTCTTTTCATTCTTTTTTCTTTATTGTGTTCCGTGGCAGTGAATTCCACCATTCTGTCTTCCAGGTCACTTATCCGTTCTTCTGCCTCAGTTATTCTGCTACTGATTCTTTCTAGTGTCGTTTTCATTTCAGTTATTGTATTGTTCATCTCTGTTTGTTCGTTCTTTAATTCTTCTAGGTCTTTGTTAAACATTTCTTGCATCTTCTCGATCTTTGCCTCCATTCTTTTTCCGAGGTCCTGGATCATCTTCACTATCATTATTCTGAATTCTTTTTCTGGAAGGTTGCCTATCTCCACTTCATTTAGTTGTTTTTCTGGGGTTTTATCTTGTTCCTTCATCTGTTACATAGCCCTCTGCCTTTTCATATTGTCTATTTTTCTGTGAATGTGGTTTTTGTTCCACAGGCTGCAGGATTGTAGTTCTTCTTGCTTCTGCTGTCTGCCCTCTGGTGGATGAGGCTATCTAAGAGGCTTGTGCAAGTTTCCTGATGGGAGGGACTGGTGGTGGGTAGGGCTGACTGTTGCTCTGGTGGGCAGAGCTCAGTAAAACTTCAGTCCGCTTGACTGTTGATGGGTGGGGCTGGGTTCCCTCCCTGTTGGTTGTTTGGCCTGAGGCAACCCAACACTGGAGCCTACCTGGGCTCTTTGGTGGGGCTAATGACAGACTCTGGGAGGGCTCACGCCAAGGATTACTTCCCAGAACTTCTGCTGCCAGTGTCCTTGTCCCCACCATGAGCCACAGCCACCCCCCGCCTCTGCGGGAGACCCTCCAACACTAGCAGGTAGGTCTGGTTCAGTCTCCCCTGGGGTCACTGCTCCTTCCCATGGGTCCTGATGTGCACACTACTTTTTGTGTGCCCTCCAAGAGTGGTGTCTCTGTTTCCCCCAGTCCTGTCGAAGTCCTGCAATCAATTCCCACTAGGCTTCAAAGTCTGATTCTCTAGGAATTCCTCCTCCCGTTTCCGGACCCCCAGGTTGGGAAGCCTGACGTGGGGCTCAGAACCTTCACTCCAGTGGGTGGACTTCTGTGGTATAAGTGTTCTCCAGTCTGTGAGTCACCCACCCAGCAGTTAAGGGATTTGATTTTACTGTGATTGCACCCCTCCTACCGTCTCATTGTGGCTTCTCCTTTGTCTTTGGATATGGGGTATCTTTTTTGGTGAGTTCCAGTGTCTTCCTGTCGATGATTGTCCAGCAGCTAGTTGTGATTCTGGTGTTCTCACAAGAGGGAGTGAGAGCACGTCCTTCTACTCCACCATCTTGGTTCGTCTCCTCTTTCTTTTTTTTTTTAATTGAAGTATAGTTGATTTACAATGTTGTGCTAATTTCTGCTGTACAGCCAAGTGACTCAGTTATACACATATATACATTCTTTTTTTATATTCTTTTCCAGTATGGTTTATCCCAGGAGACTGCATATAGTTCTCTGTGCTATACGGTAGGACCTTGTTGTTTATCCATTATAAATGTAATAGTTTGCATCTACTAACCCCAAACTCCCAGTCCATCCCTCTCCCTCTCCATCTCCCTCTCCCCCATGGCAACGACAAGTCTGTTCTCTATGTCTGTGAGTCTGCTTCTGTTTTGTAGATAGGTTCATTTGTGCCCTATTTTAGATTCCACATATAAGTGATATCATATGGTATTTGTCTTTCTCTTTCTGACTTACTTCACTTAGTATGATAATCTCTAGTTACATCCACATTGCTGCAAATGGCATTATTTTGTTCTTTTTTTGTGGCTGAGTAGTATTCCATTGTATATATGTACCACATCTTCTTTATCTATTCATCTGTCACTGGACATTTAGGTTGTTTCCATGTTTTGGCTATTGTGAATAGTGGTGCTGTGAACATAAGGGGGCATGTATCTTTTTTTTATTTTATTTTATTTACTTATTTATTTATTTTATACACATGTATCTTTTTGAATTACAGTTTTGTCTGGGTATATGCCCAGGGGTGGGATTGCTAGATCACATGGTAGTTCTGTTTTTAGTTTTCTGAGGAACCTCCATACTGTTTTCTGTAGTGGCTGCACCAACTTACATTTCCACCAGCAGTATAGGAGAGCTCTCTTTTCTCCACACCCTCTCCAGCATTTCTAACTAGTGGTTTTGATCTTACTTAGACGAGGGATCTTACTGAGAGTCTGATGAAAGGCATGTACTGTCTCCCCAGAGAATAAACACATTTGTACAAGTGCATATTCTTATCGTGTTCTCTAAACATGAACCCAGGAAATCCTTGGACCTCAGGTGAAGAACTTCTGTCGGTCCTAGGATAACATAACTTCTGATTGGCACTGACAGTCTGGAGGCAAGTTTTGAGAGGGGGTCTAGGGCTGATGCATTTCCAGAAGGAAGAGCACCGTGTGCCCTGGAGGGGGCTGTGGCAGCCCAATGCCAGGTGTTTGCCATCCTTTTCTAGATTTACAGGTCTATCTTCCAAACATACTTTGTATCCCCCATCTCTATACCTTCCCTCCAGGTGCTGACTTTACCTGGAATGCCATGGGCTTTCATGGGAGGCAGTAGAGATCTCAGAGTAGGAGATAAGAACGCAGGCTCCAGAGCCCAGTGCTGGCTTACAATTTAATATATGCCTACTCATGCCTTGACCCATCATTGGGGCAGAACTTCTTTCAACAGAGTCAGGGTGGAGGCGGCAACTGTGAGAATAACACAAAAGGGTTTAATTAAGTTCTCCCAGGACACAGGGTCTCTGAGAGCTGATGAAGGGGAAGGGACCTCACCTGGCTGTTTTCTTTCCTGGGTGCTCACAACCTTCATAATATCGTTTAAAGTTAAAACAAAATACAGAAGCTTAGTTAATTTATGTCCACTTCCTACACTCTGTTTAATACATTAACTGTTTCCTTAACTTATTGGGTGATTTTGAAGACTGGTCAAAGAGTTTGTTGTCCGGATGACATTTCAGCTTTTTATTACCAGTTTTACTTTGAAAAAAGGAAGAAAAAAATTGCAATATTAAACTGATCACAGATGAAAACTTTTATTAGTGGAAAAGGGTTAAAGAAAGGCACATAAGCATCTTCTCAACTTTTCGGTACTCAGGGACCAGTGTCCATTTCAAACGTTAATTATATATGAACAGTTGGATCAAAGTTGCTCTAAATGAGCCTTGAGGTTCATTACATTCTATGAAATTTAAAGTCCTGAGAAATAGTTGTGCATAAGTTCTCTGCCCAATGCAATAGACAAAATTTCATGAGCATATGGCTGAGAGTCAGCTGGTTTAGTATCTTTAGCTGAGAAGGGTGATAGCCCTCAAGATTAAGGAGAGGGTAAAGAGCCATTTCTATGAGCTTCAGGAAGGAAGGAGGGCGGGGAAGTCAGGAATATATGAGAACAATATGACTGCCTTAATCATACAGGTTAATCCATGGAAGGTCCAGATTCAGTTGTAATGCCTTGTGAATTGCTGTTGTTTCAATAACAACTAAATACAACACTAATTCCGTGATCTTGAGAAAATCACTTCACCTCTTCATTACTTTCACTCCCCCTTAGGCAAACGGGACGCAGTTGTGGTACACATACTTCATAGGACTGCTATGAAAAACAGAAACATGAATGTAACATGTATATGTATAGGAAGGGCAGGTCACAAGCTCTCCCTTAGCAAGAGCTCCTTTTATTCTTATTATTGAAAATAATAGAATTGGTCTAAAAGTTAAGAAGACTTAAAGCTTAAGCATAGATGACACATACCCAATTCAAATCCAAATTAGATCAGCATGTGCCAGACACTACTGAAGGTGTCTCATTCATTCAGTCCTAAAGCATGCTCTTTCTATATCAGGTAGCAAGTAAAAGTTCATACAAAAGAGATTGTTCAGATTAGAGTCAGGCCCGGAGCAGATGGCTACATGCAAGTCACGTCATTGGGGAAGAGCGAGTGTGCTCTCACTAAGCAGTAGTGATTGATCTGTCCCATGGAAATAGGTAGGTTGGGTCCAATGATGCTACACAATGCAGAAGCTCAGTTGATTAATGATCTACCAAAAACCATGAAGGGACCAATGATTAATCTTTATTGTTTTCATTGACGATAAGAACATTGCCAATTCAGTTGGAAAAGATTACTGCAAAGGGGTGTGAAACCTTGAAACAGAGACAAATGCTACATGCCCAGAAGCTAGTTTCCTTCAGCAAAAGGAAGATATTCATCATAGGATTACCGTCACCGAAAGAGAAAGACTCCAAAATAAAGGTAAAGAGAAAACTAGCTTTCTCACAAGTGTATAAAGCCATGCCTAAACGGACAATGGAGGCAACACTGTTCACTGAAAAGAGAGGCCCCAGAATTAATGAGAGACTCACTGAGGGCCATTGGGTCAAAAATGACACAGGGGACCATGGCAGTTAATCGCCATTAACAATGCCTGAGGAAGCAGCCCTGGAATTATCAAGATACAAACCAAGAGGAAACCTGAAATAGCACTATTCAGGTCCAGGCATGGGGACATCACAAAAAACTCGGGGGATGTGATAAAATAACCTTCTTTACTGTGCTAAGGGCAAGAGTCAGAGGCAGTCTAGATTTCAAATCTGGAAAATAAATATTACATGAGAGCTAATGGTTGAGCCAGCTGGCTAGGAGAAAAGACCAGATTTAGGGATGCTCACTTCTTCCCAGCTGGAGAAGACCAAAGCCTATTTGCTACTTGTTAAGACGTGTGACTATGAAACAGTGAACATCTAGTGTAAGGTCAGTGTTGTACTGGGGTCTAGGTACGAGCCCTGAGGAAGGGCAGTGCAAGTCAGCGAACATATCTGAAATCCTCGACAAGTGTATGGATTACCTTTCTAATCGAGCCATGGATTTTTAGGAAAAACAATTCTTACTGGAATATTCAGGTAGACTCAGGACTACACAGTTACCTGGGGATGGGGGCAAAAATTTCTTCAAAGCTGTAGGGTTATAAATGAAGTGTTTTCTTTCATGGAAGATATAGGCAAGTTAGATCCTCATTAACAAGCAATAACTTAAGCAAAACAAAAAAAAAAAATCTGCATTTATATATTTTTATACATCCCCTCTCCCTGATTTTTTTTTTGAATTTTATTTTATTTATTTTTTATACAGCAGGTTCTTATTAGTTATCCATTTTATGCATATTAGTGTATACATGTCAATCCCAATCTCCCAATTCATCCCACCACCACCACCACCCCCACCACTTTCGCCTCTTGGTCCCTGATTTTTAATTTGGCTTTGGGACCCGAAAAATTTGCCACTCATGTTGAAGATCTTGGAAACAGCATCTATTGCCAAATTGAACATGAGGATATAGGCAAAGTGCACCAATCTTTATGTTTGCAATTTCATTTGAAAATCTCGGTACTTAAAATTATACCCAATATTTCCTCACAAATTCATATTGTTGCTGTATCTAAAATGAATTGTAAAGAACAAACATCAAGGCAATGAAGAGTTTTGTTCATTAAACTTGGCTGCATTACATTTAATATATATAATATGGGCTGAAGATGAAGAACTCAGAGTCCAAATGTCTGGGGCGGCTTCCCTGGTGGGGCGGTTGGTTGGCTAATGGGACAGGAATGGATGCTTCTTCCACAGCCTCATCCACATCAATACCAGCTAACTCCTTTCTCAGCTAGTGTCCATCAGAGTTGTCTGGTGAGTATTCCTGACATTTCCTTTATTAATTTCCAAGACATTTTCTTGGAAACATAAGGAAAGAAATTGCAGGAGTATGATTCCCTTAAAGAAATGTTTTGTTTTTATCCTTGAGAAAAAGTTTCTGAATATCCTCTGTGTATGCAAAAATGTTTCAAGTTACTATTGACACAATTAGGTACTTTTATTTTCTTTGCTTTTTCATTGCTATACTACAAATGTTTGTATATAGACGAGAATGCTGTGATTGAAGTAACAACAGGAATGGCACAGCCAGGGTCATGGGGGTGTAGTAGAAGACGGGTCAGGAACTAGGTCATTCAGGGTCTCAAGGGCACATGAGAAGCCATCAAGACTTAATCCAACTTACGTTTTAAAAAGATGGCTCAGGGGTCAAGACACATAAGAGGCTCTTAACCCTGGAGAGATTTTTTAAAATACCGATGCCTGGGCCCTACCCTAGACCAATTAAAGTAGGATCTCTGTGACGGGGTGAGTGTTTTGGGGGCACTCTGCAGGTGATTCTCATGTGTAGCCAGAGCTGGGATCCACTGAGAAAAATGGACCTCTCACAGCATGGGGCCTGAGTAGGCTTTTTTTACCTGCTGTTGGGGGACATTTAATACAAAGGAAAACAATTAACTGAAACCTCTCATACCAGTGCAGGTGTTAGGTTTACTCTCAGAAACTCAAGCACAAAGGCATTCTAATCAAGAGCTTAAAATGCGATATCACCTAAGTTTGATAGACGTCAAAGGCCGGAAAAAGCCTAAGGAATAGAAGGAGCCTGTGATATTAATTATGTATCAGCCAAAAACAACACCATTCAGCATACCATGCCTCCGCTGTGTACTCCTGCTTCAAAATACATCATTTGCCATGCACACATCAAACTATTCCTGCTAAGACCCTATTAGGGAACTATTTGGGGCCATGTGGAATTAGTTAAGTCCCACAATGCTGTGAACTACTGTGCTGTGAAGCTGCCTGAGTCGTTCTCCAACTAATGAACCATATCATTAATTACAGTCACCTCAAATAAAAACGCCTGAAAGGCAAGCATGATATACACAATAAATAAAAAGGTCGTGATTTGCAAAGGGGCCAGCTCATTCTGAAGCAATTGTCTCTTGTTTTCCTGGGCTGTAATTGGAGACATTAATTTGATTTATCACACTGGGCTGGGAAAGATCTTGCAGTTCCAGTAGATTAGAGAGTTGTGAAATCTGTGGCCCCGCAAAGTGCTTTCACCAAGTGCAGACAACGCATTTCAGATCAGGTTTATTATTGAAGTGACTCCTTCCAAAGAGAAAGATAAATTGCAGAGAATAATGCTCTCAAAAACCTTGTCCATCCATTTTTCAAAATGACACTTCTGGTTTTAAAAGGTAAGAGTAAATTAAGCAGCTTCAGACACTACTAACAAAAACAGATGAAAATCCTTGAATTATTTTATTCGATGATAGTGATTGTGAAGTTCTTTAAGTAACTGTAACGTTCTTTAAGAGAAACAAGCCTCTGTTGTTAATATTCCTTACGAAAATGTTGTGTGGGTGTCTGTCTCCTTCTTTTCTATTGTTTTGTGTGTGTATGTGTGTTTGTAGTTGATTTTTTTATATAAATTCAAGGAAATTCCTTAATGCCTAATTTATCTGTCTAAATATTCACAGGATGGAAATTAGCCTGTTAAATACATTATTGTAGCAATAGCAAAAACAATCCTTTGTAATTCTGTGATGATTCTCGTTTAAAAGGTAGAACATCAGCAATTAAATATCAGTTATTTATTGGTCATAAAAATAAAAGAAACAATATTAGCCTGTTTATTCACAGCAAAGAGCCAGTCTGCTAACTTCAGGACCACATACTAATAATAATGACCATTTATTGAGTGCCTACAGTGTGCTGGGAACTTGGCATCAGGTGGCACCTCTTTACACCCTTCACAAGTACAAGCCATGAGTTCTGGGAGGGTGGGGGGACTCACATCTGTTTTGCTCACAATGTAGTCCCAGTGTCTGGTACATCATAAGTGCTTAATAATATTTGTTGAGTGACTAAGTGAAATATCTCGGGTCTCGGGCTTTCCAGAGGTTGAGCATGACCTGGGATGTTTTCATTTTTTTCAGATTCCTTTTATATTGAAAATGTTGGGGACTTCCCTGGTGGTCCAGTGGTTAAGACTTCGCCTTCCAATGCAGGGGGCGTGGGTTCAATCTCTGGTTGGGGAGCTAAGATCCCACATGCCTCTGGGCCAAAAAACCAAAACATAAAACAGGAGCAATATTGTAACAAATTCAATAAAGACTTTAAAAATGGTCCACATCAAAAAAATCTTAAGAAAAAGAAAAGAAAATGTTGTAAAAAGGTGTCATGGTACCTGAGAAATTTTCATAGTCTCTTTATGTTCTTTTTTTTTTAAGTTAATTTTTATTGGAGTATAGCTGATTTATAATGTTGTATTAGTTTCTGCTGTACAGCAAAGTGAATCAGTTATACACATATCCACTCTCTTTTAGATTCTTTTCCCATGTAGGTCGTTATAGAGTATTGAGTAGAGTTCCTTGTGCTATACAGTAGGTCCTTGGTGATTATCTATTTTATATATGGCAGTGTGTATATGTCAATCCCAATCTCCCAATTTATCCCTCCCCCCCTTCCCCCTTGGTAACCATAAGTTTGTTTTCTACATCTGTGAGTCTATTTCTGTTTTGTAAATAAGTTCATTTGTACCGTTTTTTTAGATTCCACATATAAGCAATATCATATGATGTTTGTCTTTCTCTGCCTGACTTACTTCACTCAGTATGACAATCTCTAGGTCCATCCATGTCGCTGCAAATGGCATTATTTCATTCTTTTATGGCTGAGTAATATTCCATTGTATATGTGTACCACATCTTCTTTATCCATTCCTCTGTTGATGGCCATTTCGGTTGCTTCCGTGTCCTGGCTATTGTAAATAGTGCTGCAGTGAACATTGGGGTGCATGTATCTTTTCGAGTTATGGTTTTCTCCAGATATATGCCCAGGAGTGGGATTGCTGGATCATATGGTAGCTCTATTTTTAGTTTTTAAAGGAACCTCCATACTGTTCTCCGTAGTGGCTGTACCAATTTACATCCCCACCAACAGTGTAGGAAAGTTCCCTTTTCTCCACACCCTCTTCAGCGTTTATTGTTTGTAGATTTTTTGATGATGGCTTTCTGACCAGTGTGAGGTGATACCTCATTGTAGTTTTGATTTGCATTTCTCTAATAATTAGTGATGTTGAACATCTTTTCATGTGCTTTTTGGCCATCTGTTTGTCTTCTTTGGAGAAATGTCTATTTAGATCTTCTGCCCATTTTTTGATTGGGTTGTTTTTTTTTCGATATTGAGCTGTTTGTATATTTTGGAGGTTAATCCCTTGTTGGTTGCTTCATTTGCAAATATTTTCTCCCGTTCTGTGGGTTGTCTTTTTGTTTAAAGAATGAAATTAGAACATTCTCTAACACCATACACAAAAATAAACTCAAAATGCGTTAAAGACGTAAATGTAAGACTGGATACTATAAAACTCTTAGAGGAAAACATAGGCAGACACTCTTTCACATAAATCACAGCAAGATCTTTTTTTTTTTTTTTTTGGCCTCACCGCACAGCTTGTGGAATTTTAGTTCTCCCTGACCAGGGATCAAGCCCGGGCCCTCTCAGCATTGAGAGCATGGAGTCCTAACCACTGGACCGCCAGGGTATTCTCAGCAAGATCTTTTTTGATCCATCTCCTAGAGTAATGAAAATAAAAACAAAAATAAACGAATGGGACCTAATTGAACTTAAAAGCTTTTGCACAGCAAAGGATATTGTAGAGTCTCTTGCATTTCCCTTCTGGCCCCCAGGGTTGTTTCTAAGGTCTAAATGTACCACCTTTTGTGAATAGAAGACCTGTTCAAGGTCCTCATTCTCCTCTGTCTTCTCCCTGCCCCTCACCTGCCCCATGACAGGCCTGACCTGCACCCACGCAAGAGGGTTTCTGGGCAGGACAACATTATACAACAGTCTTCCTGTAGCCCCGTCTGTGCCCCCAGGTCCTGAGCCCAACTCACCCTGCAGGATTTTATGATCTGATAATCTGGAACATTATTACTATTTCGAGGACAATTTTAGCCAAAGAGACATGATCTGGGTTTAGTTGAAAGTCCCATTAAGCAGATGTACTGGGAAAAGGATGGTGTCAGCAATTTGCAGAGGGGTGGGAACCTTAGCCCAACAGAGTGGGGACCAGGGTTCTTGATAGGGAGACCATCCCAAGGAGGACTCTTTGGAAAGTGAGAGGAGAGGTTACTCGTGATGCCGGGGCAGCTGGCTAAACCTGGGCTGTGTCTGAGGAGGTCACATGGTGGAGCTTACTTTTTTCTTTAGTTCCTTCCCATTTCCTGTGTCTTTTTGAGCACTGAAAATCACATTAGTTTGTTGGATCTTGAACCCCTCCAGGGATCTGGTGAAAGTCATGACCGTTCTTCTCGGGAAAATGCACAAGTGCAAAGACCCACAAAACTGTGCTTATGAGGTCTAGGGGTTTGTAAGTCATCTGACCCCTGTTCGTGGGTCTGAAATCAAAGACCTCCTGAACCTTGATGTGTCTTTTTTTTTTCTTTTTTAAAAATTTTTTTTATTGAAGTATAGTTGATTTACAATATCATGTAGGTTTCAGGTGTACAGCACAGCAATTCAGTTATACATATACATATTCTTCTTCAGATTCTTTTCCCTTACAGGTTATTACATAATACTGAGTATGGTAATCACACATATTTTCATTTCGTACTACAGTAGTTGTCGATATCTCCAAATATCATTTACTCTCTCGTTCCTTTAGATTTACAGTAGTTATGAGACTTGGGGCTAGATTTTGTTGTTTCTTTTTTTAATTTAGTTTTTTTTTTTTATACAGCAGGTTCTTATTAGTTATCTATTTTATATGTATAAGTGTATATATGTCAATCCCAATCTGAGTTTCAAAACAAGTCTTTTACACTATAGTGTGGCATTCCACTTCCCCTGTATTTTTTTTTTTCCTTCCCTTTGCTAAACCACAATGTTACCTTAGCAGACAGAATATTAGACCAACATGCTGAGCCAATGGATGCCAAGCCAGTGGTTTTCCAGAGAAAAGAGCCACGTGAAAGCCCCCTGAGCTGCATCCATGTATTTGTAACTGTTTAGTGGTTGGGGGACTAGAGAAAATAACAGCCAATAGGTATAACATCTAAATTCACAGAGAGGATAAAAGCAGCCAAAACTATAAAATGTCTCCACTTTTGGAAATGAGCAAATACCTGAATCCACTGAGGAACCCAATTATTTTCATTTCAGTTTTATTAGAGGACTGTATAATATCCAAATGTATAAGGAAGGTTTAAAAAGTCAAAACAAAAAAAGATTGGGGGGAAAGGCTGGAATCTCAGGGAGATCTCCCAGGAATGTGGGGACATTCCCACTGGGTTGAATGGAGATCAATAATTGCCTAGAAAATGTCTCCCGGAAGCACAGTGGTATTTAATTAACAGAGTCTCCATTCACAAGAAAAGTGCCGGGCAGCTCTGCCAAGAGCCTGTGTCATGGAGGAGAAGGCAGGGACATTGACTAGGTGAGGAGTCCATTAAGAGGAGGAACCATCTATCAGTTCTATTTTCTTTGCCTTTCAATGGAAATATTTCTAGTTGTCATGAGAAATGTCTGGAGTCCCAAATTAGGACGTCCTTCCTTGCTATAACCTTGGGGCTGAATGAATCTCCTACCACCATTCCTCCTCGGCTGGGTGATCCCCATAAAACAAACAAGAGATGGGCAATTGACTGCCCTCGTGACAGAGCCATGCATGCAAGAGGAGGCCCTGTGGGGGCCCCGTGCTTCCTGCCGCCTCGGACACCTTCTGCTCTTGGAAGTTGGCTGTCTGGCGGCAATTCTGTCAATAATTGAAAGACAGCCTCACTTGTCGGCTAGGTGAGTGTGTGTATGCATGGGCTGCAGGGAGGGACATGAGGCCTGACAACGTTGAACATGCCCCTTCCAGATGACACTCAGAGACGCAGAACTGTAAGAAAGGAAAATGGGGGACGCTAGAAGTTTTCCACATTCGTTGATCCAAGCAAAAGAATTTGATTGCTCTCATGGTTTTGCCCACCTCTGTATCAAAAAGCAACTGACCATTTTGCAATGCCTATGAAATAATCCTGTTTAAGTAAAAATTAAGAATAGATACAAAAATCTTTAGGCAAACCACTGATGGAGAACTAGATATACACGTGACGGTAATGTATGATCCTACAGGTACTTGTATCTCATAAGAGGAAAACCTATCACTGTCATGACCTTAAGTAGAGATTGATCTTGACATATGTGGTGGTGGAAGCACCAGGCATGATGTGCCCCTAATGGAAGGCAGTGGGAAGTACCTAGCATTGCTTACCAAGTATTCATGCCAAAAACACTAATGGGATTATAAAACCAGGTTACAGGAAACGGGGGAGAGGGGATAGAAGAACAAGTTTATCAACACCATGAGGAACCAATTAAACAAATCTAGAAGTGGGGCATTCTACAGGACAAGTTGGCCTGATTTCTTTAACTAGTTTAAATGTCTTAGGAAAATAAAATAAGGATGGTGGTGAGGGCCTGTTCTAATGAAAAGAGACTCAGTAGAAATAATCATCTAATAAAATGTATGACTTTTCATCTTAGACTGAACAAAAAAGTTTTAAAAGATATTTGGGGACAGTGAGGGAAATGGGAACATAGACTGGGCTTTAGATGGTATCAGGCGATTATTAACCTTGTTAGGAGTGATGCTGACTTGTGGTTGTGTAGAATATTGGCCTTCTTCAGGGATTCATACTGAACTATTTTAGGATAAAACATCTTGATGTCTGTAATTTACTTTAACATCAGGAAAAAAAAAAAAAACAGATGACTCAAAATGGCAAAATGTTAACATTACTAAATATAGAAAATGGGTTTCTGGATGTTCATTATTTCATGCTCTACTTTTCTGTTTGTCTGAAAAGTCTTAAAATAAAAAGTCCAAAAAGTGGGAAACAATTTAAGTGCATTTGCTAGAAGAGGGTCAAGACGCAGAGGGGAAAGGGGCAGCTAATGGGAACATCCGTGTTACAACTGGGAAGTAATGCCAGAGAGGACACAGTTAAGTGTGCAGCTCCCATTACATAAGCCTCCCCTCCCCTCCCCTCACTGCTTGAACCTGGCACGGCTTCCCACTATCTGTAGGGTGAAGTCCAAACTCCCAGCACAGCCCCCAAGGGCTACACCAACAAGCCCTGCCTGCTTCCCCAGGCGCCTTGTGCCC
Organism: Eubalaena glacialis; assembly: GCF_028564815.1. Lineage (NCBI taxonomy): Eukaryota > Metazoa > Chordata > Mammalia > Artiodactyla > Balaenidae > Eubalaena > Eubalaena glacialis. Next base: position 78,844,276 of record NC_083722.1, read on the forward strand.
CCTTTGCCCCATCACTGCCCCAGACACTATGGTCTCCACTCAGACCCTCTGTGCCCATGACTTGTGTCTTTACCACTGAACTTGGCACGCGTCATTCCTTTCTCGTGGAACACACCATCAACGCGCCTCCATGCAACTCTGTTCAACCCTGCATCCTTTCCCATGCCTCAGTCTCATTCACTTCAATGTCAGGAGGAGCCACACCTCCCCAGTGGATGCCAAGAGATGAAGAGAGAGGCTCAGACCATGCTCTCTGACATCTGCAGTATATCAAAAAAAAAGAAAAAAAGAATTGCTTCAAAAGTGTAACACAATAATTTATTTAAATTGTTTAAATTTAACAAATTGGTTTATTTAATACACACAAATATACTCATAAGACAATGGCCATATGTATCTGTATCATCATTTGGGCAACAAATCCAAATTTAGATTTGAGTGTGGAGCCAGGGCCAAAACATTTGCGCCCCATAAGCTATACCTTGCTGTATTGTCACTGCCAATTTACATTCTTCTTCCCCCCTTTAGACTGCAAGGTACATGAGGGCATGCATTAGTTTTCTACTGCTGTTGTAACAAATTACCACAAACTTAGTGGCTTAAAACAACACAAATCTTATTATCTTGCGGGTCTGTGGGTCAGAAGTCCAATATGAGTCTCACTGGGCTAACGTCAAGTTTAGGCAGGTCTGCCTTACTCTGGAGACTCCAGGGAAGAATCTGTTCCTTGCTTGTTTGGGTTGCTGGCAGAATTCAGTTCCTTGAGGTCCTACAGCTAGTGGTTATCTCTAGATTGATGGCCTTCTCAGCTTCTAGAGACTTCGAAATTCATTGGCTAGTGGTCTCCTTACTCCATCTCAATGCTAGTCCTTCTCATGTCTCATCTCTCTGTCTGAAGCTGGAAAAGGCTCTCCACTTTTACAGACTCATGTGATTAGACTGAGCCCACCTGGAGAATCCAGGATAATTTCCCTGACTCAAGGTCCAAAACCTTAATCACATCCCCAAAGTCCTTTCTGCCATGTAAGGTAGCATATTCACAGGTTCTGGGGATTAGGATGTGGACATCTTTGGGGGAGCATTATTCTGCCTACCACAGGCAGTGACCAAGATTTTCTTGTTCCTGATATTAAATGGTTTTGATATTATTATTATTATTCTACATTACTCTTATTATGATCCAGCAAATTGCAAATCAGCTGCTTACTTACGTAAACTGGACAAACAAAACCATGACAATGATGGTTCTGAATGGGGACACATCCCATCCTATGTGCACTGGGGCATCTGGTGTATGCAGATAGTTATCTGTGATGGTTCTGGAATTTACTCTGTGTTAACCACTGAGTATCTTTATTCCTGATGGTATCCAAGAGACTCTGAAAGCCAGAGCAGGGGGTGTATAAAGTTAAGTGTTTGGGATAATTAAGTGAAATAACCCAACCCTTTGGTCTCATTTATCACAGTCCAGAAACAGTCCAGGAACAAATTCCTTTCTTCTTGCAGGTGCAGCTAAAGTCTGTCCGATAGGTCCAGATGAAAGCAGATTTTAGCCTTGAATTAATGGGACCATAGTTGTTCATTGCATTAGATTTGGTTTCTGAGGCCAGAACAGTGATAGGAGCTTCTGTAATGAGTGTCCAGGCACAGAAATTGCAGGGTTCTCACCCCTGGATCTCTGGGAGCCAGAGGTATAAGGGATGCTGGCTGTTCATGTTCTACACAAACATATTCGTGCCTGCTCTCCTCAGACTGGAGTGGCAGGTACCAGCTTCCACCAGTCCTGCTGGACAGCCAAACACATTTCTCCCCCTCCCCCTTCCAAAACTTCTAAATACAAGTCCAATTTTTACTGGACCTGTATCCATAATCAAATGATTAACACAGAATAGGGGAGACATATAAAAGGAAATACCTTTCATCTACATAGTGTGTCTGAACATTCCATCTTACATACCCATGCAGTCAGGGTTTCTCTCCTGGATGGCGTGACTGATTATGGGTGTGCCTTCTTAGGAAATTAGATTCAGAGGGAGCTTTAGAGATCAATCTTTTGTCCCCTCAGCTAGATTCTGCCAAAAGGCTAAGATTGCATTAAAATACTTCTCAAAATCTTCAAATTATGTGCTTTGCCCATGGACATCAAACTAAATAATGGAAGCAATTATCCAGGTAATTTGATGTGAAAGTATTTTTACTCTTCCCTGCTGTGTAGATGTGGGTATTACATTACCCCTTACCCTCTAACCTAATGTCTTCAGCCTGTAAATCACAAGTTTCCCACTTTATCTGAAGGTGCTCTGAGGAAATTCAGGAGGGTGAGAATCAAAATACCACCTGGGTCAAGATCCACTCTCCATAACCAGAATAGATCTCCTCCTAGATTTAATATCTCCTCAATTTCCATTGCTTTGGCAAGATGTGTATAAATCCAACCCACCATGGTATTAGATCTTGGATGAAGCATTGTGGGTCAAATGACTCATCCAAGAGCCTTCTGAAGGCTAAATGTTTAAACAATGAGGAACAGTAGAGGAAATTGGGGTTGGTCTTGGTCATGAGTCAACTTTGTGGTGATCTAATTGGTGTTTCTAGGGGTATGAGGCAGTCTGACCAAATTGATCTAGACAGCCTTTTCCCATTGGCAACAACACAAAAACTAGATGACATAATTCACAGTATAGGAAATTAGGAGCAGATAGGAAATGCACACAAGACTACTGTATTTTTTCCAAAGGGAATGCACATATTGAGTAGATTACTAACGAGGATCCTCGAAGTTGGCAAAATCAATTCATTCAAGAGATAGCGGCCGAGTACTGGAGAAGATGAAGGCCAGAATATAAAAGCAAGGAACTTAAAGAGTGAAATATGACAGGGGCTTATTTGGTCATCCCATTCCTCGAATTTCGTTCACTCCTTTAAGGTCAACAATACTGTAATTCAACATTGACATGTAAGCTAATGGATCTTTGCTGTCGAACATTCAACAGTGAGCTGATGTCTTAATTATTTTCCATTGCCTATACCAGACATTTTTTTCCATAAATTTGAATGAAAGAAATCAAGTTGAAGCAAATTACTTGTAACCACCCAGAAATTTGGGCTTATGGAAATACTTTAGAGCAAAGCACAAGAATAGGTTTCTCCTTTGTCAAGTCCAGCACATCTTTAGCAGAGTGGTAGAACTATCTCCTTCTCCCTTGAACCAGAAAAAAAATATTTTTGGAGCTTCATGACTATGCTAAACTGGCCAAAATTTACTCAGCAGTGTCCACAGGCAGCCATGTCTTTCAACACATCCCCTTTTGCCTTCTTTGAGAAAACATTGGAAAACTATAGATAGCCTTGTAATGGAGACTTTTTTTTCCCTTGAAAGTAAGGATGACGAGTGTAGCATTTCCTCAGCTATCCCGCACCAGTGGAAGACAAAGTGAGAATGACATCCGTTGCACAGCTGGAATTACAAGCGCTTGAATTTCCCACAAGGACCCAAGCGTTGCCTGCCTCTAGGAGGACCGGGCAATCATGAGCAACCCCCACCCCCTGTTGTCCCCTTTGGGAATAGCTCAAGTGAGGATGCAATAGAAGCTTACTTTAATTTGTCTGGGTGAAAAATGGTGCCAGGGGCCACTTTTCCCTAATAGAGTTGTACCTGCTCTCTGGTCTTGTTCCTAAGTAGCACATCACTGTCGAAGAGGGGAAGCAAATAAACGAATTTCCAAGTCCTTTAATTGTTCAATAAACCATGCTGGGTTGATTGCAGTTGCTCCATGACTCCTCTCTTACTTCCTGAAATGCCTTCAGAGCATGGCACAGAGGAGAGGATTATGTCTCAGATCTGGAATGGTAATATATCAAGATAATGGACTTGACCAATAGATTAATACCGGTTCTATTAGAGAGAGTGACTTTTTTATTTAAGTTGAGATATTGACATATAACATTGTATTAGTTTTAGGTGTATAACATAATGATTTGATATATGTATATATTGCAAAATTATTACCAAAATAAATTCAGTTAACATCCATCACCACACATAGTTACATTTATTTTCTTGTGATGAGAAACTTTGAAGATCTACTGTCTTAGCAACTTTGTTAAATATATAGTACACTATTGTTATACCGTGCTGTACACATTGTATTCCCAAGAATTATTTATCTTATAATTGGAAGTTTGTACCTTTTGACCACTTTCGCACATTTTCCCCCGCCCTCCAACTCCTGCCTCTGAGAACCACCAATCTGTTCTCTGTATCTATGATTTTTAGTTTTTTTGGTTTGTTTGGTTTTTTTTTAGATTCCACATATAAGTGATATCATACAGTATTTGTCCTTCTCTGGCTTATTTCACTGAGCATAATGCCTTCAAGTTCCATCCATGTTGTTACAAATGACAAGATTTCCTTCTTTTTTTGTGGCTGAATAATAGGCCATTGTGTATATGTATGTATGTGTATATATGTAATGTTTTCTTTATCCATCCATCCATTAGTGGACACTCAGGTTGTTTCCATGTCTTGGCTGTTGTAAATAATGCTGCAGTGACCATGGGGGTGCAGATATCTTTTCGAGTTAGTAATTTCTTTTCCTTTGGATAAATACCCAGAAGTGGAATTGCTGGATTATATGGTAGTTCTATTTTTAATTTTTTGATGAAACTTCATACTGTTATCCTTAGTGGCTGCACCAATTTGCATTTCCACCAACAGTGCACAAGTGTTCCCTTTTCTCCACATCCTTGCCAACACTTGTTATTTCTTGTCTTTTTGCTAATAGTCATTCTAACATGTCTGAAGTAGTATCTCAGTGGTTTTGATTTGCATTTCCCTAATGATTATGATGTTGTGCACCATTTCATGTGTCTGTTGGCCATTTTTATGTCATCTTTGGAGAAACGTCTATTCAGCTTCTCTGCCCACTTTTTAATCAGATTTTTTTCTACTGAGTTTTATAAGTTCTCTAAGTATTTTGACCATAACATTATCAGATATGTGATTTGCAAATATTTTCTCCCATTAAGTAGGTTGCCTTTTCATTTTGTTGATGGTTTCCTTTGGTGTACGGAAGCTTTTTAGTTTGATGTAGTCCCAGTTGTTTACTTTTACTTTTGTTGTTTTTGCTTTTGGTGTCAAATCTGAAAAATCATTGCCAACACCAATGTCAAGGAGCTTACCCCTTATGTTTTCTTCTGGGAGTCTTATGGTTTTAGGCCTTACATTCAAGTCTTAATCCATTTTGAGTTGACTTTTGTTTATGGGTTTAAGATTGGGATCCAGTTTCATTCTTTTGCATGTTGCTGTCCAGTTTTCCTAACACCATTTATTGAAGAGACTATCCTTTACCCATTGTATATTCTTGTCTCCTTTGTTGTAAATTAATTGACCATGTGTGTGGGTTTATATTTGGGCTTTCTATTCTGTTCCTTTGATCTGTGTCTGTTTTTACACCAATGCCATGCTGTTTTGATTATTATAGCTTTGTAATATAGTTTTAAATCAGGACGTGAGATGCCTTCAACTTTGCTCTTTGTTCTCAAGATTGCTTTGACTATTCATGCTCTTTTGTAGTTCCATACAAATTTAGGATTGCTTATTCTATTTCTGTGAAAAATGCTATTGGAAAAGTGCTCTTTTTTGAGTCACTGGAGTCAGAGGGCTCACTTGAGAGTGGGGCATGATAGAGGAGGGGCTCTGCCATTCATTTCTCTTTGGGGCTGACGCCTAACCTGAGAGGTAGTATTATTTAGTAGTTAAAAATGTGCTAGAGTCAAGCCAACTAGGATTATTGTGTGCTTAGGAGAAATGGAACCCTGGACAAATACTTAATCACTCTGATTGTTTTCCGATTTACAAAATGAGGGTATTAACTACCTTGTAGGATTGGTCTGAGCATTAAAAGAGATAATTGAAATGCCTAATTCACTACCTGGCACACTGTAATCTCTCAAAAATTCTCTTGGTCACCACTTATCCAGAACACTGGAGAAGCCATTGGGCTTTTGGATGAGCAACTCTTTGCATTGCTCCCACCTATGGGAATCAGATATTTTAAACACAGGAGGGATGCCCATGTTCTGATACTGGGAAGATTTTCAGAAATCAGGACAAACTGTACATGATGGGTTCCACAATTACAGCCCAACATTTGGAGGCATGGTGTGTACGAGTAGCTGGTGATAATTCTCAAAGGCAGCAGCAGTGCAGTTCAGGGCACGATTTGCCTGTCAGTTGTAAGAAGCTATAGGGCCTCCCGAGTGGAGTCTCTGATAAGAGAGTAGTTACAGGTTCCTGAACATGATTAAGTACCTTCCACTTACTCTCAATAGAGAGTTAATTAAATACAGTGTATATTTCCTTGACTGTCTTTGCCAAAGCTGCAGAGATTCTGAATGGTTATAGCTGCAATTATTAACATGAATAAATGATTCTAGGGATGATATTAGGAATTATAATGGCACTTGGAGTGGCTAAGAGAAAACAGTTACAATGCAGACAATATTAGGCTTTTTCCCTTCTTCCTAAAACTGGTAGTGGCATCTAGCTCTTAACAGCTATATCCTTGACTGTTTAAAAAATTCCCTCTTTCTTCTACTGACTCTGTAAAAGGGGTCATCTTACAATGTCAGAGCAGTATCACGAGAATGAACAGCATTATGTTAATGGAGAGGTGACAGAGTAAGGGTGATTGCTATTTTCTTCTTTATCTCTTTTCAAATTTTCTGCAATGAACTCATCGAGAGCTTTTTTGTTTGGACCAGAAGCTCTGAATCACAAAGATATGGATTTAAACGCTAGTTGTGCTGTTTTTTTGGTTTTTTTTTTTCTTAACCTTTGGTTCTCAGTTTTTGCATCTATATAATGGAGGAAATGACACTCCCACTTGTGAGGATTATATGAGACCATAAAGATACAGGAAGTGCTTAGCACAATGCCTGGCACACAGGAAAGTGGTCAGTCAATGGTAATCATTATTATGTTTTGGTTTATTGCTATTATAATAATTATTTTTTTTTTTTTTACTTGAAGAAACAAACATAAATGAAGACAAAAATGAAAATGAATATACTTTAAAATGTCAAATAAGAATACATTAGCAGGTAAAAAGGGAAAACGTTTTATTCCCTGAAATGTAGATGGGACACGGCTTATTTAATAAGGAGAGTTTTATTCCTGCGTGATGACTGGCGGCTAAGCCAGCCTTTCCCCACAAGTAAGCTCAATTGATCTCTGTACGGTAGGTCTGAGTGGTCACTGCCTTCTCACTTTGCAGAAGAAACTGAGCTCAGAGAGGTAAAGTTTAGCCCAGAAACTAAAACAGACTACGACCCAGTGTCTTTTCCCCAGGCATTTTACACAGAATGCTGCTGGGCAGGTAGGGTCAGCTGTCAATGTACGCACTGCTACGAGGGGGCTGGGGGCTGAAATTCAGTCCCTGGGTGAGACTGCATTCTTTGGAGGCCAGGCACCTTTTCTAGCACAAGGGCTCTTCACATGCCAGGTCATGTGTTCAAAATGCTGTATCCACCCAGAGGGGGCGCCTTTTGCTTATTCAAACAAAGGAACACTACTGGCTAGCTTGGCACTCAGCCAGGCTGTAGCTCCATTTCTATAGTTCCTCTTTGTGGTGGGTGGGGGAGGAGGGGGTGTTACTTTTTATTGTAGCAATGCAACTGTCTTTCCCATTTGCTTTTTTTCTTCCTTTTTTCTCTCAGGATACAGAATGGTGGTGCAGGTTTTGTGATTGTGTGTGTGTGTGTGTGTGTGTGTGTGTGTGTGATTTTTATATCCTGTCTTTGAATCTTTTTATTGGGTTTTATCTAATATGAAATGCTTTTCCTATCAATTAGACAGGGTATTTAAAAGATTTATTTTTCATCCACATGGTTCTTCATTATTTACAATTCTCTGTGACTTGAGTTTATTTGAAAACTTGGGTATCTCACTTCTCAGACCAACATCCAAGTTGTTTCTATAAATAAAAAGCCTGGAGTCACTTAACCTAATTTCAAAGACTCCCCTACATGAAGTTAAATGGAATAGTCTGGAGTTTTCTGGTATTAATCTATGATTTTATTTTAAATAGTAGTATTATGTTGCCATCTTATTGTATCATAATTTTTTTATGTTCTGGGATCACTCTTGAAATGAGCAAGGTTATAATAATAAATGATAATTCTTAAGAATGCTAAGGCTTCTCTAATTTCTGCTTATTTTTATGAACACTCAGGACAATATTGTTTGGTTTTCTAACCTTATCATTTCAGGCCAGCTAAAGCTGCAACACGCTATTTGCAATCCTGGGCATTGAGGGTATCCATCACGTAGCCTGGTGGGTCTTGACTTGGCCGGGAATGGGGTCATTCTGCACTGGGCTTTGCTCTTGATCAAGTATGTTGATGTGAGTCAGACTTCTCTTAGAAAAGGCATGAAGTCATGTTCCCTCCTCTGAAAATGTACTTCCTCCTTTAAAGAGCTGAGAGCCTGGCAGGGAAACTCATGTGTATCTGAGTTCATTTCACAAACAGTTTCTGTTATTTGTGTGATTGTGAACAACTAGGGGCTGGGGCTGGGCTAGGTCTTACCCATTGTTGTATTCCCCACCCTACTTGGCACTGAGCTTTGTGATAGGAAGAACTCAATGTTTTCTGAATGGAAATGAAATAGCTACCAACCTCCAGTAGAATATAACAACCACAATAAATGCAATGGAAAGAAAGAAGGAATGGAGCATTACTTTTAGGGGAAGATATCATTTGTTCATTTATTCATGCATGCATGCATGCATGCATTCATTCATTCATTCCTTTCTTGCCTCATATCTGAAAGATTTTAAGGCAATGACTTGAAGGCTCCAGCATATGAGCTAGGACCTGCAGAGTAGGTAAATTTGGGGTACAGAGGTCAGGAAGAAAAGGCAGGAGGAATAGCTTTTGCAAAGGCACAGAGGTTGGATGTTGAAGGTTTGGCTTGGGGAGGTGTGAGAAGTGTCCTCTGGCTGGAGCTTAGGGGTCATAGAAGGAAGCAGTTGAACAGAGTCTGGAAAAGGAGCTGGAGTCTAGTCATGGGATTGTTGTTCACTGTCCTGCCCCAAGGAAACTGATGACGAGTGAAGGATACGGCACAGTTAACCAGAGAGAACCCCACTCTGCAGTCAGGCAGTCCTGGGCACATGATTTCACATTTCTAACTCTATGCATTTGTAAAATAGAGTGCTAATAATGGTACAAGAGTGCAAGAGCATCGTGCAGGTTAAAGGTGGCTGGCATAGACAGGGACTGGCATATAATAGATGCTCAATAAGGGTAGGTTACCCCTTGTCCCCATTTCTAAGCAACTCTGATCAATATAATTGTCTTCTGACAAAGTACAAGTTAAAGACTATATCTTAGATATATTTTCAAATAGCAAAATATCTGATTTAATTTTTAAGAACCACAACATTTGGTTGGTCATTCCTGGAGTAATCTGGTTATTTTTTGATTAATGATGTCCTATTTCTTTTCTTAGCAAATTCCTGGCCTCTCTGGTATTTTTCCTACACTTATGTCCTTTGAAATCTATCAGTCTGATCCACCTGAGCCCACCCTTTCCAATGCCCTCCACATGGCCTCCCTTAACATGCAGAAATTTTTACTCACACCTGAGTTGCATTTTAAATTGGCCATTTGTACCTTCAGATTGAAAAGTTAAAGGTCATTTGCAAGCACTGTTTCCATCAAAATTTAATAGGCAGTTATTTTCCACATACACTTGGAAGTAAAAACAAAAGCCAAAGAGAAATAGTTTTTGTTACATGGGTGCATTTAAAATTATATTTTAGCATTTTAATTATCCTTTTCAGAAAGCTCTCACTTTTTCTAAACAGTGAAACTCAGGCCCAATAGAAAATTTTATCCACAATGAACAGTGTAATATTCATATTTGCATTTCCTATATTAGATTTATCATTAAGTGGGAGACACTTGTTTCCTTGGTCACATGATGATGAGGTAAATGTAAAATGCTTTGTGAATATTTTAACCATTTAGATAATCTTAAGCAACAGCTGTGATCATTAGTGCTGTCACCAATATTTTGACTCTCCTTTTTCCACACATACGGCAAAACTGAATTTCCCTACTTCCGGGAAGCTAGGCGAGCCAAAGGACTTGCTTTGGCCAGTGAAACATGAGTGGAAATGATGTGTCGCTTCCAGGTGGAAACCTTTAAGAGCCAGGGAGTAACTTGCTATGTTCCCTTCCCTCGATGAGGTGACTGGTGATGTTCCAGATGGTGGAGGCTCTAATAGCCTGTGCCACCCACATGGACTAAAATCCCCAGCTGTGCCAAGTAGGACATGTGGCACAAGTGAGAAATAACCCTTTGTTGTTGTTGTGTAACTTTTTATTATGAGATAATTGTATATTCACATGCAGTTGTAAGAAATAGTACAGAGATCCCACATACCTCCCATCCAGTTTCCCCCAATGGTAACATTTTACATAACTACAGACCAATACCACAACCAGGAAACAGACGTTGATAAAATCCACTGATTTGATTCAGATTTCACCAGTTTTACGTGCACTCATTTGTGCGTGCTTGTGCATGTGTTACTTAGTTCTATGAAATTTTATCACTTGTGAGATTTGTATGGCCACCACACCAGAGTCGAGATACAGAACAGTTGCATCACAAGAATCCCTAGTGCTACCCTTTCATAGCCACAGCCACCTCCCTCCTTTCTTCCTTTTCCCTATCTCCTGGCAACCACTAATCTTTTCTCCATAGCTACAAATTTGCCGTCTTAAGAATATGTAAATTGAATCATACAATATGTAACCTTTAATCATTTTTATTGTGGTAAAGTATAGAAAACATAAAATGTGCCACCTTAACCATTTTTTAGTAAGTGTACAATTCAGTGGCATTAATTATATTCACAGTGTTGTGCAACCAAATGTGTAACCTTTTAAGGTTGGCTTTTTTTTTCATTCGGCAAAATTCCCTTGCAATCCATCCAGGTTGTTCAGGAAAGATACTGGGATGATAACACCCAATGCTCAGGTATATTAAGAGGAAGAAGAGGAAGAGGAAGGACAGGAAGGAGAAGAGGAAGGAGTGGGAGAAGAAGAGGAAGAGGAGGAGGAGGAGGAGAGGGAGGAGGCGGAGAAAAAAAGGAAAGAAGCAGCAGCAGGCACCATGGAAGTTTTCCACCTGAGGTTTGGCTATTCCTCATCTTGAAATTTGGCTGCTGAGTGCCTCTGATGCTAATGGGAAGCTTATGAGAAGACGCTCATCCTGAATGAATTTAAAGTTCTTTGAGTTCAGTTGGTATTACTTAATCAAGATCCCTATACAAGACTATAGCCAATTAATGGAACTGTAGGTACTAAAACAGATGGTCCCTCTTTTCAAAAATGGAAAACACTCCTTTATGCCCCCCAAAGGTAAGCATCCTTTTACCGTCATGACCCTTGTAGATTTGGAAGCCCATCCCAGCTCCCAGCATGCTCTTCATCAAGCATCAGGAGCAAGAGAGGATAACCACTTGCCAGGAACTGTGCCAGGCTGTAAGTCTCTCTTCAGGGAACTGCTTGCCAGGAGAGCTGCCCATGCTGATCATATTTTATTAGCTTCCACTCACCAAGCAGCTATTTGTGACAAAAAAAAGTCTCCCCATCCTTAATTGGATTTGGTTTCAAGCAAATGAAATGGTGCCTTGCCACTCTCTGGCAGACAGAGTGGTTTCTCAGGGCAGAGATTCGAGCTATAGAAAGGGAATTTAGAGAACCAGAGGGTGTAGGGCTTTGAGTCTGAGATGCAGCATGATGGGTGTAAGGATGTGCTCCACTCGGGCTGTTAAAGCCACTTGGAGCTGTGAGGCTGGGAGTCTGAGTATCCTGATTCCAAGAGCATCTGTTTTTTCTCACCCACTCATTCAACACTGAGTGCCCACCTTGTGAACCAGACCTTTCCAAACTAGAGAGGCAAAAATTGTACCCTCATGTGGCTTGCATTATACAAGGGAAAGAAAGAAAGATAACCAAGTCATATATAAGCAACTTTATATAGTATGTTAGAAGGTGAGAAGCACCGTGGACAAAAACAAGGTAGAGCAGAATGAGGGGAATTGGGATTGTTGGGGGTGAGCAAGTGGTGGCATTAAGAAGGTGGTTTGGGCAAACCTAAGTGAGACTTGAAAGGGACGAGGGGTTAGCCAAGAGTAGCTGCAGGAAGAACACTTGAGGCAGAGGGAATTGCTGGAGCAAAACCCGGAGGCGGGAGCTGCTGGCACATTCATGAAAGAGCAAGGAACACAATGTGGCAGGAGTCAGGAGAACAATGGGGGAGTGTTTGGACATGGGGTCAGAGGACAGATGGACCCTAAATCATGCCAGACATTGGGAAGACTCTGGCCTTTCCTCTGAGTGAAAGGGAGAGTCATTGAAATGTGACAAAATGCGTACTGCTTTGGTTGCTTTGCTGGGACCAATGGCTTAGGGCACAAGGGTAGAAGAAGGGACTAGAGCAGAGGGGAAGTGTTAGAAATGTCAGAATTCTGGATCTATCTTGAAGAGAGAGTCAGCAGAATTTACTTTCCCGTGCATTGGATGTGAGAAACAAGAGAAGGAATAGAATTTAGATGACTCTAAGGATTTTGGCCTGAACAACCGGAAGGCTGAGCTGGGGAAGGCAGAAGGTAGAGCAGCTTTTGCAGGGGGATCAGGAGTGAGTTTTGGATGTGCTGAATTTGTGACGTCCAAGTGAAGGCAGTGGATAGATGAGTTTGGGGTTTGGAAGAGAAATCTGGTCTGGAGGAGTTGGGAGTTAGTGGCATATAGCTGACACGTGGGATCACCAAGGAGAGTGCAGATGGAGAAGAGGTGAAGACTGAGCCCAGGACGGTCCAGCGTGAAGAGCCAAATGAGATAACATATGGCAGAACACACATTGCACATGTGTGACCCATAGTAAATGTTCAGTGAATGTTACCTGTGATGGCTATATTTATGATTTTATTTATTGTATCCATAGTGCCTGCTTGCTTTTTGTATCAATCTAAGAAGCAATGACCTTGAATATATCTTTTTTCTGGCCCTTCAAGAGCGACAATTCAGTTCCCCAAAAGTCCTTGCTGTGGCATAAATAGATACTTGTTAAAATTAGGAGGAAGTCTGAGACTACCCGTAGCGATCACTAACCATTTTCAAATATTTAAAGTGCAGCAGGCCCTGCATTAGGCCTGAGGAAGAGCACAGAGATGACTAGGAGGACACAACTGCTATCCTTAGGGTGTGTACAGTCTGGTGGGGAGCCACGGAACTATGTATTAAGTGTTACGGGGCTACAACTAAGTACAGAATAAAAAGAAGGAAAGTTTAATTATGAGTTCAGGGTTTAAGATAAGATGGTTAGTAAGTGTGGGTGAACATGGACATTTATTCACACATATAGATCAGTACATATGTATGTTTATTGGCTTTTGGAACATGCAAACACCTAAGAAGTGTAAGCATCAGATGATTGAACTAATGGGCAGTTGTAGAGACTAGGCGTGGGAGCAGAGAGGCAAGTTCAATGATGCGTCAAACTGAAAAATCTGGGAAACAATGGAAAAGAGTTTTCAAAGAAAGGATTCAGGTCCCACCCAACCTTCTTTGATGTTCTGCCAGCTTCCTTCAGAATCCCACACTCATTCACCTTGACCTGGGCCTCTGACTTTCACCAGTCTGAGGAAAGTACTTTGATCTGCTTAAAAACAGGGTCTTGGAAAGGTGATGCGGTTCCAAAGGGGTTCTTGGCAGACAGTCCTTGCAGGCTGCCAGCCTCCAAGGCAGTTAGGGGTCCTGCTGCTGCTGGCTCCAGCAGTGGCTCCTTGGTGAGGTCTGGAGAAGACTGTGCATCATTCTTAAATCCTGAATCAAGGGGGGAATTGGATCTCAGGGTGGAAAGTCGGGTTCCCGTTGGAAACTCTGATGTCACAGTTAAATTCGCTACTGTTCACAGTTGGGTTCCCCATTTGACAGCTGAGGCTTGAAACAGAATCCTTTTTGAAATCAGAAAAAAGGAACACATTGGGCTGAATTTCAGGAAATGCCCTAATGATGAAATCTGGGAAATGGTAAACATGCATAGCAAGGGAAGTGGTAGGAGTCCCAAAGCTTGAGTCATTCAAAACCATGTTGGAGACATCACTGGAAAAAAGGTGGGGGAGAAGGGGCCTTTCTTAGTGGAAAGTCCGTGACGCCCCCCCAGTGTTATAGTGGCACATTTCTAAGAGCACTTGACAGAGACACCTCCAGATACGTGCTGTTTTCTTCTGCATCACACACTATCTACTTACAGCACAAATAAAGCACAGCACAAACTTTCCATTTTCTCATGTCCTAGTCATCGTTATCTCTTCAAGTCAAAGTTCCAAAAACAGCTTCAGGAACAAATATGATAAAGAAAAATAACAAACTCTAGTTAATTACCAATCAGGTCCATAGATTATCTCATTGGAACCCCAGTCTGTCCCCTGGGTGGGCATTCTCTTTTTGTAGGTTAGATTATTGAAATTTAATGAGGTTATGATTAGTCTGGACTTCTGACTTCAACTCAACTCTTGTGGTTATTCCTGCTCCCCTTCTCTGCCTCTCAAGAGAATTCAGGGGACAAATCCCACCCCACGTTGTTGTTGTGTGTGTGTTTTTAACTTATGAAAATTCATTATATTAAAGGAAAACATACAGTTTATTAGAAGATAAAAGTACTCCAAACCAGTTACCCAAATAAAATTTTCCTTTGCCTTAAAACATGGCCTTTCTCCCATGCTCTGGCATTTACATAAGATGTGGTCCTGGTTTGCTCCAAAAAACATCCCGCCTGAGTCGGTGATTGACACACTTTTCTGCCTCGCCTTAGATCATCAATAACCTCTTTCCTCTTGTGCATCTTCAGTTTTTCTCCACTGGGTATTTCTCTACTCTACAAACCTGTTCAAATAGTTTCCACCCCAAACTCACTCCTGCCTTGTGCTAGATTGGTTTTAACCTCCTTCCCACTCTCTCTCACATTCCTTTAACTTCTGAACTTCTTTATAAATGAAACATACACCATGTTCCTCCCTTTGTTTTCTCCTTAATGCCTTACAGGCTAGCTTCTTCCCTAGCCTCTTTTGAGATGCTCATGGAAGGCATCATTAAACTAGTGACCGCATTTCTGTCTGAAGAGCTGATCACCACAGCCGTTTTGAAACCCCCATCAAATGATGTTTCTGGAACACAGTAACTGCTTAGTTCTTCTTCTGTTTCCCTTTTTCTATCCTCTTTTATAAATACACATTTCAAAGTGTCTATTTCCCAGCAACTTTATTGCTTATAAATATCCTTAGAAGACCATCCTGTCATTCCAAAGGCTTGACTTTTACTTCTATATACATAATCCCCTAATCTGAGTCTTTTATCCTAAAAATTCTACTGAAATTTAGATCTTTGCATATGAAATTCCTATGAAAAAGAACAACCTAAAGAATTTACCAGCCACTTTTAATTCACTACACCCCAAACCAAGATCATTTTCCATGACCCCACCTTGGTAACACCATCCCAAACTCCTCTCCTGGGCTTGAATCCTTGAGGCATCGCTGACTCCTCCTCTCTTGCTCCTTATACCCAGTGGCCTGTTAACTTCCCTATTCTGCCTCTTAAAGATACACGCATCCCTTCCTTTTGTTTTCCACTGTGCTAGTTCAGATGCTCATCATTTCTCGCTAAGCTATTGTCACAGCTTCCTGATTGCTGACAGTGATAAAAATAGCTAATTTTTTATGAGCGCCTACTGTGTTGAGGCACTGTGCTGAGCAGCCTGTGAATATCCACAACACTGTGAATTAGCCACTGCCGTGGTCCCCACTTTACAGTGGGGAGCCAGCAGTTCAGAGGCAAAGTACTTTTCCAAGGTCACATCATGTACATGAGGAAGAGCCATGACTCAAATTCATTTGAGTGTCAATGCCTGAGTTTATATTCCCAGTGCATATTGCTTCCCAACATAAATTTCAGCGTGATAGTCAAAACTCTACAAAAGGTGGTCTTTTCCCAATTTTCCAACTTCCCAGTTTCCAGTTGATCCATTCCTTCCACTCTAGGCTACTGCTTTTGCAAAAGATGGTCCCTTTCTCTATACTGCTTTCCTTCCCATCACATCAACCTTTGAGACTTATCTAAAAACATACACCTTCCCAAGAAGACGCCGCAGGTATCCCCACTTGGCATCAATCTCTCCCCCGTGTGCCCTACATGTAGTTTGTCTCAGCACCAGAGCAATGATTTGCCTGCCCTAGTATTAGTTGTGTGCACACATGTCTGTGTCTCTCACTCATGTCTCAAAAACAGGGGCCATTGTTTAACTCTTCCCACCCCCCACCTCAGTGCCTAGTGCAGTGTCCGGCACGTGATAAGTCTTCAATAGGTTTTGGCAGAACTGAATAGCAGGCGTGTGTGGTTGGGGTTTGGATGACTAATGATGGTGCCAGGTGGGGAGTGAGATGGTAACTGTGGTCAGTCTACTTCTTCTGAGGTACATGCAGATCCCAAAGGGTCTTTAGGCTTCATCGTCTACACAATGCACCCTGTACCGCCAACTTATAACTGGAGCCCAATGTTCAACTTCCATAAAGCTTTCTACTCAATAAGGGGCATTAATTCCCTCTGAAACAACTCTTTCTGTTCTTCAGCTCCACCAGCAATAGTGGCAGGAATAATAACAATGATAAAAGCTAACATCTACCAAACTTTGCATTTATAATTTCCGTTTGATCTTCAGAACCGTTGGACGAGGTGGGTACTACTATTTTCCCTCTTTTTCTGGATGAGAATATTAAGGTTCAGAGGACTGAGCCACTTCCCAGGATCACTCAGCTAGGACGTGGTGAAGCCAGATGCAATCTGATGCCCGCCCACACTCTTAACCACCCAACCGCACCATCTCTCTAGAGACCTGACGTTAATAAATGTTAGTTTCTCTTCCTCCCCTCGCCCCCCGCGCCCCCCCCCCCCCGACTCAACCAGCAGAGTTGAGAAACAGCAGCCTTAGCTCGGCACAGCTGATGGTTCCTGGCGCTCTGCTTGTCCTCACGTGCCTGGGCAGGGCGCTTTTACAGCCGGCTGCTCCTGTGAAGTCGCCCACTCACATCCTGGTCATCGTTAATCCCCTCATTAAGCTCCTCGCGGGGAGGAAACAGTGGGAACGGCCATGGCTCTGCGCAGGTTGGGCTCCCTCGGAGATGGGACGTGAAGTCTTGGCACACCATTGGCCATGAGTCACTGGGAGCCCAAGCTGTGTACCAGGGAGGACGGCAGGAAACCACAGGCCCTGGTTGCGCTCTTGCGGCCACAGTCTTTCGAGAAGCTGCATGACTGTGGTGGTTCAGCTGCCCCCCGATGGCCGCCCCTGACCCCCGGCAGCACTGGGCTGTGTTTATCTTGGCCTGTTAGCACATAGAACCCTTCCTGGCTCCGTCAGTGATACTGAGGGAGATGCATCCGCTTCCTGAGGCGCTGCTCCCTGCTCTGGTAGCCACAGCCATTTTGTGCAGCTCCTTCCTGCTGTTGGCAGACATGTTTATGGGCAGTTGGGACATAGGGACTCTTCACCTCGGCAACAGTTTCTCACCAGGCCAACAAAGGGTCTTTGAAGTGGTCTTCTTTCCTGAGTGAACAGAACATTTATCCTCCAGCAACAAATGCCCTTTGTTTGGCTCCCAGGTTCACCCTATCTTGATATGAGAAGGTGCCTCCAACCTCAGCCCCACCCAGGAGTCTTCCACTCTCCTGCTGACATACCTCGTCTCTTAATTCATTCCTGTTGGACTCAGTGCATGAAAAATTCCGTATCTGAAAAATTCTGTATCTGTCTTTTTCATTAAAAAAAAAAAAAGTTTCCTCAACTTATTTAGCTGTTCATATGTACACTGCACTTTGTGATGCCCACAAGAGGGTGAAACCCAGTTCTAGTCACCAAGAACCTAGGGGAGACTTGAATAACTATGAAAAGTTGGGTAGTGTTGCACTATGGTCAGAGCAAGAGTGGAGTTGGGTGTGAAAGGAAGCCCGCAAGTAAGTCTCGTCTCTATGGTGAAATGACCAGACAAGTTTCGTTATCCTCAACCATAGAGCAGTTGAACATGCACGTCTCTTTCAGGGCTGCTTGCGAAGATTAAATGAGACAGTGTCATATCAAGCAGTGGCAGAGTCTCTTACACTTAATTAACACCCCGTAACTGGAAGCAATTATTGTTTCTCACATTTAGGATGTGGAAACGTGCACAGGGCATTACCCTAATTTATAAAAGCGTCTTCTTCCAAAATGAAACTGGACAAAATCAAGGTAGAAAACAACTTCAGGGGTCCACCCAAAGCAAGAAAACTAAAGCAGTTTTTGCTGAGATAGTTATAGAAAACTTAAATCATCGAGTTCTTTGTAGAAGCTCATCTGAACTTATCCCTTTGGGATCAAAGACAGATGGCAGAAAGTTTCCACTTAATCCAACTTCCAAACCTTCCTTCTGCTGCCAATCATGGAACCAGTCAGCCTCTCCACATTGAGAACACCCCAAGAGAGGGCCCTGGGCTGCTCTCCCATCACAGCCTGACCTGCAATTACTTCATAGTTGGACATGGCTACCCCAAAGAGGTTCCAACCATGAATGCAGCTTCAAAGCATTTAGGCCTTGAAGACCATGATATTGTATTTTTATTTTTTAACATCTTTATTAGAGTTGTAATTGCTTTACAATGATGTGTTAGTTTCTGCTTTATAACAAAGTGAATCAGCTATACATACACATATATCCCCATATCTCCTCCCTCTTACGTCTCGCAGCTCTGTTTACAATAGCCAGGACGTGGAAGCAACCTAAGTGTCCATTGACAGATGAATGGATAAAGAAGATGTGGCACATATATATAATGGAATATTACTCAGCCATAAAAAGAAATGAAATTGAGTTATTTGTAGTGAGGTGGATGGACCTAGAGTCTGTCATACAGAGTGAAGTAAGTCAGAAAAGGAAAAACAAATACCGCATGAGATTGTATTTTAACATGTCACCCAGAATTCTGATTCTACTTCTATCCCTAACTGGAAACTCACTTTTTCCTCTCAGGTTGCATCCTACAGACTTTGAAAATACTGAATGATAGCTACCCTGGCTCATATGCTCTGAAGAAAGGCTTGCACTCTGGCCAGGCCAGTTTGAACGCAGAGCCACAAGTACTAACTTCTGAACCTCCCCTAATGTGTCTGTTTGGCACCTTATATATTTTTGTCCAAGGCTAAGATCTGTTCTCATTTTCTCTAGATCTTTTTATGCATCCCTAATAACTGCAAGTTGATGTAGTCTAAACACTTGAATTTGTAGCAGCTGCAAGCTTACCTATTTGAAGTCTGTGGGTGAGACTTCCTCCTTGGAGGACATATCAAAAAGCAAGGCACTGAAGTCATGAGAAGTACCTAAGGTTTTTTTTTTTTTTTTAAGTGAAAAGACTGAACTCAGCATATGTCTTCATTCTTCAAGGTTATGACCTGGTCCAGATGTTTACTACTTTGTCCAACATTTTCAGGCTTCTTTTCTGTGGCCATAGGTGTACAGAGTATGGATTTGACTTTCCTTTGAATTTCCTGCCATTAATAAGGCTCAGGGTCAATATAAAATATGCATTGAATATCTAGGTACATTTTTCAGAAAGCACTAACATTATTCTTTATGAAACACAATGTTTGGTGTACTTGGAAAAGGTTAGCTTGTTTAGAATATGCACCTTTAAGGAAGCTGAATATTTCTTCCTTGATTCCTTCCCTCCCTCCCTCCCTCCCTCCTTCCATCCATCCATCTATCCATTTCTCCATTCAACACATGTATACACATTTATGTTAAGCATCTTGGCTCACATTTATGTGAGCCAAGCAGTGGGCTAAGTATTAGAGATTTAAAATAGAATAACACACAACCTGAGTTTTAATCTAGTAGGGACGAAAAAGATGTAAAGTTAAACTGGGAAAATGATGTAAACAAAGCATGAGTTCATTGGAAGAGTTGTACTGACAGATGGGGAAGGGCTTGCTTATAGAATCAGACAGACCTGGACTTGAAATTAGCCCTACCACTAACTAGCTCTGTGTCCTTGGGCAGGTTATTTAACTCTAGTAAGACTTGCTTTCCTAGTCTTAAAATGGGGATCACAATAGTATCTACTTCATGGAATTGTAGTGAGGATTTCTGAATGAAATGAGATCATCACACAAAGCATTGAGCACAGTTCTCAGCACTTAGTAGGTACTCAACTTTTCTATCATTAGAATTAGTGATAATGTCTGAGAAAACCTTACTGGAGAGTTAACATTGGCCTTGACCTTGAATAATGAGTAGAGATTTGCCAGGTAGAAAAGGGGGAAAGATATTGCAAGCAGAAGGAATAGCATGAATGGCCTGGAGTCATGAATGTGTGTGACATGGTAGGCGACAGTCAGTGTGGTCAGACAGAGAGTATATGTGGGTGAGAGTCAGACTGGATGAATAAGGCAGAAGAGTTGGAGAAGAACCTTGTATTCCATGGTAAACTTCATGCTTTATACAGTAAACAATGGAATGTAGCAGGGTAGTACTCACTCCAGAAATAAGGGGATGGAATCCTGGAGGCGGGGAGAGGAATAAGAAGCAGTTTCTTAGCTGTCAGTTAGCCTCCTAAGCTCCTAAGCTTTAAGTTTTGTTGTCCACCCTCAAAACCTCAACGACTATCAGATATTTTCCAAAGTAGACCAAGGTATTTGGCAAAAGATTCAGTAGGCCTCCTGCCTTTCCTCTTCCTCTGCCACTGCAGACACACCTTCGTGGTCTTCTCTGATGCAAGTAATAAAGGGCTGAGAATTGGGGATTCTGGAGTCTCTGGGTAAGACTATTGGGATAATGGTTGAACAAGATGGTCTCCAGGGTTCTTCCAGTTCTGAGTCACAATTCCAAGCCACAAAGATTCACCAACCACCTAAATTAAGTAATAGGTTCAAGGTCACACAGTGAGCAAATAGCAGAGCCATCATTTGAACCCAAGTCATCTAGTCCTAGACTCTGCTCTTATTTCTTTCAAACCTTATTCTGTCTCTATGCTATTATGCCCAACAATTCTGTTCAGGACAAGGATAATGTTCCCTGCTTGTTGTCATTTGTATTTTAAGGCCTGCAGTTGTTCTCAAATTCAGACTTAGAATTCTATTTGAGAGCAAGTGGGTTTTGTGGTCTGTTTAGTTAAAACTCTAGAACACAGAGTCTTCAGCTTTTCTTCCTTAAGGACTAGGGCTTGCTCTGAAAAGCATCATGGGGCTGAACCCCATTCAAAATATGGGAGTGTTTACAGTAAATCTTCCCCTGTACTGTGGGTGGGCCTCTAGGCAGGAGGCCCCTGGGGAGGAAATTCATTAGTCTCATTGATCCTCTTGCCACGCTCAGGGTGGCCAGATTCCATTATTTTGCAGCACAGGTGAGGATGAGAGAGACAGTGAGAGGGGTTGGGGGGGGGAGAGAGAGAGAGAGAGAGAGAGAGAGAGAGAGAGAGAGAGTCTGCCTGTAATAAAGTGCATCAGCTTCAAGCAAGGCTTCTTTTCCTCTTGGAAGTTCAAAGTGCAGAGGTGACATATCTTGTTTTAAATTGAGGATGTTATTTTCAAATACGTTAAAATAGCGCTTATCATCAAAGGGTAAAAAGGAATATGCTTAAAGGTAATAATACCTTATTGGCTTAGAGGCACCTCACTGGCTTTAAAATGCTTTCTTGGCATGGAGTGTAAATGTTATTGGCTTTGAACTCACCCCTGAATTATGCAAAGCTTTTGTCCCTCTCTTGACTGCCAAATGTTTCTGAGCCCCCCTCAGCAGTGTCTCACTGAGAGGCCACACTGCCCTGCCGGAGACCATCGGGCGGCTGTAAAATCTGACAGCCTGAGTGAGGGAATCCAAATCTGTTTCTTATTGAGTAGCCAAGATGCTTGGGTAACTCCACAGCCAGCTGTAGATCGCTTTAATGGACAGCAAGGGACATGTCATCTCGGTAGCATCTGCATGGAGTATCTTCCTGGACCAGTCTAGGCTGAGGAAGGTCCAGGTGTGGCTGTGCATTTTTGTAACACCCCTCAGATGTGAGCAAAGCCCACCACCCCACAAATCCTGGGCTTTTCTAGGACCTCTTCTATCATGAACTTGGTATCTCAATCTTTGGAATTCGAGAATTGACTTAAAAGGTAACTTTCTGGTACCAAGCACTCTGCTCTCCTTCTAATGCTGAATTCACTTCATTATCCAAGCTCTTTAGTCTCTAACTTACAGTAAATAATTGTCCACAGCTGTTGCGACTTGGTTTATCCTCCAATAAAGGTCAGGATGGCTGACTAGACATCAGAGGAAAAACTTCTAAAATTTGGTGTTTAGACTAACTTACATCTATGTTTATCTCTTTTGTGTTTGTTGTAACTAAATAGGCAAGTGTGGGTTGTGGTTAAAACATGACCAGGCAACCTGGATGTCATGGTTTTCTTTCTCGTTCTAGTTAATTCTGATGCATGTGAAATTCTCTCCCTCGTCCTATGCCTCAGTTTCCCCAGCTGTCACACGTAGATCAGTAGTCACCGGTTTCTTTCGCAGACTTCCTCAAGGAGGTTAATGGGGATCCACTTGTCCATAAGCTGTGAAAGCAAATACTGGAGACCAGTTTTCTTTACAAGACGGAGGGAGGGCCAATCCATCTCCATTGCTTGACAGGCTTCACCTAAAGCCGAATCAGTCACAAACTCAGGACTGCTGGAGCTCACAATGAAGACAGAACTGCTCCACGTGAAAGTTTACCTTTAACATCAGGAGGCCAAAGAAGCAAAAAGAAACCCTGTCCCAGCAGGAAGTGGGATCCTTCGGTGCATTCCATTTCCCGGGGAACTGGGAGATGAGGGAAGGCTTCTGCCACGTACGTTTCCAGATGGGATTTCTGGTCTTGGCTTGTGGTGGGGCCCACACAGGCTCTCCAGCTGTGTCCTGGGATCTCTAGCGGGAGGCCTAGCAGCAAGATGAAGCAGGAGATATCCTCCCAGGGATAAAAATTTATTAGGTTAAAACCTAATGCAAACACAAGTTTCTCTGGAAACACCAACACAAGGAGCAAAAGGATAAGCAAAGATGATTCCAAAGAAAATGTGGCCCATTGCGAAAAATGGTTAGGGAGGAGGGGAAGCAAACTGTGGCAAACTGTAGGCTGGGAACAAAGAACAAGAATCTGAAGGTTTCTACAAAGGAAGCTCCTGACCCCCCCAGTTGGAGACATTATCATCTCATGCCTAGAATATTTCTAAGGCTGCTGAATAGGCCTCTCTGACCTCAGTCTCTGATCTGTTGAATAGTTCACTCTCATCATCAGGCTAATTTGGATATAGAGTAGGAGGAGCATGGTATAAAGTAGAACCTCTTGGAGTCAGACAGACCTGGAACTATAAGAGTTATCTAAGGGGACTTCTCTGGCGGTCCAGTGGTTGAGACTTCGCCTTCCAATGGAGGGGGTGCGGGTTCGATCCCTGGTCGGGTAGTTAAGATCCCACATGCCTCTTGGCCAAAAAAACAAAACGTAAAACAGAAGCAATATTGTAACAAATTCAAAAAGACTTTAAAAAATGGTCCACATCAAAAAAAAAATCTAAAAAAACAGTTATTTAACCTCACTGGACCTCAATTTTCTTACCTATAAAATGGGGATAATAATAATACTATCCCCTTGTAGGACTCTTATGAAGATTGAATGAGATATTGCCTGAAAGGTTCTTAGTACACTACCGGGCACATCAGAATTCTTCAATAAATTGTAATTGTTACTCCTCCCAGCACCATCACTTCCCAGCTTACAACCCTTTCATCACTCCCCATGGCATAAAGGCTGAGCTCCTTTTTTACAAACTATGGCTCCAGCTGGCTTTCTAGACCAATGCTGTGCAGTAATGGAAATGTTCTCTCTCTGCACTGTCCAGTATGGTAGCCACTGGCTACACGTGGCCACTGAGCACTTGAAAATGGTATGACTGAGAAACAGAATGTTAAATTTTATTTAATTTTAACTTATTTAGTTTTAAATAGTCACGGGCAGCTACTATATTAGACAGGGCAAGTCTTAGACTTCTGCATTTCCCTCGGAAAGCATCCATTCTAGCCAAATGGATTTTTTCACCTCTTGCTTTTTTCTTCTAAACCTTCAAGTCTACAGGGTGCTGCATACAGCTGTGTGGTTTGTGCACCGCAGAAAGATGCCTAGCTGAGGGGAAAGTAGGACCTGAAGCTGAGCCAGTGCTTGGCTTATCAACATGCTTGTCCTGATGTGGGGCTATGTCTGCAAGGAGGATGGGCCATTTTTTCTAATTCACCTACCCAGAAGGGGAGCCTTACTCAAAGGTGCCTTTATGCCAGCAGTGTCCCTGTGTACCTGTCCTCCTGCTTATTACCTCTCTGGCCAAAACTATCTTGTCTTATGAGACTAGCCCAAACTCCTGCTCACTCATTAAGCTTCTTCCTCCTCTAACCTTCCAGAAGTTTCTTCATCTGTGAGACAAGGTGGAGGCCAGTGGCTAAGAGTGCAGTTTCTGAAGTTATGTGCCTAGTTGGAATCCCTACTTTGTCACCTATATGTGACTTTGGCCATGTTATTTTCTCTCTCTAAATATGTATTCCAACTATACAATGGGACAACAACAATAGCACTTCTCTCATAGGATGGTTTTAAGAAGTAAGTGACAAAGTGGTTAGGTTCGTAACATGGTGCCTAGCTCAAAGTGAGTGTGGATCCCATGTATATACTCATTCTTTCAATAAATATTTATTGAGCATCTACCACATGCCAGACACCTTGTCAAGCTCTGGAAATCCAATGGTGAGTAAACACAGATAAAACCCTTGGCCACCTAGAGGTATGTGGGGATACAGTTGATATTTCAAATGATGACACAAACAACTGTGGTACTTCAGTGGGGACAAGTCCAAAGGAAAGATTTCTGGTGCTGTGAGAGCCTGTGGTAGGTTTTCTCCTACTCAAGGAGGTCAGAAAAGAGTTTTCTGAGGACAGGATTCTTGAGCTGAAATTGGAAGGAGGGTGAGTA
The DNA here is from genome assembly GCF_028564815.1 of Eubalaena glacialis. Lineage (NCBI taxonomy): Eukaryota > Metazoa > Chordata > Mammalia > Artiodactyla > Balaenidae > Eubalaena > Eubalaena glacialis. Next base: position 78,869,423 of record NC_083722.1, read on the forward strand.
GGTGTTGGCTAGTTGAAGAGGAGAGGGAAGGGTGTTCTGGACATGGGGAACAGCATATGCAAAGACCTTTGTGGGGTGGGACTGAAGATCCCCCAGAGGGAAAGAAACAGAAAGGACAAGATGGGGCATGGTATGAGTCCAGGCTGCAGAGGTCAGAGGGGCAGCCTGGGCAGGGTCTTATAGGCATTGGAGGAAGATCAGAGGAATGTCATCGTCTGTTTTTCTTCTCCACGAGACCTCTCTGGCTTCATTGTGGAGAATTGATCAGATGTTACACAGGGTAGAAGTAGGTAGATCTGGAAACTACTGCAGCCCTCCAGGCCAAAGGTGGTGGTGGGGAAAGAGACCCCGAAAATGTTTGGATTTGAGAGCTATTATTATGTTCCTCTCATCCAAGAATTAATGACATACTATTTTTTGATGGTTAACACAGTTTAGTGTTTCTGTTTTTTCAAGTCTCCTATTACTGTCTGAAATGCTCTGCTCTGTCATTCCAATTAGAGGATAAGATCTTTGTAGGCAAGAGTTATTTTATATTGATATTTTATTTGTATAACTTGCCTGGCACCCTGCTTACAGTAACTGTAAAAGGAATATTTGCTAAGGTGTTTTCTGAATTTCATGTACTAGTGAGAAGGGCAATAGTATGAATGGCTGAAAATTTAGGAGGGTTGTGGAGTATGAGATGACAGAAATCTCTTTTTATCTGTGTTACCAGAGGAACCATGCAAAACCACTAAGGAAAACAAAGTACACAGTTACCCCAACAGGAGGAGGACTTCTTTTCCAGATGGGCAAGCCTTACCTGAGGGAAGTAAGTAAAACCAGCATGACAGTACTTACCCCCCAATGTACTTGCAATGAAAGACAAGACCTAAAAGTGATCTTCACTACATGCAGAGGTTGGTGTTATTACTGAAACAACACAAAACAGCTCATTCTTCTTTCTTATTCTCTTCTCAACTTCAAACTTTTAAATACTTTAGTTTTTTGTTTTCAGGGGAAAGCAGTAGAAATCCCAACTCAGGGTGACTTAAGTTAGAAAGAAATTACTCTCTCAAATAATAGGTGGTCCAGAATCTGGGTGTTCTCCAGGAAGGTCCATGAGCTCAACTATGTGGTCAAGGATGAGATGCTTGCCCATTCTGTCCTGTAGAGCATCAGCCTCGAACCAAAGCTGATTCCCTTCAAAGTCATAAGGTAGGTAGGGTAGCCCAGGCAGGGTCTTGTTGGCATGGAAGGGAAAACTCTAGGGCAGCAGATACAATAACACGCATCCTTTCCCATCTCTATTGGAAGAAATGGAAAGTTTATCCCCATGCCACAAACTTAAACTCATCCCCTTCAGTCTGATTGGGTCAAAAAAGGCCATGCACCTGTTCCCAGACTAATCACAATCTCCATGAGAAGTCCCATTCTCTGACTGACTTAGAATAAGATTGATTTACCCCTGGGGCTGAGGTTAGAGAGGCTTCATGAGCAAAACTGGGCGTGCATTCACAAGTGAAAAAGGGGAAAAGGTGTTGGAAAGGCGACAGCTTCCTAGGATGAGCTGCTCTCTAGCGAAACGAGATGATTTTATAACCCGCTCCAGTTCCACTTCATTCATCCATCCGTTCGTCCACTCGCTCATGAATATTTATTGGGTGCTTACTCTGCACTGGCTCTAGGCAAGCATATTGAGGCATCTCAAGAATTTTTCAACTACCTCTGCATATATTTTTTCATTCACTTGCCACATATGGAGGCAAGTAGCCATATAAGAGACCAGCCTATTCATGTGGCACATTTTTAAAAACCCATGCTTCTAACACTCAGTTTTTACATTCAGATCTTCATAAATCTGGATTCCAACAGGACCAGGTCACGATATCATTTTGGGCCATTGTCAAGGAGGATTTATGATGGTTGTGTGCATGACCCAACCATATGCTGTGTCTGTGGAAACACTTGGATTAGCCTGCTTTAATGTATGTATTGATGACAAAGAAAGTTACACCATACCCCAGGAAAAACACAACATGAAAACATTCCCCAATTTATCAGTGAACTGCCTATAGAAATAATGGCCTTCTTGGTAAAATCAAGACATGATGAAAAATAATTAATAGGTACTTCTTGTAAAAGACATAACAATCAGAGGATCTGGAAGCCAGCTGTCGTAACATTTCTTGAGAAGAAGGTGCATTTTATTGGCTCCGTGAAACCTGTGCCTTTAGCCCCTTAGCAAAAGGCCAGGACATGCAGACCCGACCCACAGATAATGCTGGGGTTTTTGTTCTTATATCCTTTCAGCACAGAACCCGAGTCTTGGGAAACAAGGTATGATTTTCTGAACTGAATTGATCTTTTCCTGTGCCTGATCTGAGAAATCTGAGTGTCTTTCGTGGTGATCTGAGAGAATGGGCTCCCTTATCTTCACACACATAAATCACTCAACTTCCTGGATGAAGCTGGGAAAGAAGCCTACGTGATATATATATCATGTAGGTAGGTACAAAGATTAAACAAAATACTGCGTATAGAGAATACCAGTAAGGGAAGGGGATGGGGAGAGGGGTTGACTACAGAATGGCAGCATGAGGAGATTTTTTAGAAAGATGAATCTGCTCTGTATCTTGGCAGTGGTGGTGGACACACAGCTGTGCGCACTTGTCAGAAGTCATAGCTCTATACGTCAAGAAGAGTTACCTTTAATATATATTAATAAAAAGTAAATAAAATGCCCACGCACAATTTTTAATTAATAAATCCCCAAGTACCAAGCTAGATTTTCATAATAATAATTTTAAAATACAGCCCCCAACTTCAAGGAGGTAATCGTTTTGGGGGACAGACATGTAAAATGTTAGCTGCCTCACCATCTCCATAAAAGGTCTCTTCACATACACTCAGCTCTCTGATTCTCAGTTTTGTCACTCTCCTGGCCCCTCTGCACTGGCTATTCCCATTGTCTGGAATATTCTTCTCTCTTCTTCTCTGCAGTTGGTTAGTTCCTCTTGATCTCTTGGATCTCAGCTTAGTCACCTCCTCCAGGAAGCATTTCTGGAAGGCCTCTTCCCCAGGCTCAGGTGTGTGTTCCTTTTGGGTGCTCCTCAGCACCTCCCACCTGTAACTCTGCTTACATGCCTGGTGCTTCCATGGATTGTGGGTTGGTGAGGGTGGGAACTCTGAGTCTTGTTTGCTTGTGTAGCCTAGCACCCAGGACAGTGCCTGGATGGTAAGTGCATGATAAAGTTGACAGTGCGTAATGAAGAGTACAGAAATAATTTTTAGTGGATGGCAGGTTAATGGCAGGATGATAGAGAGATTCTAAGTGAAGAATAAATAAGGCCCACCCTGACATCTCTACTTAGTTGTGGTTCTTGACCTTGGCAAGTAACAGGAGCCAACTTGAGCAAACTTACACAAAATAGAGACTTTATGGACAGGATATCAAAAGAACTCTGAAACTCAAAAATCATTGAGTTACACGAAAAAATAGAACCAGCAACCTAACAGCTTTTGGAGACCGAGACAGCGTTTTGTCTCCACCTCTAATCTCCTTTTTTTTTTTTTTCCTATGGCTCAATTTCATTCCTCCCTCTGATCCAACTTCATTCTCCTCTGTCCCTGGTGCATATGTTGGAAAAAGCCCACCCAAGAACTCGATGTCCCTTTTCCTTGAAAGGAAGTAGTCCAGACTAATTGCTATCTGTAAATCCCAATGTCAAAATCCTGGAAGGAAGAATCCGGTTGTTTCACTTGGGACCGGATCTCTACCTACACATCAGACAATGCTGTCAGGTTGTGGATTCCCATGGCACACACATGTCTGCCAAGTTGACTCTGTTCTTAGAGAAGGAGTGTTATTTTGGGCCTGAGTGGACATGCCAATTGGCCACCACTGTTATGACAGACAGACTTATTAGGTGACCCCATGATCTTCATCTCCTGGTGTTTGTGACCTTGAGTGTGGGCAAGGCCTGTGACATGCTTTTATCCAGTAGAATATGACAAAGGTGATGTATGTGATTACAGGTATATGATTTTGTAACATAAGATTGTAGCATCCATCTTGCTGCAGTCTTCCCCTCCCTTAATTTGAGGTGGTAGGTGATCATGTTGGGAGGCCCTACATGCTAGGAACTGAGGATGGCCTCTGGTCAACAGCCATCAAGAAACATAAGTCCTCAACACTATGGCCACGAGAAACTAAATTCTGTCAACAACCTGAATGAGCTGGGGAAACGATCCTTCCCTAATCAAGTCTCAGATGAGATCACAGCTCAGCCAATACTTTGACTGCAGCCTCGTGAGATCTTACTTGGAGGACCCATCTAAGCCATGCCTGGAAATTCTGACCCACAGAAACTGTGAGATAATTAAATGTAAGCTGTGTGGAGCTGCTAAGTTTGTGGTGATACTGTTGCACAGCAGTCAAAAACTAATAAAACCACACAATATTTTTCAATTAAAGGTACATAAAAAGGGTCACAATTTCTCAGTAAAAACCTATAAGGTAACCTTCAAACTAAGGCCACACTGTTCTGGGTGGTCAAAGAATGGCACAAGAGCCACACCTGATGGTCAGTTGCAGAGGTGCTCTGAGCCTTCAGCAGGAAGTCACACAGTAGAGGAGGTTTCATGTTGATCCCCCAGCCTCTGCCAGGATGCAGATGTTTTCTGTTGGGAAATTTGTTCTCAGGACATGGAGTGGTGAGCTCACGTGGGGGCTTTGAGGTGTCATATTTAGGATGCCAGCCTCAGGAGTTCACAGCGGTAGGGAGCCCAGAGGCAGCAGGTAGGTGGCCCAGGGAGAAGTGTGAGGTGGAGCAGCAGGAAGGCTGAGGCAGCCAGAAGCTTCTGTTCTGGAGTGGTGTCTGCGGTGTAGCTTTACTCTGCCTCAACTAATGGTGGGCTCACAGATACTGATTTCTGATGCTGCTAAGTTGGGAGTGCGGGGAGGGTTTCGGTGTTGCACACGCCTGCTTCAAGGCACAGATCTTCATCTCTCAGCTCCAACTTTAGTTACCACATGAAAGAGAGCTAGTTTCTTCTCTTCCCACGGAGTAGAGAGTGACTGTAATGCTGGAAATATCCACAGGATTGTCCCAGACTTTACTGATAAAAATTGCCTATGATGCTTGTTAAAACTCCAGATTTCCAGAACTCTCTCTTGGAATTCCTGCTTCAGTTGGTCTAGGCTGGGCCCAGGAATCAGGTCTTTCATCAAGCCCTCATGTGACTTGTGTCATCAGGGCAGTTTGGGAAACTTCTGTACATGACTGTTTGTGGAGTTTGTCCAGCATGATGTCAATGGTTCTTACCCTATGTTGGAGAGGAGGCTGCATTCCAAGATTAGAATATGATGCCCATTTGAGACCACCCCCCCTCCCCCAATCCTGAGTACTGCATAGAAAGCTCAGAGAAGCCCTACAGCAAAGGATCCGTAGATACACTTCCCAAAGGGACTGGGTCAGGAGCCTGCCCTAACTATCCCCATTGCCCACCCACACACCCGAGGAAGGTACCCTCCAGGAGGGCATCTTCTGCTAAGACTCTTAGGGAAATAAAACACATGCACCAAAATCGATGTTCACAGACAGAATGCACCTGAACCTTCATGGTCTGGGGGAAGTCAGCCAAAGCCCCTCACCCTTCCTGCCCTGTTTGTCCTTGTTTCCTCTGGACCAGGCAACCCAGTCTGGCTGGCTCCTGTCTTGGCTTTAGTCTCTTTTTCCTCCTCATCAACCCGCTACCCTCCCCACTAAAACGCCATCCTTAATAAGCCCATCTGCTCACATGCGCCAATTCTGAATGACACCTCTGCTGGAAAGGGCCGGCAGAAGCAGCCTCACTTCCCCTTGGTGTACACCAGAACTGTGAACAGGGGAGGGAGCCCAGTGTGATCTTGTAAGGCAGCGGAGGATGAAGCCTGACTTTCAGGAAAAGCTCTTTTGGCTTCTGAGCTCTCTTCTGTCTGGCTTTGCCCCTCCTTCTCTGGCCAGTCCTTCTGGCTGCTGGCTGTGGCCTCCCTGAGACCAGGCCAGCCAGCCCTGAAATATTTGCTATAAGGGCATGTCCAAGGACAGGCAGGAATTGACAGCCTCTATTCAACAAATGGACCCAGCACAGCCCCTGGCAAATAGAGGTGCTCCAGACCCCATAAAACCACATGGCTATTTGGTCTCCAAGAGGCATGGCTTGCATAAACACAATTAATGAGTCAAAAGTAATAAAAAGGAACAGAGTTCCTTTACTCCTGTATTTTGAAAATAAGAAAGAAGATGCAAATCCTTGCAATACTTACTACAATCCCATTTCTTGTCTTCTACCTTCCCCAGACCCTGCAGCTACACTAGAACCACCCCAGCCCCCAACAAACACAGAAACACACACTCACAACACATACACATGCATGTGGACACAGCATACACATCCAGCATGTACATGTGAACATACCCCTGCCGTGCTCTGAGGATGGCACCTTTCTTCCCTCCTCTCCCCCTACACTGGGTGCTTTATTGTGGAGACTGACTCAGCCTCTCCCACCCTCTAAGTCAGATTCTGTTCTCTCACAGAGGATGCCTGAGGGAGAGAAATGGAGGACCCACCGTAGGATTCTCTCCACCGGGCTGGGACAGAAGATGGACCTATGAATGCTTTTCAGCCCATTTATCCCATTACGTGCGCCATTATTACAGGCAGGTGAGAAATCAGGTATAGCCAGCTGCTTAAAGACAGAACATTCTGACACCTGGAGGTGAGAAAACTAAACTTTGCTTCCACTAGACTGTGAGCTCTCTGGTAGGTGGCCCTGTGCCCTATGGTCTTCATCTCTCTCTAGCGCCTAAATCATGTGTCACACTTGGCACTAAATCTCCTGGAAGGAATCATGTATTGGGTGGTTATTATATACAGGCAGGTAATTTACACATATTATTTAATCTTTGCTCCAATCCACATCATTGAAGAGTATGAGTTCTAATATAATAATACTAACACTTAAGTACCGATCTAGTCCTTACCAAGCATTGTTCAGAGTTTTTAACAAACATTAACTCATTTAACCTTCACAAGAATGCCAGGAGGCAGATGCCATTATTATTACCTGTTTACACGGAGGGGATGTAAGGCACAGTGAGGCTCTGCACCTTGGCAAGGTGATGGTAAGTGATGCAGGCCTGATGGGCACCCCGTCCCGTCCTTAGCTGAAGCTTGCCTGCCTCTCACAGTGTTGTGGGTCAGAGCACAGTTTCTGGATCTGGGCAGCTTGATCTGGAGGTTGACCCTGCACTTTCTAGCTATATGAGCTGAAGTCACTTACTTAACCCATTCAAACCTGTTTCCTCAACTGGACAAAGAAGATAATAGAGATTTTAAACTCAGAAACTTTCTGTGAGGACTGAGTTAATATATCTTTCTAGAACCCTGCTTGGCATGTATTAAACCTTTCATGAAAAAAAGCCATTATTATTAATAATAGCACCAAGTTGTATTTGAGAAAACAGAGGACCAGAGAAATTAAATCACTTGCTCAATGTCACACAGCTAGTCAGTGGTAGATATAAGGTGGAAACCTAAGTTGACTTGCCTTTTAGCCTTGTATTCTTTTATCTAGCAAACTTGCCTCTACATTTTCATTGAGATCCAGGATATGAAAGTACAGCGAATTGTTTTGATAGCTCATCTCTTCTACGCGAGTACCACTCTTGCATACAGCCAGCTCCCAGTGACACTGGACACTCTAGGATGCATGTTCCCAACGCTGTGGATCGTCAACAGAATTAAATCTAAATGTCAAATTACATCCTGTCTGTTTGGCCTTTCCTAAACACACATAAAACTAAAATCTTTGTAGACTGCTTTGCTATTTTCCAAAGCATTTTCCAGATGCGTTATTCTCCCCAGCCTTCAAAGTCCTATACTAGCCCCTCTCCCTCAAGGGCACCTTGGCCTGGACCGTGGTTCAACACATGTGGTCTCTATCCCACCTTTGCTGCACAAGGTCCCTCAGGCATTGTCTGCAACATATGAATCTCCAAAGGGTTGCAACTCAAGTTTGGAAAACAGGCTCTGAGTGTCATGTACAGTTCCGGAAGGAGTGGCTACCGTGAGCAAAGGTGTGTTCTCCAAACCCCAGGTCACTACTGGAGAGAGGTAAGCTGAGCCCAAATTAAAGGAAGCCTTATTTGCATTTTGGGGAGTAAATTCATTTAACTCGTACCTCCCTACCCCTGAAAGTGATACAGGTTAAATGCTCAATTGCTTCAAATTAAACTCTAAATTGTTTCAAGAATATGTTTTATAACTAACAAATTCTTAGTGAGTTACATCCAAAGGAAGAGGTGCTAAAAATCAAACTGGCATATTTGTATATCTTTGACTTTTTTGATTGATGTCAAAAGAATAGCCATATTTTCCAACAAATTTATCAGACGTGATTTTGGTAAAAGTTTTCTGGTTTGAAGAATTATCTTCCCATTGAGTAAAAGTTTAGTACTGCTTTATTTGCATTTAACTAATTGATAAATACCATCTGCTCATAAATTAAAATGAAAAATACTATTGTTAGTAAATCAGAGTGGTTGATAAAACGTATTATATATATGAATAGACTGGGGGCTGGAATAGATCTATATAACATTTGCACTCAGAAATAAGGACCATCATAAGCAAGAGAGCTCCAGCAAGCTTTAAAGCATGGTTTTTATTAGGATTGCCCATGTTTCTGGTGTAGGAGAAAAATATAACTATGCATGCAAAGCACATGGCATTGACTTAAAATGTCACTTGCTTATAGAAAAGTCCAAATTAAAACCAAACCAAACAAAAATGGATTAACAGATAATTTTCTTAGCCAGAGATGGATTCTACCCTATATTTATTAGTTGACAAGTGTTTTAACAAAGTATCTTAAATTACCAGGACTATTAAGATGTCCTATTACATCCCTGCAACATAACCTAATATTTTATGATTCAAAGATCTTAAGTACAAATTTTTTTCCTAAACACAACTGAAAAAAAGTAAAGACTTTAAAAAAGTTAAATAAAAATATAAGGGCATCAGTGGGATATTATATTTTAAAGCAACCCTTGGAAGATCTTTCTGTGATGTCAATAATCAGTTCCTGATGTATCTCCTTTCTTAAAAAACTCATCTTCCTGTATCTAAAATAAATTTAGTACAAAAAAATAGAAGTCCTTCTTAATCTTTTGTAATTCAAACATTTTGGATCCATTGCACTAGGAAATGCTACTTTTTAAAAACATATTTGATAGTACAGTCTATTAAAACATTGCTTTCATTGTCTCAGGGAGAAAACTTTCTCCTTTATTCCAATGATCAGTCTGTTAAAGCTCAGTGCTTGTTGGAGAAACGATAAGGATTTTCAAAAACTCTGCCCAGGAGGACCTTCAAGATGGCAGAGGAGTAAGACGTAGAGATCACCTTCCTCCCCACAGATACATCAAAAATACATCTACATGTGGAACAACTCCTACAGAACACCTACTGAAGGTTGGCAGAAGACCTCAGACTTCCCAAAAGGCAAGAAACACCCCCACATACCTGACCGTGTGGCAGACAGGGTCTTGGTGCTCCGGCCAGTTGTCAGGCCTGAGCCTTGGAGGTGGGAGAGCCGAGTTCAGGACATTGGACCACCAGAGACCTCCTGGCCCCACATAATATCAGTTGGTGAGAACTCTCCCAGAGATCTCCATCTCAACGCTAAGACGCAGCTCCACTCAATGACCAGGAAACTCCAGTGCTGGACACCCATGCCAAACAACTAGCAAGACAGGAACACAACCCCACCCATTAGCAGAGAGGCTGCCTAAAATCATAATAAGTTCACAGACACACCAAAACACACCACTGGACTCGGTCCTGCCCACCAGAAAGACAAGATCCAGCCTCATCCACCAGAACACAGGCACCAGTCCCCTCCACCAGGAAGCCTACACAACCCACTGAACCAGCCTCACACACTGGGGGCAAACACCAAAAACAACAGGAACTATGAACGTGCAGCCTGAAAAGGAGACCCCAAACACAGTAAGTTAAGCAAAATGAGAAGACAGAGAAATATGCAGCAGATGAAGGAGCAAGTTAAAAACCCACCAGACCAAACAAATGAAGAGGAAATAGGCAGTCTACCTGAAAAAAAATTCAGAGTAATGATAGCACAGATGATCCAAAATCTTGGAAATAGAATGGAGAAAATACAAGAAACGCTTAACAAGGACCTAGAAGAACTAAAGAGCAAACAAACAATGATGAACACACAATAAATGAAATTAAAAATTCTCTAGAAGGAATCAATAGCAGAATAACTGAGGCAGAAGTACGGATAAGTGACCTGGAAGATAAAATAGTGGAAATAACTACTAGAGAGCAGAATAAAGAAAAAAGAATGAAAAGAATTGAGGACAGTGTCAGAGACTTCTGGGACAACATTAAACACCAACATTCGAATTATAGGGGTCACAGAAGAAGAAGAAAAAAAGAAAGGGACTGAGAAAATATTTGAAGAGATTATAGATGAAAACTCCCCTAATATGGGAAAGGAAATACTCAAGTCCTGGAAGTGCAGAGAGTCGCATACAGGATAAATCCAAGGAGAAATACACCAAGAAACATATTAATCAAACTATCAATAATTAAATACAAAGAAAAAATACTGATAGCAGCAAGGGAAAAGCAACAAATCACATACAAGGGAATCCCCATAAGGTTAACAGCTGATCTTTCAGCAGAAACTCTGCAAGCCAGGAGGGAGTGGCAGGACATATTTAAAGTGATGAAAGGGAAAAACCTACAACCAATATTACTCTACCCAGCAAGGTCCTCATTCAGATTTGATGGAGAAATTAACACCTTTACAGACAAGCAAAAGCTAAGAGAATTCAGCACCACCAAACCAGCTTTACAACAAATGCTAAAGGTACTTCTCTAGGCACGAAACACAAGAGAAGGAAAACACCTACAATAACAAACCCAAAACAATTAAGAAAATGGTAATAGGAACATACATATCAATAACTACCTTAAATGTAAATGGATTAAATACTCTAACCAAAAGACATAGACTGGCTGAATGGATACAAAAACAAGACCCATATATATGCTGTCTAGAAGAGACCCACTTCAGACCTAGGGACACATACAGACTGAAAGTGAGGGGATGGAAAAAGATATTCCATGCAAATGGAAATCAAAAGAAAGCTGGAATAGCAATTCTCATATCAGACAAAATAGACTTTAAAATAAAGACTATTATAAGAGACAAAGAAGGACACTACATAATGATCAAGGGATCAATCCAAGAAGAAGATTAACAGTTGTAAATATTTATGCACCCAACATAGGAGCACCTCTATACGTAAGGCAAATGCTAACAGCCATAAAAGGGGAAATCGACAGTAACACAATCATAGTAGGGGACTTTAACACCCCACTTTCACCAATGGACAGATCAACCAAAATGAAAATAAATAAGGAAACACAAGCTTTAAATGACACAGTAAACAAGATGGACTTAACTGATATTTATAGGACATTCCATCCAAAAACAACAGAATACACTTTCTTCTCAAGTGCACATGGAACATTCTTCAGGAGAGATCATATCTTGGCTCACAAATCAAGCCTTGGTAAATTTAAGAAAATTGAAATCGTATCAAGTATCTTTTCCGACCACAACGCTCTGAGACTAGATAGCAATTACAGGAAAAAAAACTGTAAAAAATACAAACACATGGAGGCTAAACAATACGCCACTAAATAACCAAGAGATCACCGAGGAAATCAAAAAATACCTAGAGACAAATGACAACGAAAACACAATGACCCAAAACCTATGGGATGCAGCAAAAGCAGTTCTAAGAGGGAAGTTTATAGCAATACAGTCCTACCTCAAGAAACAAGAAACATCTCAAATAAACAACCTAACCTTACACCTAAAGCAATTAGAGAAAGAAGAACAAAAAAAACCCAAAGCTAGCAGAAGGAAAGAAATCATAAAGATCAGATCCAAAATAAATGAAAAAGAAATGAAGGAAATGAAAGCAAAGATCAATAAAATTAAAAGCTGGTTCTTTGAGAAGATAAACAAAACTGATAAACCACTAGCCAGACTCATCAAAAAAAAAAGGGAGAAGATCAAATCAACAGAATTAGAAATGAAAAAGGAGAAGTAACAACTGACACTGCAGAAATACAAAGGATCATGAGAGATTACTACAAGCAACTATATGCCAATAAAATGGACAACCTGTAAGAAACAGACAAATTCTTAGTAAAGCACAACATTACGAGACTGAACCGGGAAGAAATAGAAAATATAAACAGAGCAATCACAAGCACTGGAATTGAAACTGTGATTAAGAAACTTCCAACAAACAAAAGTCCAGGACCAGATGGATTCACAGGAGAATTCTATCAAACATTTAGAGAAAAGCTAACACCTATCCTTCATAAACTCTTCCATAATATAGCAGAGAGAGGAACACTCACAAATTCATTCTACGAGACCACCATCATCCTGATACCAAAATCAGACAAAGATGTCGCAAAAAAAGAAAACTACAGGCCAATATCACTGATGAACATAGATGCAAAAATCCTCAACAAAATACTAGCAAACAGAATCCAGCAGCACATGAAAAGGATCATACACCATGATCAAGTGGAATTTATCCCAGGAATGCAAGGATTCTTCAATATACGCAAATCAATCAATGTGATATACCATATTAACAAACTGAAGGATAAAAACCATATGATCATCTCAATTGATGCAGAAAAAGCATTTGATAAATTCAACACCCATTTATGATAAAAACCCTCCAGAAAGTAGGCATAGAGTGAACTTACCTCAACATAATAAAGGCCATACATGACAAACCCACAGCCAACATCATCCTCAATGGTGAAAAACTGAAACCATTTCCACTAACATCAGTAACAAGGCAAGGTTGCCCACTCTCACCACTATTATTCAACATAGTTTTGGAAGTTTTAGCCACAGCGATCAGAGACAAAAAATAAATAAAAGGAATTCAAATCAGAAAAGAAGAAGTAAAACTGTCACTGTTTGCAGATGACATGATATTATACGTAGAGAATCCTAAAGATGCTACCAGAAAACTACTAGAGCTAATCAATGAATTTGGTAAAGTAGCAGGATACAAAAGTAATGCACAGAAATCTCTTGCATTCCTATACACTAATGATGAAAAATCTGAAAGAGAAATTAAGGAAACACTCCCATTTACCATTGCAACAAAAAGGATAAAATACCTAGGAATAAATCTACCTAAAGAGACAAAAGACCTGTATGCAGAAAACTATGAGACACTAATGAAAGAAATTAAAGATGATACAAACAGATGGAGAGATATACCATGTTCTTGGATTGGAAGAATCAACATTGTGAAAATGACTATACTACCCAAAGAAATCTACAGATTCAATGCAATCCCTATCAAACTACCAATGGCATTTTTCACAGAACTAGAACAAAAAATTTCACAATTTGTATGGAAACACAAAAGACCACAAAGAGCCAAAGCAATCTTGAGAAAGAAAAATGGAGCTGGAGGAATCAGGCTCCATGACTTCAGACTATACTACAAAGATACAGTAATCAAGACAGTATGGTACTGGCACATAAACAGAAATATAGATCAATGGAACAGGATAGAAAGCCCAGAGATAAACCCACGCACATATGGTCACCTAATCTTTGATAAAGGAGGCAAGAATACTCAATGGAGAAAAGACAGCCTCTTCAATAAGTGGTGCTAGGAAAACTGGACAGCTACATGTAAAAGAATGAAATTAGAACACTCCCTAACACCATACACAAAAATAAACTCAAAATGCATTAAAGACGTAAATGTAAGGCCAGACACTATCAAACTCTTAGAGGAAAACATAGGCAGAACACCCTATGACATAAATCACAGCAAGATCCTTTTTGACCCTCTCCTAGAGAAATAGAAATAAAAACAAAAATAAACAAATGGGACCTAATGAAACTTAAAAGCTGTTGCACAACAAAGGAAACCATAAACAAGACGAAAAGACAACCCTCAGAATGGGAGAAAATATTTGCAAATGGAACAACTGACAAAGGATTAATCTCCAAAATATACAAGCAGCTCATGCAGCTCAATATCAAAAAAACAAACAACCCAATCCAAAAATGGGCAGAAGTCCTAAATAGACATTTCTCCAAAGAAGATATACAGATTGCCAACAAAGACATGAAAGATGCTCAACATTACTAATCATTAGAGAAATGCAAATCAAAAGTACAATGAGGTATTACCTCACACCAGTCAGAATGGCCATCATCAAAAAATCTACAAACAATAAATGCTGAAGAGGGTGTGGAGAAAAGGGAACCCTCTTGCAGTGTTGGTGGGAATGTAAATTGATACAGCCACTAGGGAGAACAGTATGGAGGTTCCTTAAAAAACTAAAAATAGAACTACCATATGACCCAGCAAGCCCACTACTGGGCATATACCCAGAGAAAACCATAATTCAAAAAGAATCATGTACCACAATATTCAATGCAGCAATATTTACAATAGCCTGGACATGGAAGCAACCTAAGTGTCCATCGACAAATGAATGGATAAAGAAGATGTGGCACATATATACAATGGAATATTACTCAGCCATAAAAAGAAATGAAATTGAGTTATTTGTGAGGTGGATGGACCTAGAGTCTGTCATATAGAGTGAAGTAAGTCAGAAAGAGAAAAACAAATACCGTACGCTAACACATATATATGGAATCTAAAAAAAAAAAAAAAAAGGTTCTGAAGAGCCTAGGGGCAGGACAGGAATAAAGACACAGACGTAGAGAATGGCCTTGAGGACACGGGGAGGGGGAAGGGTAAGCTGGGATGAAGTGAGAGAGTGGCATGGACATATATACACTACCAAATGTAAAATAGATAGCTAGTGGGAAGCAGCCGCATAGCACAGGGAGATCAGCTCGGTGCTTTGTGAACACCTAGAGGGGTGGGATAGGGAGGATGGGAGGGAGACGCAAGAGGGAGGGGATATGGGGATATAGGTATACATATAGCTGATTCACTTTGTTATACAGCAGAAACTAACACAACAATGTGAAGCAATTATACTCCAATACAGTTGTTAAAAAATAAATAAATAAATTGCAATATTAGATTTTTGAAAAAACAAAAAACTGTACTGGCCTGTTGTGAGATACAGATGAGATAATGCATATAAATAGAAGTAACAGACACATGCTAAACACTCAGGAAAGGTTTGTTTTTTTAGTGAACCTTATGGGTTCTGTTTGTTCAATAAATATTTTATCTTTAAAAACAAACAAACAAACAAAACTCTGCCCAGCTTGTTCCTATGATCACTGTCAGTCTGCTGGGATCTAGGGATGTTAAAGGCATAACTGAACACAGTAGAGGTGCCTACTTCTTACAGGTTGATTACAGCTGCCTTGGGGAGTTTAGTTTTACTCAATTTTCTGCCTCACCTGGAGCCCAACATGCATCCTATTTCCTATTCCTACCAAACCAGTTTAGAAGAACATTGGACAGACCCACAAGGTTTGATCATTTTTGAGGATTCTTAGAAAACCAAGCCCAGTATGCTGAGAAATGTGAACATCTGGATGAAGGGAAGACTCAGATGAGGGGATGAGTGGGAGCTCCCTGCAAGATCTCTGAAACTGGCAGCATTTAGCTGAGTCACTGGTGAGGCAGGTCTTAGAATCCTGCATGCATTTGCCCTGCCTAGCCTCTTGGCAAAGAAGCTTCTATCTCTTAAGAGGTATTTCCACAAACTGCCTGTCAATCTGCCTGCTACTGGTTGATACTGACCAAGCCTTTTCTTGGAAAACATAGGACTCTTCCTTACTTAAGCTATGGACAAAACTCAAGATACCAAACATATGCAGAGGAAGGAAATGGTAGCAACAGAATAACAGATTCTGTGGCGACATATTAGATTCTTGTAGGCTGTGTACACAGTTTCACCTGGGTATTCATTTTTCCTGAGACTTAATTTTGCATCCTGAGTGTCTAAAGGTAGAGGATAGATCCAGATGATCTCCTGCAGTTCCTTTCAGCTTCTGGGTCTTTGAGCATAGAGTTTAAATTAATTTTGTTCTTCAGTGGAATTACTTATTTCTCTCCTATGAAATATATGATATGGCAGAAGAATGAATGGTCCTGGGGTTTATTACCTCTTTCCCGCTTTTAAGAAATACCCTGGATTCCCCTCGAGGGCAAGGGTAGTACCTCATTCTTCTCAGGATCTGCATGAAGCAGGGAGTCCAACATATTCTGATCTGATTTGAAACAGCATGTTTTGATCACTGGGTTGTTAAGTTCCTTACAAGCCTGAGCTACCCAAAGAGGGCTAAGGATTTAGTCTTTTAAAGAGAAGAATCTTTTAAAATTATGTAGATCTATATATCCTGACACAAATCTCTAAGATATAGTCTTGAGGAAAAGGAAGTGTTGAACAGTATTTACAATTTTATCCCACTTATGTGTTTAAAAAAGAAAGGAACCTCCAAACTATTTGTTTCCTTAGGTATATATCTCTGAGTGTGAATACATAGAAAAACAACAGCAGCAGCATAAAGGCTATTCAACGCGCTTACAACAGTGTGATCTCTGGGAAGAGGATAAAATGCAGGGAAGAGAACTGACATTCTCTGACGTATTTGTATTTTTAACAACCAAGGAATTATTTCAGTACTTGTGTTCTTAAAAATAAGCAAAAAAGTAAAAGGTCAAAGAAATTTCAAGCCATCCAGGGAATTGAATTCAAACAGAGAAAATGAGTAATAGATCAAAGTTGCATGGCTTATGAAAGCAAGGTGGAAATGCACAAAATGCCTCTTAAAACAAGATCAGAGAGATGTGGAGAGGGTACAGTTGGGGGTACTTTTCAAATGTACTCTGGAATGTGATATAAATTAGCAGAAGTCACCCTAAGTGCACCAAATCCAATGCGGAAGCAGAGTCATTTGGAAGAGCTACCTATTCTAAATACAAATCTTAAAGGAACATGCTTTAACATGGATGTCAACAAATAGATATATATTTAAATTGAAAATAACTCATTATTTTTATAAATTTCCCTTTTGGGATGAATAGACAGTGAAAGAGATATTTATGTTATAAAAGGATAATTCCATATAAATCTTTTAAATATTTTGATACTAATTTTTTCTGATTTTTAAGTTACCTAAAAATTTTAATGAAAGTCTCTTCATATAAATGTTTAACAAAATATTTACAAGGAAAAATTTCGTCATGGCTGAAAATGGAATTTTTTCCACCAGCCTAGCAATATCTCTTTTTCTCTACCATTTTGTTTAATTAATACAATATTATTTTATTGTAAAATATTTCAGGGTCACTGAAGAAAACCAAAGTTACAGAAAGTAAGAAAGTTAGGAAAAAAATTAAAATACTCATAATTTAAACAGCAATATCAACCTTGAATTATATCTTTGCCAACCCTCTTATGCATGTATGTATCCATATTACAATAAAAGATACTGTTTTGCAAAAATCTTTTTAACTTAATGTACTGAAATATTTTTTCAGACTAATAAATCATTAGCTATTTTAAAACCTGTGGACAAAGAATGGCTCCTATCCATCAAAGTACTCTAGTCAAGAATTCAGTCAGTAGAAATCTTTGGTTGTTTTGAGCAATCACATAACTTTTGAATGTCCCTTTATAAAGCATTCTCAAATAAATCACTTCATTTGATCCTCCCAGAATCTGGTGAGGGAGGGGGAGCAGGCACTGTTAACATCCACGCATTACAAATGACACAGCAAACTCTGAGCATGATAAAACAACTCTTATTTGAACTGGAAAAAAAACAAACAAACAAACCAAGACCCAGCAGTTGATTAAAAAAAAAAAAAGTTCTGTTCAGTGAAGGGGAAAATCAATCAATAGTTTCATATTATGTGAATGGCCATATGACAGGATTTTTTTTTGACTTCCCAACCAGCTATTTCTATGTGTATTATAGAAAATACTGGTGGTACATCCTGCAGGTTTTTTTTTTTTTTTTAATTTTTTATTAATTACTTTCCCTGTTTTAAAGAAGGACCAATAGGAAGGCCCCCTAGTGGCCAGTTACCGATTCTGTCTTTCCTTGGTCAGCACATCCAAAATGCTTAACTAGAAACAGTCCTGCACAGGGATGCATCTCTATTTAAGCACTATTATCAGTCAGAAGGACTTTTAAAAACCAGCTTTTCTCACAAATGGCTAAAACTTCTACAGTTGAAACATGTATTCTCTTTTAATAATTCTTTGTCTTTTCTATGTTTACAAACATAAGCACTCCTACATAAAGCTAAGGGAGAACAAAAGCGTATTTCTGTTTCTCTCTTTACTACTCTATTTGAAGGTTTTGCTTTTTCCTGACCATTTTTTTTTTTTTTCTCCAGGAACACTCACCCAAAGAACCTGTCGTGAGATACTACTACATATTTCACACTGGAATGTCTTTATTATCCATTTTTTCTCCAATCTGAGTTTGCCTCAGGGAATAGTAGCATAGTTTTAAGTTGATGTATTTGGAAATAATCTATTTTTGAAGTATAAGATTATTTAAAAGAATAACAGACTTCATTTTCAAAAATACTAAAACATTATTTGAGGAGCATTGAGGTGAATGTGATATCACCAGGAATTATAACACTGAAAAACGTTAGATCTCCAATCGTCATAACAAAGCAACAATAACAATTTATATTTTTTTGAAAATAAGGCTTTTTCATCTGGGAAAAATGATGTCAAATTGTACATATTTTAAATATCTTTCATTAATATTTATTCTCCTAAAACCCATTCCCTTAAAAATAAAATTAAATATCTGAAGCCTTTCCTGTGATGATAGAATATTGCGTTTTCTGCATTAAATGGAAACGTCTTAATCATCCTTTAAAAGGAAGCAGTAAAACCAAAAACATACAACCCTCAGTCAATTATACCTTTGGATAAAGAAACTCTTCTTTCAAGTTTCACATTTCCTCTATGTACTAATTCAGGTCCATGGCATTTCAGTGCATGTAAAGGCAAATGAAAGGCAGTGATGATGGACTAGTGATGGGTGAGTTTGATTTTGTGATTCTAGCACTCTCCCCTTGGTTTATACAGTTTCTTCTCACTAATCTGTATTATCTCATTTCATTGTACTCCTTTCAATAGGTGAGTGACTTTGATCATTTTTCAAAGATGAAAACACACGTGAGCTGTGTGTATTAGTGTTTTTCTGAACCCGTTTATACAGAATTATGCAAAACAAAAGAAGACACATCTTTCCATTTCCAAAACATAGCTCGTGTTTCATCGCTAAGTTTGTATACATCATCATTTCTAGAAGCTCCTTCTTGTGTTATCATTGGTGGAATAGTGGGATAGAAAGTTAATTCTGGCCATGGAAATTATTGCTAGCATGATTATTCATGTACACAAAAAGTAGAGACTTCCTTTTCAGGTATTTTGATTATTTTCCAAGTGATGGCTGATATTATACACTTTAAATGGGAACAATTTAGAGGTCATTTGTGGCTCAATTAAGGAAAGAGCCAAAAATATCTCCTTAAATGTCCTTTGAACTCAATTAGGAGTCCCCCACCTCCCTTTGTGCATTTGTAGGGGATAACATTAATATGAAATATGGCTACTTTATTTTGGGCTTCAGCTGTGGAGGAAGTGGAAAATTTTAGACACGTTAACCCAACGGACTAAAGAGATGGTCTCTGTGCTTCTTTTGTGTGGGATGAACGATCAGCCCTTACACACTTTCAGGTTCCTACTTTCCCCAACCAGCTAGTAGCCACTGCGCCATGCTGCACGTACAGACAACAAGCCTTGACGTCTTTGCTGTTAGAATATATAATCTCCCAGAGTTAGAAGTGGAAAATGGGAGCCTCCAATCATAAGCTCATAAAAGGCAATTTCAGTGTCAGAGTGGTGGACTGAGTAAATATAGAAAGGATTTACTGTGAAGTTCTGTAGTGATGTTGGCACCAGCACACTGCTGGGCAACATTCTATCGCCCAAATCCAGGAACTAGCACAAACATTGAACCACTGCATTCTCAGTGACAATAACAAGAGTGGCTTGATGATTGGCTGGCATGGCCACAAAAGACACATGCTGGCATGTTTTGGAACATAAATGATAGATCTGCTGCTGGGAGTTTATAATTATTTAATCAAACCCAGACTGTAGGACCTGGAGGGACATTTTGTGTCCTCCCAAGAGCGGAAAAAGGACAGAACTCAAATGCTGACAGACTCCAGGGGGACCATGAGAGGCAAGGGGCCATGAGGGTATGTGCTTTCTCTGGCCAGCCAGGACCCGTCCCTGGCCTGGTGAAGGGTCCCTTCCCCTGGGTTGCATCATCCCCCCGTTAGGGCCATCCTCTTGATAGGCTGATGGAAGTGGACTCAATTATACTTCCTTTCATGGAATGAAATTTTTGTCCTGCTCTGAACAGGAAATCACTCATTTGATCCAACTCTTTCTCCTAACACACACACTCACACAAAAGACTTGTGCCAGCTGCTTGCTTATGTATACATAATTTTCAATCTCAGAAGTAATGGGGTGGAGCAGAATAAAAAGCTCCACCCAATTAAACCTCCACAGCCCATATTTGGAAAATAAAATGATGGTTACACCAAGGTCATGAAATATCCCTTGACCCTGGATGTTTGGAGACCAGGGTCTGGGATGCCACTGGACTTTGCTCTTCAAATCAGCTTTTAGTTCCATCACAGCCTGATGAAAAATGAAAGGAAGGGATGAGGCTTTCACAAGCAATGATTGTGTGTTTTGGTGGAAAGAGAACAAATTATTATTATTTTTTTTAATTTATTTTATTTATTTATTTATTTTTGGCTGTGTTGGGTCTTTGTTGCTGTGCACGGGCTTTCTCTAGTTGCAGCGAGCGGGGGATACTCTTCGTTGTGGTGCGCAGGCTTCTTGGGGGTGGCTTCTCTTGTTGCGGAGCACAGGCTCTAGGTACGTGGGCTTCAGTAGTTGTGGCTTGTGGGCTCAGTAGTTGTGGCTCGCGGGCTCTAGAGCACAGGCTCAGTAGTTGTAACGCACGGGCTTAGTTGCTTCACGGCATGTGGGATCTTCCCGGACCAGGGCTTGAACCCTTGTCCCCCATTGGCAGGCAGATTCTTAACCACTGCGCCACCAGGGAAGTCCCGAGAACAAATTATTAAATTAAATTAGCATTACATTTCATTCCTAGCTCCTAAGAGAATTGAGAATTTGAATAAGGTACTCTAGAATTTGGTTGTGACATGTAAACTTTGTTTCTGTTTTAAAGCTCCAAGAAATGGAATGTTGATGTCATAAAGGCATAGTTGTTGGGTTTTTTTTTTTTAAGGATATTGAGTTAAAGCAAACCAGCATTAGGGAAAATGAATTCAATGTGATCTCCATATAACTAATCAATGTGTTAATTCCTGAAGCTTTCCCCAACAGAAACCTTCCATTCTGGATATCAGATTCTTCATTCTGCTTCTGCCTGCTCCCCCTTCCCTATTTTTATTTAATCTTTATATACAGAAATGTTTTAGAGGGTGGATGCTACCAGCAGAGCAGACAGTAATTCCTCTCTACTCTTCCATCCTGGAACCCTACATACAGTGTTCAAACCAGGGATACCATATCACTTTTTAAATTAGCCATATAGGTATTTTTTCTAAATAACAAGGTTTTCTTCTTTATTAAGAGCCATAAAGATTATACAAATGACACAAGTGTACATTTTCACTGTAAATAAAATAGAGAAAGAGGTGAGAGCCCTCCTTTATTGCCCCCAAACCCAATCCTACTCCCCAACCCTAAGGGAAATCATCAGTAATAGATTGGGTGTGTAAATTTTTTCCCCCATATGCTCTTTATAAGGAATAAATTTCAGAAACAAAGTATGGAAAATATTTAACCTTCCACCACTATTATTAAGTTTTGATGTTTAAGAGGGAAAAATGCCCAAACACATAAAAGTGGAAAATCCCCAAACAGTTTGGTAAGATATGCATTTATAGGTTTCTTCGCTCTGGTGGAGAAGTCTTCCAAAGGTTTGACAGACATACTTTCAAACACATGTAAAGACATCTCTGCTTCTAGAAAATAAACTAAAAATGAGGTTGATTTCTTTAGAAAATAGAAAATCTTTTATCAGTTTACAAAGGGGGGAAAAGGGAAGGAAAAAAAATTAAACCATATTTCAACCACTCAAATATTATGTTCAACCAGTTTTGTCTTTTTCTTTCTGCAGTGCAGTGGCATCATTCTTAAAACTCATTTTGTGAGTTTGGGCGATTTTAACCCAGTCTCTTCCCATGATATAAATGTACATTAAAAAAAAATGTTTTTTTAATTGGCATTTTAATAAGATAATAATCTTTTATCCCTTCTTTATATACCTCCAGTAATGCTAGAATAGTTTTTGTAGAATCTATAATTAAACAAAAATGTGGACCAAATTTAAAGGTTGCAGTCAACACTCCAATTTTGTTTTATAAATGAATTGAGGAATTCAAGCTGGCAGAAGAGATTGGGGTGATGGGATGAACAGTCTGCTTGTGTATAAAATGATTAAGCAAAAATGATAATGAAATTATCCAGAGAGTCTTGCATTTTCTCTTTCCTGCCCTATGAAGATGCATAAGAATTTCATGCTCATGTTGTAAGCATGTTCCCTGACTAATAACTGATTGTTTACAGTTGCTAGCCTGTGCTGAATTTCTTTAAGGGCATTAATTATCAAGGGTACCATTTTCTATTGCCTGTCTGAGTAAGCTCAGGAACAGGATGACATTTTAAGTACACCTTTAGGCTATGCTCTGTCTTCACATGATGCTAAATTCAGAGAACAAAAGACAAAACCAATCTGAAAAACCACCAAGCTATTTGCCTGGCACCACAAGTCAACAGGTCCAGCCAAAGGATTGAATGCTCACATTTCATTTGCTTTTTAACTGAGATCCTTGTGCAGACAGGGAGAGAGAGACTCAAGAACTCTGTAGCAAAAGACATGTGATCATTCCACTTCAGAGGGTGCTGTGAGTGAAATGAAATATCCAGTCCCCGACATTGAGGAACACACAACGTGCTACAGAAGATCAGACAAACTGCATAAGATTAAAGGATAATTCTGACCAAGGGTGATAAGAAAAGATTCAGGTTGTAAAGTTGCAAAAAAACTTCACATTAAGAAGTATTTATATGTTTGTGTTTTTTTTTTTTTTTCTGTACTGTGTTCTTTGTCTTTCTTTTGCAGAGAGATGTAATTGAATGATAGTTCAATGATTTGCAGTTCAGCTAATATTTTCCCCCTGAAGTTCAGGTTTTCTCTAAATAGCTTCATTCAAATCATTCACCCAGTTCAATTCACCCAGCAGCAATTTATTTATCGAGCAATTACAATGTGTCAGCAGCAACATATTAGTGATGTAGTGACAACGGTCAGCAGGACAGGTGCTGGGACAGGTACTATTTCAAGGAGAGCAGAGGAGTTTGGAAATAAGGGGTAAGTATAGAGACAGACAGAGCTCACCAGTTTGGGGAAGCAGGAAGTAACAGAGGAGGTGACATGGAGATGTTACACAGGGCAGTGACTCTTAGAACGGGAGCGAGCAAGGGAAAGGGAAGGGAGAAGCCAAGCAGGGTGCGTGCAGAGGAGGTCCCATATTCACCTCAATGGGAAGCAGTATTGCAGTGGTGTTAGAAGCCCTAGATCTTTGTCCTTTTCTGGAAATCTTGAATGTGAATGTCACTAGCTCATGCATTGATTCCATAAACCATGATTGGTTCTCCATGGACAGGGATTTCTCTGGGGCAAATCATTGCCAGATTTCCAAGCACATAAACCTCGTCTGGCTCTGAATGGATCAACTAGTGTGAATCAACATAGTGTTTATCAACAGAGTATGATTCATGGTTGTCAAGTTTGTCAAAACAAAGGGAAACAATTTTCTAGAATCTTCTATGCCCAGTACCACAGGACATGGTTGAAAATCTGTATTTGGTGGAATATCTCTTTCTGGCCTTGCTCATGCCATGTTACTTGAAAGAGCTTGGCTTCATGGAGACTTTCAGAGACAACAGCCAGTGAGTGCGCCCAGCCCTCCCGGCGGCTCTGGTTTGCGGGGCTGAGCACACCTCGGAGGTATCACTGGCTCCTTCATAGCCCTGGGCTTTTCCACACCTGGAGATAGAATTTTCAGAAAAGATAAGGAACGTTTTTGTA
Organism: Eubalaena glacialis; assembly: GCF_028564815.1. Taxonomy (NCBI): domain Eukaryota; kingdom Metazoa; phylum Chordata; class Mammalia; order Artiodactyla; family Balaenidae; genus Eubalaena; species Eubalaena glacialis. The sequence continues at coordinate 78,893,730 of NC_083722.1, forward strand.
AAATTCTTCTAAACTGGCTCCTTCCTCTATTAGAAACCTGGTAGTTTCATACCCAGGGAGAAAACTTCTTTGCTGCCTAATCTTCAGTGTTTTAAGAGTTAAGGTGGCATTTATGGGCTCAAGTCAATCTTATAAAGTTGAAAATGAGCCCACACCATCTCGTTTTAGCCTCATTAATGAAGAAAATTGGCTGTACTAGACTCTGAGCTGAGTTTTCTTTGAGTTAAAGGAGAACCAGGTGCATCATCTCAATAGAAGAAAGTCAGCCTTCTGTCGAAACTCCAATCTATTTAGTTACGGAAGGCTTCCAAAGGAGAAGGGAAAACTTCAACTGTTGCAGCATGGACCTTTCCCAAGGGCCTCCAGTAGAAGTTCTGTGCAATGCCAGCCATAAAGGGGAAGGGGATGGAAACTAGAACATGAGGGCTGAGGACTAGAGAAGGGATGGCAAATGGATATCAGTTCTGATTGATGAGTGGCTGCTGCTTGAGCACTGGGTTGGAAGGATGGGAAAGTTGCATCTGCGGTCATTGGAAAGGGCACCATGATTGATTATCAGTGTCTGCCTTGGGTACAGAGAGGGATGTAGCTCCAGATGCAATCACCTACACTCGCTGAGTATTGCTAACATCCCTCTTGCTTAAACCTTCTATGGGTCTGTGGAGGCAAAAATATTATTTAGAAACAATTGATAACTTTTTCAAAGACATAAAGATATAAAAGGCTACAGACTTTAGATACTTAAGTAGTACAAGAGACTAGAAATAAATTAAGTGACATGATATTTAGCAAATGGCCCATATGGGGACGTTTAGGGGGTCATTTGCACACTTTCTAATTGAGTATTATAACTATCCATGCTAAGATAGTCATGTATGTATGGAGCATTAGTTTAGAGTGAGCTGAAAATATTAGTAATGATGATGACCATAATAAATAATAACAACAGTAACAACAGCTAGTATTTACTGAGCATCAATTAGATGGCAAGCCCTCTTCTGTGTTTTACGTATACATGATATCATTATTCCTCGGAAAAGCCCTCGAAGGAGATACTATTATAGCCCCATTTTAAAAATGAGGAGACAGGCTCATAGAGGTAAAATAAGTTTACCAAGTTTGCAGAGCTAGAAAGTGTTGGCAGAGTTGTGATTCATAGTGAGGCAGTCTTGTTGGGAATGACCAAGCTTTCAGTATTCACCACAGTATTTCACTACCCTCATGTCTCATGTAGAGTCAAAGGTCAATGTTTTGATAATAAACAATAATACGTAAATAATAATACATAAAGCCTTTTTCATGCTAGACAGAAGTTATCCAGAGGTAATTTCTACACAACAGAGAAATTTTCCTTTCATTATCTCAGAGATTCTGCCTAACCATGGTTGAATACCTCTAAACAGCCATCAGGACTGCATTAATGATTTGATTTCAATATTCAACACGGGTGATGTCTAGAAGATCATGAGAAGTAATTGAAATCTGTACAGGCATGTAAGAATAATTTCTGTGGAGCAGGTACAAGGCTTATGTGCCTCCATAGATTTACTGTGAGCATTTTGTGTGCTAGATTTGCTGAGAAATGACCCAGACAAGGCCCTTTCCTTAAGACTACAGAGTCAATGGGGGAGGCCAGACAAGTACATATATAAGCAGAATAGAAGGCCGAAAGTGACTAATTCTAAATGGGTGGCATGGGGAAAATGTTCTGGAGAAGAGGGAATCTGAACTTACCTTCGAAGTTTGAATAGTGGTCCAAAGGCACAAGGGACAGAATTCCTGGATCTTGTTCTGAAGGCAATGGGGAGCCATGGACAGCTTTGGAGTAGAGGAGTATATTATTCCGAACTGTACCATTAAATGATTATAATGCAGCAGGGCAGAAGCTGGATTGTAAGAAAAAACACTGGAGGCAAAGACACCCAATCGAAAGGCTACTTCAAAAGCCTGGACAAGAGTTAATGAAGGCTTGACCAAGGTCTGGGGCAGGGGCCTGGAAGGAGGAGATGTGCAGGAGTCTCTGTGGGAGGTGAAGCCGACAGGAGGCAGGTGCTGCCAGCATCTCTCATGGTCAATGCCAGCATGGCCTCTCTCTGAGTCTCAGACTCACACTGTGTTTAGGTAGGGGCAGGAGGGCAGGGGCCTTGCTCTGGGGGAACGGGTCAGCAAGCTTCTATTCTGGGAAAACTGTAACGACCTCCAGCATTCTTCTAGGGCCTTGACATTGACTTGACCCAGACCAACATTTTCCTCTCAGTCATGCTTGTACTTTTCCACTTAAATGCAACGGAAGCCTAGTTCCACAGGGATTCCAGGGAGACCAGAAGGGTGAAATCATCTCCTGTCTTGGGATATAGCAGGCACGTTATAGCTCTGATTTCAGTTGGGAAGGACCTTAACCATCCCATCTGACTCCCCTTGGGCAAGAGAGAAAGGTATGCAAACAGATCATCAACAATACCAGGGAGCTTGTAACAGTGATGCAGACACAGAATGTTTGATCAGTGAGGGACCAAGACTTTATCCTCTGTCTGTCCAATGGCTGCCCTGAATCCACAGCAGGAAACAAAGAAGCCCATGTTTATTAGGGTGTATTTTGGGACAGAAGCACATTGGTACAGCATTCATTGTTTCAGACAAATAAAATACTAAGTTGCTATAGAAATATACCTTACCTTGAAAGGACTCCCCTGAGTTAATACTTCTGTATTAAATTAGGATAGTGCTATAATAGACTAATGTGATACTGTGCTAATCTGGATAGTGAATGAACTTAGATATGCATATTAATACTTAGTTGGATTAAAACAACCCATAGCCAAACGCTCCACCACGAGCTTGAGGTTGCTAACATAGTTGTAATTTATTGCAATGTCTTCTCCTAGACACCATCCTCCTCATCAATTTTTATTGTCATAGTCTTTTGGTGGCAATTCATTGTGTTGTTGACTTAAGGACATTTTACTTATATTCAAATTCAAAATAAAACTCATTTTGCACCATGCTCAGATTACTCCGATGCTCCAGAAGGAAATATCTTCATTCCTATGAGGCGGCTGGAGCCGGCCACCAGTACATGTGGTCAATCCCTTTCTTGCCCCATTCAGATGTTCCTCCTTTAAGAATGTTCTTGTGTCTGCAGCACACCAGCCCGACTCAGGAGTCAGAATGTGGAAGGAGTCAAAAGGGCTCTTTTCACAGATCTGCCGTTCAGTTCACCTCCCTTTCACAATGAGCAGGCAAAGGATTGTGAGCGGGTGGAATGACAGAGTCTTTCTCCCTTTCTTGCTCACAGCTGTGGCTATCCAACCAGGCTTTCCTTTCTAAGACCTCCGCAATCCATCCTGGGGTGGGAGTATTTGTAGTACAAGGACATTATTCTGAAATCTGTCAGTCTTCATGTTAAGTGGATTCTTGCATGTTTGCGCCTGTGCTTATTTTTAAGTAAATTTATGTGTGGTTGTAAGATCATTCTGAGACAGGGGGATTACTCAAGGGGCCATTGCACTCACTCAGGATAAATGGAAAGGGAGAAGTTTGGGCTTGGCTATTTCTGGGATAAGGGAGTTCCTTGGGGGTAGGGGCCATTAGCCAGCTGTCCAGGTAGAGAAAGGGTCTGAGGCTGATTAGAATGGCCCTAGTAGCTGTGACCATCTGCAGGATTCACCTGGGACGGTCCTCTCCAAGGTACAGCCTATGGACTGACAGCATCACCATTCACTAGGGCTGGGTTAGAACCTAACTTTCTCCATCCTCATCCCAGACCCACTGAATTAGTCTCCAGGCATCGGGCCCAGGAATCTATGTTTCAACAAGTTCTCCAGATGGTTTTCATGCGTGTTGAAGTGTGAGAAGCATTGATCTAAGGTGTGGGGTGTGCCATCCCCTCAAACTATAGTTAAAGCCAAGCTTGCCCACTGATGGGGCACCATCTTTCCCATGATAACCTCTTTCTCCTTCAACGTTTGTGTTCTGGAAGCTTAACCATAAATGGAGCCCAAGTTTACATCCTTTCTCAGTTCCTGATAGTCTTTAACAAGTTGCTGGGATACTTTGAAATTATTTGTTTTAAATATAGGGCTGGAAATGTGATATGAAGTTAAACATAGATGAGCTCCATGTTCAAAGACTGAAACCTACAAATGTGGTGGAAAAGACTAGTATTAAGCCAATGATCTTTTTTGTTTTGAAAATCTGTTTGGAAAATGTTTCCAAAGCCCGTTTTAAGAGATCATTTCACTTTAGAGGAGTAAAGGGTAGAGCTGACTTTATTATTCCTATTTGGTAAGTAAGGAATCTGAGGCCCAGTAGAATATGTTCTGAGAGTGCCTTTAACATGGAAGTCTAGCTATGCTTTATCTTGTTTCAAAACTTTTCTGGTGGAGCACGTTGCAAAGGTCCACAGTCAGAAGGAAGGTTGAGCTACTGAATCAGATTAGTCTCTCTTCTGGCATTCCTTCTGTAGGAATCTTCAACCCCAAATGAAGGGGGAAGCCCAAATCCCACCCGGGCAACAGTGACAAAAGGGATGCATTCCTTGTCTGCTGGAGCTCTGTGGCCCCAGGCTCCAGGGCCATCATTCAGTGGGCAGATCACGCAGTACCCAGCAGAGGGCCAACAGCATTTTGATTTTAATAACTCCTAAGCTGAAGATGTCCTAGTTAAACTGAGGCTGGGCAACTACTTAGCAGTTTGTTAATATTTAGACTATTTAGTCATTCGAAACAATGCAATTAAGGATGAATCATGGCTCAGTAACCTAAACAAAATCAAATTAACAAATGGGCGGCCCTCCCTTTGGTCTGGGAGGCTAATTCATAACCTCCCGCCTCGAGATTCCCTGAAATCTTTTTGTGCAGATTTCAGGGCATCCAGACTCTAAATTCCTTCCCATGTTGGTACAGACCCAGTTGTGGTCCTTGGGTGTACAGCTGGGTACTAAAAGGAAAGGGCATTTTGAAGAGGTTTGCCATGTAGAATCTCTGGGTGCTGACATGACAGGGTAGTTGGTATGAGTACAGACTTTAGGATCAAATAGACCACAACCTGAGTCCTAGCTCTACCCCTTACTAGCTGAGTGACTATGGGCAAGTTATTTATCATTTTCCTATCTAAAATACAGAAATAAGAACAGAATCACATATATATATATATATATATATATATATATATATATGTAATATGTATGTATCCAACAAGGATAATTATTAATGAATTTAAATTTTGAATCAAGTCTATAATACTAGCATAACTCATTACCAGGCAGTTTTCTATATTATATCTTAAATTCTGATTTTCTTTATGTAAACCTATGATGATTAATATCTTTGAAACTCTGAAGATTTTCATGGGATCATAGACACTTGGAGTGTGAAAGAATTCTACCAGTTTTTGAGAAGCGGGTCCATGGAAGCGTGGTGTCTTTCCCAAGGTCGAGCCACTTGAGACAAAGGTGTGAGTGGAATCTATCCCTGTCAAGGGGTCAACTTCTCTCTGAGACAGAGAGAAGCCAGCTTTCCTCACCTGAAAAGTGAGATGTGTTCTCTACAACAATACTGCTCAATAGAATTATAATAGGAGTCACATAAGTAATTTTAAATTTTCTAGTAGTCACATTTTAAGAAGTAAAATGAAACAGATTAAAATAATTGTAATACTATATTCCATTTAACCCAATATATCCAAAACATCATCTCAACATAGAATCAACGTGAAAATTTATTAATGACGTATTGTACATCTTGCACCATATCTTTGAAATCTAGGGTGTGTCTTACTCTTATAACACATCTCAATTCAGAGGCTAAATTTTTATCAGTCATATTTATATGTATTTAATTTCATAATGTTTATGGGTGAAAAAGTAGATTCCCATACCCAAGTTATTCTGAACATACTTAAATGTTTTCCAATATCTGAATTGAATGTTTTTAAACTAAAACTTACTAAAATGAAATAAAATTCAAAATTCAGCTCATCAGTTGCACTAGCCACATGGCCATGTTCAAGTGCTCCATAGTCATATGTACCTAGTTAGCCATCCTATTGGATAGCGCAGTCCTGGGCCCTTCTAGCCCTAAAATTCTAAGTCTTGAGAAACCTTGCTACCATCTCCTACACAAAGATGATATAAAAATGATGACAGAGGGGGTAGGTGGCTTGCCTGGAGAGATGACAGATTTGTGCTTGAGAGAACAGGCATAGGTTCAGATGCTCTCGATTGGGTGAATTGGGCAATGGTTTAACCTGCCTGAACTCCAGTTTGCTCACACATGAAATGGGGATTGTAACACTTACTTCAGAAAGTTATCAGAATGGTGCAACGTGAAGGTGTTTGTAGAGTACTAACTCCAGGACAGGAATAACAAGTGCAGAATAAAATGTGGTCTAAAAGCTTCTGAATGGGTGGCCCCAAATTTCTGCTTATCTCCATTTGACAAATATAAGCCTTTCACAAAGAGTTCATCTTTGATCATGGCGACACTGTAATTGCCTAATAGCCCTCTAGTCATGCCTTTGGGACTGTTGGGAAAAGTCCACTGATACTCTGCAGTTAGAAGTGGTTGCCACTTGGTGATATAATGAGGCAGAATGCTCTTTTTTGATACTAGGCTTTGGTACATGATGTTCCCTTTTTCTGGAATGCTCTTTCTGGTTCCCTCCTTTCTGCCTGGCAAATTCTTACTTATTTTTCAGAACCTAGTTCAAGTGTTTCCTTGGGTCTCTTGCAAACAGAATTTCTCAATGTTTCCAAGCATTCTCTACTGTTTTATTTTGAAAGTCATGATGGCTAAGAGGTTATGTGGTGACAGTACGGTTTCCTTCTTAGGTAAGTTCACAGGAGGGCTATTATGGAATCAGACAATTTACCTCAAAGAAAAATGTAATTTTTGAGGTCAGGGGGATAGTAGCAATACAACTAATAATGACAATAATGTTTGGTACTTTACATGAATTGTTTTATCTAATCCTAAGAACAACCCTGTAGAGATACTATGACTCCCCTTCGGAAATGAGGAAACCTGGCTGAGAAAAACTGATTTTAGAGGTCTGCTCTTAACCACTGTGCAGCCCAGACTTGCCATTTTGGAGAACATGACAGACACTGCTATCGTCTCTCCCAAATTCACCCTTCTTTTCCCCTCACTAGGAGAACCTCAGATTTGTTTGAGGTATCAGTGTACCCAGTTAAAAACACTCACTGCTTCAGACTCCCTTGTCACATGCCTAAGGCTCCTGGGACAGACAGTTCTGACAGGCCTTTGCTCCTTGCTTCTTCTTCCTTTCTCTAGCCTGAAATTTGCAGTTGATGCCTGGAGGCACAGCAGCCTTCTTGTGACTATGAAGTCAAGAGCCATTATTCTAAGGATCACAGGACAGGAAGCTAGGAGGAGCCAAGATATTTGAAACTTTGACCAGCTATACCTCCCTGGGCTGCTGCATCCAGACTTCCCATTAGGTTATCAATATTAAATCTCCATTTAATTCAGCTGCCATAGTCAGATTTCAGCTACAAGCAGCCAAATGCAACCCTCATTAATGGAGAGAATTTAGAGCCAGCCGAGAAACCCAACAAGCTACATTAGAATTCTTCCTCTTCACAAACTGCTACTTGTTAGAGTCTCTTCTAATTTGGCCTTTGCTGTAGGCCCTTATCCTTATCATTTCAACTGACTGGACAGATTTCCTGTCCTCCTTCCAGAAACTGGTTTTGTTGCCTCCATGATATTTCCCAAGAAGGGTGTTTTCTTGGCTGACTGGAGTCATTCTTCTTGGACTATCTGCAAGGTTTCCCACAAATAGCACAGAGATTCATCCGGTAAAACTGAAGATTGCATGATCATGGTGACAAGGATTCCTGCCTCCCCTCAGGCCAGAAGTCAAGTGGTGCAGAAGCCTGGAGTCCAGTTTCCAAAGCAATCAAATAAGCAGCTAAAAGTGATGTCCTAGGACAGGGATTGGCAAACTACAGCCTGTAGACCAAATTCCACCTGAACCTGCTTTTGTAAATAAAGTGTTACTGAAACACAGACATGGCCATTTGTTTATGTGTTGTCCTTGGAAGTCTTTGCTATAATGGCTGAGTTGAGTAGTTTTAACAGAGACGGTATAGCCTGTAAAGCCTAAAATATTTACTATCCCTGTACCTCCACAGAAAGTTTGTTCACTCCTCTCAGAGAACAACTAGCTATGGAAGAAAGACATACCAGAGATCGAACAGTAGAAGAAGAAACAGTAGAAGAAACAACAACAGCTCCAGCCCCCTTTTATCCTACCAAGCACAGTGCCAATTAGGTCTTTGCCCCAGTTCTGAAAGGTGCATTTGAACTATTCATTTTATGTGTAAGGATTCTGAGGCTTGTAGGAGGTTAAATACCTCCCCTGAGGTCACATCTCATGATTGATGAAGCCCGAATTCTAACCCAATTCTGTCTGGATCTAAAGATCACAATTTTAGTCATGAATCATTAACTGTCACACTACATTCCTCCTCTTCGGTTTAATCCAATTCCTATGGTAAATACTAAAGACAACACAGAGAGCATTTTAAATTAAAAACTGACTATGTGGAAGGAGAAAATCTACTTAGTTCAGAAAGGGCCAGAACAAGGAGGTCAGGATATATGCCCCAAGGTAGGTGGCGGAAAAGGAGATCCAGGACCTAAAATGGGTGGAATGAAAGTGCCAGTGAGAACGGAGGGACATTGTTTCTCTGCTCAAACTGGGCCCAGTCAGTGTCAGTCTACGTAGGGGGTCTGCCCAAATAACTCTCCTTTCATCAGATGACATAACACCTGAAACGCCACCATTAGCCCTGCACTGAAAGAGGAGCTATCACTGAAGAATGGTGCTAATCTAGTGGGAGGCCTCTGAGGGCCTGGGTCACAGGGCCCAGTGCTCACTCCTCAACATACTTCTGTGCAAGTTATCAGTGACTCCATTAGGTGTGAGCCATGACTTCATGCTCGAAAAAAAGAGAAGTGGATGACAGATGTTGAGATGGAGGACATGTGCTGAGGCCTGGGGATTTGCGGCGTATGTTTAGCCTGGGAACATCATACCACAGGAGAACACATATGGAAAGAACGGGGTGTGTCTGAAGACTTAATGTAAGTCTGATGTGAGCCCAAGTTTGGAGGTGGCCACTGGAAAAGCTAATTTGGTCTTTGGCTTTACAGTAGTTGAAGTATGATATCCAGGGCATGGAAGGTGACAGTTCCATTTAACCCACCCAGGCAGAACACACCAGGATCTGAGAAGATGGAAGTGAAGGATATGAAAGGTCTGGAGATCAACAGCTGTACATCTATCCAAAAATTTTGAGACCCTACCATATGCAAGGCACAGTGGTCTTTGTTGGATATGCAAATGATTTTACCTTTGAGCAGGGTATACAGACATTAAATCAATGATTACACAAACATAGAATTAGGAAACATGGGCTGTGCCATGAGGGGAAAGTACACAGTGATGATATAGGTTATAACAGGATCCTTAGGTTAGACTGGGTCTCTGGGAAGACCTGTAAGAACATGACATTTAAACTGAGACCTAAGAAGAGGTCAGTGGGTGGCAGCCTCTCAACCAGTGATGAAGAGCAATGCAGGCAGAGGGAACAGCAAGGGCAAAGGCCTGGAGGTAAGAAGGAGGAAGATGCCTCAGGGCATTTAGGCCATTTTAGAGAGCTGGATTTCAATCCAAGTTCAATGAAGAGCTATTGGAGGGTTTTAAGCAGAGACAAGATAGGACCATTCTGTATCTTTGCTTTGGCTACTGTGGGATTAGAGGAGGCACAAGATTAGAAGGGGAAAGCCCAGCTCTAAGGCTACTGCAACAGTCCAGCCTAAAGGGGATGACAATAGAGCCATGGAGGAATGTCTGGAAGCCCTGGGAATTGAACCCTGGAGAAACAGATCTTTGTAGGGAATGTAGTATTTGTCTTCCTATCTCCAAATAGCGAGGATGTGGAAGAGGGACTGGCGTCCCTCAGTCCTGCCAAAGAAAGAATAAGTAGCAATGTAAGACAGCTATTGAGGAGGAGGTTTGCACTCAGCATAGAGAACCTCCAAGGAAGCAGTCACCTGGATGCTGCTTTCCAAAGCATACTGTAGAGCGGGGCTTCTGGAGTGTCGTTCTGTGGCCTTTTAGATCCAAGAAATGCTCCGTGAGAAAATAATTCTGTAACTAATTGAACGAGACATGCTGTACACACTCTCCTTGGAGAGTCACCTTGTACCTGACTGGATTCTGTAGCAGTACTAAGTCCTGCTGCTAAGAAACTAATTTGGCAAGATTTAAGCCACCATTTTCCAAACTTATCTGCCCCAGAACTCTATAATAAAACTGCCTATTAATGTTCTGTGAAACCAGTGGTCGATGGGACACACTTTGGAGGACACTGCTGTAAAGAACTTACACATAAGTCCAAGGGTGAGTTCTAAAGTTTCTTCCAAGTCTATAATCTGATGTTCTGTGTTAGGCTTTACTTTATTCTTGCAGTTCCCTTTTACAAGGCGGATATTTCTGAGGCGACAGGAGTTCCAGTGTTGAGAGGATCATAATGCATGCAAAGAGTGCTATGAGATAGATGTGGATTTAAACCTTGACCCTCCCACTTACTAGCTGAGTGATCTTGAGTCATCTCTTTAACCTCTGTGATGTCAGTTTCCTCATTTGTAAAATGGGAAAAATGTTAGTGCCAACCACAAAAGTTGTAGAAAGAACTCAATGAAATGTGTAAAGGCTAGTAAGCAATCCATAAACGGATGCATAGGATCAGTCAGCAATGGCCCTTGTGGTTACCATTACCCAATGACCCAGGCCAGTGGTTCTCAAACTTCAGTGACATCAGCATCATCAACATAATCTGGAGGGCTTGTTGCAACACTGATGTGGAGCCCCACTCAAGAGTATGATTCAGTAAGTCTGACGCCCACCTGTTTTCTATTTGTAACAAACTCCCAGATGATGTCAGTGCTGCTGGTCCAGCAACCACACTGTGAGAACCACTCAACTAGGTTGGTGTTCAAAGTCTCCCCTCCAGTTTTTCTCCATTCTGGAAGACAGGATCAGGCTTAATTTGCAGGTTCTTAACGAGACAAGCCCAGAGTGACTTTCTTCTTACGCAATTTCCTTCTTGGGGCCAAAACTAGGCTCTGAAAGGGAACCCCCTACCCCACTCCACAGGTGTATTAGAGTGGGGGTGAGGAGGGCAGGAGACACAGGAAGCGAAAACACGTTCCAGGAGGGGAGAGGATCAGACTAGTTCACACGTCTTGAGAGGCCTTTGGTATAGATGCTCGGATTCAAAGACTGTCTCCCATTTATCCTCCAGGCCTGGCTTGGCTCCTGGAGAAGCAGTTAACCTTTGGTTCCATTTTCAAACATTTTTCTCCCATTTCAGAGCCCCTGTGGAGGATTCTCCTTCTCACTGGAAGCGCCTAAAAAGACAAGTCCATTTTTTGGGCTTGTCTCCATGGTTCTCAGGAGTTTTTAGGTTGGTTAAAAAAAATACCCATACTTTATTCTCCATTCGAAGTGCTTTTGCAAGTTCTGACACATTTCCTGGTACCATGTTAAAGGCATGGGGTGAGTAGGAGATGATCTCAATAGAAAGAATATTTATGAACTATTATATTTATAAACACCTGGCATTTACATAAACAAGGGAACTGGGATTTTTAACAAGGTAACCTCTCCAGTTTGGCGTTCAAATAGAAAACATGCTTGTTGTGTTTTTCCTGTGCACAGGGAATCTCATTGAAAGTACATGGCACCCAGACAGTATTTTAGTAAACAGTGGTTTTCGTCTCTGGTGAGTTCTAAGTTAGACACCACATATGTGATATTGCAATAGTTAATAATTCTCCCTGGTTTCTTTGCATTTAAGGAGTGATGAATGTCATCTTTATGATGATAAGTCCCCTTGAAGGCTTTGCTGTGGCAGTTGCAATGCTGAGCCCAGAAAGGTGGAGGGACAACATGCCCAGAGCAAACTGCTGATAGCAGGATCCTCACCATGGGTGTGCCCCTCCCCCATCTGTCTACCCCCTCCCCCACCCGCCACCCCCCACCTGCCCAAGTGGCACCAGCCCTTCCTTTCATGTATGAAGAGACTGAGCTTCATGAGGGTCAACTGTCTTACCCAAGGTCACAGAACTCCTAAGCAGCCCAACCAGAACTGAACCAAAGTCTGCCTTAGTCTAGAGCATCTTCCACCCAGACTACAGTCAAAATATTTTGTAGAATTATAAGTTCCCATTTCTCTTGTTTTTATTTCTTGGCCTTAAAAAACTCCAGTAATTAATTTTTTTTTTCTTCAGTGTAGCACCAGATGGTGGAACGACACATATATTAAGCTTCAGACCCTGATCTCAAATCTAGCCATCACCACCTACCAACTGTGAATATAACTTGGACAAGTTGTTTAGACTCCCAGTCTCAGTTTCCTCATTTGTGAAATTGGTGGTGGTATTCTCTCTTCCTGCGGGACCTCTTGAGATAATGAAATGAGATGCTGTTTGTGATGTGCCTGGCACACAGTGGAAGCTCAGAAAATGTTAACTTCTTTCCTTTGCTATCCATTTGGTTTCTCACTATTCTTCACCATCTTCTCCTATGCTCCTTAATGAAGGCTGGACTTTTCATAAATGTTTTGCCCCATTCTTCAGGAAAGGCTTCTTTTCCAAGCTCTGAGACTCCCAGGAGATACACAGTCCTGCAGCCAAGCACACTCGCTAAGACTCATCCATGTGAGTCATGGATTTTCCTCTCTAGGACCTGCGCCTGGTGAGTTCATTTCCACATCTTAATCCCATGTCACCAACAACAGTAGAATCAATAAAACCCACGTGTGATGCGAGACCACAAATCTATTTACCTGTTTGAATCAGGCAAGTACCTACTCTGTTGGCTCTTCATTAAACTTCTGGGAAAATACTTTCCACACCTGGAAATATGAACTGGAAATCTCATCATGAGAGATTTTCCTGATAATTCCCAGGCTTCACTACATTGTGATGCTCAGGAAATTTTGACCTTGCTTTGTTTTGATCTGGACTAGAGTCAAAAGCATCTCTTAAATGAAAAATCATTTTCAGAAGGGCTAAAAATGTGGGGCCATTCATTTTGATTGCCACTGGATGCTTTTCATTCTGTTCAGCCTCTTTATCCCTAGCATCAAAAAAAAAAAAAAAAATCAACGTCGAATTGACTAGAGGCCAAGTTGGGTGACTTTGGTGAGAAAAAGTGTATGAAATAAGAGGTTATAGTCATTGAGAGCCTAAAAAGAGTGTAGGAGGTGAAAAAGAAAAAAAAAATGACCTGGAAATTATACTTGTCTATTTCTTTTTTTTTTGGACAGAACTGAATACATTTTCCAGGCTCTTGAGTTTAATTAAAGTCAAAGGAACATCTCAAAGGCAAGTAAAAAAAACAGAACAGGCAAGACATTGAGGTGGCTGGAATAAGAAACTGTGTAGAATGCTATGGAAAGACAAAACCCAAAGCAAGGAAAGGAAAGATAATGGGAGAGGAGAGGTGGGGGAGGGGAGGCAGGAGGGGCAGTGAGGAGGGGAGAGGTTGGGGAGGGGAGGGCAGAGAAGGGAGGGAAATATGAATTTGCCAAACCCGACCAGACGAAACAAACTTGTTTTCTGCCAGCAATACTCACAGCTCTCTTTTAGGCACTGGTACTTTCCTTAATTTCTAGATAGGTCACAGAAGCTAGATTATCTGTCTCATCTAAGGACACACTAGCAAATGGCAGAGTCAAGACCAAACCATTGCTGATTCCAAAGCCCATGTTCTTTCTAATCTACCCCACTACCTTGGCTTACCATTTATGCATTTCATTTTTTAGTGCTGGAGAAAGGGGTTAAAAATAGCTTTATTTCTATTTCTCCCTATAAGAGCAAAGTCAATACATACGTTGGTGCAATAATAATAACAGAACTCACAGGGGTTGTGCTCCTACTTAGTGCCAGGCCTGGGCCACATGCCTTGGAGGAGTTATCTCATTTCGTCTTTACAGCTCCATGGAGTAGGTACAATCATTTGGGACCTCCTTTTACATGTGAGGACACTGGGGCCCTCCCAGGTTATGCATACGTGCTCGAGGCCACGCAGTTAGAGAGGGGAGCTGGGCTCGGAAGCCAGCAGTGTGACTCCCCCGCCTGCCTCAGTCATTGTCCCATTCAGGCAGTTCTTACTGGGAAGTCATTAGAAGAACACTCTGAGAGTTTCTGACAGCAATTTTGCTAAGAGATATTGATTTGTTAACTATTTTAACTCGCTCCTTGTTTTCTCTTTTTACTTACTCTTGTCCTCAACCGTCGTATCTGTGAAACCATTGTTTTAATGTGCTAGTTTCAGATTTTCTAATATACATGAAACTAAACACACATTAAAATAAGTGAAAAAATGATAAAATAAAATTTAAAAATTCATCTGTATACCACCTACCAGTAACTTTTATGCTCCGCCAGTGGTAAGAATATTTTCCTCCATCACTGCTCAGAAATATCACTTGTTAATGAGGTAGAAAAAGGTCAGATCATACCCAACACTTCTGAATGGGGAAGAAAGAGGCAGGACCCAGACTCAAGGATTCAACTCCAGACCTTTCCCTCTGCACCACCAGCCTCCCTCCTGTGCCTCCTCTATGTTCCCTGGAATCCCAAGGATGCAGCTGGGGGCTTCAGAAAGCTTTAAGGTACAGCTGATCCTGTCTTTATTTAAAATGTTTGTATTTTGTTCATTGTGGATGTTTTTGCATTAATCTTGATTCTTTAACAAATACTGCATAAATTATTATGTGTTTTGATTACTGAGTTTATTTAAATGTTTTAATATATAATACATTTAATATGTTGTCTTTATACCAACATAGTCAAAAACATACTTTTTAATATTTTTTTAACAGAGAAGGGGGGCCCACAAAGATCACAACATGGTCCTTATGAAGCTGATTACTTCCTACCTCCGACACATCCCCACTTCTCCCTCAGGACCTGGGACCCCATGAGAGACCAAAACTGTACCAAGCAGTGTGCCCCACAGTGGCTCAGAGCCACTTGGCCCTTCAACTGCAAAACACGAATGCGTTTTAAAAGCTTTACCTTGGTGCATACTGTTTCTGAGAAACTCCATCATATGTAATTTTAAATTTCCATTCACTTACTGACGCTTATAACCCTTCTTGCAATGTCCTCAGCTTCTCTCTCTGGGGCACTTTAGTCTCCAACCTTTTATCCATGGTAAATTATCCATTTAATCAAACTATCTAGCTTAAGCACTTTTGGTTACTGCTTTATTTTTTTAAAACGGGAGGGGGGCATCCAACAAACCAGATGTGACTGTCTCCAGTTTCGTTTCTTAATGTACAAGTTGCAGGTTCCTTATAGATCCTCTGGGGTAAATCACAAACAAGAATTAGCACATCACCAGCCTAACTTCCTCTTCTCAGCATGTCTGTTTCAAATTAAAGTGAAGGACAGACTCAAATATCAAAGGCATATTGCCCCTAAATTAGCCAATCAGCTCCAAATACAGCTGGAAACAAGAGCAGGGGATAATGTTTTTCAATCAGCGGACAACCCTTTGAAAGTTTAATTATAAATGGTAACCGTTTATTTCAAGCTAAATGAAACTTGCCACTTCTATGTAGGCAATACACACTGTATGTCACCCCAGCCCAGTCTCTTATCTCTTACTGCCTACAACAGGGGGAGCAAAAATTATGTAGATCCCCATTCTCTGACTTCTATTATTGCATTATTCTTTGAAGGGAATGGAAAATGCTTGCTATACAATTGTTAGAAGAAATCAATTTTCTGAGCAGCTTTTTTTTTTTTAACAAAGAAATCGGTCTGGGTTAAACTGACAAGGCAGATTAGAATCAATGTCCTTGGAATTGGCAATCCCGTTATCCATCAATGAGGACTGTTTTCCAGGTCAGGGGAAGGAAGGGGTGGTCAGTTTGAGATTGGTCTCAGGTGTCAGGTCTGGAGAGAAACGAGGTTGTTATCTGTTCCTGTCAAGGAGACGATGACCTCCATCTCAGGGGTTCGCGTTCTGGAGATAATTGCAATGAATCATTTGCAAGGCAAGCCTTCAGAACCTTCTGCATGGGTACAATGCAATCTTCCTCACCCATATGACCCCCACAGCCCCAAATTACATGTCACTTCTCCTCAGGTAGGAAGATACAGTGGACAGGTATGGATTTGTCTGCCCAGAGCATCACCACCCTTAGGAAACTCCTCCTCCCCCACGTCATGCAAGTGCTCCTCTCCTTAGCCCTGCAGGATGAAGTGTGATAACTGGCCAGCCTGAGTCAAGAGCCATCCCTCAGGTGAATCTACGTGAGATTCAAAGTGTGACATGCCCATTGATTTGCAGGATTCCCGTGTTCCTTGGAATCAAGCCCAGAAATGGAAATCTGGTATAGAGCTAGTGAGGCAATGAAGCCCAGCCTTTGAAAACGGACAGACCTGCCATGTAAGTAGCTGAGTGACCTCACGCAAACTGCTTAAACACGCTGAGCCTCCATAGTTCTATATGTAAAATGGGGACAATATCTGTCCTACAAAGTTTTTGTAAGGATTATAGTTATTGCTTGCAAAGTTCTGGAACTACTGTAGCTACTAAAAAAATAATAAACGTATGTAGTCATATACCAAATTATCAAACCTCATCAGCCAGTGATGATAAAATGGGGTCATATTTGTGTTTAACTCCCAAATGACTGTGATCCTGACTCCAGGTGGTGCACCCCCGGGTACCAGTTCTGCCCCTCCAAAACACCCTGAAGTACCTCCTAAGTACTTCATCCTGAAGTACTGTCTCCCATGTTGGCCTTTTCTAGTCACACCCATGCTTTTGCCATCCCCTATGCCTTTCTTAATCTCTGGCAACTGTTAATCTGTTCTCCATTTCTATAACTTTCTCGTTTTAAGAATTTTATATAAATGAAATCACACAATATATAACCCTTTGAAACTATTTCCATTCAGCATAATTCTCTGGAGATTCATTCAAGTTGTAGCATGTACCAAGAGTTCATTCAGGATTCCTCAATATGGAGATTCCACCATTTGTTTAATCCATTGGGACATCTGGGTCATGATATGCTTTTAAATATTGTACAAATTGCTTGATACTAATAAGCAGTTGTGAGAACACTTACTGGAATCCAGGAGTTGTTTTAAATAATTTATACCAATTTTCTTACTTTACTCTCGCAACAAATTTGATTAAACAGATGTAATGCATGGTTAAACTATAAGGGAAGATTAAAGAGAAGATATCTTCTCCTATGGACTTAGATGAATCTAAAGGGAACTATAGTATAATTCAAAATTAATGAAATTCTTCAGTTGCAGTTCCCTGTAGGGGTGATATAAAATGGGAATTGAGAGAGACTAAAGTAGATGACACGGGACTAGTCACTTGTAAAAGGAAAATATATAAATATCACTTCAAGCATTGTTTTAAAAAAATTAAGTATGAGGCTTAAAAAGTTTGGAGCAAAATAAAATTGAATAAAAAAAAACTGTCTAATGAAAACTGGGAAAAAATCTTGAAAGTAAAAATAAAGAATGTTAAATAAAAAATTATAGTGTTAAACAGCAAAAATTTCTTAATGTATTCAACATTACACTAAGTAAAAATAGAATAAATTAAACACACTGATTAAAAGACAGAAACTCTCAGATTGAATTAAAATGAAAACAAAAATAAGACCAAGCTCTACAATATTTAAAAAAGATACACTTCAGATAACAGGGTGGAGAATCGAGGAAAATAAAGGATAGAAAAAAATGTACCACACAAATAAGAGTCAAAAGGAAATTTAATATATGTAAGATTTATTTAAATTTTAATTTTCTTTAATTTAAAAAATTTTATTGAAATATAGTTGATTTAAAATGTGTTAGTTTCAGCTGTACAGCAAAGTGATTCAATTATACACACACATATAATATATATTATATATATAATATATATAATCTTTTTTTACATTCTCTTCCATTATACATTATTAAAAGATATTGTAATAGTATAGTTCCCTGTGCTATACAGTCGGTCCTTGTTGGTTATCTATTTTATATATAGTAGTGTATATATTTTAATCCCCAACTCCTAATTAACCCTTCCCCCCTTCCCCTTTGGTAACCATAAGTTTGTTTTCTATGTCTGTGAGTCTATTTCTGTTTTGTAAATAAGTTCATTTGTATCATTTTTTTAGATATCACATATAAGCAATATCATATGATATTTGTCTTTCTCTGTCTGGCTTCACTTAGTATGATAATCTCTAGATCCATCCATGTTGCTGCAAATAGCATTATTTCATTCTTTTTTATGGGTGAGTAATATTCCGCTATATAAATATAATATATATATATATAACATCTTCTTAATCCATTCATCTGCCAGTGGACACTTAGGTTGCTTCCAGGTCTTGGCTATTATAAATCGTGCTACTATGAACATTGGGGTGCGTGTATCCTTTCAAATTATGTTTTTCTCCAGATATATGCCCAGGAGTGGGATTGCTGGATCATATGGTAGCTCTATTTTTAGTTTTTTAAGGAAACTCCATACTGTTCTACATAGCAGTTTTACCAATTTACATTCCCACCAACAGTGTAGGAGCGTTCCTTTTTCTCCACACCCTCTCCAGCATTTATTATTTGTAGACTTTTTGATGTTGGCCATTCTGACTGGTGTGAGGTGATACCTCGTTGTAGTTTTGATTTGCATTTCTCTAATAATTAGTGATGTTGAATATCTTTTCATGTGCCTTTTGGCCATCTGTATGTCTTCTTTGGAGAAATGTCTATTTAGATCTTCTGCCCACTTTTTGCTTGTTTTCTTGATATTGAGCTGTATGAGCTGTTTATATATTTTGGAGATTAATCCCTTGTCAGTTGCATCATTTGCAAATATTCTCTCCCAATTTTTTTTTTAATTAATAGCTACTTTATTTATTTATTTATTTATTTATTTATTTATTTATTTATTTATTTTTGGCTGTGTTGGATCTTTGTTTCATGTGAGGGCTTTCTCTAGTTGCGGCAAGCGGGGGCCACTCTTCGTCGCGGTGCAGGGGCCACTCTTCATCGCGGTGCACGGGCCTTTCACTATTGCGGCCCCTTCTGTTGCAGGGCACAGGCTCCAGACGCGCAGGCTCAGTAGTTGTGGCTCACGGGCCTAGTTGCTCTGCGGCATGTGGGATCTTCCCAGACCAGGGCTCGAACCCGTGTCCCCTGCATTAGCAGGCAGATTCTCAACCACTGTGCCACCAGGGAAGCCCTTCTCTCCCATTTTGTAGGTTGTCTTTTTGTTTTGTTTATGGTTTCTTTTGCTGAGTGAAAGCTTTTAAATTTGATTAGGTCCCATTATGATAAAAACTCTCTCAATAGTGGGCATAGAGGGAACCTACTTCAACATAAAAATATATGACAAACCCACAGTGAACATCATACTCAGTGGTGAAAACCTGAAAGCATTTTCTCTAAGATCAGGAAAAGACAAGGATATCCACTCTCACCACTTTTATTCAACATAGTTTTGCAAGTCCTAGCCACAGAAATCAGAGAAGAAAAAGAAATAAAAGGAATCCAAATTGGAAAATAAGAAGTAAAACTGTCACTGTCGCAGACGTAGAGAATGGACTTGAGGACATGTAGAGGGGGAAGGGTAAGCTGGGACGAAGTGAGAGAGTGGCATGGACTTCTATATATTACCAAATGTAAAATAGCTAGCTAGTGGGAAGCAGCAGCATAGCACAGGGAAATCAGCTTGGTGCTTTGTGACCATCTAGAACGGTGGGATAGGGAGGGTGGGAGGGAGATGCAAGAGGGAGGAGATATGGGGATATATGTATATGTATAGCTGATTCACTTTGTTATAAAGTAGAAACTAACACACGATTGTAAAGCAATTATACTCCAATAAAGATGTTTTAAAAAAAAAACAACTGTCACTGTTTGCAGATGAAATGAGACTATGCATAGAAAATCCTAAAGATTCCACCAGAAAACTACTAGAGCTCATCAATGAATTCAGTAAAGTTGCGGGATACAAAATTAATACACAGAAATCTGTTGCATTTCTATATACTAACAATGAAAGTTCAGAAAGAGAAATGAAGGAAACAACCCCATTTACCATTGCATCAAAAAGAATAAAATACCTGGGAATAAATCTACCTAAGGAGACAAAAGACCTGTACTCAGAAAACTATAAGACACTGATGAAAGAAATCGAAGATAACACAAATGGAAAGATATACCATGTTCTTGGATTGGAAGAATCAATATTGTCAAAATTACTACACTACCCAAGGCAATCTACAGATTCAATGCGATTCCCATCAAATTATCAGTGGCATTTTTCACAGAAATAGAACAAAAAATTTTTTAATTTGTATGGAAACACAAAAGACCCCAAATAGCCAAAGCAATCTTGAGAAAGAAAAACAGAGCTGGAGGAATTTGGCTCCCTGACTTAAGACAGTACAAAGCTACAGTAATCAAAACAGTATGGTACTGGCACAGAAACAGAAATGCAGATCAGTGGAACAGGATAAAAAGCCCAGAAATAAACCCATGCACCGACAGTCAATTAATCTATGACAAAGGAGGCAAGAACATACAATGGAGAAAATACAGTCTGTTCAATAAATGGTGCTGGGAAAACTGAACAGCTACATGTTAAAAAATGAAATTAGAACATTCTTTAACACCATACACAAAAATAAACTCAAAATGGATTAAAGACCTAAATGTAAGACCAGATACTATAAAACTCTTAGCAGAAAACATAGGCAGAACACTCTTTGACATAAATCACAGCAATATCTTTTTGCATCTGTCTCCTAGAGTAATGGAAATAATATATGTAAGATTTTTTAAATCATAAAGAACAGAAAGAGATGTTGCATTTATATATAGATATAGATATATATCCAGAAACAATGATAATAATAAGAGCAAAATACATAAAGCAACAGATGAAATAAATGGGAGAAAGAGAGAGGAAAAAAGCTATTGGAGATTTAAAATCACTGCTCTCAGAAGCTGATGTACCTAATCCAATAAAAATAGACTAGAATATAGAAGACATTAATAAAATAATTAAGAAGTTATGCATATAACTTTATATTAAAATTTGCATCCAGACATAGACCACACACTTTTTTTTCTAGAATAGATTGGTCATTAAAAGAAATCATATACTAGAGACAAAAAGAAAATATCAATATATTTCTAAGTCTCAAACAGAAAATGTTCTCTAACTTCAATGTAATAAAATTTAAAATTAATAAAACTGAGTTAGCTAAAAATAAAAATCAATTTATTTATAAACTAAGAAAAAATGAAACAAAAAAATTTACTATCAGGTAGAACTTGGGGAAACTAGAAAACAAAAGGGGAAATTCTACAGCTTAAAGACGATGAAAGTAGTACATGTCAACATTTGCTTGATGTTGCTAATGCAGTTCCTAGAGTGCAATTTATAGCTATGAATACATTCTAAAAATAAAAAATTTGAAAAATAAATAAGCTAAATGATCATCTAAAGATGAGAGGAAAAAGACAACAGAGCAGATCCAAAGAAACAAGAAAGATGGCAATATAAACATAAATGACAGCTGCAGAAGGTTTTACAGATGAGGGAAGGAATACACAATTCCTAACTTATATACATTGTCTTAGAAATTTGAAAATGGGGGCAAGTCTGGGCAGCTCATTTCATGAGACAAGTATAATTTTAATAGCTAAACCAGATGAAAAGAGTTCAAGACAAAAAAAGTGCTATAATTTGAGTTCTGAAGTTAGTTTTTAAAATATTAAATAAAATATTACCTATTTATTTCCAAAAGTATATTAAAATGATTCAAGGATGGCCCAACATAAGAAAAACTAGCAATATAATTCACCTTAAAAAAATAGAATAAAAGACTGGAGGGTCACAATAGAAATAGAGAAAAGCAGATGATAAAGATCAATATCCACTTCTGAAAGAAAAAAAAATCTTAGAAAAGTAGAAATAATCTGATAAAGTTTATCATCCAAAATTCATTGAAAAGATCATTTTCATAAAGAAGTTTTATACGCATTTTTTTGAGGTCAGGAACAAGACAAAACTTACCACTGTAACAACTGCTATTCCAAATATTTGGAAAAGCAATAAGATCACAAAAATAAATAATTTCATTTGAATTGGAAAGGACAAGACAAAATATTCATTACATAGAAATCCACGAAAATCAGGAGAAAACCATTAGAATTTGTAAGAGAGTTCAGCAAGTTTTCCAGAAACAAGGTTAAGTTATAAAAACCAGTAGTGGGCACCTGCTAAAGCAAGTTCCTATTAGAAAGCATGATAAAAAAATGTACAATAACAACTAAAACTACGAATTATCTATTAGCTAATTTTAAAAAGATTGCACAGGATCTTTGTGGAAAATTTTTAAATTTTATTCTAGGACATGAATAATGATGTGCATAAATATTCTGCCTAAGGTTTGGGTCAATTAAACACTGAAATGATATCGATCAATATACCCTGAATTCATTGAAAATAAATGCAGTTCCAAGAAAAAATTCAAGCATGAATTTTTTTTTTGGAAAATGTTTTCTAAAATATATGTGGATGAATAAAAGTTAATGAATGGCAAAGAGTATTTTAAAATAGAAGAGTAGGGAGATCCTTCTTGCCAGGTATTGACATATTAAAAAGCAGTAGTAATAAAAACAGTACAGCAATAAAATAGGAGCAGGACAGTAGACCAAGGGAGCAGATTAGAGCACCCCCATCGACTCCTGGTGCCTCTGGGACCTGGCTTGTTACAGAGAAGGCATCACAAAATAGTGGGAGAAAAGAGTGATTATTCGGTAAATAGCATGGGAAAAATAGCCTCACTCTATGGAAAGTTTAAATTAAATCATTACCTCATACCAAATAAAATAAACTCTATATGGAGTAAGAACTAAACTGAAAGTTAAAAGTATAGAATTAATGAAGGAAATGTAGACAAAATCTTTATGACCTTGGGATACGAGAAGCTTCTTAATCCAGACTCCAACACATAAACCCCAAAGAGATAAATTAATGGGTGTGGTATCAAAATGAAAGATTTCCCCTCAAAATTACACCATAGACAAAGTTATCAGCAGGGGTCAGGCTTACTCTTGACACTGCAATGTCATCAGTTTACCAATGAGACTGTTAATTGAGCAGTTACTATGTATCAGGCACTGTTCTGAGTACTTTATATATGTTGAATCATTCACTCTTCTTGAATACTATTGTTACCCCCATTTTAGGGATGAGGACAATGGGTTAATAAACTTGTCTAAAGTCACGTAGCTGGTGAAGGGTAGAGCTGGGATTCGAACCCTGATAACCTGGCCAAATCCAGAATCTGTTCCCATAATTGTGGTTACACAGCTGTTCAGGATTTTCCATGCTGATGCCAAGGGGAGCAAGATAGGGAAGAGAAGAGCCAAGGATGTCAAGTACTGCAAGGATGCTGAGGAGAGACCACTGAATGTGTCCCTCCAGAGACTTCTGCAAGTACTATTTCAGGCGGAGGTGTGCTGACTTGTGGAGAAGTGACCAACAAGCAAGACAGCTCAATCCTTTAAACTACAACTCTAGAGAGTTTGAGAAGGACTCATCCTTTCTCTTAATTCTAGGCACGTTAGTGTTTTGTGGTTTGCATTTTAAGAATATATTTTTAAAAATTCTTTGGAGAATGCTGCCGTTGATGAAAAACATGACAGCTATAAACTTCCATGATTCTTACTCTCCAGAACAGACTCTCCACAAATTCAGGGTGTCTGGCAAATTATAGCCAAAGACTCTGAACAAACTGGTTTTCAAACCAGCATCTCCAACTAATATTTTCCACAACACGCAATCCCATTCTTGTTTGCAGTAAAACATTGGAATGAAACCATACTCTGTTCTCCAGCTCACATTATGGCCTGCTATAAAATGAATTAATATTCATAAATCTTTTTTACTGCACTAATCTCAATGTTTTAAAGTGGTGATTACCACCTGACATGGGGCAGGCCAACAACTAAAGGAATCTTCAAACAGCATAAGATCCTATTCCCACATGGGTGTTTGAAGAGGAAAGCAAAGGAAAAGGTTCACATGTTGAATTTGGGCATAAACACGAACATTCTGAGAAGATTTTCCATAAGGACTCCAGATACTTTGGGGTAAAAATGTCCTGAACATTTTTTCTGTAGAGTGTCTGGGAACATGAGCAAGTGTGCTGGGCATGGGTTATGTAACATGGAATATACCACATGGACAACCTTTTTGAAATTTTCCAGATGAGACCTATAGTTTGAAAAGCTTAGAAACATCTTCTGTGATATTCACGTTTTCTGTAATTAAAGTTCCTTCAGGCTCTGACAACTGAGCAGTGGATTAGCGTTGACTATCCATATCCAAAGCTACTGAGAAAGCCTACAGGCTTCATAAGGCTACCTGAGGAGAGGTGGGCCTCCGAGCTGCCCAACAGGAAACTCGGAACACATTGGAAACCAAGAATGCTACGGCCCATACAACCGAACAGAGAAACCGGGAAGAGAAGTAGTAGATGCTTTTGGTATGATTTTAATTAGAAGAATAAGGAAGCAGGATGGTTTATACTGTTGAGAATCTTTATTCTTAGTTTGGGACCTAAGTTTTCAAGAGTAGAGAAGGAACGAGGAGAGACTCATTCATTCAATAAATAGTTACTGAATTTCTACCATGCCAGAAAGCACCATGCAAGGCCCTGGGGATTTGATGGTGAGCAAAAGCAGAGCTTAAAATTTAGTAGGCAAGATGGCCAAGTAATGAGATGAAGGAGAGTATAATTATAAGCTGAGATCAATGATTTTAAGAAAAGTAATAGAGCTCCAAGATAGTAACGAAAGAGGTTAACCAGGTCTTAAGAGTCACAGAGATACTAAAGAATTTGAAAGTGTTCACTACATGAAAGGAAACAGTACCTGAGCTCTCCGCCAGAGAGACCCAAGAAGGGCCATTCTCCCCAGCGGTGTCAGGGGAAAAGTGGTGGTGGGAGAAGGTGGGGAGCAGGGAGAGCAGTAGCCGCCCCCTCCCCCTTCCCTGAGCACATTCTCCCAAAGGGATGCCTTGTCAACAATATTTTTTAAATACTCCATTGCCAGGAGCATTAAGATTGTGGAAGAACTTTGGAGGGAGCAATGTAGAGCAGATGTAGAGCAGATGTAGAGCAATGTCCAGGCTCTCAGCTACAGAGATGGTAGCCAGAGGTGTCTGGCAGTCATGTTCATCCCTCAGGTCCCACTGTGGGCCAGGCTGCACCACAGGTTTGCTCCTCCACGGGGGTAGGTCCTACCTAGCTCAGACTCTTTTCAGAACTCCAATGTGTAGCTTTACCAAGTTGCCTTTCCTGAGCTGCAGACCCCCAGAGCCATCTGCCTAATGACAGTTTTATTTGCCTGTCTCTCATAT
This sequence comes from Eubalaena glacialis, assembly GCF_028564815.1. NCBI lineage: Eukaryota > Metazoa > Chordata > Mammalia > Artiodactyla > Balaenidae > Eubalaena > Eubalaena glacialis. The sequence continues at coordinate 78,919,248 of NC_083722.1, forward strand.
ATTTCAAGTAAAAAGGGCCCCGAACTGTTCTTCTCTTTCAGTACTAAACCTCCTCCTCTGGTTTTCCATCCTAGTGAATGTCACCACCATCTCCTCATTGGCTCAAGTGGAAAACATGGCAGCCAGGGCATCGTCCTCAACGCTTCCTGTCTGTTTCATCTCTTCCTATCCAACCGATCAGTGAATAACTTTGAAGTCTACCCACGTGACCCTCTTCCTCCCACCTCTGCCTGTGTTGAGACCACATCACCTCTTCCCTGAAAGACTCCAACTACCTCCAGCTCCAACCTGGTCCCCCTGCTGCACTTCTTGCCCAGCCCCACCCCCCACCTCCAGCTCAGTTTTTACCAGAGACCTAGAGAGAATCTAGTGTGTGAAGCTTCAGAGAGAGAGAGAAAGCATGACTGCTTCCATCCTTGGGGCATCTCAAGGCAGCCCTCCTGATGCCCTGGGGGACTGGGAAATCCTTGAACTTCTGTTGACAGATGGCAGGAGGCCCATGGCAGAAGGCTGGGACTTCAGAGGAGAGGCCATTACTGTGTGAACTTTAGGGAAGATGAGTTCCTGGAAGGAAAGGCCTGAGGGAAACTGGTGCTTCACGTGCTCTAAAGCGTGGCTTTTCTGTTATTCCAGAGGCTTTTCTTTAAAAAACAAAAGTATAATAACCCTAGCACCACCACCACTAGTATGCTCTGGCTGACATGGTCAGTGTCTGCCGTATTTCCTTGGATCCCATTATCATTTCCTTCCTTTATTCCTTTTTTGCACACAGTGTCCAGTGTGCCTCCCAAAGCCTGTGCCCACGTCTCTTTCTCGGCGCTGCCCTTAGCCTACTGGAGTCCACATGTTTGATCACATGCAGTAAGGTACCGCCTTCCTCTGAAGTGTGTCCACATTGTCTCCAAAGCTCCTTAGGGATTTAGTCAGTATTACCCTTGATGTAACTGCTTGATATCCTTGCTTAGCTTCCTTCCCCTCCCTCTCCCACTTTCCTCTGGTTTTTCCTGGGATGGCCTCCCAGTAATCACTTTCCCATGAATCCTGGTCTCAGGTTCTGCTTCTGGAGAACCTAGCTCTCTGCACCAGGCACAGGCTAAGTACTTGCTGTGCATTCTTTCCTCCAATCTTCAAAAAAACCGCATGAGGTCAGGACTATCCATAGCCCCATTTTCCTGATGGCGAAACACAGGGTCAGGGACATTTGGTTTCTGTCACACAGCCAGTGCTGGGAGAGCCAGGTCTGATCCAACCCACGTCTGATCCAACTTTTGACCATTTTGCTACACCATGAAGTCACACCCACTCCCCTCCACCTTCCTCCACAGAAAGCAGAGTCTGAGAAAGGGGGCTCATTCTGGAGAGTGGTCCCAGGGAACAGGTGGGAGGAGCGGGAAGAGTACAACAGGACAGGGGAAAAGCAAATACGAGGGTGTGTTCCAGCTGCCTCCATGGTGGGGCTGATCCCATCCAGCCAGACCCTTGGAGTTGCCTGTGGAACACACCTCAGTATTGCCCACCTGAAGGATGGAAGGGGGAGTGTTTCTCCACCAGCTCTGTCCCCTGCTGGTCAAGGGTCCCCAAAGGTTTTAAGTGTCTCCCACTACCACCCCTACCTTGTCAGGGGAGCCCCCGGGCAGAATGTGGGAGAAGCACCGTCAGGTAGAGCCGGGTTGAGCAGCTGCCACAGCAGTGACTGGGGACGTGAGGCGGGGCCCAAAGGGCTTCCAGAGCACACCTCCTTCTACCATCTTGTGCAGTCCTTGCCCCTTAGTAGGAAACCACATGTGTTGAGCATACTATGTGCCGGCCCTGGGCTAAACACTTTCCATGCCTCAGTTTATCCATACCTGGCCACGCCTGACTGGGCAAGTCCTGGTGTTATTCCCAGATTACATTGTGAAAACCGAGGTCCGGGGTGGTGAGATGACTCGCTCCTGGTGTGTGGCGTGGTGGGGACAGGGACTCCTCAGCCCGCCGTTCCCAGCTTCTGCTCTTACCCAGCCCTGGGGGCTGCTCCTCGGGGCAGCCCGCCTCACAAACCATGGCAGCTTTCCACGGGCTGGGCAGGCCCCAGCTCCGGGCCTGGTTCTTATTCGGGGAACCGGGCCAGAAATCCAGCCAGGGACCGGATGGCGTCTTATAATTTCTCTGTATCCCCCAAGCTGCCTAGCACTAAATAAATACTTGCTGACTGATTGACTCATACTGGCCTTGCTTCCAAGTTTCCCTGGGCCCCTTCTCTAGGCAGCCGTCTCCCTCCCTGGCCTATTGGACTCCCCCATTTTCACCAGCTCCCAAAGCCTGAATTTGAAAATGTAGGGAGTGTTGTGTTTCCAGAGATACGAGCTGATGACAGAAGGGGCTTAGCAGTGAGGGTGGGTGGCAGTGGAGCCATGAGAGGAAAAGGTCGGGATGGGATGGGAGGGGTCTTCACACTCCTTGTGCCAGAGGGGCCCCCAAAACAACTTGAAACCAAGAAAAACGTGCACTGACCACTCTGAGGAGATATTCCTGGGAGACCCCATAGTTGGGTGGATAAGGACACAGGCTCCAGCCCAGGCCTCCTGGGTTCAAATCCTGGCTGCAGCTGTCACCTTACCTCTCTGTGCCTGAGGAATTTCAGCTGTATACTGTGATGATGATAATAATAATAACCACCTCAGGGTTGCTGCTTGGGTTAAAATGAATTAATACAGTGCCTGGCTAGTGGTAAGTGCTCTGTGAGTATTAACTGTCGTGATTGCTGTTCTTATGCGGCCAGGGGTTATAACCCTGCAAGCTCAGTCTGCTACTATCTTTCTATTGATGTGCAAACAAGGCTCAGGGAAGGCAAATGTTGTGCAAAAGTAACGAGAGTTTAAATTCAAAAGCAGGTCAGGTTAACTCTGAAGTCCATGCGCTTCTGCTACAATCAGCGTTTACACATTTCAGTTGTTTATCTGTTGGTTATTATTCCAGTATTTATGAGAACTATTTATCATTATTGCCCAGCATACTTTGAAAATATCTACCAGGAGAAAGTTGCTTGAGGGGAAAAAGAATTGAGCAGTGAGCAAGGGAGAAGAAGCTCAGCTTTCATAATTGAATGAAGAATTGAGCAGTGAGCAAGGGAGAAGAAGCTCAGCTTTCATAATTGAATGAAGAATTGAGCAGTGAGCAAGGGAGAAGAAGCTCAGCTTTCATAATTGAATGAAGAATTGAGCAGTGAGCAAGGGAGAAGAAGCTCAGCTTTCGTAATTGAATGGAAGGACAGTCTGGCTCAAAGTGGCCTCAGTTAAACTCAGCTCAAATATCAGGTTTTCTTAAAAACCTGTTCAGATGTTCCAGTATAGTCATTTCATAAACCTGCAGGACTTGGTACTGGTTTTTAAAATCTCATTCATAACAGTAAAATGGTTTAGGCCTGAAGTTCTATCAACATATAATCTTTGAGTTCTAGATTTAGCTAAGAGGTGTGTCATGTCTATGTCAAAAGTAGCCTGGTTAAATCAGCTGCCCCATTGCCTATAAGGCAGTTGACCCAAGAAATGGCATCTTGGCAACAAAAGGAGTATATTATGATTTACAGTCATGAGCGGTCTGCTTGTACTTCTACCTGTAATACTGTTACTGCCCCATACCTGCTCTTATTCCTACGTACTCATATTCACAGAACACCCACTATTTTCTAAGTGTGTTACTCACTTTATCTTCAAAACAATCCTATGAAGTAGGGAATTTTATCTTCATTTTACAGATCAGGAAACCAAGGCCCGGAGAAGCATAGTAACTTTCCAATGACCACCAGTCAGTGAGGTGTGCAGTCACCCCAAGAAATCTGACTGGACTTTCTGTGCTCTCAGCCACTATCCTGAACTCTACTACTCATTCAGAGCATAAAAATGAGCCTCCCTGTGGTCCCCACCAGCAAAATGCACAGGGAGAGTGTCCTAAGGGGGGCAGTGTTTATAAAACTTGAGCAAGAAAGAACAAGATTCTTGAGGGAATAATAACAGATTCAATTCTGTTCCTATCACATGCCTGTGTCTTTCATGTATGCAAACCTGTGTGACCTTTATAAAAATCTAGCAAAATGGGAATTGTCCACGTTGATGAAAGTGGAAACTGAACCTTAGCAAGGTCAAATGGCTTGGCCCAAACCACTCAGTTACGCATATGATGTAGCCAGGACTAGGTTTCTTGACCTCTGATTTCAGGGCTATTTCCATTCTACCAGAACTTCTTTGAGGCTCTGAAGGAAACTATATGTATTTATCCCACCTGTTTGGAAATGTAGGTTTCATTATTATTCAGGTATGATGAAGCAAACAGATCAGGACACAACTGCCATTGAAAAGATAGTTTGTTACTTATAGTTCCCAAGAGGAGGGGATATGCCATACCATGCAGGGCTACATAGGGAAGCACCAGGGTCAGTCAGGAGGCAGAGGGAGTGAGGGGAAAAAGTGGGCAAGAAACTTTATTGGTGTTTCCATGGGAAGGAATGGGTGAAGCAGGGTAAGGAAGCTAAGTGGGTTTTGGATTGGCTAGTTTGAATAATCTTGGTGAACTCTGGGGCACTGGGGCTTAGTTGTCTGATACTTGGCCCCTGGGGTGATTAGGGCAGGAGGATAGTGGCCCCAGTGTGAGAAGTGGTTGAGGTATGGGCTTCACCCTGGTTGATTTGCATGTAAAGGTGCATTCTCTGATGAGTTGTTTGCCATAGCTAGGAATTAGCTAACCCGTGGAGGAGCAGTCCCTTCCAGTGACAACAAGGCCCCAAGATGTCAAAGAATCAAAATAAAAAGACATGCCTAATACACCACCCTAGAAGAGAGTAGGCTTAAGGCTGTCCTTATAAGAGGAAACTGAGCAAACAGGACACAATTAGGTTGAATGGGTGGATGGATGGATGGATAGATGGACCAATAGATATGTAAGGTTTATTCTCCCTGACGTCCATAGCTCTAGTCTAACACGAATGGTTGTTTCAGTGGAAACTTCCCTATTTGAAGATCAAGGATAAAGCACAGTCACAAAGTGGCATTCATGCAACCCCTGGATAGATATTTCTTCCATTGCTTCAAAATGAAGACCCTGCTAAATGATGTGGAGGGAGATTGTAGGAACATAGCTGGCCATCTGGGATTTCACATTAGCTGTTATTCCCCATAACTCTGCTGCCGAGACATCAGATCATGGCTGGTTAGAAACATGAAGTCAGTTCCCTTCCAAAATCAATAAGAAACTTCTGACTGGGCTATCTGCATCAACTCGGAAAGAAGAATAAGGATGCAAAGTTAGGAAACCAAAGCTAGAGAATAAAAATTTCTGAATGGGTGCTTTCATTGGTTTGTTGGCAAGAAACACATTCAAGGAAACCAGGTTGATTTTCAATTCCCTTTTTCATAAATTAAAAATAGCTTCTTCTGATAGTTAGACACGTGGGTCCCAAATGGCCCAGGTAATTCATTAGCTCAGATGGAGAAAGCTTTTTTCTCCATCAGTGAGTTGGACTCATCTCACTATGACACCCCAAGCTCGTAACGACACTGGAAAGAGAGCCGCGTTTCAGCCCAGTCCAGCTGAATTCAAAATTTGACTGTCTGCAACTGGTGCTTTTCCTTGCAGGACATTTCTCCCAAAACTCATCCCCGAGACTAGCTATTAATTGGAGAAGGTTTATTTATCCTATAGGTTTGATAATCAATCATCGGATTTCAGCACTTGTTTTGTGGGATTCCATTTCATCACTTGCTACAGTATATATTATTATTCATTATAGAAGTTTGTTAACGGTGTATTTATTTGAGTGACTCTCCCTCTAAATAAAGGGGCCTTATAAAGTTTTTTTTTAATAAAGGTTTATTTTTACATCAGCTATTTGCTTTCCTATGCTAAACCTCAGTTGAAGGCTCTGAGCAGCATGCAAACCGAATTCCTGCATTTCAGACCAGGCTGGGGCTGTTGGAAGGGTGATAAAAGCAGCTGCCCGGGCCCTTCAGCAGATTTGGTTTTTTCAGCCCTGTCAGTCACTTTCCCTTTGAGAAGGGAACAAGACGGCTGGTAGAGATTAGGGATGGTAATGTAAAAGTTTCCACCTACTGCATAAAATTCTTTCAAATTAATGCAAGCATTAAATTGTCAATGATTTTTCACATAAAGTAGATATTAAACTGTGCATGCCCGCTGGTGTTGGTATAAATTTTTGTCAACATTTTTGGCACACGGGGGCTGAGCCTGGGGGGTCAAGAAATGTTTTTAACCAAATTTTGTTGTTTCAGTTGCTCTTTTTACACTCGTGTGTTGTAACTCAAACGTAGAATCTTTTCCCAAAAATGAAATTTGGCAGGCCATTAGTCCGTAATGTGGTCTAATGCCTGTGGGTATTTTTTAAACATGTAAATGGCCAAGATATTTAGGTTTTTGAGGTTGAAAAACTGTGCACGCACTCTTAGCAACTTCTTTTTCAGCTGTATTTAGTATGCATATTTATTGCACATGTGTGTTATGAAGCACGCCGATTAGACTGGAGATTAGTTGGGAAAATATACAAATGCCTCTTCACGGGGGGAATGTCTTACAGTGCGTGAGTTGATTTGTCTCCTCTTTTTACTAGGGAGTAAGAGGTAGCCCTGAGGCAAACCCTGCTCCCCACGGCCCACTCCCAGAGTGAGGAGACTTCAGGCCATTCCCACTCATCCATGGGGCTAGAAGACTGAATGTGGCAGCCATCCCCAAGCCTGCTGACCGGCTCCATAGCAGAGTAATATCCAAAGAAAGAGGGTGAGCATCTGTATCTCATGGTTCTAAATCCCGTCTCCGGTCTCATTGCCCTAACCTGTACCAATGCCCTGTGGACGTGAATCCTGGGCTTTTCCCAGCACTCAAGGATCCACACACAGAATCCAAAACAAATACTCTGAGCATAAAGAAAACATATTATAGCCTAATCCACTGTCCAGATCATTGAAAAGTAACAGTTATTACCTCATTTGAAAGTAATCTTTAACAATTAGCTTAGGAAAGTATTTCATAATTTTTTGCTAGCCTTACACAAACTAAAAATTTTTCATGTAATCAATTAAATCTGGCAGCATAGCATCAGGCACTCATTAGGCTGGGCTGCTTGAAATTCATGTACAATTTCTTCCTTATGCTGATCCGCAGGAGCTTTTAAACTTGCACTGGGATGCTGGCAACATCCCCCAAACATCTCAGACACATTGTCTCTCTGAACCTGAACTTTTTTAATGGTGGTTAAACATGTTGTCTGCTTTAGTTTCCTGTCTATCTTCATCATGAGCTAGCACCTGTTTCCAATAAATTATACTGAGCTGTATCAGCAACACCTTGGCAACAGCTGCCACCCTTAAAGGCGGAGTGCCCTTGAGGACAATACACCTGTGAACACATAGAGTGTTTATTTAGCTGAAAGCCAAAACTCTAAGTTACATAAAGCAATTATCTAAAGCCTAATGTATGCCCATTATTAACACAAAATAACCCTGTTCTTAAAAACCAATAAAAATCTATTTAAAGGATTTTTCCAAATCCTGCTGAAATTTGTACTCAACTAGAGAGCTAGTCTTCACCTGGGACTTAAAATTCTAATGGTGGGCAAGGGAGAGGTTTGTATGTGAGTTATAATATTCTTAGCTCACGCCTGGAATTTAGGGCATGAGCATGAATGGGTGGTACAGCCAAAGCTTTCGACTGTTGAGCAAGGCCATGCTGATTTAAAATAATCTTTGTTACAAGTCACTTTTTTAAAAAAAACATTTGACTATGGTCTAGAGTTGGAAAAAGGAGTGGATTGTTTCAGTTTATATTTAAATGTAGTAATAGTTCATCCCAGGATACCTTTCTTTATTTGTACAACCCACCTTTCCCTTATGGTTCATTACCTAATAGCATTACTCTTAGGTAATGGGGTTAGCAATATACTAATAATGAAAATGGAACCAACGTCAGGTAAAGAGCTTCAAACTTCCATCCTGACACATGAAATATATTAATAATGAAAATTCCAGCCAATTATAGTATCTACTGCACAGAGTTCTGTTCCTAGAGCGTTTGACCTGAGGCCCTTTCAAGAAATGGCATCACATATTACATATTCTTGAGCCATAAATAATAATAGAGAATAGCTATTGTTTCTCCCACCTTGAAGTCCCATGAAATCTGAGTGATTTTTTGCTTAGAGTTTGTAATATGTTAATCCCTGTCTGATACTTCCTGTTGACATTTAACTGATGGACCTATAGTCACTTAGGTGCGAATGTGTTTTAGCACTTCTGTTTGGCTGAATGCAAATGCTGTTGGAAGTAAGTGCTGATGAGAATTACAGCTCCCAGCTTGGTCCATGTCAGTGTCACTGATGGTTCACATGCAGTACGCATGAGTGAGCGCCTGAAGCCTGAGAATTGGACATTGGAAGACAGTTTAGAAACAGCAGGTCTGTGTTTTATGACAAAGTCCACAACACACCAGGCCAGTCATGCTTTCCTTAAACTAGCCATGTGAGTGACGATGAGTTAGGCTGCAGTAGATGGAGGAGAGGCTTAAGAACGTGGCACACCATGGCCGTAATTGCTTTTTTCTCCTCTTTGCAAATTGCTGCTTCTTTCGTTTATTTAGCAACTGTTTTCTGAGCACTTATTCCAGACTACAAGCTGGGGATACTAAGATGCATTAGGCAGATGGTTGTTCCTTTTTGCTGGATTGCAAAGACCTCCTCTGTGTGTTTGAGACATCTGTGATGAGAGACCAAGGTTCTAACTGTGATTCTGTCACCACTGGTAGAGTTGGTCTGGAACAAGCCACTGGTCCCCTTTCAGCCAGTTTCCTCCCTTGTAAAACATGAAAAACAATTCTTGCAGCATCTACATCAGAGAAGTGACATAAAACTCAAATAAACAACTAATGCAAATATATCCTGCAAATTTCAAGCTCTGAGTCCTTTTGAGGGTCCTTTGGTTCTTGAGCTTTACTAGCCCTCAAATTATTTCTTTAGGTGACTTCTTGTGTGTTTGAAGACCCAACAGGAAACTCACAAAATGCAGCCACAGCAGCAGTTTCATTATCAAAACTCCAGCAAGCATTCCAGCCAGACTAATTCCCCACTGGATTCACTTAATGTGTAAGGAGATCTTTCAGCCAGACTCACTGGGGGGGGGGGGGGGGGAGAATATATATATATATATATATATATATATATATATATAGAGAGAGAGAGAGAGAGAGAGAGAGAGAGAGAGAGAAAATTAAGAAAAATATGTTTTCCTTTTCTAATCAGTATAGCATTATGCTAATTCAAGGCTCTCTCTATAAAGATATAGGACTTCCTCCTTTGATTTATTTTCATGATTAGGGGCCCTCACAAACAATTGCATGTAAATGTGAGAGGCACCCAGTTTGCATTCCAGGCCAGAAGAAACCCAGGAATGGATTTTCAAAGGAGAGCTCATTCCTATCCCCTTGGAGAATTTATCTTTATTAAAGGTCAGCAAATGTAGAGCATGCTTTGCTAATTTACCACGCGTGTGGGAAATAAGTCATGAGTACAAGTTTGTGCAGAAGATAAGATTTACTATGTTTTAGATAAACTGTTTTTTGAATATTGAAAGGGTACTTCAAAAAACATTTTAAAATACTATTGGTTTCTCTGCCTGCTTGTCAGATTTCCTATTGGTGATGAAACCCTGCCAAGTATAGATTTAGTACTGGTCATGAAACCAGAACTGGGCTTGTGGTTACTTGATAATAACTGTGATAATAAATTCATCCATTAATTTCTTTCCTGTTTCCCTACATGGGTAACATTAAACCAAGATATTATGCTATTGGATGGAGAAAATCATTTTCATTCACACACACACACACACACACACTTTGGAATTCTATTAGGCTGCTAATTCCCAAAGACTACAGATGTCCCTCCTATGCCGTGTTGGAAGGATAATGCAAAAATTGGAAACAAGGTGCCCTGTGACCTGGGACTATCAAAGGCTATTAGACACAGTGACAGGCTCCATGGAGATGGACAAGTGTATTAAAACTGGATTTGTAAAGAAAATAATAAATACAGTAACCTGTATATGATTAACGGGGCAAAACTTGCCCTTGTTTCAAACTGTCCCATAGATAAATGGAGCCGGGACTAACAAGTGAACTACTGCGAGGTTTTGTTTTGTTTTGTTTTTTGGTGGTGGGTGGGGGTCAGTTAGGCTAGACCCATATACAAGGGAAAAAATTAGATCTTTCTAACACACTCTTACTTTTGGCGTCAGAGAATTTATGCACTTCTGGGGGCATCTCGATGGACTGTGTTTTCCTCACAAACAGATGGGCTTATGAGTGCCATTTTATCAGATTTAAGATTAGGCTTCAGATTTAATTCTGTCCCACACTTGGCAATGGGAGGAGTCTGACTTTTCTGCTTACATGCCTTGAAATGAATCAATGATGATTTGTTTCCCCTCCTTTTCTCCCCCTCTTTACCTTGAAAGCCAGGTAATGGATGAAGCGGAGCCAGAGTGATTTTCGAGTGTCATCCTTTTGTGTGAGGGTGACTTATGGAAACCCCCCAGGCTTGAGGTTCTGAATGCCTCTACGCAAAGCAGAGAGGACAAACAACAGAATGATCTGAGGGTGTAAAACTGTGGTTGCTTGTGTGGGATTTGATTTAAGCTATTTTTGAACTGCCAGTTCATTGTTTAAAAAGGCATACCTGCACAGAACCACTTGTGGTCAAGAAGTTGATTAGCAAAAGAATGTTCTTCAGTTCCTGGAAATCCTATATAAAGAACCATCATGGTTTTTGTTAAGAATAAGATTACCCATGAGTTACCAAAACCCATCCTGCTTTAGTGAAGAGAAGGTTTGGAGGAGAAGTAACTCAAGGATGGGAAAAGGATCTAGGAAGAAACCTAGAAAAATAGAGATTCTGAGAGAAATATGTCTCTTAAGCAGAACTTAGAAAGAGATGAGAATCCCTAAGATTAAGAGGATCCTTATAATTTTAGTATTGAAGAGAAATGGGATCTCTGAGACAGGAGAATCAGGTGGTCATTACAGGCATAAACTGAAAGCACATTTCCTGGCTTCTCTACTTGCTACCTGTGTGTCTGTGGCCAACTTATTCAACCTCTCTATAACCCATTTTCTGCATCTGTTAAAATGAAGATAAAGTACCTATCTCAAGGGGCTTAAATGAGGATTACATGAAATAATGTATAAGTAGACAAAGTACTTGGCATAGTGTCTGAAATATTATAAATGCTCAATAAATGACAGCTTTTATTAGTTTATAAACTAGAATTTCAATCTTTATCACTGCAGTAGAAATAGGCGTGACTGTGGATTTGAGAGAGTCAGGGAGGGGAATGTACCATGGACAAGGGTCTCCCAACCCCACCTGCAATACCTGACGCATAAGAGGTATTCAATAAATTTCTCTCAAGGGATGAATCACATAGATCAGGTCTTTCAGTACATTGAGTTGGGACTGAGCTTCACTTGCCAAATGTTTTTTGACTACTTTCTGAAATACCCAGTAGAAAAAGTAAGGTTATCCCACTGGTCTTGTTAAGCCAAGAAACACAGATGAACAGATAGACATTCTGGAACACAGGGTATGATCAAGTCAGTTCTAGGTTGTCACTATGCACCCATCCTCACCATGTATCCTGACCTATGATCTTGCCTAAAGCTCCTGTGGGAATTGCTCTGGTTTGGCCTGTTTATATCAGACTTCCTCAGCATAAGGATAAGTCACTAATGAAGGTTGTAACGTGGGACTGGGTATCTGGCTTCTTTGCCAGACTCTGTATGGACATTCTGGGGTGGCAAGGTCAAGGGAAAGATGTAGAGACATGAGCAGTAAACAGGCAAGATGCCACCATACTCTCTCCACTTTATCCCCTGCCACTGGCATGGATAGAGAGCTAGAGGCAAAGCAAGGGATGCATGCCATTCAATAGCATAAGAAGGGGAAGGAAGGAAGAAAGGGTCAGGAAGGGGAAGGAAAGGAAACTCACTTTTACAAAGTCAGGCTCAAATCCCATGTGCTCAAGAAATAATTGTTACCTGAGTTGTGATATAATCAAATAAGCAATAATCATTTAATTCATTGTCACTTTATGCCATGAAGCTTCATAAAAATGGATTGGATAATGAGACAGGAAAAGGAATTATGGAATAGAAGCTGTTCTCCCTGACTATTTGCCCCTGTTCTGGCTCAAAAATATACGGAGGTCCATCAGGGTAGAAAAGGAACAATCCCAAACCCCTCCAGGGAGTAGGAGGGTGCTAGGACATACAAAGTGGGTTGTCCACTCTAAAGGGACTTGTCCAGGCTCTACTTCTTGGGGCAGGGTTTGGAGTAGGCTCTAGATGACCTTCAAGGCATATCTGGATTTTGACATGTAGACTTGGGTCTTGTTTGGAGTCATTGTAGATTCCTGTTGTAGTTATGGTATGGATTTAAGTTGCATCTCTAAACACAGGTGCTAATTCCATTGTCTCTAAATGCATAGAATTGATAATTAAGGAGAGGGAGTTAATATTTGTCAGTATCTTTTGTGTGCTTGGCACTGTGCTAGAGGCATCTCATTTAATCCTTCAATAGCACTGGGAAATAGATATTATTTCCATTTTACACATGAAGAAACTGAGGCTCAGAGAGGGCCTTGCTGAGAGTCGTGCAGCTAAGGAGTGGTAGAGCTAGGATTATGAACTAGCTCTACCTGCTCTTTCCTCTGTAAAAGAGAGATTCAGAAACTGGCTGGGGGAGGGTGTCAAAAATGAAGTTGTGAGCATTATAAAAAGCAAAATATGATACTGTCATGTGGACGTATTGTAATTAAGCACTGAAAAAATTATCTAATTATGTTGAGGATTTTTTTCCATATTGGAAGCGTGCATTTCCTGCATAAACTTTGAAAATATATATATTCTATAATGTAGAAATTTTACTTTGTATCTCAGTATTTACTGTACAGCAAAATTTACCAGTGAGCACAAGGAAGTATGCCCGAGGTTGTTCATTGCAGAATTTCTATAAGAGTAAAAACAAAGCTAAATCAAACCAAACCAACAAACAAAAACCCTGAAGGCCTGTTAATGAAAGAAGTAAGAGGAGAAATTTTTCAAAACAATGTGAAAATTTTCTTAGATCTGTATAAGTTTTCAGATTGAAAGGGACATCTAGTGTTGAACAAAATGAATACAAAATGACTCACAACAAGGTAGATTATCGTGAAGTTTGAAGCATCACAATAAAGAAAACATCCTAAAAGCTTCTGGACAGAATAATGAGTCTTGCATAAAGAATCAGCGGTCAGAATGGCATTAGTCTTCTAAAAGCAGCACTGGAGGATTAGGTATCAATTTAGCTGATGTGCATGGCCATGTTGAGAGAAGGTAAAGAGTTCTTTTAGAGAGTGTGAGGATGAATTATTGCTAGGTAGATAGAAAACAAAAGATAGGGAAAAGTGAGGCAATTATCAATTCCAAGAAAAACAGAGAGTTCTATAGAAAAAAAATCACATAATCATAGTACCATATATGCTATCAATGAACAGCACTTACAATAATAATAATGATAATGATTATTATTATTATATTTAATCATGCATAAATATATTACTTATTGGGGATTTGGAGAGAAGAGAAATATATGCATATAAGCGGTGAATGGGGAAGGAGAACTAAATCTTCATCTTTCTAACAAGTCAGTGGATAATATCTAAAACTGAAAAAAAGAAAAAAAAGAAAAGAAATAGCATTATGTTTATCTTATTTAGTGCACCGGAAGAAATTCTTTTTCTGGGAAGTGGGATTTGGAGATGAGATGGGGAGCTGCAGAAGACTGCTGCTTTTATCTTAAAGCCTTGGGGTGATATTTTACTTTTTAAAATACATGCTTCTATTAGTTTGAATGTTAAACTAAAATCAAAGCTCTTGCATGCTTATTGGAAACATTGGAATGTAAAAATGTGTAAAAATGTAAACAAGATTACTCATAACTTATCACCCAGATATACCCACTGTTAGCACTCAAAAGTATGATCTTCTAGTCTTATTTTCTTTCTGCTGAAACACACTTTATGGGATCATAAAGCATTTGAGTTTTATAGGCTTCTGTTACTATACAGCTCATTTCTCCTCTCCCTCCCCCCCTTCCTCCCTACCTTCCTCTCTCTCTCTCTCACTCTCTCTCTCTCTGCCTCACTAGCTTTGAGGTGTTAAGAGGCCATGCTGGGGAACCCCATGTGGCAAGGAGCTGTGAGCAGCCTCTTGGAGCTGATGACATCCTTAACTGACAGCCAGCAAGAAGCTCTCGGTCCTACTAGAGGAAGGAATTGAATTCTGCCAACAACTTAAGTGAGCTTAGAAGTGAGTCCTTACCCACGCAAGTCCCAGGTGAGACCACAGCCCCTGCCAAAACTCTGAAGTCTTTTGAGACTAATCAGAAGATCCAGCTAAAGTCATGCCCGAAGTCCTGGCATACAGAAACTCTGAGATAATAAATGTTTGTTGCTTTGAGCCATTAAGTCTGTAGTAGTATAATTACATAACAATAGAAAACTAACACTTGTTCTATTGGAGGAATTCACAATTTGAGGCACATCTTTGGGAGCAGACTATGTATAAGAATGTATAAAATTGGAATGTCCAGCATCATTTTGCTCACGCTGGGGATGAAGGTCAAGGTACACCATGCACCAGCCCCAGGAGAATAGCCCTGACCTTTCTGAACCAGGATCCTTTTGTTTTCCCTCTATGGAAGTGCTGACATGTCAGCTGTTTTTGCATGTGTGAAAGGATCTTACACAGAGGGCTCATGTCTTAGAACATGCACGTGGTGTTTGTACAGCAAAAATAATGTTGGTTTGCAGGACCTACGTATGTAGGATTTTACTAGAGCAGAGAGGCCTTGAAAAAACCTCCCAAGCCAGCAAGCTTGTGTTTTCTTTTCAAAGAAATACCAACCAAACTTAATTTAAATCAAAAGAGAAGGTAACAGTGAAAAAAAGGGGGAAAAATTACATAAGCACGAGGTAACAAAAAGGAAAGTGGCAGGCAACATATATGAAACTGGAGGAGTGAAAATTCAACGAAAATGTAAGTGTAACTAATTGTTTCTCAGAAATGTGACTGATTTACCTCCCTATTAGCAGGAGGCCCTAGCTGAATGCCTTTTAATTGAAAGGAAAGAATGTACCTCGTATACATCACAGTCACTTGCTTACTAAAAGTTCCTGTTCTCTTCCCAGCACGTGTGGCAAGAATGGGGATATGCTGAATTGGAAGAAGAAGGAAAAAGAGTAAAAATATTAGCAAAATAATTTAAAGGAAAAGCTATAAGAGAAGATGGAAACAACTGACAATGATCCAAAAGGGAGACATTAAGGTAAGAGGAAATGTTAATGTAGGCTAAAAACACTTCTGCCTGGGAAGAAAATGACAAATTCCCCTAAAGGGCGATTCACACGCAAGAATAAGCATAGTAAGAGTTGAATGCACACCTGTTGAATTAAACAACAAGAATATTGAAAATGATTAGTTAGCATATGGAGTCTTCATTGTGCCAAACTTTTATTCATTCAGCAAATATTAGCATGCAGTAACTCTTTTATAGTTCACGGCAACTCCATGAGGTAAATAATGTTGTTATTCTCCGTTTTACAGACAAGGCAGGCTGGAAAAACTTATGGAACTTGCCCAAATCGCATGGCTAGAAAGTAAAAGAGCTGGGTTTTGAATTCAGGACTCTCTGATCCTAATTTTCTCGCATTTAATATAAGAAATCTCAAGGGCTATGGTGGTAATAGAAAGGAAACACAGGGCACAGCCTATGTTAAGAAATGCCCACGTGCAGATGGAAGGAAAGACAATGAGCTATTCCTGGGGGTTGAGGAGCACAGCAGTTGCAGAAAATGCCCCAGAGGGATGAGGCACCAAGATAGAGTGTGAGAACTGCTCTCAGAATAAAACAGTAAGAATTGTGGATCCCCTGTTCTTTGATTTTTAAAACCACTATGCCAATATCGGGGCAAATTAAAGAGATTACCTGCATCAGAATCACCTGGAATCCTGTTAAAGTCCAGATCCCTGCACCAGACTTCAGACCATTTTTAACAACCCACCATTGACTGGGATGCATACGAAAGCTAGAGGAAGATTCTGCACTAAGATGTGAGTAGAGCACGCTCCTCACTTACAGTAACGGCCATAGTGACGGAATATGTTGAGTAACACTGACAAGAAAGTTAGCTCACTGGGGAGCCCAAATCACGTATTTATCCAGCCCAAATCCATGGCATGGGTAAAAAATTTTTTAAAGCCCATGAATAAGGTGATCCCCTCACTCCACCCTAAACAACCCAAGCAAATGAATGAATAAATAAGACATGATATAAGCTGAAACATGTGCCCCTGGGCTGGTCCCCCTGGATGAAGCTGCAGTGAATGGAGGTGAACACAGCACTGACTCTGCTGAGCATCCACAGCTGGATCATAAAAATAGAGGGTGGTGCATGTCCTGTCAGCAGTAGCCAAGCCAAAGGGAAGGCTGGGTGGACTGTCAATTTCAGAAACGCCAGAAAGATGCCTGAAATTTGAGAATTTCTAGAACAAAAAAGATTCTATGCTTTTTTTATCTCTACATGTTGGATGTGTGTTTTATTCATATTATTCTACCTACAGCATGACTTTACTTTTGGTACAGGGTATCAAAGAAGTGGCAAGCTGCTCATGAGATTGTGGCCAGCCCTCTTGCCTCTTCTAGGTAGATAAAGGCTGTGGAACATTGGATTTCACCTTCTTCACTTAAAATTTTTTTCCAGCTTTATTGAGATGTAATTGACATACAACATTGTATACAATGTTTAACATTACAATGTGTTGATTTGATATAATTAATATGTTGCAAAATGATTACCACTGTAGTGTTAGCTGACACTTCCATCATGTCACGTAATTGCCATTTCTCTTCTGTGGTAAAGACATTTCAGGTCTACTCAGTTAACAACTTTCAGGTATATAATACATTATTGTTAACTATAATCACCATGCTGAATGTTAGATTTCCAGAACTTCGTCTTCTAACTAGAAGCTTGTATCCTCACCTTCTTTGATTTTATACTTCCTGGTAAAAGGGTGAAATGCAGACTGTAGATGAACCAGAGAGATGACTTGTTAAGGAATCTAATGGACCCTTTCCTCTCTGCCATTTCTGTAGAAAGGTTTTATTCCAGCATCTGTATTTTATCCCAGCTTCTTACAAGTCTCTCTTAATACAGACCATTGCCTGAATCCCTGGAGCCCGTGTACTTCTAAGGCATCCCTGCGGTGTGTTTACTGTTACTACTCTAGCCAACAGACATGAAACTGAGATGGTATTTCTAGAAATAAAATGGCTCCTCATTTCCCTACCTGTCTCAGAATCACACTGGATCCTGAAACAAAGCCGGGAACACCACTCATAGCAACTCCCTAGCTGCAAGGAGATTTGTTTTCAAAGCACCTGACAAGCTACATCTGACTCATCCTCAAAACCGACTTGTCAGGGGAATAAACACCAAGTGTCAGAACTTCCCAAGAAATCTAGTGATGAAAAGCCCTTTAACAATGAACAAATTAAATTCAGTTCTAACGCCAGGAACAGAAAGAAAGCGAAATGAAGAGGCACAGAAGAGCAAGCCCAGGTATGATATTAGATAAGGCTGGAGATGAGTTAGACCGTTAACGAGAAACAGATACTCGAAGACCTTTCAAGACAGCAGATGCTCGGGAGAAGCAGGCTGATCTGGGAATGTCTTGCAGCCAGGAGAGGTACTTTGGTGCTGGCAATTAGCTAATTTTTTATGAAAATATCCCATCCATGGACATCCACCGGACAATCATGTTTGCACCTGCTTTTGCCACTCATGTCCTTGCATTTTTTTTCCAGACCTTCTATCCCAAGGCTGATATGTACACATCGTGATTTCTTTGTCTTGTTTCCACCTCCACATTCCTCTCTAGTGCTGTCAGATCAAATAAACATGCTCTAAGTGACCACTCAATACTTCAGGCTTGAGGCTTCTCAAAGCCAACATGTTAGATGAGCTCTAACAGTCTAATGGTGTGATGGTTTCCATTAAGTACTGAATCTTGCCCTGTAGGGATGGAGCTAAGAAATGCACAAATTATTTAATGTAAGGGCTTTGCTGATGACTGATAAAATCAAATTAGCTGCTTTGGGCTAAGGATGAATTTGAAACAGAGTTCCCTCCTTTGAAGAGACAGTGACAAATCTATTTGATAGGTCTGCATGTCAAGTTTCTTTGGTAGAAAATTTAGCAGAATCCTTTGCTAGGCCAAGTGAATGAGATTGGCTTAGGTTATGGACTAGTTTTTTTTCCCTAAAATGTTTATTTTTGTCACATTATTAAACCCATACCCACCCATACACATTTTATTTTAAAAAGCAGAAAAAAAAACCCTCATTCCTAATTCTAAGAGTCCAATAAAACTTGACATTTGGAGTATTTCCTTCTAGCCTTTTGTCTATGTGGGTGTATAGTATAGATATTTTTACAAAATAGAAGTCATTTTATATATATGGATATTTACTTTTTTACATATTTATTAAAACCTGATTTCAACTGGTATATAATAGGCCATATTCTGACTCCATTTTTGATTATTGTTTCATGGTAATTATTCCACTAAAGGTTACAAATAGTTTTAAGTCTCTTAATATATGTTGCCATATTATTTTCCAAAAACTCTGACTCAACTTGTAATCCCAACAAGTAATATATGGTTTTTTAAGTTTTGGGAGGGTTGGGTATTAAAAACTTAGAATTCACTTCCTATGTGTAGATACTTTCCAAAATATATGCTAGGTGAAAATACTATCTCATCGCTTTTTTTTTTTTTTTTATTTAATTAATTTATTTTTGGCTGTGTTGGGTCTTCGTTTCTGTGCGAGGGCTTTCTCTAGTTGTGGTGAGCGGGAGCCACTCTTCACCGCGGTG
The DNA here is from genome assembly GCF_028564815.1 of Eubalaena glacialis. NCBI lineage: Eukaryota > Metazoa > Chordata > Mammalia > Artiodactyla > Balaenidae > Eubalaena > Eubalaena glacialis. The sequence goes on from NC_083722.1 coordinate 78,938,258, forward strand.
CGCGGGCCTCTCACTATCGCGGCCTCTCTTGTTGCGGAGCACAGGCTCCAGACGCGCAGGCTCAGTAATTGTGGCTCACGGGCCCAGTTGCTCCGCGGCATGTGGGATCTTCCCAGACCAGGGCTTGAACCCGTGTCCCCTGCATTGGCAGGCAGATTCTCAACCACTGCACCACCCGGGAAGCCCTATCTCATCGCTTTTTGAATTGACTAATGAAATGTATTACTTTTTAGGCTTTTAAGTTACTTTTACAAAAAATTAATGTGTGAAGAGTTTTGCTTTGTTCTACTCCTTCCTGGCTACATGATTCCCTAAATCACTAAATGTGTAATTATGACTTGGTGTAACCAAGAGTGTGTGTTTTGAAGTAAAAATGCATCACTTTTGTAACCTGAGTAGTTCCTTGGTCACATGTGATCTAGTCCTAGTGTGATTTCTTGTTTGAACAAACATGATACAGGAGCCAAAATTAACAACAATTTTAAAAATATATATCTAACTTTGTCTCTCTTAAAGAACATTTTTAAGATCTAATTTATAATCCATGCTAATACTTTTTAAATTATCCTGCTTATTCTTTTCTTTTTTACCCTATGGCTGCTTGAAAGCTCCCCCCCCGCCCCCCCCCCACCCCACCGCACCCAATCCATACTCTCCATCAAAAACTGTGTCCAGCAACCCATACCTCTTAGTCTTTGCCTTTTATATCACATCCGCCTTCCTCCTGACACTCTGATCTTAATTTCCTCTACCCAGACTCCAAATTTGGTATCACAAAAGTCTCGAATCATGTTGCCAGAGAACTCTGTTTGATGGAATGATAAGACGCACAGGTGCACGTTGACTTATCTTTTCTTTATGCTGGCTTTCTGGACGCTACTAGCTGTCAATATGTAACTGTCAATAGGGCTTCACAGAAAATCATCACTGTTTGCACAGCAGAGCCCCATCTCAAACCAAGTTACCACTTGTTGATGGCCAATAAAATAAAATAAATTTCTTTTTGAATTTTATTTTATTTTTTATACAGCAGGTTATTAGTCATCTATTTTATACATATTAGTATATACATGTCAATCCCAATCTCCCAATTCATCACACCACCACCCACCCCCCGCCACTTTCCCCCCTTGCTGTCCATACGTTTGTTCTCTACATCTGTGTCTGTATTTCTGCCCTGCAAACCGGTTCATCTGTACCATTTTTCTAGGTTCCACATATATGTGTTAATATGCGGTATTTGTTTTCCTCTTTCTGACTTACTTCACTCTGTATGACAGACTCTAGATCCATCCACGTATCGACAAATGACCCAATTTCATTCCTTTTTATGGCTGAGTAATATTCCATTATATATGTGTACCACATCTTCTTTATCCATTTGTCTGTCGATGGGCATTTACATTGCTTTCATGACCTGGCTATTGTAAATAGTGCTGCAATGAACATTGGGGTGCATGTGTCTTTCTGAATTATGGTTTTCTCTGGGCAAATGCCCAGTAGTGGGATTGCTGGGTCATATGGTAATTATATTTTTAGTTTTTTAAGGAACCTTCATACTGTTCTCCATAGTGGCTGTATCAATTTACATTCCCACCAACAGTGCAAGAGGGTTCCCTTTTCTCCACACCCTCTCCAGCATTTGTTGTTTGTAGATTTTCTAATGATGCCCATTCTAACTGGTGTGAGGTGATACCTCATTGTAGTTTTGATTTGCATTTCTCTAATAATTAGTGATGTTGAGCAGCTTTTCATGTGCTTCTTGGCCATCTGTTTGTCTTCTTTGGAGAAATGTCTATATAGGTTTTCTGCCCATTTTTTGATTGGGTTGTTTGTTTTTTTAATATTGTGCTGCATGAGCTGTTTATATATTTTGGAGATTAATCCTTTGTCCGTTGATTCGTTTGCAAATATTTTCTCCCATTCTAAGGGTTATCTTTTCGTCTTGTTTATGGTTTCCTTTGCTGTGCAAAAGCTTTTAAGTTTCATTAGATCCCATTTGTTTATTTTTGTTTTTATTTCCATTACTCTAGGAGGTGGATCAAAAAGGATCTTGCTGTGATTTATGTCAAAGAGTGTTCTTCCCATGTTTTCCTCTAAGAGTTTTATAGTGTCCGGTCTTACATTTAGGTCTTTAATCCATTTTGAGTTTATTTTTGTGTAGGGTGTTAGGGAGTGTCCTAATTTCATTCTTTTACATGTAGCTGTCCAGTTTTCCCAGCATCACTTTTTGAAGAGACTGTCTTTTCTCCATTGTATATCCTTGCCTCCTTTGTCATAGATTAGTTGACCATAGGTGTGTGGGTTTATCTCTGGGCTTTCTATCATGTTCCATTGATCTATATTTCTGTTTTTGTGCCAGTACCATATTGCCTTGATTACTATAGCTTTGTAGTATAGCCTGAAGTCAGAGAGTCTAATTCCTCCAGCTCCGTTTTTTTCCCTCAAGACTGCTTTGGCTATTGGGGGTCTTTTGTGTCTCCATACAAATTTTAAGATTTTTTGTTCTAGTTCTGTAAAAAATGCCATTGGTAATTTGATAGGGATTGCATTGAATCTGTGGATTGCTTTGGGCAGTATAGTCATTTTCACAATATTGATTCTTCCAATCCAAGAACATGGTCTATCTCTCAAACTGTTTGTATCAGCTTTCATTTCTTTCATCAGTGTCATAGTTTTCTGCATACAGGTCTTTTGTCTCCCTAGGTAAGTTTATTCCTAGGTATTTTATTCTCTTTGTTGCAATGGTAAATGGGAGTGTTTCCTTAGTTTCTCTTTCAGATTTTTCATCATTAGTGTATAGGAATGCAAGAGATTTCTGTGCATTAATTTTGTATCCTGCAACTTTACCAAATTCATTGATTAGCTCTAGTAGTTTTCTGGTGGCATCTTTAGGATTCTCTATGTATAGTATTATGTCATCTGCAAACAGTGACAGTTTTACTTCTTCTTTTCCAATTTGTATTCCTTTTATTTCTTTTTCTTCTCTGATTGCTGTGGCTAGGACTTCCAAAACTATGTTGAATAATAGTGGTGAGAGTGGACATCCTTGTCTTGTTCCTGATCTTAGAGGAAATGCTTTCAGTTTTTCACCATTGAGAATGATGTTTGCTGTGGGTTTGTCGTATATGGGCTTTATTCTGTTTAGGTAGGTTGCCTCTATGCCTTCTTTCTGAAGAGTTTTTATCATAAATAGGTGTTGAATTTTGTCAAAAGCTTTTTCTGCATCTATTGAGATGATCATATGGTTTTTATTCTTCAGTTTGTTAGTATGGTGTATCACATTGATTGATTTGCATATATTGAAGAATCCTTGCATTCCCTGGGATAAATCCCACTTGATCATGGTGTATGATCCTTTTAATGTCCTGTTGGATTCTGTTTGCTAGTATTCTGTTGAGGATTTTTGCATCTATATTCATCAGTGATACTGGTCTGTAATTTTCTTTTTTTTGTAGTATCTTTGTCTGGTTTTGGTCTCAGGGTGATGGTGGCCTCGTAGAATGAGTTTGGGAGTGTTCCTTCCTCTGCAATTTTTTGGAAGAGTTTGAGAAGGATGGGTGTTAGCTGTACTCTAAATGTATGATAGAATTCACCTGTGAAGCCATCTGGTCCTGGACTTTTGTTTGTTGGAAGATTTTTAATCACAGTTTCAATTTCATTACTTGTGATTGATCTGTTCATATTTTCCATTTCTTCCTGGTTCAGTCTTGGAAGGTTATACCTTTCTAAGAATTTGTCCATTTCTTCCAGGTTGTCCATTTTATTGGCATAGAGTTGCTTGTAGTAGTCCCTTAGGATGCTTTGTATTTCTGTGGTGTCTGTTGTAACTTCTCCTTTTTCATTTCTAATTTTATTGATTTGAGTCCTCTCCCTCTTTTTCTTCATGAGTCTGGCTAATGGTTTATTAATTTTGTTTACCTTCTCAAAGAACCAGCTTTTAGTTTTATTGATCTGTGCTACTGTTTTCTTTGTTTCTATTTCATTTATTTCTGCTCTGATCTTTATGATTTCTTTCCTTCTACTACCTTTGGGTTTTGTTTGTTCTTCTTTCTCTAGTTCCTTTAGGTGTAAGGTTAGATTGTTTATTTGAGATTTTTCTTGTTTCTTGAGGTAGGCTTGTATTGCTATAAACTTCCCTCTTAGAACTGCTTTTGCTGCATCCCATAGGTTTTGGATCATCGTGTTTTCATTGTCATTTGTGTCTAGGTATTTTTGGTTTCCTCTTTGGTTTCTTCAGTGATCTCTTGGTTATTTAGTAATGTATTGTTTAGCCTCCATGTGTTTGTGTTTTTTACGTTTTTTCCCCTGTAATTGATTTCTAATCTCATAGCATGTTGTCAGAAAAGATGCTTGATATGATTTCAATTTTCTTAAATTTACTGAGGCTTGATTTGTGACCCAGGATGTGATCTATCCTGGAAAATGTCCCGTGCACACTTGAGAAGAAAGTGTAATGTGCTGTTTTTGCATGGAATGTCCTATAAATATCAATTAAATCTATCTGGTCTATTATGTAATTTAAAGCTTGTGTTTCCTTATTAATTTTCTGTTTGGATGATCTGTCCATTGGTGTAACTGAGGTGTTAAAGTCCCCTACTATTATTGTGTTACTGTCAATTTCCTCTTTTTTAGCTGTTAGCAGTTGCCTTACGTATTGACGTGCTCCTATGTTGGGTGCATATATATTTGTAATTGTTATATCTTCTTCTTGGATTGATCCCCTGATCATTATGTATTGTCCTTCCTTGTCTCTTGTAACATTCTTTATTTTAAAGTCTATTTTATCTGATATGAGTATTGCTACTCCAGCTTTCTTTTGATTTCCATTTGCATGGAATATCTTTTTCCATCCCCTCACTTTCAGTCTGTATGTGTCCCTAGGTCTGAAGTGGATCTCCTGTAGACAGCATATATATGGGTCTTCTTTTTGTCTCCATTCAGTGAGCCTGTGTCTTTTGGTTGGAGCATTTAATCCATTCACACTTAACGTAATTATCAATATGTATGTTCCTATTACCATTTTCTTAATTGTTTTGGGTTTGTTTTTGTAGGTCCTTTTCTTCTCTTGTGTTTCCCACTTAGAGACGTTCCTTTAGCATTTATTGTAGAGCTGGTTTGGTGGTGCTGAATTCTCTTAGCTTTTGCTTGTCTGCAAAGCTTTTGATTTCTCTGTGGAATCTGAATGAGATCCTTGCCGGGTAGAGTAATCTTGGTTGTAGGTTCTTCCCTTTCATCACTTTAAGTATATCATGCCACTCCCTTCTGGCTTGTAGAGTTTCTGCTGAGAAATCAGCTGTTAACCTTATGGGAGTTCCCTTGTATGTTATTTGTCATTTTGCCCTTGTTGCTTTCAGTAATTTTTCTTTGTCTTTAATTTTTGTCAATTTGATTACTATGTGTCTCAGCATGTTTCTCCTTGGGTTTATCCTGCCTGGGTCTCTCTGTGCTTCCTGGACTTGGGTGGCTATTTCCTTTCCCATGTTAGGGAATTTTTTGACTATAATCTCTTCAAATATTTTCTCGGGTCCTTTCTCTCTCTCTTCTCCTTCTGGGACCCTTAAAATGCGAATGTTGTTGCGTTTCACGTTGTCCCATAGGTCTCTTAGGCTGTCTTCATTTCTTTTCGTTCTTTTTTCTGTATTCTGTTGCATGGCAGTGAATTCCACCATTCTGTCTTCCAGGTCACTTATCTGTTCTTCTGCCTCAGTTATTCTGCTATTGATTCCTTCTAGTGTATTTTTCATTTCAGTTATTGTATTGTTCATCTCTGTTTGTTTGTTCTTTAATTCTTCTAGGTCCTTGTTAAACATTTCTTGCATCTTCTCGATCTTTGCCTCCATTCTTTTTCCGAGGTCCTGGATCATCTTCACTCTCATTATTCTGTATTCTTTTTCTGGAAGGTTGCCTATCTCCATTTCATTTAGCTGTTTTTCTTCAGTTTTATCTTGTTCCTTCATCTGGTACATAGCCCTCTGCCTTTTCACCTTGTCTATCTTTCTGTGAATGTGGTTTTTGTTCCACAGGCTGCAGGATTGCAGTTCTTCTTGCTTCTGCTGTCTGCCCTCTGGTGGATGAGGCTACCTACGAGGCTTGTGCAAGTTTCCTGATTGGAGGGACTGGTGGTGGGTAGAGCTGGCTGTTGCTCTGGTGGGCAGAGCTCAGTAAAACTTTAATCAGCTTGTCTGCTAATGGGTGGGGCTTGGTTCCCTCCCTGTTGGTTGTTTGGCCTGAGGCGACCCTACACTGGAGCCTATGTGGGCTCTTTGGTAGGCCTAATGGCGGACTCTGGGAGGGCTCACGCCAAGGAGTACTTCCCAGAACTTCTGCTGCCAGTGTCCTTGTCCTCACGGTGAGCCACAGCCACCCCCCACCTCTGCAGGAGACCCTCCAACACTAGCAGGTTGGTCTTGTTCAGTCTCCTATGGGGTCAATGCTCCTTCCCCTGGGTCCCGATGCGCACACTACTTTGTGTGTGCCCTCCAAGAGTGGAGTCTCTGTTTCCCCCAGTACTGTTGAAGTCCTGCAATCAAATCCAACTAGCCTTCAAAGTCTGATTCTCTAGGAATTCCTCCTCCCATTGCCGGACCCCCCAGGTTCGGAAGCCTGATGTAGGGCTCAGAACCTTCACTCTGGTGGGTGGACTTCCGTGGTATAAGTGTTTTCCAGTTTGTGTGTCACCCATCCAGCAGTTATGGGATTTGATTTTATTGTGATTACGCCACTCCTCCCATCTCACTGTGGCTTCTCCTTTGTCTTTGGATGTGGGGTGTCTTTTTTGGTGAGTTCCAGTGTCTTCCTGTCGATTGTTCAGCAGTTAATTGTGATTCCGATGCTCTTGCAAGAGGGAGTGAGTGCATGTCCTTCTACTCTGCCATCTTGAACCCATCCTCATTCAAAATAAAAAAATTTTAAAGTCATTATTAAATGGCTACTACATTCAAGCTATTGCACTATATGCTCAAGAAACAGGGAAATTTGCATAGATGAAGACTATCTGTTTCCTCTTCTCTAGGTGTCTTCAGTTGGGAAGAAGAAAGCCATAAACATGGAGAAAAAACCCTATCTATCAAAATAAAATGTAATAATTATGCATTCCAAGAGAAATGCTTTAGAAAGGTCATAGCCACTAGACCAGTGCAATAAGACTATAAAACATATTCCTCCAGCCTCTTTCTTCAAACAAGACACATTCATCCCAGATTGAAAGATATGGCAGCAGGGTCTCCAGCTTCAAACTTTTCAGTGTAGTCTGGTCCAGAGAAGGTGGTCTCAAATTTTGGATTCTCCAAATGTGGTTTTGGTGTAGTTAATAGAGGTGCTACAAAAAACCTAAAATGGAAGACGTGCCCATTGTATCCTTT